>NC_083569.1:49852148-51052148 GCF_027579695.1 Neoarius graeffei | reverse complement strand
TATCACCTTGGCAAGTATGTTAGGGTTTTGCTGGGATTCAAACCTGGCTCACTGGTGTGATAATCCAGCAACCCCCCACTAGGCCACCAGGGGAATGACTCAAGTGCAGAGGCGTGAGGTGGAAGTAGAAAGGTATCAAAAACAGTTTATTTACACTATGTACAATCTAAGGGAAAAAACAAAAAGAATAATCCAAAGCTCATAAAATAAACCAAAAATAAAAATATCCAAAGGTACAAAGTCCAAAATCCAAATAAGAAAAAAGGCAAAAACTCAAATGCTCAGAAGATCAAAAAGGTCAAAAACAAAATCCACAAAGTCCAAAAAGAAAGAAGCAAAAACCAAGAATACAAAGACACAGGCAAGGTACATGGGACAGAGGGAACTAGCACTAACAGCATAACATAGGAAAAAGACTCCCTGACAAGGGAACAAACAGAGGGGTATTTATACACAAACTAATTAAGGACAGGGCGGGGCAGGAAACAGGCAATAAGACAAAAACAAAACACAGAACACAGTGGTGACCTCTAGAGGCCCAAAACAAACATGACCAGAAAAGGAAATAACAGTGGCCTCTAGAGGCCAAAACAGTCCCAGTCCTAACAGGACCCCCCCCTCTAAGAGCGTCTCCTGATGTTCCCAGGATGATCAGCATGGGCCGAATGGAAGTCCCGACAAAGTTCTTTATTGAGTACGTCCCGAGCTGGGACCCAGCAGCGCTCCTCAGGACCATAGCCCTCCCAGTCCACAAGATATTGGAGGCCCCCGCGAACCCGGCGGGAGTCCAGCAGGCGGCGCATGGTGAACACAGTCTGACCCTGGAAGATGCGGGGGGGCGGGGGGTTCCTGGGGCAGGGGCATACGTGGACGTCAGTACGGGCCGCAACAGGGAAACATGGAATGTGGGGTTGATCCTTAGCGTACGTGGTAACTGGAGCCGGTAGGAGACAGGGTTAACTCTGCGTACAACCTTGAAGGGGCCAGTGTAGCGAGGAGCAAGCTTGCAGTTCTCCACCCGCAGCGGAAGGTCCTTGGTGGACAGCCAAACCCACTGCCCAGGGCGGAAAGTGTGGGCAGGTCTCCTATGGCGGTTGGCCTGAGTCTGGTTGGTACTGGAGGTCTGGATGAGTGTCCTCCTGACCTTGCTCCAGGTCTTGCGACACCATCTCACGTAATGGTTGACCGAGGGCACCCCAGCGTCCTCCTCCTGGTCCGGGAACAGAGGTGGCTGGAACCCGAATTGGCACTGGAACGGCGACAGCTTGGTGGCCGATGACTGCAGGGTGTTGTGGGCATACTCTGCCCATGGCAGCCAGGTGCTCCACGATGTTGGGTTATCCATAGCCAAGCCTCGCAGGGTGGTTTCCAGGTCCTGGTTGAGCCTCTCCGTCTGGCCATTGGACTGGGGGTGGAACCCAGAGGAGAGGCTGGCAGTGGCCCCAATGCTCTTGCAGAAGCCGTGCCATACTCGGGAGGAGAACTGGGGCCCCCGGTCAGAGACGATGTCCTGAGGGAGACCAAAAACTCGGAAGACATGAGTGAACAACAATTTAGCAGTGTCAAGGGCAGAGGGGAGTTTGCACAGTGGAATAAAGTGGCAGGCCTTGGAGAATCTGTCCACTATGACCAATATGACAGTGTTACCTTGAGACTCAGGGAGACCCGTGATGAAGTCGACTGCCACGTGGGACCAGGGACGCCGGGGAATAGGCAGAGGATGCAGGAGACCCTGGGGACGCTGTCGCGGGTTCTTGGTTCTGGTGCAGACCTCATAGGACAGGATGAATGACCTCACTTCCTTCTCCATGTTAGGCCACCAGAAGCGTCTTTTCAGGAAGTCCAGGGTCCTCCGAGCTCCCGGGTGGGCGGTGAGAGGGGAAGAGTGACCCCACTGGAGAACCTTGGCCCAGACTTGACGAGGGATGTACAGGAGGTCCGGTGGCCCTGTCCCAGGATCAGGGTCCCGGCGTTGAGCTTGTAGAACGGTCTCCTCAATACCCCAGCGGACAGGAGCCACAATCCGGGATATAGGGATGATGGGCCCAACTTCACTCTCCCTGTTAGTGTCAGAGAACAGCCTGGACAGTGCATCAGGTTTGGTGTTCTTGGAGCCGGGGCAGTACGATAGGGTGAAGTCAAACCGACTGAAAAACAGGGCCCACCTAGCCTGTCGTGGGTTCAGTCTCTTGGCTTGCTGGAGGTACTCCAGGTTCTTGTGGTCCATCCAAACCAGGAATGGATGTTGCGCTCCCTCCAGCCAGTGCCTCCACTCCTCAAGGGCCAGTTTGACCGCTAGCAGTTCTCGATCCCCCACATCATACCGGGACTCCGCAGGACTCAGGCGGTGGGAGAAGTAAGCACAGGGGTGCAGCTTTCCTTCCGAACGTTGAGAGAGCACCGCGCCGACACCACTGTCTGAGGCGTCCACCTCCACGATGAATGGTTGGGAGGTGTCCGGGAGGACCAGAATGGGTGCCGTGCAGAAGCAGTCCTTGAGGTCTTTGAATGCCTGTTCCGCCTGAAGAGACCAGACATAAGAGCCACCTGTCCCTTTGGTGAGGTCCGACATGGGTGCTGCTACAGAACTAAAGTTCCTGATAAATTTGCGGTAGAAGTTAGCAAATCCTAAGAACCGCTGAACCTCTTTGACGGACTTGGGAGTGGGCCAGTCCCGGACGGCCAGGGTCTTGGCTGGGTCCATTTGGAGTTAGCCTGTCCGTACAATAAAACCCAGAAAGGAGACCTCGGGAACATGAAATTTGCATTTCTGGGCCTTGGCGAACAGATTGTTCTGTAGCAGCCTCTGGAGAACCTGGCGGACATGGTGGCGGTGCTCCTGCATGGTCTTGGAAAAGATAAGGATGTCGTCGAGGTAGACAAAAATGTACAGGTTAATCATGTCCCTCAAGATGTCGTTGATTAGGGCCTGAGAAACAGCTGGTGCGTTGGTGAGTCCGAAGGGCATCACCTGGTATTCGTAGTGCCCAGACGGGGTGTTAAAGGCAGTCTTCCACTCGTCTCCCTGTCGGATACGGATGAGGTGGTATGCGTTCCGTAGGTCCAACTTGGTGAAGATGGTGGTGCCTTGGAGCAGGTCGAATGCTGTGGACATCAGTGGAAGGGGATATCGGTTGCACACAGTGATCTTGTTCAGGCCCCTGTAGTCAATACATGGTCGGAGCCCCCCATCCTTCTTGCCGACAAAGAAGAAGCTGGCACCAGCAGGTGAGGTGGAGGGTCGAATGAACCCAGAGACCAGGGCGTCTTTGAGGTATTCCTCCATGGCCTTGTGTTCTGGCTGAGAGAGGGAAAACAGTGGGCCACGAGGAGGGGTAGTCCCAGGGAGCAAGTCGATGGCACAGTCGTAGGCCCGGTGCGGAGGAAGAACGGCGGCCCTGCTCTTGCTGAATACCTCCTTCAAATCCCAGTACTCTGTGGGAACTTGAGATAGCTCGGTGAGATCAGGGGGCTCGGCAGGAGACACAGGAGAGCTAGAGAGCAGACAAGAGGCATGGCACGCAGGGCCCCATTCCACAACCTGGCTAGTGACCCAGTCTATACGAGGGTTGTGGTGGGTAAGCCAAGGAAGACCTAGAATAACTGGGAACTCAGGTGAAGGAATCAGGTGCAGGGATATTTCTTCCTTGTGACCTTGAGACTGGAGGAAGACTGGAGAAGTAACTTGGGTGACTCTTCCATCACCTAACGTTTGACCATCGAGGGCAGACACAGACAGTGGGACTTCAAGAGGCGCAGTCGGGACATTGATACTTTGGGCGAAGTGAATATCCATAAAGTTTCCAGCCACCCCTGAGTCTAACAAAGCTTGACAAGAGTGGACGGACTCACCCCAGGAGATGGAGACCGGGATGTAGATTCCTTGGCCAGGGAGTCCGGGAGAGAGGGTAGGCCCCGTCACAACCCTCCCTCGGCTGGACGGGGCGGTCCTTTTCCCGAGAGTTCGGGACATGATGCTCGGAAGTGACCAGGCTTGCCACAGTAGATGCAGCACTTGTCCCTCCTTCTGCGCTCCCTCTCAGATGCAGAGAGGCGAGTACGGCCCACTTGCATGGGTTCTGGACAGTCACTGGAAGAGGTAGACGGGCTCCAGGGAGAGGCAGGGAGGTCCAGGACTTGGCGGCATTCTCTCATCCTGTTGTCCAGACGAGTAGAATGTGAGATCAGTGTTTCGAGGTCACTTGGGCATCCGATAGAAGCCAGACCGTCTTTGATGGGGTCAGACAGACCATGGTGGAAGGCTGACACCAGGGCAGTCTCGTTCCATCCACTTACTGCTGCGAGCGTCCGGAACAAGATGGCGTAGTCTGCGACGCTTCCCCCTTGCCGGATGGACATGAGCTTTCTGGCTGCGTCTTTACTGATGTCTGCTTGATCAAAGACACACAGCATCTCCTCAGTAAACAGCTGGAAATCAGAGCACTCAGGTCCCTGTCTCTGCCAGATAGCAGTAGCCCAGGCTCATGCCTTACCAGCTAACAAGGTTATCACAAAGGCAATCTTGCGGCGATCCGTAGTGTAGGTGGTAGGCTGAAGCTCAAAGGTGAGTTGACACTGGGTAAGGAACTCTCGACACTCACTGTGCTTGCCATCATACCTCTGTGGTGCAGGAAGGCTGGGTTCGCGAGGTGAAGAAGGCAGCATGGCAGGAGGCACTGGAGCAAGAGCAGATGGTGGAGCAGGAGCAGACAGAGGAGATGGGGGCAGAGAAGTCAGCTGTGCCAGGGTTCTCCCAATCTGCTGAAGCAGTACCTCGTGGCGAGCAAGGGTCTCACGTTGGCTTGCGAGAGTCCGTCCATGAGTGTCCATGGTGGATCTGAGGCGTGTTAGACCGTTGGCCGGGTAGACAGATGAAGAAGCCTCTGCTGAGTCGGTCATGACAGAGTCTTTCTGTTAGGGTTTTGCTGGGATTCGAACCTGGTTCGCTGGTGTGATAATCCAGCAAACCCCCACTAGGCCACCAGGGGAATGACTCAAGTGCAGAGGCATGAGGCGGAAGTAGAAAGGTATCAAAACCAGTTTATTTACACTATGTACAATCTAAGGGAAAAAACAAAAAGAATAATCCAAAGCTCAGAAGATAAACCAAAAATAAAAATATCCAAAGGTACAAAGTCCAAAATCCAAATAAGAAAAAAGGCAAAAACTCAAATGCTCAGAAGATCAAAAAGGTCAAAAACAAAATCCACAAAGTCCAAAAAGAAAGAAGCAAAAACCAAGAATACAAAGACACAGGCAAGGTACATGGGACAGAGGGAACTAGCACTAACAGCATAACATAGGAAAAAGATTTCCTGACAAGGGAACAAACAGAGGGGTATTTATACACAAACTAATTAAGGACAGGGCGGGGCAGGAAACAGGCAATAAGACAAAAACAAAACACAGAACACAGTGGTGACCTCTAGAGGCCCAAAACAAACATGACCAGAAAAGGAAATAACAGTGGCCTCTAGAGGCCAAAACAGTCCCAGTCCTAACAGAGTAGACAAGTCCAGCCCCTATTGTGGTGTGTCAATTTAAAAGTGAACTGCTAGAAAGTCTATTAAAGGTCCCTGCATCTCACTGTGCACTATTTCCTTATTCTATAAAAATGACAGGTTATCCAGTGGTGTGAGTGCAGTATTCATCTATAAGCACTATAATTCTAAGGTGAATCCTGTTCCTCACTGATGTCATATATTATCCAGGTGTTTCACACCACCCATGTGTGTAGTTGTGGATCTGTGAATACCACATTATCACCCCCTAGATTATCAAGTTTTGTCATTCAGGACCTGCACTGCTTTTGGCGAGAAGGTCCAGGTGAAGGTTTGCTGTATGTTTTCTGTATATCTATTACAAGTACTGCATCATAATTCACCAAGTTGATTTAGATGGCGACAGCCTAGTAGTATCTTAGTTATTCCATACATTCAAGCTGACAGTTGGAACATTATTGTATTATAATATACATTATTGTATTTTTCAGACTGGAGAACACCGGTCAAGGTCCCAGTCATCATTTACAGTCATTCTTGTCTTCTTCATGAGATAATCAATGTGAAGTGGATCACACTGAGCTTCTCCTTGATGCAGAAAGGAACTCTTTCTCAATTCAGCTATCAGATTGTACTGTTCTATTTTTTTTTTGCACTCAACCTTGAACTACCAATGCACTATATTTGCATTGTGCACAGTTTATTTTCATTCAGTGCTCGTTCATATTTTTTTATCCCCTGCCCAAACAAGGTTTGGCAGGGGATATAGAAATGGGTTCCGTCCGTCCGTCTATCCGTCTGTCCATCTGGTCACATTTTCGTTTACGGGCCATATCTTTAAAACTACTGAAGATATCTTCATGAAACTTTGTATACATATCAAGCAACATGTGAACTGGTGCCTTTTGCTATTTTGGATTTTTGAAAAAAAGTATTTTTTAAATTTTTACATAAAAAATAGATTTTGACTTAGTTTCTAAGAGCAATGTTTGTTTCTGGAGCATATATCCAAAACTATTCATGATATGGATTTGAAACTTGGTATACATGTTAACAAGGTGATGTAGATGTGCTTTTTCATACTAAGAAATTTGAGAAATTTTAATTTTTCATGTTTCCATGGAAACAATTTCAGACTTAGTCTCTCAGGTTAGTCTTAGGGGTAGGTTTTATTTCTGGAGCAGAACTTGAAAACTATGAGTGGTATGGTCTTGACAGTTGGTACAGTGGGGCAAAAAAGTATTTAGTCAGTCACCAATTGTGCAAGTTCTCCCACTTAAAAAGATGAGAGAGGCCTGTAATTTTCATCACAGGTATACCTCAACTATGAGAGACAAAATGAGAAAAAAAAATCCAGAAAATCACATTATCTGATTTTTAAAGAATTTATTTGCAAATTATGGTGGAAAATAAGTATTTGGTCAATAACAAAAGTTCATCTCAATACTTTGTTATATACCCTTTGTCGGCAATGACAGAGGTCAAATGTTTTCTGTAAGTCTTCACAAGGTTTTCACACACTGTTGCTGGTATTTTGGCCCATTCCTCCATGCAGATCTCCTCTAGAGCAGTGATGTTTTGGGGCTGTCGCTGGGCAACACGGACTTTCAACTCCCTCCAAAGATTTTCTATGGGGTTGAGATCTGGAGACTGGCTAGGCCACTCCAGGACCTTGAAATGCTTCTTATGAAGCCACTCCTTCGTTGCCCGGGCGGTGTGTTTGGGATCATTGTCATGCTGAAAGACCCAGGCACGTTTCATCTTCAATGCCCTTGCTGATGGAAGGAAGTTTTCACTCAAAATCTCACGATACATAGCCCCATTCATTCTGTCCTTTACACTGATCAGTCATTCTGGTCCCTTTGCAGAAAAACAGCCCCAAAGCATAATGTTTCCACCCCAATGCTTCACAGTAGGTATGGTGTTCTTTGGATGCAACTCAGCATTCTTTCTCCTCCAAACACGACAAGTTGAGTTTTTACCAAAAAGTTCTATTTTGGTTTCATCTGACCATATGACATTCTCCCAGTCCTCTTCTGGATCATCTAAATGCTCTCTAGCAAACTTCAGACGGGCCTGGACATGTACTGGCTTAAGCAGGGGAACACGTCTGGCACTGCAGGATTTGAGTCCCTGGTGGTGTAGTGTGTTACTGATGGTAGCCTTTGTTACTTTGGTCCCAGCTCTCTGCAGGTCATTCACTAGGTCCCCCCGTGTGGTTCTGGGATTTTTGCTCACCGCTCTTGTGATCATTTTGACCCCACGGGGTGAGATCTTGCGTGGAGCCCCAGATCGAGGGAGATTATCAGTGATCTTGTATGTCTTCCATTTTCTAATAATTGCTCCCACAGTTGATTTCTTCACACCAAGCTGCTTACCTATTGCAGATTCAGTCTTCCCAGCCTGGTGCAGGTCTACAATTTTGTTTCTGGTGTCCTTTGACAGCTCTTTGGTCTTGGCCATAGTGGAGTTTGGAGTGTGACTGTTTGAGGTTGTGGACAGGTGTCTTTTATACTGATAATGAGTTCAAACAGGTGCCATTAATACAGGTAACGAGTGGAGGACAGAGGAGCCTCTTAAAGAAGAAGTTACAGGTCTGTGAGAGCCAGAAATCTTGCTTGTTTGTAGGTGACCAAATACTTATTTTACCGAGGAATTTGCCAATTAATTCATTAAAAATCCTACAATGTGATTTCCTGGATTCTTTCCCCCCATTCTGTCTCTCATAGTTGAAGTGTACCTATGATGAAAATTACAGGCCTCTCTCATCTTTTTAAGTGGGAGAACTTGCACAATTGGTGGCTGACTAAATACTTTTTTGCCCCACTGTATATATGTTGATGTAATGTATATGTGCCTTTTGATACTAAGAAATGTGAGAAATTTTAATTTTTAGCTCACCTGGACCAAAGGTCCGGTGGGTTTATGCCATGGGCTGCTGAGGTCAGTGTAAAGAGGTAAGGTTGATTTCCTGCAGCAGAACTTGAAAAATGTGACACATAATATTTTGAAACTTGGTATTTAGTTGGTATATAGAGCGGGGGATATAGATGACTCTGTATTCTTGTCATTACTCATATACATCTGCAGAGATGCACTGCCAGGGCAAAAGTCTAAGGAAAGAAAAGAACCCTTTAAAGGTTTGAGGTTCCTTTGGATAGTTTCTAAGTTTAATAAGGGCTTCTAATTAGGATTTTAAAGATATGAACAAATTAAAGGGAAAAAAATCAAGGACAGCCCCTCCTCAACAAACAAACAAACAAACAAACACTAAAACAAAACAGTGGCTCTGTAATGCTGTAAAAGGCATTTAGCTCCACTTCTCTCCTCATATTGAAGGGTCACTGCTATTTCTTATTGATTACAAACTCGGTATTTTGACTGATTAGCTTTGATGAAATATTTCTTTTCTGATGGGAGTGCTCTCTTCCACAATAACAATGCAGTGAGAAAAAGAGTATTATTGGACTTTCTGTTGCCTTTAACATTCTCACCTGGCTTCTCTTATTAACAAGGTGTTTTAACTCACACATCTGACACACACTGGATGTTTTTCTTTATTGCAACAACATCTCTAGAGACTGTAGAGCATGAAAATCTCAAGAGGTGCTGGAACCAACAAGTGTACACAGTCAAAGCTACTCAGGTTTCATATTCTGTTCTTCAGATTGTTTAATCAAGTCTGTGTGTGCTTTTATAGTCTACTGAGATCCATCCATGTGACTTTCATAACAACAAAAGCAAAGGTAAAACTATATTATTATTATTAATTTCCCTGAGGGAACCCACCCAAAGGGATCAATAAAGTTTTATCTAATCTAAAAGTTTTATCTAATCTAATCTAATCTAATCTAATCTAATCTAATCTAATCTAATCTAATTATTATTATTTGTTGTTGTTGTAGTTTACCTTTTACTACCAGCCTGTATTTCAGTGGTATATGAATAGAAGGGGCGGCACGGTGGTGTAGTGGTTAGCACTGTTGCCTCACAGCAAGAAGGTCCTTGGTTCGAGCTCAGTCGCCGGTGAGGGCCTTTCTGTGTGGAGTTTGCATGTTCTCCCCGTGTCTGCGTGGGTTTCCTCCGGGTGCTCCGGTTTCCCCCACAGTCCAAAGACATGCAGGTTAGGCTAACTGGTGGCTCTAAAGTTGTGCTTTCTTTCTTTCGACTCGGCTCCCTTTGATTTCAATGAGAGATTCGAAAGCCACCTTTCTCGACGTCTTTTTGTGAAATCCTGTGTTCGGTCTCCCTTTTTTATGAGTTCACGGGGAACCCTGAAGAAACTTTTATCAGTTTGATTGATTCGAACAACCTAAAACAATACAAGCGTATGGCATTTTTCCTGCGAGCAATGCATCTTCTTCATACAAACGCTTTGTCAACTGAGCTTTGGTAGACCACCAGCTAAAGTTTTGAATAACTAATGAGGCGGATGTGACGTCATGTGAAACCCAGCAATACTTAGTGCCGGTCCCAAGCACGGATAGATTAGGTAGAGTCAGCAAGGGGATCCTGTGTAAAATCTATGCCAAATCAAATATGCTGAACAGCTTTTTTTATTTTTAGTGCAATCTGTGTACATACTGTACAGAACCAATACAATTCTGTTTATATTCTGTTTATACTATTTTATCAGTGCAATCTATGTACAGGGCGGCACGGTGGTGTAGTGGTTAGCACTATCGCCTCACAGCATGAAGGTCCGGGTTCGAGCCCTGTGGCCGACGAGGGCCTTTCTGTGTGGAGTTTGCATGTTCTCCCCGTGTCCGCGTGGGTTTCCTCCGGGTGCTCCGGTTTCCCCCACAGTCCAAAGACATGCAGGTTAGGTTAACTGGTGACTCTAAATTGACCGTAGGTGTGAATTTTTGTTTGTCTCTATGTGTTAGCCCTGCGATGACCTGGCGACTTGTCCAGGGTGTACCCCGCCTCTCACCCATAGTCAGCTGGGATAGGCTCCAGCTTGCCTGTGACCCTGTAGAACAGGATAAAGCGGCTACAGATAAGGGAGGGATGGATGGATGAATAGAAGGGGCGGCATGGTGGTGTAGTGGTTAGCACTGTCGCCTCACAGCAAGAAGGTCCTGGATTTGAGCCCAGCAGCTGGCAAGGGCCTTTCTGTGTGGAGTTTGGATGTTTTCCCCGTGTTTGTGTGGGTTTCCTCCACAGTCCAAAGACATGCAGGTTAGGCTTATTGGTGGCTCTAAATTGACCGTGAGTGTGAATGATTGTTTGTCTCTATGTGTTAGCCCTGTGATGACCTGGCGACTTGTCCAGGGTGTACCCCGCCTTTCACCCATAGTCAGCTGGGATAGGCTCCAGCTTGCCTGCGACCCTGTAGGACAGGATAAGCGGTTACGGATGATGGATGGATACTGACGGTTTATGTTACTGGTTAACGGTTCTATCTTTCTAAAGGGGTTTTACTTGGAAATACTGTTTGTTTGTTTTTCCTTTTAACTTGGAACATATTGTTGTAGGACAGGCTTTAGCAGGGAAAAAACCCCTTTGGGCTTATAGGCTAAACCTTTACTTATTTTTAAACAGTGTAGACATTATCACTGTTGTACTACTACTAAATAATAATAATAATAATAATAAAGTAAAATGTGATTTGTCTGACACGCTAATGACGCACCCGCCTGCTTAAAAAGACAGACGCACATTAATGACGTCACTTAATGGCGCCCAAGTGCCAGGCTTTAACTTGTAGCTTGGGAAGTACCGAACAACGCGTTAGAGCCGCATCATTAAACACATCTGTCGTGTTTAAGGATCGAAAAACGTTAGTCTCGGATCGTCTGGAGTCTGCAGTGTGTTCGGTTCGCCATGCCAGAGGACGATGATTTGATGCCGGGTTTGAGTTCACAGCAGATCCGCAGCAGAGGTGATGAGTTTGTTCCTCCTGATGGACTCTGCTGGATCTCTGTACTGTCCTGTTTACTGCTCGCATGTTCCTATGTTGGAAGTTTATACGTCTGGAAAAGTGACTTACCAAGGTATTGTTTGCTCAGCCCATGTCCTCAGATGCTGCTACACTAATCTGCTTCTAGTGAAAATGACAGCTAGAAAGAACATTGTGTTTATTTACTCTCTGTGCTGTCCCTGAGGGTGCTGCTTGAGTTCATGGGTAGAAGAGTCTTTTTTGCATTTTTTTTTCTTTTTCTGAGGTTTAATATTATTTCCCACCTCTATCCTCTGGAAAGAGAAATCACCAATTTTGATGTGAGGCAAGTTTTGCAACTAGATTAGATTAGATTAGAGGACAATCTCTTATTAACTTGTTTGTTTAAGGTCCTAGAGAATGAGAACCTGCCAAATGAATGGAGAAAGTGTGCTAGTCCCAATATACAAGAATAAGGGAGATGTACAGAGCTGCAGTAATTACAGAGGAATAAAATTGATCCAAATGCAGTTAATGCATGAGTCCAAGTCAAGTCACGAGTCCTTAAAATTAGGGCACGAGTCGGACTCGAGTCCGAATCCTGGACTCGAGGACTACAAGCCTGTTCATAGGCAATTTAAAATAAGGTGAAAATAAATAAGGGTTACACATCAGCATTGATTGATTGAAAGTGAGTGAATTGGTCAGACTGGAATTCAGCTAGAATAAATGGGCTAGAAGGGTTAAGCCTGGGGGCGTCGTGGCTCAGGTGGATAAGGCGCCATACCATAAATCCGGGGACCCAGGGTTCGATTCCGACCCGAGGTAATTTCCCGATCCCTCCCTGTCTCTCTCCTGCTCATTTCCTGTCTCTACACTGTCCTATCCAATAAAGGTGGAAAAAGCCCCCAAAAAATCTTTAAAAAAAAAAAAGGGTTAAGCCTTCCCTGTTGTTCAGGGGAAAAATAGATCAAATTGAGGGTCTATATTTGACCCTTCTAATGAGATAATGCCAAATGAATGGAGAAAGTGTGCGCTAGTCCCAATATACAAGAAAAAGGGAGATGTACAGAGCTGCAGTAATTACAGAGGAATAAAATTGAGTCCAAGTCATCAGTGCTCAAGTCCAAGTCAAGTCACGAGTCCTTAAAATTAGGGCACGAGTCGGACTCGAGTCCGAATCCTGGACTCAAGGACTATAAGCCTGTTCATGGCAGTTTAAAATAAGGTGAAAATAAATAAGGGTTACACATCAGCATTGATTGAAAGTGAGTGAATTGGTCAGACTGGAATTCAGCTTGAATAAATGGGCTAGAAGGGTTAAGCCTTCCCTGTCGTTCAGGGAAAAATAGATCAAATTGAGGGTCTATATTTGACCCTTTTAATGAGATAATGCCAAATGAATGGAGAGTGTGCTAGTCCCAATATACAAGAATAAGGGAGATGTACAGAGCTGCAGTAATTACAGAGGAATAAAATTGATCCAAATGCAGTTAATGCTTGAGTCCAAGTCATCAGTGCTCAAGTCCAAGTCAAGTCACGAGTCCTTAAAATTAGGGCACGAGTCGGACTCGAGTCCGAATCCTGGACTCGAGGACTACAAGCCTGTTCATAGGCAGTTTAAAATAAGGTGAAAATAAATAAGGGTTACACATCAGCATTGACTGAAAGTGAGTGAATTGGTCAGACTGGAATTCAGCTTTAATAAATGGGCTAGAAGGGTTAAGCCTTCCCTGTCGTTCAGGGAAAAATAGATCAAAATAAGGGTCTATATTTGACCCTTCTAACGAGATTGTTTAATAAGATCTTAGAGAATGAGAAAATGCCAAGTGAATGGAGAAAGTGTGTGCTAGTCCCAATATACAAGAATAAGGGAGATGTACTGAGCTGCAGTAATTACAGAGGGATAAAATTGATGAGCCACACCATGAAGGTATAGGAAAGGGTATTGGAGGCGAGATTGAAAAGAGAGGTAGCAACCTGTGAACAGCAGTACGGGTTTATGCCAAGGAAGAGCATGTTGGATGCAATTTTTGCTTTAAGAATGTTAATGGAGAAGTACAGGGAAGGCCAGAGAAAGCTACATTGTGTGTTTGTAGACCTGGAGAAGGCATACGATAGAGTGCCGAGAGATGAGTTATGGTATTGTATGAGAAAGTGTGGAGTGAATGAGAAGTATATTAGAGCAGTGCAAGACATGTATGAGAACAGTGAAACAGCAGTGAGGTGTGCAGTTGGAACGACTGAATGGTTCAAGGTGAAGGTGGGACTTCATCAAGGATCTGCTTTGAGTCCTTTCTTGTTTGCCATAGTGATGGATAGCTTGATGGATGAAGTGAGGCAAGAGTCACCATGGAACATGATGTTTGCGGATGATATTGTGATATGTGGTGAAAGTAAAAAGGAGGTTGAGTTGGGTTTGGAGAGATGGAGGTATGCATTGGAACGAAGAGGAATGAAGGTGAGCAGTAGCAAAACAGAATACATGTGCATCAATGAGAATGGGGATGAGAGTGTAGTGAAGATGCAAGGAGTAGACGTAAAGAAAGTTGGTGAATTCAAGTACCTGGGGTCAACCGTGCAGGAAAATGGGGGCTGCGATAGTGAGGTGAGAAAGAGAGTGCAGGCAGGGTGGAGCAGTTGGAGAAGGATTTGGGGAGTCATTTGTGATAGGAAAGTCCCAGCAAAAGTGAATGGTAAGATGTATAAGACGGTAGTGAGACCAGCTGTGATGTATGGATTGGAGACCGTACCCTTACAATACATTAAGCTTTATTAGGTTCCCAAACACGGGATCTTCATACCTAATTTACAAAAAATCTAATCATAAATATTTCTAATTACAAATAATAATCATAAATTTTAAATGTAAACTATGATAAAATCTAATCAAAAAGCTAAAAATATTAATCTAAGAAAAATATATTAAAAGGCTAAAAAAAGACTATAACTATAATAAATATACTATAAATATATAAATATATTAATAAATATACTATATTTATCAATTCAATTTGCGCTCAACCACCTTTCCAAATACTGCGACTTCAAATTCCGCTTAAATACAGACACTGATGAAGAATTAGAAATTGCCTTAGGAAGTGAATCAGTACTGCGTCTCTTGTGGCTAATAAATCTGACACAGGCAAATGCTTAAGTTCCTTAAGAGTTGCCGTTATATGATCAAATTTGCGCTTTATAGACTTTATAGCTTTAATTGCATTCATGCCTACTTTATCATAACCAGGGGCTTTCTTTGTCGGCATGTTCCTGATGGTATCCCTGACTAGCTCTTGAGAAACCTCAGCAAATACAAAACTGTTATCACTATCTCTAATGTCTGCTGCTGGAGGGTTCACAGTCTCAATGGATGGAAGGTTATAATCTTGTGCAAGTGTTTTTGCTTTTATGGTGGCATTTTCACCAACAGATATGAAAAACTGATTAAATTAATTGGCAACCTCAATACAGTCACGTAAATACGGCACTGTAGAGTGTCCGCCAGGATTCAAGCAGCTACGAACGGTCTTCCAGATTGAGGTTTTGTTCTCTCTGTTCTTGGTGATTTCATTCCTAATCAGCTGTGTTTCTGATAATCTAATCTCTGACTTGACCTTGCGGCGTATGACCCTGTAGGCTTCCCAGTCGCGAGGATTGGAGGTCTGACATGTGAGTTTATGAACATCGCTGCTGCATCAGTTCTCTTATTTCGGGAGTAATAACCCTTAACGAAGAGACAGGAGGCAAAGTTGGAGGTGGCGGAGTTGAGGATGTTAAGGTTTGCGATGGGAGGTTGGACAGGATAAGGAACGAGCACATCAGAGGGACAGTACATGTGGAGAGCTTGGGAATTAAGCTAAGAGAGATGAGACTGAGATGGTACAGTATGGGCACATCCTGAGAAGAGATGCAGAGCATGTTGGAAGGAGAATGTTGAGGATGGAGCTGCCAGGCACACGAAAACGAGGAAGGCCAAAGAGGAGATACATGGATGTGGTGAGAGAGGACATGAAAGTGGCAGGTGTGGTAGAGAAAGATGCGGAAGACGGGGATCAATGGAGACGAAAGATCCGCTGTGACGACCCCTAATCGGGAGCAGCCTAAAGAAGGCGGCGATTAGATTAGATTCAACTTGGTCATTGCACATGTCACGGGTACAAGGCAATGAAATGCAGATTGCATCTAACCAGAAGTGCATAGCAGTAAAGTGTAATATACAAAAATAAATGTACAGGAATTACAGGGTATGGAATGGTATAATGATCATCTTCTGGCTGCTCCTGATTAGGGGTCGCCACAGCGGATCTTTCGTCCCCATTGCTCCCTGTCTTCCGCATCCTTCTCTACCACTTTCATGTCCTCTCTCACCACATCCATGTATCTCCTCTTTGGCCTTCCTTGTTTTCGTGTGCCTGGCAGCTCCGTTCTCCTTCCAGCATGCTCTGCATCTCTTCTCAGGATGTGCCCATACCATCTCAGTCTCGTCTCTCTCTCTTAGCTTAATTCCCAAGCTCTCTACATGTGCTGTCCCTCTGATGTGCTCGTTCCTTATCCTGTCCAACCTTGTCACTCCCATCGCAAACCTTAAAGTGCCATTCCACCATTGGATGTATTCTTTGGCATAAAATACAATATATTTTGACAACATATATAAATGGTATCACTAGATAGAGAAATCTTTTAGCTTCAAAATGATATATCAAACATAATTTTTTGACAACGACAAGTATATTAATTTTGCGACCAAAGTCACCTACCCTTTTAATTTCCACGCGTGATGTCATCGGCAGGTTCCCCTTTTTGTGTACCGTGTGACGTGGCACATATTATCAGCAATGGCGGATAGAACGCGATAAAAATAATACCAATAAATCTAGCTAATACCAATAAATCCAGCTAACTGAAAGATTAACTCATTTTTCGCAATTTTTTTTGGCCCCCATATACGAGGAGAAATGACTCTCTCACTTTGGGGGTTTCCTGGTCTAAAAATAGACCGACACGTGGTACACAAGAAGGGGAACCTGCCGATGACATCACGTTTCACTACCGCGCAGAAATTAAAAGGGTAGGTGACTTTGGTCGCAAAATTAATATACTTGTCGTTGTCAAAAAATTGTTTGATATATCACTTTGAAGCTAAAAGATTTCTCTGTCTAGTCATGTTGTCATAAAATATATTGTATTTTATGCCAAAGAATACATCCAATGGTGGAATGGCACTTTAACATCCTCAACTCCGCCACCTCCAACTTTGCCTCCTGTCTCTTCGTTAAGGGTACGGTCTCCAATCCATACATCACAGCTGGTCTCACTACTGTCTTATACATCTTACCTTTCACTTTTGCTGAGAATGGTATAATGATATGATAGATATTTACAGTATGTATAAATGTACTATAGTGCAATGGTATGATATGGTATAGATATTTGCAATATACAAAATGTGGTATGAATAAACAGTAGTGCAAATGGTGATAGTGCAGTGAAGTCAGTTCAAGTCAATTCAGTTTGTTGGGGGGGTGTGGGGGAGGGGGACTATGGGGGGTGGAGTTCAGCAGCGAGACAGCTGAAGGAAAAAAAACTATTGCTGAACCTGGTGGTTTTAGTCCGAAGGCTCCTGTAGTGCCTTCCAGAGGGCAGGAGAGTGAGCAATTTGTGTGCTGGGTGACGAGTCTTTGTTGATGTTTATGGCTGTCCTGAGACATTGCTTCCTGTAGATGTCCTCAATAGCAGGAAGTGAGGCTCCCACGACACGCTGGGTGATTTATTTATTTTTTTTATTTTTTATTTTTTCACCACCCTCTGCAGTACCTTCCGGTCCGAGACAGAGCAGTTCCCATACCAGTCTGTAATACAGTTGGTTAGGATGTTCTCGATGGTACAGCAGTAGAAGTTCACCAGGATGTCTAAAGAGAGGTGGTTTTTCTTCAGAGTCCTCAAGAAAAAGAGACGCTGGTGAGCCTTCTTGACCAGGTTGGAGCAGTTGGTTGTCCAGGTGAGGTCCTGTGAGATGTGGATCCCCAGGAGTTTGAAGTTGGTCACACGCTCCATTGCTGCACCGTTGATGTGGATGGGTGTGTGTGTGTGTGTCAGCATTCCTCCTGAAGTCCATGATGAGCTGCTTGGTCTTATTGGTATTGAGCAGCAGGTTGTTCTTGCTGCACCACATAGCCAGGCGGTCCACCTCCTCCCTGTAGGCTGACTCACCGTTGTCCTTGATGAGGCCCATCACCGTGGTGTTCACCCTTAAAATCGCAGTGTAAAGCTGCAGGAAACCATGTGTGTTTGTATGGGTGTTAACTGATCAAGAACCTTGATCTGTACTATGTGCTACCAAATGTCTTGGATAGCCATTGAGCTAGGCATTTTGGTTTCGTCATGACTGTCAGACAGACAGACAGACAGATTGATTGATTGATATGATTACTTTATTAATCCCCAAAGGGATATTTCAGTGTTGCATCAGAAAATTCTCATAAATCACCAAACACACAGACGTTCCACAAACCAGACAATGAGGTAGGTTTGAAAGCATTTGCAAATATATAAAATGCACAAACTATACTAGAGCAGCAGCTACAATTATCAACAGTCCATAATTATCGACGCCTTTTCAGATTTACCAGTAAAAACAATTTTACAAAGGTGAGTTTCAGTTACAACAGTTATTATTGGTTAATTGATCAATCAGAAGACCTGCCCTTTGATCTTGTCGTCTGATGACACCGCTTGTTACCTGAGATGGATTTTTTATTTTTTTTTTTAAGCACGATCAACAATTTGAGGAAAACCCGGATGTTATCATCGCAGGTAAGCATGGTGGAAAGATCATGGACATGTTTTTACTGATCAAATTCACAGATATTTTATGATCTCCTTGTCGAAACCTACTTTGTTTCTTACTCTTTCGTTTGACAGTCGCCATTTTGTATCTAAACGCACGTTTGAGAATCACGTGAGGTGTCGATAATAGTGATCACATTCACCGGTGTCCATCATTATCGACACCCTGTGGAATTAAGTGACATTTACAACTGTTATGGATCGAACTTTGTGTAACATTGTTGAAGTAGATGAAGTACTTAAAGAGTGCTATGATTTTTATATATATTTTTTCTGATTCATAACAGAATGGAATGTTTATAGAGTATTTGGAATCCTGTTGTAATAAATAGAATTAGACCAGAATTAAATTCCTAGAATATAAAAAAATTACATGCTTGAAATATTCAGATTTTTCTATTCCATTCAGAAAAAAAAAAAATATATATATAATATATATATATTTTTTTGCAGTTTGTTGTAAATATCTACCACATATTACAATATCAGCAGACATTTTATATTTTGGTTCGAGGAATGTCATGCCACCTTTGACCTGGATTTCCATGCGGTTACAATGTCAGGTGCCTGTTGACATTTATTGGTAAACTACAAAACCAGAAATTAATACAAACAACGAATGATTAACAAAATGTGATCTACGAAAATACGTGGAAAGTGGAACAAAAAGATTTTTTGACAGGTTAAACATCAGTTCATTTGTTTACAAACATTAGAATTACTTCATTTACGTAAACACCGACAAAGATATATTTATATAATAGATATTTTGTACTAAATATAAGTCTGTGTAAAACACATTTTTAATAAAAACTGTTTTGTTAATACCACATACCAATATTTTATTTTATTTATTTTAATAAATAATTATCTGGGTGTCGATAATTGTGGAACGGTGTCACCTGATCTGATATGCTAAGTAATCGGGAATCAACTTACCCCCCCCCAGTAGAAGTTTGAGTAATTATTCATGCACAATTTATGTATTGGAAGTCTTTTCTACTTTTGCAATGGCCGAAAGATCGTTAAGGTGTTGATAATTGTAGCTGCCACTCTAGTAGATAAAAACAGAATAAAACTGTTAAAATTAAATTGAACAATGTACAATGCCAATCAGAGAACAAATCTCCTCTCCCAGCACAGAAGGGAGTCATTATATATTTCTTTATTGTGAATAAAGAGGATGGATGTTTTGGAGTTTGCCTTGAAGGTTAAGCAAAACTAATTTGCTGAGAGATCCACAGGCACACAAAGCAAATTTCATACTGGAACAATTGTTGTTAACTATTTTTCCAAAGTGTTAGCTATGAAAATACAACATATTACTCTGTATTGTTTGATTTTGTGTGTGTATTTATTACAAGGGACAACCCGTCAGTGATAAAGAGGCGTTTCACGAGTGTGCTGATTGTGTCAGCTTTGTCTCCACTCTTTGTGTGGGGATGGAAAGAGTTCACAGGCATTCAGGTGAGAAGATCTTAAGTTTGGGCTTCACAATAAGTTTTAACACAACAGTCTGCATTCTATTATTTAGAATGTATGAACATCTCTGAAGTAGTAAAGGCTTTATATTGACTATGCAGCACAGATGAGTAAATATTTGCTGAACATTAATTATTAACGTGGGGCAGCACGGTGGTGTAGTGGTTAGCGCTGTCGCCTCACAGCAAGAAGGTCCTGGGTTCGAGCCCCGTGGCCGGCGAGGGCCTTTCTGTGTGGAGTTTGCATGTTCTCCCCGTGTCCGCGTGGGTTTCCTCCGGGTGCTCCGGTTTCCCCCACAGTCCAAAGACATGCAGGTTAGGTTAACTGGTGACTCTAAATTGAGCGTAGGTGTGAATGAGAGTGTGAATGGTTGTCTGTGTCTATGTGTCAGCCCTGTGATGACCTGGCGACTTGTCCAGGGTGTACCCCGCCTTTCGCCCGTAGTCAGCTGGGATAGGCTCCAGCTTGCCTGCGACCCTGTAGAACAGGATAAAGCGGCTAGAGAGATAATTATTAACGTAAGGTATATGTTGCTGTAACAGTCCCTGTAGTGGCGCGGAACACTGAAGCACTGTGACAGATGGGTGAACTCCAGAAACACTTATTTTATTCACGCTTCTTGTCTTTTCAGATTAAAAGCACATGCGCGCGCGCACACACATATATAATGGCGCACAGGGAAGCTGTCCTCCTTTTTGCTTCCTCTCACCATGAGACACTTCCTCGTGTGTCTGTCACTGCAAGAGACAGACAGACGGAGACACACACACACACACACACACACATCATTAATAAGACACAGGTGCGATCACTTTGCCACTTACCTTCCCTGGCCTCGCCCTCCATTCACCAACTGGCGCTCAACCACGTCTCCACTGCCACAGGTGTATATTGGTTTAATTATATATGCCTCTTCAACAACTGAATCCTAAATTGAATAACTGATTGCTTGTGTTCTGAATACTGTACAAGAAATGTTGTTTCTTACAGAGTTGTTATAATTGCTTGCGTTTTTGTAAAAATACAAATAGTTAATACGGCTGTATACCTAAACACATGTACACAGTTTATTAGGCACACCTTCCTCTTACTTGCACTCTGTCTGAGCAGATATTATTTGGGTGCTGGATCTGAGAAGTGATACTGGTACGCGTGTAGCAGGAGAATTGCTGAAATATTTAAACGCCTAATTCCGGGATCAGACTACACAAATTCAACCTGATTTTTACGTGATTTTGTTGTGAGACCAACAAATTTCCAGCATCAGGCCTGAATATGAATGTTGGGAACGATGAATGGGCCTTATAGTGTAATGGAACTAAAGAACAGAGATTCTGACATCTGGGACACCCCCATGACACACTGCTGAAAAGTCTAGCATATCATTAATTTTTTATATTTTCTTGCCTAGTTTGACAAATCCTACAGTGTAGTCCTTGATAGTCATGATTGACAATTTCTTGGCTCTCCTCCCAAATGACATGACATGAATGATGAGGGGTCAAACCTGTAGCATTGCCGGTCTCCCGACCAAGATACTGCAAAAATTTACGGCACTATGATTGTCTCATCTGACATGGTGACCATCCTGAAATAAAAAATATTGTGTAGTCTGATCCCAGCATTAAAAGGGCTGACTCTTCCTCCTTCCCAGAATCCAATTTATTGTTTTTTTGTTTTAAAAACGCATAACCACTACCTGCTAGTTCCCTGTTCAGAAAAACCTCCGCAGATTCACTGTTGATGATCCCTTAGAAACACAACTCGAACTTTTTTCTTCCTCTTTGTGTCTTGTGTGGAAGCTTTGAAGAAAATATGCCTTATTTGAACCAAATATGGCGTTTCTTTGCAGCCGTGCGAGAGACATCCGAGGCCGGTTTGTGTCTATTATGACGGAATAACCATAGAAAAACAAACTGGATTGGTCGAAGGTATTTAAAATATGCTGTATAGATGGATAGAAAATATCTTCAGTTTCGTGTACCAATTTGAGATTTATGGCCTAGGATGTTGCCGGATTATCGCAGATTGTATTTGGAAGAACGCTTACATAGAAAATGGCGACTTGCTACTTGATTCAGAGGATTCTGGGAAGGGTGAGCTAGCCCCTTTAATCTGAATTGTGGGTGGCGAAACAGTTGATCACCCAAAAACGTCTGTGGTCAGATACCGATAAAGGGCTAGAGGATAACTAACAAAATTGTGAGGGATGGGGATAATAATAATATTACTAGGCATAAGTTTCACGTACCAATTTAAGATTAATTGCAATAATCTGTCAGCATATATCATGTAGTTTAATCTATAAAGTGTATTTGAGGTACTGTATGTTTTAGGGAAGGGTTCAGTAATCATCAGTACGAACGCTGTGTTGCTTTGATGTTGCTTTCATGTTGTTTCTGTCTTCCACATTACAGCCTACACCATCCTTATTAGCTCTCATGGGAATCCGATTTGAGGGCCTCATTCCAGCTGTTATTCTTCCCCTCATCCTAACCATGGTAAGGAATGGTCATCTGTCGTAAGAATGCATTTTAATGTGAAAGATGCCGAGTATCTTTTAAGAAGCATTTCACATTTGTATGTTTTGAGAAAATACAGTTGTTTTTTTTATTATTGTTGTTTATACTGTGGTGCTGTTGAATTCTCAAATCTGATTGGTCAGAAAATGTTGATTTAATTTTGTATAACAGCAGCTCTGACAGTAGTTCTGCCTTATATTAATACACTTCTGATATGTTTTGATGTGTTACTATAGAAATATTGTAGCTAATTTACAGTGACTTGTAAGCCAAGATGCTCCACGTAACCCAATCTAATAATAAATGGGTTAAAAATGTATTTACCAAAGTAAATTAATAATTATTGTATTGATGTACAGAAATGTTCTATATGGAGATGTTTAACATTTTATCGAAGGAGTCTTCAGCGTCAGCACTTTGTAGCAATCGAGGTAAAGCTGTTCCTTTAAAATTTCCACCACTTCAGAAAGACATTGCATTTTGAGGTTTTTTATCCCCTGCCACGAAGTAGGAATGGAGTCCAGATTGAAACAGACGGACAAGTTTTCTCAGAAACTACATAAGCTACATCAACGAAACTTTGCGTGCTCATACTACTATTTATGATCTGATTCAAGTTTGAAAATAATTTACGAGAAATTATTATTTTCAGGGGTATGGCCCTTGATTTTCATTATTGGACTTTGTACAAGTGGACTCAGTCTGGATAATTTTTTTTTTTTTTCAGAAACTACATAAGCTACTGTACATCAATGAAACTTTGCATGCTCATACTACTGAAAAAAGCTGGGTAGCCTTTTATGAAGGTGTCATAGCACTTACGGTATCATAAGTCAGTATTAAAGCAATGGGCTTATAAGGGTGTAAGTGTTGAGAGGTCTTCATAAAATGCTCATGGCAGGGGATGGTGATAACCCCATGTTGTCTTGTGTGGGTTTTTTTTTTTTCTTTAGCTGCTATAATGTAAATAACAGAAGCTAGATTGTTTAACAGGCATTCCACAACATTAACTTAATCTTATCTGGCAAAGTACTGTAGTATAAGAGGAATAAACCACTTCAAGACATGCATTTAAGGGGTGAAACATCATGCCGACCTGTCATTGATACTTAAGTTATTCCACAAGATCAAGTTGTACATGAGCCGATAGCTGACAAGGCGCATAGCACCGAGTCGGCTGGAAGCCATATACAATGAGATTGAGTGGAATAGCTGTTTTATTCTATCCACATTCACTGGATTTTGAGAAACGGAGCATTTTTGTTTTTTTGCAAATTCAATAAATAATAACTTTTCTAAGCCCTGTGATGACCTGGCGACTTGTCCAGGGTGTACCCCGCCTTTCGCCCGTAGTCAGCTGGGATAGGCTCCAGCTTGCCTGCGACCCTGTAGAAGGATAAAGCGGCTAGAGATAATGAGATGAGATAACTTTTCTACAAAATGTCCGACAAAATCATTTACACTTAGAATGTAAACAAACTGGTGAAATGACACGAGCAATTTGTGTAAAATGCTGTAATAATAATTCTTGGGAAAAAAAATTCTTACCATCAAATACTTTTATTCCATATTTTGTTGCTTTTTATTATCCCCCACTGGCCGAAAGGCCCAAAGGGGGATTATGTCGTGGCGATGTCCATCCCGGGAAGGGTGCTCACCTTCTGAAATCAACTCCTCTTGCAATTTTTGATGGAATTTCACGAAACTTGACAGGATTCTTTGCTGTATGTCGGTAGTGTGCATATTGGAATTTCATTCAATTCAGTCGCATTTTACCAGAGTTATAGCATAGTAACTATGCTATAACTCTGGTAAAATGCGACTGAATTGAATGAAATAGTTGCTAACAGGGGATATTGTGCTCTCGGAGCACTCTTGTTTTGTATTTTTTGTGGTTTTGTTTTCGAGTAGAGTTTTTATTTCGTCCTTGGTTGGTTCAGCAAAACGCTTCACCATTTTGTTTTTCTCTACTCATAGTACAGTGGTGCTTGAAAGTTTGTGAACCCTTTAGAATTTTCTATATTTCTGCGTAAATATGACCTAAAACATCATCAGATTTTCACACAAATCCTAAAAGTAGATAAAGAGAACCCAGTTAAATAAATGAGGCAAAAATATTATACTTGGTCATTTATTTATTGAGGAAAATGATCCAATATTACATATCTGTGGGTGGCAAAAGTATGTGAACCTTTGCTTTCAGTATTTGGTGTGACCCCCTTGTGCAGCAATAACTGCAACTAAACATTTCTGGTAACTGTTGATCAGTCCTGCACACCGGCTTGGAGGAATTTTAGCCCATTCCTCCGTACAGAACAGCTTCAACTCTGGGATTTGGTGGGTTTCTTCACATGAACTGCTCACTTCAGGTCCTTCCACAACATTTCAATTGGATTAAGGTCAGGACTTTGACTTGGCCATTCCAAAACATTAACTTTATCCTTCTTTAACCATTCTTTGGTAGAACGACTTGTGTGCTTAGGGTTGTTGTCTTGCTGCATGACCCACCTTCTCTTGAGATTCAGTTCATGGACAGATGTCCTGACATTTTCCTTTGGAAGTCATTGTGATAATTCAGGATTCATTGTTCCATCAATGATGGCAAGCTGTCCTGGCCCAGATGCAGCAAAACAAGCCCAAACCATGATACTACCACCACCATGTTTCACAGATGAGATAAGGTTCTTATGCTGGAATGCAGAGTTTTCCTTTCTCCAAACATAACACTTCTCATTTAAACCAAAAAGTTCTATTTTGGTCTCATCCGTCCACAAAACATTTTTCCAATAGCCTTCTGGCTTGTCCACATGATCTTTAGTAAACTGCAGATGAGCAGCAATGTTCTTTTTGGAGAGCAGTGGCTTTCTCCTTGCAATCCTGCCATGCACACCGTTGTTGTTCAGTGTTCTCCTGATGGTGGACTCATGAACATTAACATTAGCCAATGTGAGAGAGGCCTTCAGTTGCTTAGAAGTTACCCTGGGGTCCTTTGTGATCTCGTCGACTATTACACGCCTTGCTCTTGGAGTGACCTTTGTTGGTCAACCACTCCTAGGGAGGGTAACAATGGTCTTGAATTTCTTCCATTTGTACACAATCTGTCTGACTGTGGATTGGTGGAGTCCAAACTCTTTAGAGATGGTTTAGTAACCTTTTCCAGCCTGATGAGCATCAACAATGCTTTTTTTGAGGTCCTCAGAAATCTCCTTTGTTCGTGCCATGATACACTTCCACAAACATGTGTTGTGAAGATCAGACTTTGATAGATCCCTGTTCTTTAAATAAAACAGGGTGCCCACTCACACCTGATTTCAATCAATGGGATGACAAACACTTAACTCTAATTTCACCTTCAAATTAACTGCTAATCCTAGAGGTTCACATACTTTTGCCACTCACAGATATGTAATATTAGATCATTTTCCTCAATAAATAAATGACCAAGTATAATATTTTTGTTTCATTTGTTTAATTGAGTTCTCTTTTATCTACTTTCCAGACTTGTGTGAAAATCTGATGATGTTTTAGGTCATATTTATGTAGAATTATAGAAAATTCTAAAGGGTTCACAAACTTTCAAGCACCACTGTATATGTTCAAAGTTCAAAGTGTTTGTTATATGCACAGTAAGGACATGTCCTCTTGCACGATGAAATTCTTAGTTTGCTGTCCACCACAAATGCCAATTACAAATAAATAAACAGGTGGAAGAAAGGATACAAAGTAAAGGCAATATAGTGCAAAATAAAAGCAAACAAAAAAAACCCAGTATAGTACAAAATAAAGGTAAATGTAGTGCAAAGTGGGTAGTGTAATACAAAAATAAGGCAATGATCGGACATAGCAGCAAAAACGGGCAATAATATGCAAACAATGTAACCAGATGTAAACAGTCAAGGACAGTTTACAGAGAGGTAATCCATGGTTATAGACTCCTGTCAGCTGTTCAGGAGTCTGATGGCGGTGGGAAAGAAAGAGATCTTTAGTCTGACAGTCTTGCATTTCACACTTCTGTACCTCCGGCCTGAGGGTAGGAGTGTGAACAGTCCGTGCTGGGGGTGGGTGGGGTCTTTGAGGATGGAGGCAGCTCTACTGTGGACTCTGTGGAGAGGGCAGTGGAGTTTTGGTGATCCTCTCAGCAGTCTTCACCACCCTCTGCAGGCGTTTGTAGTCCATTGCTGTAGCGCTGCCGTACCACACAGTGATGCAGTTGGTCAGGATGCTCTCAATCACACAGCTGTAGAAGTTGCTGAGGATCTTGGGCGACATACCAAACTTCCTCAGCCTCCTCAGAAAGTACAGCTGCTGTTGAGCCTTCCTAACCAGCTGTGTGGTGTTAGGTGTCCATGTGAGGTCCTCACTGATGTGAACACCCAGGTATTTGAAGCTGCTCACCCTTTCCACCTCAAGCTCCTGGATGAACAGTGGCCGATGAGGTCTCCTCTCCTTCCTCATGTCCACTATCTTCTCCTTCGTCTTGTCCGTGTTGAGGGTGAGGTTGTTGTTCTCGCGGTGTCATGGTGTGAGCTGATAGTATATGAACTCTCACCATGGTATATGAGCCGATTGGCTACTCTACTACTAGACTATCAGAGCGCGCGATTGCTCATATCCAGTGAATGTGGATAGAATAATTATCTTTATACAGCAATTAGTTCCTGTCTACTAATTTGATTCGGCAGGCTTGTTTCCGAGAGTGCTGATATTGAATATAACTGCACTGGGACATTTCACTGTTTGTATCACTGCTGTTTGTGCCTTCCTTTGGAATACGTTTCTACCAGTAAAGCAAACATATTAACAAAATATTTGGCTACGTTGTGTCTGAAATGTCACTTACTCAATATTAAGTCTTGCTTTTATACAACAGTTCTGTAAACAAGAGTGCGATTATACTGAATATCAGCACGGTTGTGATTAGCTGTGGGTGATACTCAGCCTGAGGCTTTGTGCCTATGTCAGAATCATAGCCATGCTGATCTTCAGTATAACCGCAGTCTTGTTTGAACCACTGGTTTGCATTCCCCATCCTGGGCATCCCATGCTTTACAGATGAGTAAATTTTTAAATATACCTAAAATTTTTGAGCGCTCAAAAGTCAACTGAAAATGTGTCCTATAAAGATGTGTATGACAACCCTTCTCTTGTTGCATTTTCATGCATCGGTTCAGTCTCTCAGCTGATCAGGTGTTTCGGTGTAATGGATCTCCAAGACTGGGATCCAGTAATGTACCCTTGAATAAAATTGTGCGCATTTTTATTTGCTTTTCTTTTTCTCAAGATGATTTTATGGCGAGAACGGAATTCGCATATTTTATCGCAATTGTTGTGTCTTCAACTAGTTGCAGGCTGTCGCAGCCCAGTGAGATACTGGCTATACTGGCTTTAGGCGTGTAATACATGACTACTGGTACTTTTTTCCTCACCCTAGTCTTCTATTCATCTCACTATTCTGCATTAATATTAGTGAAATTATACTATTATAATTACCAATGAAAAGTTTGAATGCCCCTACTCATTCATAGGGTTTTCTGTATTTTGACCATTTTCTACACTGTAGAACAATATTGAAGATGTCAAAACTATGAAATAACATCTGGAACATATGGAATTATGTGGTAAACAAAAAACAAACCATGTTTAATATTTTAAATTTTTCAAAGTGGGCAGTGTTTACCTTGATGCTTTACACATTTATTAGCATTATCTTAACCAGCTTCATGAGGTAGTCACCTGGAATGCTTTTCAATTAACAGTTGTGCCTCGTCAAAATTAATTCGTGCAAATTCTTGCCACCTTCATGCGTTTGAGATCAAACAGTAAATAATAAAAATACAGTAAATAATAAATACAGTAAATAGCCCTATTCCATCCATCCATTATCTGTAGCTGCTTATCCTGTTCTACAGGGTCGCAGGCAAGCTGGAGCCTATCCCAGCTGACTACGGGCAAGAGGCGGGGTACACCCTGGACAAGTCGCCAGGTCATCACAGGGCTGACACATAGACACAGACAACCATTCACACTCACATTCACACCTACGGTCAATTTAGAGTCACCAGTTAACCTAACCTGCATGTCTTTGGACTGTGGGGGAAACCCACGTGGACACGGGGAGAACATGCAAACTCCGCACAGAAAGACCCTCATCAGCCACGGGGCTCGAACCCGGACCTTCTTGCTGTGAGGCGACAGCGCTAACCACTACACCACCGTGCCGCCCGCCCTATTCCACAACTGTAGTCATCCATATTATGTCTAGAACCAGTCAACTAAGTAAAGAGAAACGATATCCATCATGTGGCGGCACGGTGGTGTAGTGGTTAGCGCTGTCGCCTTGCAGCAAGAAGGTCCGGGTTCAAGCTTTCTGTGTGGCGTTTGCATGTTCTCCCCGTGTCCGCGTGGGTTTCCTCCGGGTGCTCCAGTTTCCCCCACAGTCCAAAGACATGCAGGTTAGGTTAACTGGTGACTCTAAATTGACCGTAGGTGTGAATGTGAGTGTGAATGGTTGTCTATGTGTCAGCCCTGTGATGACCTGGCAACTTGTCCAGGGTGTACCCTGCCTTTCGCCCGTAGTCAGCTGGGATAGGATCCAGCTTGCCTGTGACCCTGTAGAACAGGATAAAGCGGCTAGAGATGATGAGATGAGACATCCATCATTACTTTAAGACATGAAGTGACTTTTTTAATTCATAAAAATAGGTGTGTCCAAACTTTTAACTGGTACTGTATATGTATACTCCGATATGAAATGATCATTTTCCAGTAAAATAACGAGTGTGCTTTGCTGTCTCAGGTGCTGTTTCTGGGTCCTCTTATCCAGCTGGCCATGGACTGCCCCTGGGGCTTTATTGATGGAATCAAAGTGGCTGTTGGTGAGGAACACAAATGTTTTATACATTTAAACAATATTTATGCAAGGCTCAATGCTTGTATTTTTTTAGGTACTGGATATTGGTTCATTTTCCTCAAAAAATAAATGACCAAGTATAATAATTTTGTCTCATTTGTTTAACTGGGTTCTCTTTATCTACTTTTAGGACTTGTGTGAAAATCTGTTTTAGGTCATATTTATGCAGAAATATAGAAAATTCTAAAGGGTTCACAAACTTTCAAGCACCACTGGATAATAATTTTAAAACTGTGCTCTCTACCACGTTACCAAAACGCCACCTGAGGGAATATCTTTCGGAAAAAGGATGATCAGTCTTCCTGTACAGCTTCAGAGACTTGTAGAATCTGCGCCAATGAAGCTTTTTTGGCAGCCCGTTGTGGCCAAGTGTTGATAAATTTTTGGTCGGTCAGTCGGTCGTACCCTGTCTTATTAGCTGCATAGAAAAACAGTCATGTACTGGGGGAAGCACTCCGTGTTCACCTTTTTAAAGACAATTAGAATTACATCTTTTTAAAAAATGAATAATAATTTGAGAAGTTCATATAAGTGTCTGCTGGGTAATAGTTTTACCATAAGTAGGAATAAATCAGGGGCGGCACAGTGGTGTAGTGGTTAGCACTGTCACCTCACAGCAAGAAGGTTCTGGGTTTGAGCCCAGCGGCTGACAAGGGCCTTTCTGTGCGGAGTTTGCATGTTCTCCCCGTGTCCGCGTGGGTTTCCTCCGGGTGCTCCGGTTTCCCCCACAGTCCAAAGACATGCAGGTTAGGTTAACTGGTGACTCTAAATTGACCGTAGGTGTGAATGTGAGTGTGAATGGTTGTTTATCTCTGTATCAGCCCTGTGATGATCTGGTGACTTGTCCAGGGTGTACCCCGCCTTACGCCCGTAGTCAGCTGGGATAGGATCCAGCTTGCCTGCGACCCTGCACAGGATAAGTGGCTACATATAATGGATGGATGGAATAAATCAAGGGATACAAGGATTAATTGATTTGATTATTTATTTTTTGGGGGTGCCAGTTTTGAGATTGCAGACAAATGAGACAATGTTTGTGTAACTGCACTATGGAAATAATCTCACACCATATTATTCACTTTATTTGACAACATTCAGGTATTCGCTCTGAAAATGAGTCGTAAAGAATTTTGTTCCTAGACTGTTAGACCAAATAGGAACCTGTTTGCGTTTATCTAATTATAGGGCTATCAGAAATGTATATTTTCTGCTCTGGCTGTAGTCAAGTCTTGTTTGGCTGTTAATGTTAAGTGACTTTACTCTTGGTTGCAGATCCACGCTTCTGGGCATTATGTCTGAGTGACATGCGCTGGCTGAGGAATCAGGTGGTGGCTCCGCTAACAGAGGAGTTGGTGTTCCGTGCTTGTATGCTACCCATGCTGGTGCCCTGTGCTGGACCCTCCACTTCCATCTTCACATGCCCACTTTTCTTTGGTGTAGGTGAGTGTAAGACTGCAACTTAGACTGCAGCTTATAAACAGCTGCTCTGATCTGGTTATTGGAAATTCAGTGAGGTCTCCAGATTTTCAGTGTTACTTGGTGTGTGTGTGTGTTTGTGCGTGACTGGTGGCGGTAGCACATTTTCACCACGTGATTGAGCTCCTGCGCTTCAGACAAGGGACCATCTCAGGAATTTTTCTTTCTGCAGGTATGGAAACTTTATTTATTTAAAGAATCATTGCCTCCATATCAGTTTCTATGAATATTCTATAAATATCATACATATGACTTTTATAATGCTTCATGGCTGTCTGCATTTATTTTCAGTGTTCCAGTTCTCATACACAGCAGTATTTGGAGCTTACACTGCCTTTATATTTCTCAGAACAGGTGCGTCGAGACTGGATAAGTTCATGTTCGATTACAGGAGCTCAACACTATTTACTACATTATAACATGTTTATACAACAGTAATAATGTCCATAACGTCAGATAGTATTTGTTCAGGAAACTGTCTATTGCATTTTTATTTGTAAGAGCAGATAATTTGTTTTGGAAGTTATTTTTAAATGGAAATAATTATATCCACAATATTCTCATGTGGCATATGTGCAAAATTTCCAGTGATGTGGAATTATTCTACTTTTTAAATGGACGAAATATTTAAGAACATACAAAAAGTACCATTAAAGCTCTACTGCCATTCAGATTTTTCATGTGTAGGTCATAAAAAGAATTTTCCCTGACACCCAGTTATTTTTGTTTAGTGGACTGAAAGCTACTGAATTCGAATCACAGACTTCCAATTTTTTTATTATTATTATTCCATCCATCTATTTATCCGTTTTCTGCCGCTTATCCGGATCTGGGTCGTGGGGGTAGTAGCCTAAGCAGAGCAGCCCAGACTTCCCTCTCCCCGGCCACTTCCACCAGCTCTTCCATGGGAATACTGAGGCATTCCCAGGCCAGTGGAGAGATGTAATCTCTCCAGTGTGTCCTGGGTCTGCCCCGGGGTCTCCTCCAGGTGGGGCATGCCCAGAGAACCTCCCTTGGGAGGCGTCCAAGGGGCATCCTAGCAAGGTGCCCGAACCACCTCAACTGACTCCTTTCGATGTGGAGGAGCAGCGGTTCTACTCTTGGTCTCTCCCGAATGACCAAGCTTCTCACCCTGTCTCTAAGGGAGAGCCCAGCCACCCTGCGGAGAAAACTCATTTCTACCGCTTGTATCCGCGATCTCATTCTTTCAGTCACTGCCCATAGCTCATGACCATAGGTGAGAGTGGGAACGTAGATGGACCAGTAAATTGAGAGCTTTGCCTGTTGGCTCAACTCTCTCTTTACCACAATAGACCGGTTTAGCGTCCGCATCACTGCTGATGCTGCCCCAATCCGTCTGTCCAACTCCCACTTACCCTCACTCGTGAACAAAACCCCGAGATACTTAAACTCCTCCACTTTAGCTAGCAACTCCCCCCGACACGGAGTAGGCACTCCACCCATTTCCGGCTGAGCGCCATGGCCACAGACTTGGAGGTGCTGATCCTCATCCCAGCCGCTTCACACACGGCTGCAAACCATCCCAGTGCATGCTGTAAGTCACAGATTGATGAAACCAACAGGATCATGTCATCTGCAAAAAGCAGAGACGTGATCCTGCTGCCACCAAACTGGACACCCTCTGCCCCTTGGCTGCGCCTAGAAATTCTGTCCATAAAAGTTATGAACAGAACTGGTGACTAAGAGCAGGCCATTATTATTATTAAATTTTTTTAAATAGAACAATTAATGAATTGAGGGCCACATGGCCCTAAATTCTCCGCTATTTTTTCCTGCTTCACCATGACCCAATTCAAGATCCTACGTCATGGTGGTTTTTCCCTGTTCGCGCAAGGCATTGTGGGATACAAATTTGAAACAGGAGAGAAAAATGGAGGACGCAAATGAAACATGAAAGACCGGCTACAGTAACAGAAAGCGAGAAGAAAAGACGTTATGTTGCGAAGGAAAGGAAACGCAGGACATATCTGTGAAGAATCTCAGTCATCCAGGTACATAGTAATCTGTGGTTGGTAGAAGAGAGCAACTGGACTTGCTTGAAGATTCTTGAAAACGTTTCGCCTCTCATCCGAAAGGCTTCCTCAGTTCTGTCTGACTAATAGGGAGTATCCAGTATTTATCCTCTCATGGATCATCATAGAATCCGAATCAGAATTCTGATGGCTGCATAGTAGGTGGCTGATAAAAGATGTCATGGACACCCACCTCTGTTCAGTGATGGTCGTTCCAGGTTGACAAAAATGAACGATCCTCTCTGGCTAAGATGTCTGCCAGTTTTCTGGAAGTCCTCTCATACTCCCGCACCAGTCGAAGGGATCTCATCCCAAAGTGCGTAGAAACATATCTGTGAAGAATCTCAGTCATCCAGGTACATAGTAATCTGTGGTTGGTAGAAGAGAGCAACTGGACTTTGCTTGAAGATTCTTGAAAACGTTTCGCCTCTCATCCGAAAGGCTTCCTCAGTTCTGTCTGACTTAGCCAGAGATGGTTGTTCATTTTTGTCAACCTGGAACGACCATCACTGAACAGAGGTGGGTGTCTTTATCAGCCATCTACAATGCAGCCATCAGCATTCTGATTCGGATTCTATGATGATCCATGAGAGGATAAATACTGGATACTCCCTATTAGTCAGACAGAACTGAGGATGCCTTTCGGGTGAGAGTCGAAACGTTTTCAAGAATCTTCAAGCAAGTCCAGTTGCTCTCTTCTACCGACCACAGAAACGCAGGACCAAACTAATAAATATCGGCGGTTAGCGAGCACTTCAGTGTGATCAGCTGTTTGTTTAGTGACGGAATGATGTAACTGTCAGTGCACGGTCAAGGTAACCCACGTATGCACACGCAGACTTCCTTTGTCCTCTTGACTGTGCGAAGCGAGTGATTTTCATGCACATTATTTGCTAGGGATTCCCCTCAAATTAAATAACTTCCCAGCCACAGAATGGCCGGGGGGGGTTTAAGATATTACAGAAATAAACATATATCACAGTGACCACATTTCAGAGGGAACTAAATTTCACAGATTTTATGAAATTGAAATGCCGTCTACTTTTAACGTTTGTCTTACCTCGAAGCATGAAAACCCACCCACACCATGAATTAGTCATTATCAATTTATCTGCGGATAGTAGATAAGGATTAATTGTCCGGAAAGCTTTGAAGCACATGAGTACACATGCACCAATTATGTTGCATTCCTTCTGATAAGGAGTGTAGAAAATGATTTTGATTTAAAATGCAGATATTAAGCCTGGACACATCCTGATGTGTCACAAATAGGTCAAGACACCAGGGTTCTCACAAATTCTACCACTTTCTCTTTCTCATGTTACTCTGTTTGCTTTCTTCTGCCCTCCCCAGGTCACTTGGTAGGCCCGGTGTTGTGTCACTCATTCTGTAACTACATGGGTTTTCCTGCATTGAGTTCAGCACTGGAACATCCACATCGCCTTACTGTTTTGTTCTTCTATGTGCTGGGAGTGTTGCTCTTTCTGCTCTGCCTCTTCCCCATGACTGACCCAATCTTCTATGGCTGGCCCACACCCGTCTGTACGCTCGCCTCCTCACTCGGCTCCCTCTGCTCCTAATTTTCCACATTCCACACTGTTCTGCTGCTCTACAGGACCCGTGCTGTTTCGCACCCAAGACGTCACCTGTGTCTCCAGGATGTGCAGTGTAATGAGGATTACAAGGGCCCCATGGAAACAGGTATGAAAACTCCCACACTGTATCTGTGGGCATATTGGACAAAGTCTGCGTACTCACCAGATCACCAGAGTTGCTCTTCTGACATGGATCGGGTCAAGAAGTCAGACTCTGGGAGAGTTTAGAGAAGACGGGTATTTATACATTGCTGCATGTTCATTGTGTTTTATAATATGATAATATATTTGGGTTCATTTGGATAGCGTTTATTTTATTGTTCCACTAAGAAGGATTCTACACTGTATGTTGCACCACCACAGGAGGATGGATGACCTTTTTGTTTTTGCTCAAATTAACATAAGCTGCTTTGTCTGGTGCTAGTACTTGAAGAACAGTGTTTTAGATGCCCTGAAAACTTTAATTTTACTCAAGTGTTTTTAAATACACCATATAGCAGGACTTGGCTCACTAACAGGTGCATTTTAAAGCTTCCTCCAACTATGACTTATTCACACAAGTTAAATCTAGGGTTAGTAGGGCATAGCCTTATAGCTAGATATACATGTAACTGAGCTCATGCCAGATGGCTTATGTCATTTAATTATAGATCAATGCGCAACAGAAAGCTGTGCATAGAGTCAAAGCTACCTTGTCTGTTTTTGTTGTTGCAGACAGATATTTATAGAATATACCAGCTTTCTGCATGATGGCAGACCATTTATATATGGAGAATTTTTAATAGCATATTTGTTGCATATTTACATGCATGACTGTGCTTCTATGAAGTCTGGATAACCACTAGGGATGGTGTGAAACACCTGGAAACCTCCTGATTCACTTGCGCACTCATGCTAAGCCCTTCCCAGCAGTCACATTGTGATGTGACACATTCCAGCACGTCTTTTCATAATACAGCCGTCTTTCTCTGGAACCTTCTTACTGAGCTGGTGGTGGTTCCAAATATGGAACCCTGGCAGTAATCTGGGGTTCATAAACCCACAGTTGCATACATAACTCCCATTCTGTTTTGCCTCTTCTGACAGACAAAGGTGGTGTGAGACACCTGGATAGCCTACACCAACAATAACCCTGAGTACATGAATAGTAACACCCAGGTAGCAGCAGTATAGACTTCTTGGAGCATCTCTTAATAAGGCCCATGGAGGAGACGGTCCTTATAGAGTGGTATGTCACCTTTAGGGGCTGGGCACCCAGCCCATCCTATAGGAATAATTTTGATACCAACCAATGGTATCTGCTTGAAGCCACCCAGCCTCTGTTTAGACAAGGGAGCCCCTCTGTTATATTCACCATAACAAATAAATAGTGTCTGAGGATCAGGTGACTCGTGTCCAAATGAAACCCTATTGAGATGCCATTTTATGTTCCTGGTGAGATGAGGCTGGTTGTGGGTGAATGCATCTGATTGGGCTCTGGCTGTACCAGAGAGAACCATATTCAAAAATGTGTTGACTAGGAATCAAAAAGGGGACCACCTGCACCTTCGCACACCTTTCCCAGATATGGGCTGTCGCTTTTGGGTGCAGATGTATGTGCTATCTTGAGTGTGTCCACTTCACCAGCCTTGGCAGAGTTGCCATCACTAGGCCAGGCATGAATGGGCTTATCTGGGGAGATTTTGTGCAAGACAAAAGGAACTGCTCAACCCCTTGCCAACCTGATGGTTCATACTGCTAACCATTACAACACTGTCTGAATGGACCAACATATGGCATTGACTTGGAACCAGCAAGAAGTTTTTAAGGGTTCGGTGGATTGCAGTTCCCAATGGTTGATGTGTTTGATGTTTCACCGTTATCTGGTGGCAGCACACTGCTACCAGCACTTGGCTCTCCCAACATAAGTTTGGTAGGAGGCAGGGGATTCCTTTGTGGGCATTGGAACACCTGCCACAAAAAGGCTCTGAATAGATGATGAAGAATAAGAACCACCTTTATTTGTCACATATACATTAGAGCATGGTGAAATTCTTTTCTTCGCATATCCCAGCTTCCTAACAAGCTGGGCGGAGGAAAGAAAAGAATCTAGAAATTATTTTCTTCAGAGCTCAGGGTCAGTCATGATATGGTGACCTTGGAGCAGAAAGGGTTAAGGACCTTGCTCAAGAGCCCAACAGTGGCAGCTTGGTGGTACTGGGACTTGAACCCCTAACCTTCTGATCAGTGATCCAGAGCCCTAACTGTTGACCTCCCACTACTTATCCTTTTCTTTTTTTTTTTTTTTTTTTTTTTAGGAGGGCATAGGTTTTGTAATCTTGAAATCAAACATGGCCATATGGCTTATTTGTGTGGCATGCACTAGGAGATGTTTCACTCCACCCCCGGAGGTTAGGGGGGTGAAATGGAAGCACTTTATGCACAACTAGACTGATTGCTTTTACATGTTGTACCTAAGGAAAAGTATATTTTTATTGGTGTGATACTCAACCTTTTAATAGTGAGTTTACACTAGGTTTTGATGCTGAAGCCATTGAGATGACAAAGAAATAACACAATGACATGTATGGTCGTAGAAAAACAAAGGCCAGTATGTCTTTTCTAACTGAGTCATCCTTTTTCTTTCTGGTGGAACTCACTCATAAAAATTGTCTTAATGTTTTGTGCATGATTGAAGATGGAGGAATGTAACCAGTTTTTCCATTACACTCTGACCACTACTCTGCATGCTGCTACGCTGCTAGCCTGTGGATTTTGGAGCTGTACTGAAATTGATGTGCATCGTTTGATATTGGCATGAAATTGATCTGATGCAGAAACTGATCACCTTGTCATATATGGTTTGTAGCTCAGCATAGAAAGAGGCAGACTGGTGAAGCAGATTTGTTTGGATTTTATGGGAACTGCTGATATTTTGTCTACATGTAAAATCTCACCAGGAATCAATGTTAGACTTTTTTTTTTCTTTTCATCCAAAATATTTTTAATGGTTACGTTGGGAAAGAACTGAATCATTGTTGGAACTTGCCCATGCTTATTTAGTGACTAGAAATTCACCAGAATGACTTGTTTAAATAGGTGCTATAATTTTAATAGTATTATTATTATTATTATTTATTATTATTATTATGCTGTGAAGTGTGTAGTTATTACTGTTGTGTATGTCAAACTAAACTTCTAGCAATAATAATAGACGAGACCAAATCAGGGATTTACATGTAGTTCAGCTCCATACTTAGCCTGTATTAGCTACTGCTGGATCATTTTTAAGGAATGTGCCATAGTTAATTTGATTAAATGGTTAAATCTCGGCTTGACGAGTTAAGTTTGTTATATGTATCATCAAGAACTGACATGTTTACATGTGGAGGAAAATTGCTTACAAATGCTGCTCTGCAGCTTGCTGCATAATTGCTTTTCTGATGGTATCAGGTCAGGTTTTGCGCTCCTATGCTTATTTTTTATTTTTTTATTTTTTTGTAGGCCTCAGTCATCAGAGCTGTATCACATTTTATTTGCGTTTTGAAAAGAGCCATCATTATGCTCATGTTACCTCCTAGAATAAAGTCTAGAAATAAGACTAATTGTCAGCAGTAATCTCTAGGAGTTAGTGGGAGGGGACCTTTGTCAAGCCTGTGTTTAATCTAAAGGGTTTTTTTCCCTTCTAAATAAGGGTTTTAAAATGTACTAAAATTTCTGTTAATAGAACAGTCAAACATGTCTAGGAATTTTTTGTCTGTCCACTTGTCAGTGAAGGTAGCAGGGAGAAGAAGCATGTCACTCCAGTGACTGATTACTTGTGGAACTGAATTGTTTCAGTGGTTTTTTTTTTTTTTTTTTGTGTGTGTGTCTACGCTCAGCATGCGTCAGGCGTGGTCTCTTGTGGCATAATTTTAATCTTTCCTTAATGTTGGAAAGCCTACTGTTCTTTAACTAATGTAGCTTCTTGGGGTGGATTTTTGTGATTTTTGTTCAAAGCAATTCTTGTTGCATAGTCTTAAATTGATTGATTTTAAAACCTTTTTGTTTGAAAAGTATGTTCTTTCCTTACATTACTGTCAATTTGCTCTCTTTAATTTCTTACTTAAATGGTTTGGCAGCCAGACATTTACAGTGGATATAAAAAGTGTACACACTCCTCTTAAAATGGCAGGTTTTTGTGAAGTAAAAAAATGAATCTTGGATAAATCATGTCATCAAATTTTCTACCCTAAATGTGAAATTGCACCATCTCATCTCATTATCTGTAGCCGCTTTATCCTTCTACAGGGTTGCAGGCAAGCTGGAGCCTATCCCAGCTGACTACGGGCGAAAGGCGGGGTACACCCTGGACAAGTCACCAGGTCATCACAGGGCTGACACATAGACACAGACAACCATTCACATTCACACCTACGGTCAATTTAGAGTCACCGGTTAACCTAACCTGCATGTCTTTGGACTGTGGGGGAAACCGGAACACCCGGAGGAAACCCACGCGGACACGGGGAGAACATGCAAACTCCACACAGAAAGGCCCTCACCAGCCACGGGGCTCGAACCCGGACCTTCTTGCTGTGAGGCGACAGCGCTAATCACTACACCACCGTGCCGCCCCGAAATTGCACCATATAAAAATTAATTTAAACGCAAATAAACATTTTAGGGGAAATAGGAAAAATTAAAAAGTTACAGTAAACTAGTTGCATAAGTGTGCATACCCTGTTATAACTGTGGATGTGGCTGTGGTCAAAATGAACCAATCACGTTCTCTTTAATCTTCAAAAATAAATAATTTTCATCAGGCCTGTAGTACTCAAGTTTGACTCGTGCCCTCATTTTAAGGACTTGTGACTTGACTTGGACTTGAGCACTGATTACTTGGACTTGTAAGTCGGAGATGAGGACTTGGATTTTTTTCTTTATTTTTTGTAACATGCCATAATAATTTGGTATAAGGTATTTATATCTACATTAATTTTTGTACTAATTTCATGCAAGAGTGTCACACCTGCGCGGCTTGGCACGTACATCAGATAGACTCTTGGGCGCGCTCCAGACAGTGCACGTGCCAAGCAGATTCTTGCGTGCGCCCTAAACAACTCGCACCTGCACAGGATTAAGGTTCAATCAGTGCGCTTAAATAAAAACTGTGAAAACACACTTACTTTGCAAAGTATTGAGTTGTGTTGCTGATACATTACTGAGCCTTGTTTCCTGATCCCTGATTTCCTGTTTCTCGTCTTTGATTCTGCTGAGTCTACTATAGCCTGTTTGTGCCTCGCTTGACCTATTGTCTCTCGTCTCGTCTTCTTCCGCTTATCCGGGACCGGGTCGCGGAGGCAGCAGTCTAAGCATGGAAGCCCAAACTTCCCTTTCCCCAGACACTTCGGCCAGCTCCTCGGGAAGTACACCGAGGCGTTCCCAGGCCAGCCGAGAGACATAGTCCCTCCAGCGTGTCCTGGGTCTTCCTCGGGGCCTCCTCCCGGGGGGACATGCCTGGAACACCTCCCCAGGGAGGCGTCCAGGAGGCATCCGAAAAAGATGCCCGAGCCACCTCAGCTGATTCCTCTCGATGTGGAGGAGCAGCGGCTCTACTCCGAGCTCCTCCCGAGTGACTGTGCTTCTCACCCTATCTCTAAGGGAGCGCCCAGCCACCCTGCGAAGGAAACTCATTTCGGCCGCTTGTATCCGCAATCTTGTTCTTTCTGTCACTACCCAAAGCTCATGACCATAGGTGAGAGTCGGAACGTAGATCGACCGGTAAATTGAGAGCTTCGCCTTTTGGCTCAGCTCCTTCACCACGACGGACCGGTAAAGCGACCGCATCACTGCGGAGGCTGCACCGATCCGCCTGTTGATCTCACACTCCATCCTTCCCTCACTCGTGAACAAGATCCCGAGATACTTAAACTCCTCCACTTGAGGCAGGACTTCTCCACCAACCTGGAGAGGGCAAGCCACCCTTTTCCGGTCGAGAACCATGGCCTCGGACTTGGAGGTGCTGATTCTCATCCCAGCCACTTCACACTCGACTGCAAACCGCCCCAGTGCATGCTGAAGGTCCTGGTTTGAAGAAGCCAACAGGACAACATCATCTGCAAAAAGCAGAGATGAAATCCTGTGGTTCCCAAACAGGATTCCTTCCGGCCCCTGGCTGCGCCTAGAAATTCTGTCCATAAAAATTATGAACAGAACCGGTGACAAAGGGCAGCCCTGCCGGAGTCCAACATGCACTGGGAACAGGTCTGACTTACTGCCGGCAATGCGAACCAGACTCCTGCTCCGTTCGTACAGGGACCGGACAGCCCTTAGCAAAGAGCCCCGAACCCCATACTCCCGAAGCACCCCCCCACCGAATACCACAGGGGACATGGTCAAATGCCTTCTCCAGATCCACAAAGCACATGTGGACTGGTTGGGCAAACTCCCATGAACCGTCGAGCACCCTATGAAGGGTATAGAGCTGGTCCAGTGTTCCGCGACCAGGACGAAAACCGCATTGTTCCTCCTGGATCCGAGGTTCGACTATTGGTCTAATTCTCCTCTCCAGTACCTTGGAGTAAACTTTCCCTGGGAGGCTGAGAAGTGTGCTTTCCCCTATAATTGGAGCACACTCTCCGGTCCCCTTTCTTAAAAAGAGGGACCACCACCCCAGTCTGCCACTCCAGAGGCACTGTCCCCGACCGCCACGCGATGTTGCAGAGGTGTGTCAACCAAGACAGCCCCACAACATCCAGAGACTTGAGATACTCAGGGCGGATCTCATCCACCCCCGGTGCCTTGCCACCGAGGAGCTTGCAAACCACCTCAGTGACTTCGGCTTGGGTAATGGACGAGTCCACCTCTGAGTCATCAGCCTCAGTCTCCTCAGTGGAAGACATGATGGTGGGATTGAGGAGATCCTCAAAGTATTCCTTCCACCGCCCGACAATGTCCCCAGTTGAGGTCAACAGCTCTCCACCCGCACTGTAAACAGTGTTGGCAGAGTACTGCTTCCCCCTCCTGAGGCGCCGGATGGTTTGCCAGAATTTCTTCGAGGCCAACCGATAGTCCTTCTCCATGGCCTCCCCGAACTCCTCCCAGTTCCGAGTTTTTGCCTCCACAACTGCCCGAGCTGCAGCACGCCTGGCCTGCCGATACCAGTCAGCTGCCTCAGGAGTCCCGGAGGTCAACATGGCCCGATAGGACTCCTTCAGCTTGACGGCATCCCTTACTTCCGGTGTCCACCACTGGGTTCGGGGATTGCCGCCACAACAGGCACCGGAGACCTTGCGGCCACAGCTCCGAACAGCTGCGTCCACAATGGAGGTAGAGAACATGGTCCACTCAGACTCAATGTCCCCCGCCTCCCTCGGAAGCTGGGAAAAGCTCTCCCGGAGGTGGGAGTTAAAGACCTCCCCAACAGAGTGCTCGGCCAGACGTTCCCAGCAGACCCTTACCATACGTTTGGGCCTGCCAGGTCTGTCCAGATTCCTCCTCCGCCAGCGGATCCAACTCGCCACCAGGTGGTGATCAGTTGACAGCTCAGCCCCTCTCTTCACCCGAGTGTCCAAGACATGGGGCCGGAGATCAGATGAAACGACTACAAAGTTGATCATCGACCTCCGACCTAAGGTGTCCTGGTGCCACGTGCACTTATGGACACCCCTATGCTCGAACATGGTGTTCGTTATGGACAAACCGTGACTAGCACAGAAGTCCAATAACAAAACACCACTCGGGTTCAGATCGGGGAGGCCGTTCCTCCCAACCACGCCCCTCCAGGTGTCACTGTCGTCACCCACGTGAGCATTGAAGTCCCCCAGTAGCACAATGGAGTCCCCAGTCTGAGCACCCCTCAGTACCTCTCCCAGGGACTCCAAGAAGGCCAGATACTCTATACTGCTATTTGGCCCGTAGGCACAAACAACAGCAAGAGCCCTCTCCCCAATCCAAAGGCGCAGAGAGGCGACCCTCTCATTCACTGGGGTAAACTTCAACACATGGCGGCTGAGCTGGGGAGCTATAAGCAAGCCCACACCAGCCCGCCGCTGCTCACCACGGGCGACTCCAGAGAAGTGGAAAGTCCAGCCCCTCTCGAGGAGCTGGGTTCCAGAGCCCAAGCTGTGCGTGGAGGTGAGCCCGACTATCTCTAGCCAGTACCTCTCAACCTCCCGCACAAGCTCAGGCTCTTTCCCCCCCAGCGAAGTGACATTCCATGTCCCAACAGCCAGCCGCTGTGTCCGGGGATCAGGTCGTCGAGGCCTCTGCCTTCGACTGCCACCCAATCCACATTGCACCAATCCCCTACTGCTACCTCTGTGGGTGGTGAACCCACAGGAGGTCGGGCCCACATCACCTCTTCGGGCTGAGCCCGGCCGGGCCCCATGGGCAAAGGCCCGGCCACCAAGCGCTCGCATACGAGCCCCAACCCCGGGCCTGGCTCCAGGGTGGGGCCCTGGCTGCGTCATACCGGGCGACGTCACGGTCCTTGCTTTTTTCTCCATAGGGGTTTTTGGTGAACTGCTGTTGGTCTGGCCTGTCACCTAGGACCTGTCTGCCTTGGGAAACCCTGACAGGGGCATAATGCCCCCGACAACATAGCTCCTAGGATCATTCAAGCACACAAACCCCTCCACCACAATAAGGTGGCAGTTCTAGGAGGGGTGGCAGTTCTAGGAGGGGGTATAGTGACCTATTGTCTGTTTCACCATTTTACAATTTTGCCTGCCATTCTGGATTGTTCACCTGTCTTCACTTGTATTAATAAACGCACCTTCTACACTTACACCCGTCTCCCAACCATCTCTGACAGAATACTTCACACTCCCTAACAAAGAGAATCACATTAACCTGTTCATACGTCATATTCAGGAACAAACTAATGTTCATGGCGCTAAAACAGCCACCGTCACATGGTGCGGTTGGAGTCTTGTTCTCGGCTCAGATCAATAGTGGACTCGGCTTGGACTTGACTCAGTTTTGTTTAATGACTTGGACTTGAACACTGGGGACTTGAGACTGGACTCGGACTTTCATATAACTGTCATTGATGAAATAATTCTGATTAACACCAAATAAAGAGCAGCTGTAGGATTTTCTTGACATCATCTTGGATTCATCTGACTGCTGAAGCCTTTTTTCCCCCCCCCTCCCCATTTTGGTTGAGCACCACCCGAACTGATTATCGTATCATCAGCTTTTCTTTGGCCAGTCAGACATAAGGTATACCACCACTCTTGCTGGAGTAGTTGGGGTTAGGTACCTTGCTCAAGGGCACTTCAGTCAGTTCTGCTGGTTCAGGGAATTGAACCAGCGACGTTTTGATCCCAAAGCTGCTTCTCTAACCATTAGACCATTGCTTCCACATGAGCCGCAAAAAGCTTACAAACTGTGTAGTTTATCTCGCTTGCTGAAAGCCATTGATCAGGACAGGGGTATAAAAGAATTCCCAAAATACTAGATATACCGTGGAACGCCATGAAGGCAATAATCAAGAAGTGGAGAAAATAGGGCACCATGATGCCATTACAAAGAACCTTCCAAAATGTACAAAAAGGCAAGACAAAAGCTTCCCAGGGAGGCTGCAAAGAGACCTACAACCATATTGAAGGAGCTGCAGGAATTTCTGACAAGTACTGATTTACTCTTTGCATGTCGCACTAATCCTCTTGTATTCTTCACATGTCTGGGCTGTGGGGTAGGGTGCTTAGATGGAGGCCCTTCCTCAATAAAACATCCAAGCCCAACTAAATCATGTGGCAAAATTTGTTATGGTCTGATGAGACCATATGCTTGGCGCAAAAAACAACACATCACCTAAAGAACACCATACCTAAAGTGAAGCAACATCATGCTACAAAGCTCGCCCCCCCTCTTTTTTTTTCCCCCTTCTCCCTAGCCAGAACTGGGCCTTTTATCAAAGTGGAGGGAATCATGAATAGCAACAGATTTTAGTGCAAAACATTTCGGGCATCTGCTAGTAAGCTGAAGGTGAAAAGGAATTCAGCACATCAGTGATCCAAATTGACAAAGGTATGGCTTAACCAAAAGATCAGTGTATTTGGATGGCCCAGTCAGAGCCTAGACCTGATCCATCTAGAATGTTTTTGCAAGAAGGACTGGGAAAATATTGCCAAGTTATGATGTGCCATGCTGATAGATTCTTACCCTAAAAGACTGCGTGAGCGGTGTAATAAAATCAAACGCCATTTCAACAAAGCATTAGTTGACGTGTGCACATTCATGCAACTAGGTGGTGTTTTTTTTTTTTTCCCCTTAAAAATTTTGATTGTTTTTCACTTTGAGTTGTTTGCAATTTCACATATTTGTCACAAAAACCTGCCATTTTAACAGGGGTGTGTAAACTTTGTACCCACTGTACATCTGAAGATATGAATCTTCACTTGAGCAAATATGCTTTCAATACACACCCACGGACAGGAGGAGCAATAGACATTAGAATTTATTTTTTCAAATGCACACGGTTATGTACTATTTCAGTAGGATAACAACAGTAAGCAGGGTTTGGATTAAAGAACACTGCTATACAAATGTACTGTTTTATAACAAGACTTGTAATTATCAGTAGTTCAGATGTTTATACTGAGAACTATATTTTATAATCAAATGTATTTTGGTGTCACATGGAGGGTTAATGTACATGCAAGATGTTTTTGAGCAAGACCATGTGCAATGCAGTTAACACACTGAAGGACAAATATTTTTTGACAATCTTTTGAGGGTCTTTCAAATTGCTCATCAAAAACTGTTTGCAAATAAAGTTTATTTTAAAAAAAAAATCATGAGACTCTTAATGACTCCCTGAATGTCTTATGGGGACTAAAATCTAATAGCCTTATTCTTTCTACTTAAAAAAATGTTGCATGTGCTATTGGCATGCAGTATATTATTTTCTGTGTACGTTTCCTGCCAGACCACTAGGTAGAGATGTTGCATTTCTTTTGCTGTAGATATGTGATATTGTCAGATAAAATAGTTTAGATTTGGAGTTTCAGGTTGCCATAGTGAATTGAGGTGTTGCAGGGAAAAAAAATCAAATTGATTTGATGGCTATAATACTTGAACATAGGAGATATATCCTATTATAATATTATTTATTAATTAAAAAATGAACATTGATGTACGGTACATGGAGTCTACTGCAGGCAACGTACACACACCCCTCGACCCATGGCAGATTGAGAACCCTGCCTTATCTGAGACAATTTTATATATTCAAAGGTCATGTAGGTCATATTTGGCAATACTGAAAGGGTAACGACATGCAGATACAAAAGTAATGACCATACTCTCATGAGATCTTCTGTGGATGACCGCTCTTTCACACCTGTCACTGTTTCTGTTATTAGATACTTTGATGAATTTCATGCTCATGTGATTCCTCTTCAGCACTCATGGTGAAGGGGCTTGTAGAGCTGATAGAGCCTTTGAAAGGTTTCCTTCATCTTCTATGCTTTCTTTCTTGATCTCTTTTAACTTTTTTGACCTGGTTTGCTATCACTACCCCAATATAGATTTGTGTCTGTGAGGTTGTCATTCAATCCGATGAAGTAAAGACCGTCAAATATAGCAGAAGCAAGTGTTTTTAACTGTTGTTCTTGTGCTCTGAAACGTACAATGAATGTTTGGATGTACTGAAATATCATGAAGGAAATGTTTTATTATATTTTCCCACCTGAATGCCAGGATTATGGAAGAAACTGTTGACTGGCTCACAAAAGACACAACTGTCTAGCATCTGCAATAGTTAGGATATGGTTGATTACATGGTCTATAAATATGGCCTGTATATCATTTTGAATGAATCCTGCATCTTTGCTGACTCTCTTCTGTCTCCATGATGATCCCTGTCTCATACTTGCACATGTGTATTGCCTCTTCTTGGAAAAACAGCTTGGTGACCCTGTCTAATGCCTGTCTGTTCCATATACACACACATGCGCGTACTCCAGTGGCCTATTGCTTTTATAATACAGAGACAAAAACAATATGATATAATTGCATCCATCCATCCATTATCTGTAGCCGCTTATCCTGTTCTACAGGGTCACAGGCAGGCTGGAGCCTATCCCAGCTGACTATGGGCGAAAGGCGGGGTACACCCTGGACAAGTCACCGTGTCCTCACAGGGCTGACACATGGAGACAAACAACCATTCACACCTACGGTCAATTTAGAGTCACCAGTTAACCTAACCTGCATGTCTTTGGACTGTGGGGGGAAACCGGAGCACTTGGAGGAAACCCACGCAGACACAGGGAGAACATGCAAACTCCACACAGAAAGGCCCTCGCCGGCCACGGAGCTCGAACCCAGTGATGTGAGGCGACGCTGCTAACCACTACACCACCGGGCTGCCCCTATGATTACATTTATTATTAATTATATTTACAATAAACAATTCATCCACTATACATTATAGTCTGTTATTGATAAGCTTTTGTTGCTAAGCAACATAACAGGCAAAGATCAGGGTATTCTATGGACACAACAATGGCTGCAATGTTGTAGTCGAGTCGCTAAATCTCGAGTCCCCAGTGTTAAAGTCTGAGTCATTAAAGAAAATTTCAAGTTGAGTCTGAGAACACGACTCCAACCACAACGTTTAACTGTGGCTGTTGCTGTCTTTATGTGAAACTGTCTCTGCTACTGTGTTGGACTAACGTTACTGCTTGACTGCCCCATTTTAGTTAATAGGTTACAGATTAAAAAAAAAAACTTGTTCATTGCTCAGCAAACCCCGCTAGCAACAGGGCAATGAACATGAGAGAGGGTTAACACAAGCTAGTTCATCGCTCAGCAAGTCCAGCTATCAACAGGGCAATGAACATAGCATGTTACTTACTTCTCTGGGCGTGGTCTTGCCAAATGACGATTGAAGTTCGAGGTTGTCCCTGTTGTCTCCTTGATGGTTCTTCTACAGTGGTGCTTGAAAGTTTGTGAACCCTTTAGAATTTTCTATATTTCTGTATAAATATGACCTAAAACAACATCAGATTTTCACACAAGTCCTAAAAGTAGATAAAGAGAACCCAGTTAAACAGATGAGACAAAAATATTATACTTGGTCATTTATTTATTGAGCAAAATGATCCAATATTACGTATCTGTGAGTGGCAAAAGTATGTGAACCTCTACGATTAGCAGTTAATTTGAAGGTGAAATTAGAGTCAGGTGTTTTCAATCCATGGGATGACAATCAGGTGTGAGTGGGCACCCTCTTTTATTTAAAGAACAGGGATCTATCAAAGTCTGATTTTCACAACACGTTTGTGGAAGTGTATCATGGCACAAACAAAGGAGATTTCTGAGGACCTCAGAAAAAGCGTTGTTGATGCTCATCAGGCTGGAAAAGGTTACAAAACCATCTCTAAAGTGTTTGGACTCCACCAATCCACAGTCAGACAGATTGTGTACAAATGGAGGAAATTCAAGACCATTGTTACCCTCCCCAGGAGTGGTCAACCAACAAAGATCACTCTAAGAGCAAGGCGTATAATAGTCGGCGAGGTCACAAAGGACCGCAGGGTAACTTCTAAGTAACTGAAGGCCTCTCTCACATTGGCTAATGTTCATTTTCATGAGTCCACCATCAGGAGAACATTGAACAAGATGTTGTGCATGGCAGGGTTGCAAGGAGAAAGCCACTGCTCTCCTAAAATAACATTGCTGTTCGTCTGCAGTTTGCTAAAGATCACGTGGACAAGCCAGAAGGCTATTGGAAAAATGTTTTGTGGACGGATGAGACCAAAATAGAACTTTTTGGTATAAATGAGAAGCATTATGTTTGGAGAAAGGAAAAAGCTGCATTCCAGCATAAGAACCTTATCCCATCTGTGAAACATGGTGGTGGTAGTATCATGGTTTGGGCCTGTTTTGCTGCATCTGGGCCAGAACGGCTTACCATCATTGATGGAACAATGAATTCTGAATTATACCAGCGAATTCTAAAAGAAAATGTCAGGACATCTGTCCATGAACTGAATCTCAAGAGAAGGTGGGTCATGCAGCAAGACAACGACCCTAAGCACACAAATCGTTCTACCAAAGAATGGTTAAAGAAGAATAAAGTTAATGTTTTGGAATGGCCAAGTCAAAGTCCTGACCTTAATCCAATCGAAATGTTGTGGAAGGACCTGAAGCGAGCAGTTCATGTGAGGAAACCCACCAACATCCCAGAGTTGAAGCTGTTCTGTACGGAGGAATGGGCTAAAATTCCTCCAAGCCGGTGTGCAGGACTGATCAACAGTTATTGGAAATGTTTAGTTGCAGTTATTGCTGCACAAGGGGGTCACACCAGATACTGAAAGCACAGGTTCACATACTTTTGCCACTCACAGATATGTAATATTGGATCATTTTCCTCAATAAATAAATGACCAAGTATAATATTTTTGTCTCATTTGTTTAACTGGGTTTTCTTTATCTACTTTTAGGACTTGTGTGAAAATCTGATGATGTTTTAGGTCATATTTCTGCATAAATATAGAAAATTCTAAAGGGTTCACAAACTTTCAAGCACCACTGTACATATGGAACACATAGCAGTGCATTTTTTTTCCCACTGCACGAGAAGTCTGTATAAGCAAAGCGGACAATCCTAGGAGCGTTCTCTCCAGCCATTTTACCGCCATTAACGTTAGTTTGTCCCTGATCATGACTTATGAACAAGTGAAAGTGCATTCTCTTGCACAAAATTAGTATAATAATGAATGTAGATATGAATATCTTATGGCAAATTATTATGGCATTTTACAAAAAATAAAGAAAAATCTGAGTCCTCGCCTCCAATTTATATGCAGTTAATGCACAAGTCCAAGTCAAGTCACGAGTCTTTAAATTAGGCCACAATTTGGACTCAAGTACTACAAGCCTGAATGGCTGTAGTGTAACAGTTTTATTGATTTAAAACCTTGTGCACTAATACAGAATTCAAGTGTGTGTGTGTGTGTGTATTGTAGAAACAGCTTTGAATATAAATATGGTCCTGTAAATGTGTGTAGAATTTACAGTACAGTGAGTTGTACCTGTAAGCTTCATCATTAGACAGCATATGTGATGTGAGTTTTGCTCTAAAATGAGACGGTACACTTATGTTGTGAATTTGTTTGACTTTACCACATCAGAGCAATACCAGAACACTGCATTTTATCTGCTATGTTGTACGTCTGTCAGTTGCTGGGGTGTTTTGCATGTAAGGATTTATACAGTGAGCTAGTGTTGTGGTACTCGAGACCGGTCTCAAGACCACTTTTTGAAGATCTCGGTCTTGTCTCGGAATCAACCTTATTTTTACTCGGTCTTGTCTCAGATATAGAGGACTTGGGATTGTATTTCAAGACCACAGCTGTGGGGATTTCATTAAATTGCCTGTGCATTGTCTGATTTATTTGTTAACATTGTTACTGTGATCAGATGTAAAATTTCCTGCTTCAAATGCGATCAGTAACGTGACTCATTGCTAATTTGAAATTTTTCTTCCTGTAAACAGCTGTTACCCCTCCCCATCCCCCTTAAAGTGCATATCACGGGTAAATTCAGGAGCAAGATCAATGTAATTCTCCTATTTTATATTAAACTTTGGTCAAATATCTGTAACATTTTTGCATTTTGTGCAATTTTTTTTACCTTGCGCAATAGCAGAAAAATTCAGTTGAAATCAAGCCATTTGAGGCGAATTGGTCCGCCTCTGAAAAAACTTGGCATTGACATTGATTTTTCATGACATCGCGTGCGGGACGCCTCCCTCTGAATCCTACATCAGCGCTGGTTTGTTTATGAGAAAACGACCTGGTGGTTTTCTGCAAATTTCTTCAACGTTATCACGTAATTATTAAAATGGTTAACAGATGTATCGTAGGAGGGCGCAGCAACACCAATCTTGATGGGATTAGTACTCATCGTTTCCCACATTGCGCTCAGGTGACAATTCCATATTTCAATGCAAAATCGCTCGCTGCTAAACTTGGTCTACACAGGCTGTGCACTGAAACTGTGCAAGCTCTTCCGCAAGCTCTTCAGCAAGCCTGCTGACTCTTCCGCAGATAACGTCACGCATCTGGCTCCAGACTCCCTTGGGATTTTTCCAGATGCATTTTGTTATTTTATTTTTTTCTGCTGTAGACAGATGGCCTTGTGCAAAATTACCCTTCTGGATGAGTGTGTAAAGGGACATACTTTCATATAAAAAAAACCCGAATTTGGTCCAGGATATGCACTTTAACACACACACTGGTCTGGTCCTGGTCTTGACTCGGTTTCGCCCTGCCTTAGTCTTGTCTTGATCTCGATACACTTTAGTCTTGGTTGTGACTTGGTCTCAGTTTAGGTGATCCTTTACTACAAGACTACAATGAGCATTTTGGATAAATGCACATAAGTTTAAAAAAAAAAGTTCAAATGAAAACCACTGTGATCAAGGATTACTCAATAAATCTCAGCTATACTTGTCAAGCATCTTCATATCACTCGACTAAAGGATTTCTCCTTTTCAGTAGTGAGGCACATGGAACATGAACATTTAATGACATCTCTGTTTGCATTGCTATGTGTTACAGGAGCAGTGATGTGAGATGGTTTAATTGTGGAACCCCATGGAATGACTGGCATGTTTATGTATGGACAGACCTCTCTGGTGGAAGTTTCCATTTCAGGTTCAGATCAATGCACACATTCATGCTACAGCAGTCAAAGCCCCCACATATAATTCCTAATAAGTTATGTATTTCTTCACAGGCTACTGATGTGCATGTCTCTGTGGGGTGCAGGATTTATAAATTCAAACCTTGTGTTCATGCAGTCAGTGGCTTCTTTTTTTTTCTTTTTTAAAGGTGTGTGCGTGTGTGTGCGCGTGCACACATTGGTGTGAGGTTAACCCAGGCCACTTGAAGACAAGGAAGTGTTGCAGCTGTGTATTGACTACAAAAACAAAGTTTTGGCTGAAGTGCAGCTCTTTTGAGCATCCTGTAGTCCCTGAAACACAATTTTGTGTTTTTAAAGATGCAGTTTATTGTCAAATAATTAGTTATTGATAACCTGAAATTTACTGTATATAGAAATTTTTTTTTTTTTACAGCAAGTGCCCTTTACATCAGCCAGTGGCGGCTGGTAGTCTTTCAAACAGGGGAGGCTGGTCGGTTACGATATTTCCAGATTTTAAAAGAAAAAAGAAAAAACACATCAATTTTGCCCATACTCTTGCCTCTGATCTGGCTGATTGTTGGCAGGGTCACAAACTGTGAAATAACAGGTTCTTTAGGCCCATTAGCCTACTGTCTAATATACATGATGGTGGTGTTGGGGGGGTATATTTTAACATTTTATATTTTAAAATTGTGGCATGTTGTTTAAAAATTGATCATTATTGAAAGCAGTTCTTTGTCAGGAACCTCAGCAGCAACAGCAGAGTGTTCTGGAATAGGCACAAGCACTGACCTTGGGGAGCCAAACATAGAGCTGGGTGCCACACATTTCATTCAATGACACTTTCCTTATATTTTACTTATTTTGACTGAGAAATGTTTTATTGACAATTTTGATAACCCTTCACTTTTAATCCAGGTCTGTAGTGTGAAATGTTCTCGGCTGTGTTTTTGTTTAAAAATGTTTTCCAAATTGTAGCTGTGTTTAATTCATATCCAGAGAAATATATATTCCAATATAATATACTGAGCATAAACATTTTTAAATAGATTCTATATTTTTGGTCCATCCATGACATATTACTAAAGTAGCCTATTTACTGTTGTTGATGTGGGTCACTTGCTGTTAGCCAATTCACTTTCTCGTACCAGGAGAGCTGAAAGGAACGAGTATTATTCCCTACCTTTTTCACCGAGTCAATTTGAGGCGTTGGTCTACCCTGCTCTTTAATTTTAATTTTTTCCTCGAAAGGAAGACTGGCAAATGGCTTCGCCAAAATTAAATCAGCAATGCTTGGCATCCGTGCGCAGCTTTCTTGCTAGCTGACTAGCCCCCTCAAGTTCAAGTTCAGTCACTCAAATAAACAAAATTTCTGGAACTAAGATAGCAAACTTGACAACACTATATTTACACTTTATTTACAATGAAAATATATACAAACTAAAAAAGCTGGTAGAAACCGTATGTAATGAATGAAATCGAAATGTAAGCTGATCTCTTACAATACACCACAGCACTTGCGAATCCACATGGAACTGAACCAGTGTTGCCAGATACTGCTGATGTTTTCCAGTCCCAAATATGTTCAAAACCCGCCAAAATGCACTTGAAACCCCCCAACTGTGTGGTAAACCGCCCAATCTGGCAACACTGGCACTGAACTGAAATTCACCGCTGCCTGTCTATATTTGAAACGAGCTGTCAATCAAAGAAAATATCCGGCGCTTTCACCAATCACCAGTCTCCTCGCAGAAAGCTTTGCCATGTCCCTCTCATGTGAGGCTGGGAGTCCGTAGGCGGGCGTTTTTGCAGTATTTGTCCAATAACCGTCTTGCATTTTGATATTGAAAAGCGCATAGCTCCCAAATGCCATTGAAGTCCACTGAGGCTGGGAGTCCATGAGACTCCGTGGGCGGGCGGTTTCGCAGTATTTGTCCAATCATCGTCTTGCATTTTGATATTGAAAAGCACATAGCTCCCAAATGCCATTGAAGTCCGCTGAGGCTGCGCTGCATCGCGCTGTCACGAGGGGGAAAAACGCACGCACACATTAGGCGAACTGGGGAAAGTTATAACGGAATGATTTCGCACTGTAGTTGGGTTGAGCACATATATTTCTATGATTCTGGGTCTGAAATAGCAATGTTATAAGGTCGGCTATAACATAAGCCTAGTGCAATTCATCCTACACGATGTTCGTCATTTTTAGAGGAGGCTGAGCCTCCCTCGTTGTCTTAGAGCAATCGCCCGTGCCATCAGCGTACCAATTTACCTGGGGGGGGGGGGAGAAGTTTAGAATCAGGATGGTCTGGGATGGGCTCTTTTGGTCAGAAACAAATTACTGCTGGACCCATAAGCCAAGCCTTTATACTGGACCCTTTTGTCTAGTATACAAAAAACATGTGCCATCAAGTACTCTCATACCCCTTTTTGACCAACAGGGAATGGGTTCTTGAGCCAGTTCCGTTCAAGATTCTTTGAACCTTAGTGCCACCTAGCGGACTGGCCCACATTTTCATCAGTTTTGAGTGGAACCATTGTAATCAAGGATGCATCATGAACAGAAGGCATTGCACAATTCACAAGGGGAATAAACAGTAGTAGCAAGATGGCAGTGCGCACTGATTACCTGCGACTTTTATTCTGTTATTGCAGAGATATATATATATATATATATATATATATATATATATATATATATATATATATTTTTTTTTTTCTGAAGATGTATCCTTTTCCATTGTGTTCTCCGTTGCTTCCCCTCCAGTTGGTATTTGTTCTATGATGGAGTGAACTAGCTGGTGGGTGGGAATATGCAAGTGATCAAATTTGGGTTGAAACAAAACCATTTCATTCAAGCAAAAATGATGGATCTTTGGTAGTTTGGCTATAGCACTATAAGATAAGCTTAGACAACTTTCATCAACCGTGTGTTAGTTGGTCAGACAACTTAATCAGTGCCTGATCCTTATGCATATACTGCCTACCCTCATGGCATCACTTCCACTGTTGGCAAAGAATAAAATGTCTTTATTAAAAAAAAAATTTAAGAGAAGAAACCTGATGCTGTAAAAAAAAAATCAAGTTTATACAGGCAGATATACTGTAGTAATGCATGCCTTTGGTTGAACAAGTTTCACTGATTGTATAACTTCACCTGATGATGCTTTAAAACTATTTATTATTGTTACTGATGGCAGTGATTTTCTTGATTGCACCCACTCCAATTGAAAAGGATTGCTTTCTCCATGTCTACACTTTAATAATCAATTGGTCTGTCCATTGATCTTTGAGTGAAACTGCACATTAGATATAATTACCTCATCACTTAAAAGTGGTGCTATAATAGGCTGATGTAATGATGAACTCAGTTGACCAGCATTGATTGTGGCTATGGCTATGTGCATGAGGGGGAGGTGAGATCAACGACTAAACACGGTTTCAATATTTGTGTATTTTAACTTGGAACTGCTCATCCTCCTAGTTTTCCAACTCACTTTTCATGATGTGTTTTTAATAAAGAAATGCTACACTGGTTTATTCAGTTAGTAGAATCTACTCTTTCATTCCTTCTTGTCTGCATTTATTGTTACCAGAACTAACATGTTTGAATTTCCTTTACTGTATGATTAAGCATGTGACCCTGCCCCATTCGTCTGCTACTTTTTCTGTCCCCCACTTTCCCCTTCCGTTTTGGTTCTCGTGTAAATATAACTCAGGGGAGTACACTATTACACATACTATCACAAATATGATGGAAAGGTTTGGACAAGAATGCTGTGTCAAATGCAGTTATAGCCCTTTTAACATTATATTCTCTGTTTATTTACTTAATAACATGGTTAAATTTATACTGCATACAGTATGTGGTGATGTTTAGTAAAGTTCTTCTCGTATCACATTTAGATTTGGCCCAGCAGAGGTTTCAAATATGCCTTATAAATGTGATTCAATCTAAAACATGAACTGTTTCCAGACCAAAGCTTGTCAGCTTTCAAAAATGGAGTGAAATTCATGAGCAAGGGTGAAGGGTGTGGTCTCAAGCATTACATTAACTGGGCCAGGGTGTTCCAGTAAAAGTGAGAGAATTATCTTTTTCAGTGGATCTAATCTGACACCACTAAAATAATGTCTTAGCCCTAGTATATAATATGACAATTTTGGTTTATATAAAAACGTTTGTGACTATGTTGGCATTTCATGCAGTAACTAAGTAGCTGCCAAACATCGTTAAATGTCCTGGCAGATTTCTATTGCTAGTTTTACATTGTAAACACAGGTTGCAACCCTGAATAACTTTCACTGCTGTATGAAATTTGGCAATGATGAATCAGTAGATAGGAAATGGATGTTTGATTTTCAGATCCTCTTTCCTTTATTTGTGCACTTGGAGTATGTTCAGATATGATTTTTCACCACCAGAAGTGTAACTTCAGAAAGTTTTCACCCACTCAGTTTGTCAATTTAACAGGTCTAGTTTCTATAGGGGCGGTATGGTGGTTAGCACTGTCGCCTCACAGCAAGAAGGTTCTGGGTTCAAGCCCAGTGGCCGACAGGGGCCTTTCTGTGCGGAGTTTGCATGTTCTCCCTGTGTCCGTGTGGGTTTCCTTCGGGTGCTCCGGTTTCCCCCACAGTCCAAAGACATGCAGGTTAGGTTAACTGGTGACTCTAATGCCGCTTTTCCACTACAAACGTGGCTGAGCCGTGCCATGCTGAGTCGGGCTGAGTCGAGCTGAGCGGGGCTGTTGGAGTTGCATTTCGACTACAACCGCGCTGAACCGTGCTGGCTGGAAGTGGGTGGACACATTGGGTGGAGTTAGCGAAAGTGGGTGGACGTCACGTGATGTCGTTAAGCAGCGCAAACAGTGACATCAGTGATCTTTTAAGCGGTAGTCTCACGATCCGAATAGTAAACAATAAACATGGAGGACATGGAGTCGTTAGTGTTGCTGGTCTTGGTGCAGTGGCTTGTTGTCACCGACAACGCCAACAGATACTGGCAAGAGCGTATAGATGAGGCGAGGCACATAAGGCTTCATAATTCTCGTAATTCTCCTTCTTCCGGGTTTGCGGTGTTTACAGATCCCAGCGTGCTCGCGGGGCGTGTGTGGGCATGTGAGGACACTCCTCCTCACCAATCAGTGCACAGGGGAGTGTCTGCTCACGCCCCTAGCCTCACTCGGCACGGTTTGGCTCGCTTCAGCCCTACTCCAAAACGGTGTGAGTTTTAGGGGCTAAGCAGGGCTGAAGCGAGCTGAGTCGTGCTGTTTTTTGGTAGTCGAAACGCAAGCCGTGTCGGGCTGAAGTGAGCTGAAAAAGGGTAGTGGAAAAGGGCCATAAATTGACCGTAGGTGTGAGTGTGAATGGTTGTCTGTGTCTACAGTAGTTCTTGAAAGTTTGTGAACCCTTTAGAATTTTCTATATTTCTGCATAAATATGACCTAAAACATCATCAGATTTTCATCCAAGTCCTAAAAGTAGATAAAGAGAACCCAGTTAAACAAATGAGACAAAAAATTATACTTGGTCATTTATTTATTGAGGAAAATGATCCAATATTACATATCTGTGAGTGGCAAAAGTATGTGAACCTCTAGGATTAGCAGTTCATTTGAAGGTGAAATTAGAGTCAGGTGTTTTCAATCAATGGGATGACAATCAGGTGTGAGTGGGCACCCTGTTTTATTTAAAGAACAGGGATCTATCAAAGTCTGATCTTCACAACACATGTTTGTGGAAGTGTATCATGACACGAACAAAGGAGATTTCTGAGGACCTCAGAAAAAGCGTTGTTGATGCTCATCAGGCTGGAAAAGGTTACAAAAACATCTCTAAAGAGTTTGGACTCCACCAATCCACAGTCAGACAGATTGTGTACAAATGGAGGAAATTCAAGACTATAGACCAGGGGTCTTCAATCCTATCCGCAAAGGGCCGGTGTAGCTGCAGGCTTTCATTACAGCCAAATTGGAGGCTCACTTGATTGTTGACTGGAGACGAGGGTGAAATGATTAAACAAGTGAAATCAGGTGTAGCTCCTGCTTGGTTGGAATGAAAGCCTGCAGCCACACTGGCCCTTTGTGGATAGGATTGAAGACCCCTGCTATAGACCCTTCCCACTGACGTCACCGGAAACCTGAAGTAAACAAACCCTGCGCCATATTGGAAGACCAACAAACTCGTGATTAGGGGGAAATAACGGCAGCTCACAGAATTTAAACCCACGAGGCACTTGATTCATCTTAAACCTACAATGGTAAACTTTTGTGCTGTGTTAGGGTGTTCCAACAAAGCTGATGGGAAAGGTGAAAAGAAGTCTTTCTACAGAATACCAGCTGTGATTGAGACACAAGCAAACCAAGGAGCTTTCTGCCAGGAGACAGAGAATAAGTGCATTACTGAGTGTCTGTGAGCAAAGGAGAGCCTGAACGTTGCAACCTCCCTATTGGCTGTTTATTGGCTGTTTGTAAAAATGTATCAATTGTTGCCCTTCATCGCGGACTCGAGAGACGAGACCTGACGAGTTAGTTCGTTGGTAGCAGAACAAAATGTCTGGACACAAATCGGGTTTTCAGAAAAGAAAAGAAAATAAACGCAGGGTCGAAAATACAAAAAAGGAGGCAGAAAAAGCAAAACGAGTTTTAAGGTAGGACAAATGGTTACTTTTCTGAGGTAGCCCGCCGTGGCTGCAGGCTTTCAGTTGTGTCATTGAATGGTTACTTTTCTGAGGCAGCCCGCCGTGGCTACCTGCAGGCTTATTTATTATAGCCCATTTAGTTAAAATAGTTGATATAAAATGTTTATAGTTATGTGATGGTTGTCCTCAGTGTTCGAACTATGCTGATATTTTCGGGGGGGTCCCTTTTTTTCCCTGGGGGGGTGCTTGTGCTTGTCTCGGAGCGCGGATCTCCAAACACGAGAAGCCTATCTTACGCACATATCACGCGGACTCCACACCTCCACACACGCATCGCGTCTGAAGTCATAACTCATCAGGGGAAATTGTGTCCGCATTGGCATGTTCAAAAAACAACCTCGTGTCAACAATGATACCACACGCAAGAACAAAAAAAAACAGTCAGGCTACTCAACAACCAACCTGGCAGCAGCAGTCATTGTCATATCGGTTTATTTTATCTTTGATGTAAACACAACACTTCGGATATGCAAATGCTTACCATTACACACGATTGCTATGTCAATAAACATCATTTTGCCAATATTTTAGAGACCCCCAACATTTCCCAAATCATGTTTTCAAGGGATCTCGGCTCCCCTGAGTACCCCCGTAGTTCGAACACTGGTTGTCCTGATTTAGACTGGTGTGTTTTTTTTTTTGGGGGGGGGTGCGCGATGTTGCACCCGGGTCCAGAATAGGGCAGAACCGGCCCTGGCTACATTTCAGGTGTAGTTTGTTTTATGTATGTATGTAGTTGCATAGATGTGTACTTGGTCTTCCAATATGGCGACTACCGAAATCTCACAGCGCGGTGACGTCATGCGGGAAGGGTCTATTGTTACCCTCCCCAGGAGTGGTCGACCAACAAAGATCACTCCAAGAGCAAGGCGTGTAATAGTCAGCGAGGTCACAAAGGACCCCAGGGTAACTTCTAAGCAACTGAAGGCCTCTCTCACATTGGCTAATGTTCATGAGTCCACCATCAGGAGAACACTGAACAACAATGGTGTGCATGGCAGGGTTGCAAGGAGAAAGCTACTGTTCTCCAAAAAGAGCATTGCTGCTCATCTGCAGTTTGCTAAAGATCACGTGGACAAGCCAGAAGGCTATTGGAAAAATGTTTTGTGGACGGAGGAGACCAAAATAGAACTTTTTGGTTTAAATGAGAAATATTATGTTTGGAGAAAGGAAAACACTGCATTCCAGCATAAGAACCTTATCCCATCTGTGAAACATGGTGGTGGTAGTATCATGGTTTGGGCCTGTTTTGCTGCATCTGGGCCAGGACGGCTTGCCATCATTGATGGAACAATGAATTCTGAATTATACCAGCGAATTCTAAAAGAAAATGTCAGGACATCTGTCCATGAACTGAATTTCAAGAGAAGGTGGGTCATGCAGCAAGACAATGACCCTAAGCACACAAGTCGTTCTACCAAAGAATGGTTAAAGAAGAGTAAAGTTAATGTTTTGGAATGGCCAAGTCAAAGTCCTGACCTTAATACAATCAAAATGTTGTGGAAGGACTTGAAGCGAGCAGTTCATGTGAGGAAACCCACCAACATCCCAGAGTTGAAGCTCTTCTGTATGGAGGAATGGGCTGAAATTCCTCCAAGCCGGTGTGCAGGACTGATCAACAGTTACCGGAAACGTTTAGTTGCAGTTATTGCTGCACAAGGGGGTCACACCAGATACTGAAAGCAAAGGTTCACATACTTTTGCCACTCACAGATATGTAATATTGGATCATTTTCCTCAATAAATAAATGGCCAAGTATAATTTTTTTTGTCTCATTTGTTTAACTGGGTTCTCTTTATCTACCTTTAGGACCTGTGTGAAAATCTGAAGATGTTTTCGGTCATATTTATGTAGAAATATAGAAAATTCTAAAGGGTTCACAAACTTTCAAGCACCACTGTATGTGTCAGCCCTGTGATGACCTGGCGACTTGTCCAGGGTGTACCCCACCTCTCGCCCGTAGTCAGCTGGGATAGGCTCCAGCTTGCCTGCGACCCTGTAGAACAGGATAAAGCGGCTAGAGGAGATGAGATGAGCTTTTTTAAATTTTTTTATTTTATTTTGTGGAACATGTAATTCCATAAAGGGCCACGGTCAGCTGGCAGGTTCGAATCCAGAACCTGCTTGCTATGACGTGACAGTGATGAACACTGTGCCACCAATATAAAGTGTCATTTACTTCAAGGCAATCTGTTCCAATACTTTTGCTCACCCAACGGTTGGGTGGTCTGCCACCAAAGGTGACATTTTCTGAGTTGCTTAACACATCTAGATTTAAATATCAGCAAATGAAAGCTGAAATTCTCATATTCATCTTTTTGTTCTCAAACCAAAATGCCAGAAGCAAAAGAATTGGCCTTGTCATTCCAGTATTTGCAGAGGGGATTGTACATCATAAAATAGATCTGGGTTCTTAATTTCCTCTGACTGCTCATTTCTTACAACAATGATGAAGCTCATGTTCTATAATGCTTTGAATGTAACTTTTTCTGCTTGTTAAACAAAAACAGAGTTCGACATGGGACGATATGGGATCTGTTTGGGTGAGCGCAAGTGTGGGACAGGAATCCCAAAGGGTGAGAATTAGGTTCCCTGAGGAATGATCCTGAATCTCCAGATGCATAGCAGGTTTTTCACAAAAAGTATAACTACAGTACATGTTTTTTGGGACGAGTCAATACCAATACTTCTACTGATAGCGAAATGAGTAACCTACTCATCACCTAATCACCTTGACTCATGATCAAAGTGGAGACCCTGGCGAAAAGAAGCATGCTCACTGAACTGAAGCGCACTCATGTGCAACAGTTTCTCTGGATGCTCACTTGGCCACCCTCGCCCTTTCTATTAAGATACTGTTTAAACACCATCCAATGATTTTATCACATTTCTTGTATTGTAGGAAGAAGCTGAATTACTTTCTCTTGATGTTTTCACAGAGCACAGTTTGCAGGTTGTTTTTGTTCATGTCTGGCTTATGTGCCATCGTATCATGTGTTATTGGATGTTGGTCTTGGAATATTTTTATGAGTAAATAAGCACAATATCAGCAACAGAACCAGACTTGGTATTGATGTTCCCTGATCCTGTCAGTGATATTGGACTCCAGTGTCAATACTGGTTTGGATGACATGTCCACGGCTGCTTTCTACTGCATTCCATCTGCTGTAGTGTTCTTTAATTTTTATGAAAGTTTCCTTCATTTTGGTTTTACCTTGTGCTACACCAGCTATGCAGTTACCCTCCCCTATTTCCATTGTTCTATCTTATAAATTATTTAGTTCTCCCATCCTTCAGTAAAATTCCTTGATTAGAATTTAAGCATAATGGATGGAGAAGTATATGGAAGTGGATGAGGAATCTCTTCTCAACAGGTTTCCTGGAGGCTGAGGAGCTTTTTATTAATTTCCAGAACAGTGATTTTGCTCATGTCTGCCAGTGCCAGAAGCTGTACACTTTAATACAACAAGAGACACTGTATGTGTCTCACTATTTACTTCAGTCTTCAGTTGTGTATACAGTGGTGCTTGAGAGTTTGTGAACCCTTTAGAATTTCCTATATTTCTGCATAAATATGACCTAAAACATCATCAGATTTTCACACAAGTCCTAAAAGTAGATAAAGAGAACCCAGTTAAACAAATGAGACAAAAATATTATACTTGGTCATTTATTTCTTGAGGAAAATGATCTAATGTTACACTACCGTTAAAAAGTTTGGGGTCACCCAGACAATTTTGTGTTTTCCATGAAAAGTCACACTTTTTTATTTACCACCATAAGTTGTAAAATGATTAGAAAATACAGTCAAGACATTTTTCTGGCCATTTTGAGCATTTAATCGACCCCACAAATGTGATGCTCCAGAAACTCAATCTGCTCAAAGGAAGGTCAGTTTTATAGCTTCTCTAAAGAGCTAAACTGTTTTCAGCTGTGCTAACATGATTGTACAAGGGTTTTCTAATCATCCATTAGCCTTCTGAGGCAATGAGCAAACACATTGTACCATTAGAACACTGGAGTGATAGTTGCTGGAAATGGGCCTCTATACACCTATGAAGATATTGCACCAAAAACCAGACATTTGCAGCTAGAATAGTCATTTACCACATTAGCAATGTATAGAGTGTATTTCTGATTAGTTTAAAGTGATCTTCATTGAAAAGAACAGTGCTTTTCTTTCAAAAATAAGGAAATTTCAAAGTGACCCCAAACTTTTGAACGATAGTGTACATATACCTGAGTGGCAAAAGTATGTGAACCTATAGGATCAGCAGTTAATTTAAAGGTGAAATTAGAGTCAGGTGTTTTCAATCAATGGGATGACAATCAGGTGTGAATGGGCACCCTGTTTTATTTAAAGAACAGGGATCTATCAAAGTCTGATCTTCACAACACACGTTTGTGGAAGTGTATCATGGCACGAACAAAGGAGATTTCTGAGGACCTCAGAAAAAGCGTTGTTGATGCTCATCAGGCTGGAAAAGGTTACAAAACCATCTCTAAAGAGTTTGGACTCCACCAATCCACAGTCAGACAGATTGTGTACAAATGGAAGAAATTCAAGACCATTGTTACCCTCCCCAGGAGTGGTCGACCAACAAAGATCACTCCAAGAGCAAGGCGTGTAATAGTCAGCGAGGTCACAAAGGACCCCAGGGTAACTTCTAAGCAACTGAAGGCCTCTCTCACATTGGCTAATGTTAATGTTCATGACTCCACCATCAGGAGGACACTGAATAACAATGGTGTGCATGGCAGGGTTGCAAGGAGAAAGCCACTGCTGTCCAAAAAGAACATTGCTGCTCGTCTGCAGTTTGCTAAAGATCACGTGGACAAGCCAGAAGGCTATTGGAAAAATGTTTTGTGGACGGAGGAGACCAAAATAGAACTTTTTGGTTTAAATGAGAAGCATTATGTTTGGATAAAGGAAAACACTGCATTCCAGCATAAGAACCTTATCCCATCTGTGAAACATGGTCATGGTAGTATCATGGTTTGGGCCTGTTTTGCTGCATCTGGGCCAGGACGGCTTGCCATCATTGATGGAACAATGAATTCTGAATTATACCAGCGAATTCTAAAGGAAAATGTTAGGACATCTGTCCATGAACTGAATCTCAAGAGAAGGTGGGTCATGCAGCAAGACAACGACCCTAAGCACACAAGTCGTTCTACCAAAGAATGGTTAAAGAAGAATAAAGTTCATGTTTTGGAATGGCCAAATCAAAGTCCTGACCTTAATCCAATCGAAATGTTGTGGAAGGACCTGAAGCAAGCAGTTTATGTGAGGAAACCCACCAACATCCCAGAGTTGAAGCTGTTCTGTACGGAGGAATGGGCTAAAATTCCTCCAAGCTGGTGTGCAGGACTGATCAACAGTTACCGGAAACGTTTAGTTGCAGTTATTGCTGCACAAGGGGGTCACACCAGATACTGAAAGCAAAGGTTCACATACTTTTGCCACTCACAGATATGTAATATTGGATCATTTTCCTCAATAAATAAATGACCAAGTATAATATTTTTGTCTCATTTGTTTAACTGGGTTCTCTTTATCTACTTTTAGGACTTTGTGTGAAAATCTGATGATGTTTTAGATCATATTTATGCAGAAATATAGAAAATTCTAAAGGGTTCACAAACTTTCAAGCACCACTGTATTTGCTTGTGTGAGAGATTCAGACCACAGGTGAAAGCCAAATCTCAAGACTCCTCTATTGACATTCGCCCTGTCAATCTTTATTATGTACAGCTCTGCCTCCCCTGCATTAATTCCCTGAATGTCATTCCCTGTCCTTCAAAGTGCCTCTTTATACACACCCATCAGAGTCATCATGCATATTGTAAACAGACAATCAAAAAGTGATTTCTTTTTGCAAAAGATAAATGCCATGAAATATGTATAGATTTTAAAAATGCAGCCTGTAGTTTGACATTTCAGTCCCTCTTTTTTTGAGAGCTGGACGATTTTGACTGTTGTACTGAACAATAGTCTTAGCTGAAGCATTGACTTGTGATGACCTTAAAGTCCCCAGATTGAGTGTAGCAGCTCACTTATGTTCATTCAGATGTGAAAAACACCAGCAGCAGTCAGCTCACTGAGATTCAGGAAAATGTTGGGAAAATTCTGGAAAATTGATAGAAGGTTAATCTGTTAACATGAACAACTGAATAAATCACTTATTACTATATCATGTGAGTGATTCTTAATTCACATTGTCTTTCTTAGCCTTAAACTTTGAAAAGATGTATGTGTTTTCATCTTTTAATCATGTATTGAACTAGCAGTTATTCATGTTGGTAATTTGAAGTGCATGTGCTTGAGCAGGTCACAAACAGTCTTGCTGTGTGCTTGCTCATTTAAGCTCATCACCTTTTACCGATGCACAGAACAAAAAACAGCAGGTACTCATGATAATCTTTACAGGAAATGTGTCCAAACATATTACGAGACTGCGTGGTGTTATTCAGCAGTAATCTGGTGGTAATTTGATGGAATAAGAGGCACTATGACTGGCTGCTTAAGGACCTTTCTAACTAATTGCATTATTGTACTTCACACCAGAGACAGCTGGCTGTTCTTATCGCCACCTCATTTTATACACACACACACACACACAAAATATATATATATATATATATATATATATATATATATACACACACACAATAGTATAGCAGTATTATAGGATACTGAATAATTGTCCTTGGTGACTTGCTACTCGGTATGCTTCAACCCCAATTCCAAAAAAGTTGGGCAAAGTACAAATTGTAAATAAAAACGGAATGCAATAATTTACAAATCTCAAAAACTGATATTGTATTCACAATAGAACATAGACAACATATCAAATGTCAAAAGTGAGACATTTTGAAATTTCATGCCAAATATTGGCTCATTTGAAATTTCATGACAGCAACACATCTCAAAAAAGTTGGGACAGGGGCAATAAGAGGCTGGAAAAGTTAAAGGTACAAAAAAGGAACAGCTGGAGGACCAAATTGCAACTCATTAGGTCAATTGGCAATAGGTCATTAACATGACTGGGTATAAAAAGAGCATCTTGGAGTGGCAGCGGCTCTCAGAAGTAAAGATGGGAAGAGGATCACCAATCCCCCTAATTCTGCACCGACAAATAGCAGAGCAATATCAGAAAGGAGTTCGACAGTGTAAAATTGCAAAGAGTTTGAACATATCATCATCTACAGCGCATAGTATCATCAAAAGATTCAGAGAATCTGGAAGAATCTCTGTGCGGTAAGGGTCAAGGCCGGAAAACCATACTGGGTGCCCGTGATCTTCGGGCCCTTAGATGGCACTGCATCACATACAGGCATGCTTCTGTATTGGAAATCACAAAATGGGCTCAGGAATATTTCCAGAGAACATTATCTGTGAACACAATTCACCGTGCCATCCGCCATTGCCAGCTAAAACTCTATGGTTCAAAGAAGAAGCCATATCTAAACATGATCCAGAAGTGCAGACGTCTTCTCTGAGCCAAGGCTCATTTAAAATGTCAAGTCAAGTTTATTTGTATAGCGCTTTTAACAATAAACATTGTCGCAAAGCAGCTTTACAGAATTTGAACGACTTAAAACATGAGCTAATTTTATTCCTAATCTATCCCCAATGAGCAAGCCTGTGGCAAGGAAAAACTCCCTCAGACGACATGAGGAAGAAACCTCGAGAGGAACCAGACTCAAAAGGGAACCCATCCTCATTTGGGCAACAACAGACAGCCTGACTATAATATTAACAGTTTTAACAGGTATAACCCTCAACTGTCCTCATGGGGCCGTCCTTCACAGGAGCGGTGCGATAAAACTCCGACCAGACACAGGGCACCAGGATGGATCAAGCAGGTCCGAGGAGCAGAAGAGGCCAGCATCTCAATCCCAGGATCAACATGTAACTCAGAGGGACAGATTGGGGGGGAAGAGAGAGAGAAAGAAAACACAGGTTGTTAGGTATGCCCTAAAAATGACAAGTATTAAATCTGTGTGGTAGGCTCGCAGAGACGAGAGTCTTTACATCAGGCATAACACACAACAATGACATGTTAATATGGTGAAAAATATATCATGACCTGCTCTGGCTGGATGCTTGATTGGGTGATGGGAGCACACTCCTCAGCAATGATGAGATGCAGATGGGACCCTTAGGGCTGGCCAAGACAATTCAGTTACATTTCACCGGGTCTGGGACATGCGACAGAAAGTCTGACGGCCGATTCCCTGCAGGCTACGATAGCCAGTTGAGGTCTCCACCCTCTCCACCAAAAGATTTCCTGTTGACTCCATGTAACTCAGAGGGACAGATTTGGGGTGGGGGGGAGGGAAAGAAAACACAGGTTGTTAGGTATGCCCAATGTCACCTGAATAAGTAGGAACAGTATACATATTGCACCGAGTACAAGCAGGGACTCCGGCAACTAACTATGACAGCATAACTAAAAGGAGAGAGCCAGAAGGTAACACAGGCATGAGGGAGCCCCGGGACATAAAGCAGCCAGCCACTACACCGTCAACAAACTCGAGTGAGCAAGCGAGTGGGGACTGACAGCATCCATACATCCCAGTTTACCAAAACACTCTATGTCTGAGGACCCTCCAGATCTAATCCTTTACCTCATAAACACCATTAACAAAAGGCTTGACTAAACAGATATGTTTTCAGCCTAGACTTAAACGCTGAGACTGTGTCTGATTCCCAAACATTACTTGGAAGGCTGTTCCATAACTGTGGGGCTTTGTAAGAAAAGGCTCTGCCCCCTGATGTAGCCTTCACTATACGAGGTGCCAGCAGATAGCCTGCACCTTTTGATCTAAGTAGGCGTGGCGGGTCATAGAGGCGCAGAAGTTCACTCAGGTACTGTGGTGCGAGACCATTTAGTGCTTTAAAGGTCAATAGTAGTATTTTATAATCAATACGAAATTTGATTGGGAGCCAATGCAGTGTGGATAAGACAGGCGTGATGTGGTCATATTTTCTACTTCTAGTAAGGACTCTTGCTGCTGCATTTTGAACTAACTGGAGCTTATTTATGCACTTATTGGAACATCCAGGCAGTAAGGCATTACAATAATCCAACCTGGAGGTAACGAAAGCATGGACTAGTTTTTCTGCGTCATGCAATGACATTAAATTTCTTATCTTTGCAATATTTCTGAGATGAAAGAAAGCTATCCGGGTGATGTTATCAATGTGAGTTTCAAATGAAAGACTGGGGTCAATAATCACTCCGAGGTCTTTTACTGCTGCACGTGAAGAAACAGAAAGGCCATCCAGAGTCACTGTGTAATCAGAAAACTTACTTCTAGCTGTATGTGGTCCTAGCACAAGTACTTCAGTCTTGTCAGAGTTAAGCAGAAGGAAATTAATAAGCATCCAGTGTCTAATGTCCTTAACACATTCCTCAATTCTATTAAGCTGGTGTCTCTCATCAGGTTTTGCAGAGACATACAACTGTGTGTCATCAGCATAACAGTGGAAACTAATACAATTTTTACGAATAATATCGCCCAGAGGTAACATATATAGAGAAAAAAGCAGTGGACCCAAGACAGAACCTTGTGGAACACCAAACTTTACCTCGGTACGTCTAGAAATATCACCATTTATATCAACATACTGATAATGATCAGTTAGATAAGACCTGAGCCAGGAGAGGGCCATTCCCTTAACTCCCACAACATTTTCTAGTCTATCCAGAAGAATGGAATGATCAATGGTATCAAATGCTGCACTAAGGTCAAGCAACACAAGCAGCGAGACACAGCCCCGATCAGACGCCAACAGTAGGTCGTTTACTACTTTAACCAGAGCTGTCTCTGTGCTATGATGAGGTCTAAATCCTGACTGATACATTTCATGGATGTTATTCCTATGTAAATATGAGCATAACTGCTGTGCCACAGCTTTTTCAAGGATCTTGGAGATAAAGGGGAGGTTTGATATTGGCCGATAATTGGACAGCTGACAGGGATCAAGGTCAGGTTTTTTAATCAGGGGTTTGATAACTGCTAGTTTAAAGGATTTGGGTGCATAGCCGATCCTAAGAGAAGAATTTATTATTTTTAGAAGCGGTTCAATTACTCCAGGTATTATCTGTTTGAATAGACGTGTAGGTAAGGGATCTAGTACGCAAGTTGAGGCTTTTGATGTAGAGATTAATGAAAGTAATTCAGTTTCTTTAAGGGGAGTAAAACATTCTAACTGATGATCTGATACAGTTATATAGTTAACTACAAGGTCACTTTCATTGTCTGACCTTAAATTAGTAATTTGAATTTTTTGTCGGATATTCTCAATTTTGTCATTAAAAAAATTCATGAAGTCGTTGCTACTACATACTGCAGGTGTGCATGTGTCAATAGTGGACTTATTCCTGGTTAATTTTGCTACAGTATTAAATAGGAATCTAGGATTATTTTTGTTATCTTCTATTAGGGAGGAGAAATACGTTGATCTCGCAGCACTAAGAGCTTTTCTATACTTCAGGAAGCTCTCCTTCCAAGCTAATTTGAACACTACCAATTTTGTTTGACGCCATTTACGTTCCAAATTTCGAGTGGTCTGTTTTAATGTGCGAGTGTCATCATTATACCAGGGTGCTAATTTTTTGTCTCTGACCATTTTCCTTTTTAGAGGAGCTACATTATCTAAAGTATGGCGGAATGTTGACTCTAAGCATTCAGTTGCCTGATCAAGTTCTGCAGGGGCTGACAGTGACCCAATCAAAGTTGACAGCTCTGGGAGATCATTTATAAAGCTCTGTGTAGTAGTTGACGTGAAAGTACGTTTAATACAGTAGCGTGGTGAGGTGCATATATTATTACTCAGACATAGTTTGAATGAGATGAGATAATGATCTGAGATAACTTCAGACTGTGGAAGTATGACTATATTGTCTACGTTTAATCTGAATGTTAGTATTAGATCAAGGGTGTGACCACCATTATGGGTCGGTCCTATGACATTCTGTTTAATCCCGACTGAATCTAAGATGGACACAAACGCTGTTTTTAAAGGGTCTTCTGGGTTATCGAAGTGAATATTAAAATCTCCGACAACTAAAGCTTTGTCTAAGGAAATAACCACATCTGAGATAAAATCTGCAAATTCAGAAAGAAACTCAGAATATGGCCCCGGGGGCCTGTAAATAATAAGCAATGGAATTAACTGGGTAGACTTATTTTTTGAGGCTACATACATTATATGAGTATGAAGAACTTCAAATGTATTAAATTTATAACCAGGTTTTTGTGTTACACCTAGATAATCGTTATAAATAACCGCAATGCCTCCTCCTCTGCCAGTTAGACGAGGCTGGTGTATATAACTGTATCCAGGAGGACTCGCTTCATTTAATGCTATATATTCATTTGGCTTAATCCATGTTTCAGTTAAACAAAGTACATTAAACTCCTGATCAGTAATGAGTTCATTAACCATTAGCACTTTAGATGTAAGAGATCTAATATTTAATAGCCCCACCTTTAGATCAGAGGTGGTGGCAGCAGCTGTACAATCAGTATGATCTAATTTTATATTGATTAGGTTACTGGAACAAACTCTCTGAAAATTTCTACCTTTTTGTTGAGCTCGGGGAACAGACACAGTCTCGATGTAGTGGACCCTGAGTGATGACTCTGTGCAGCTAGCAGACAGTCGGTTTAGCCTGTTCGTCTGCTCCCTGGCCTTGGCTCTGGATTGTCAGAAATTAACTAGGCCTGTTCTGAGACTATGACCTATGCTGCAGGAAATGAGAGCAGCACCTTCCCGAGTGGGATGGATACCGTCCCGCCCTAACAGGCCAGCAGTGCCCTCAAAATTAGCCCAATTATCTATAAAGCCCACACTGTTTTCAGAGCACCACCTGGACAGCCAGCAGTTCAGCGACCATAACCTGCTGTAAGCTACATCACCACGCCGCATTGGGATGGGGCCAGAGCATACTACAGCATCGGACATCGCCTTTGCTAATTTAAACACCTCTACAAAGTTACTCTTAGTAACCTCAGACTCAGAAGGTGTATATCATTAGCTCCTGCATGGATAACTATCTTTGAGAACCTGTGCTTGCCTAGGACCCTAAGATTACCTGCTATGTCCAGCACCCTGGCTCCCGGTATACACCTGACTAAAGCTGCTGGTGCCCCTAAAGGCTGAGCTAATTTCACATGCCGTATGATAGAGTCCCCTATAACCAGAGCTCTTTCAGGTTTCTCAGTGGGTGCATCACTAAGGAGAGCAAACCTGTTCGGCACGTGACGCAGAGAGGAGTGGTGCTCCTGTGGGCGAGCCTCAGCGGTAGCTTTGGCTCTACACTTATGCCGCCGAGCCGTCACCCATTCGCCCCGCTGTAAGGGCTCTAATGCCGGAGTTGGGGGATTACTAACTCCACCTAGGGCATCCAGACTTTCCCCTGCAGAAACTGTTCTCACGCTCACTAACCTGCTCTAAAGCCTGGACACGTGCTTCTAGCACTGTAATCTTCTCCGTCAGAGAGCTAACTAATCTGCACTTATCACAAATAAAGCTAATAAAGCTATCGCTAGTGACGGAGGAAGAATGACTAAACATCCTGCACTCAGCACACTGAACAGGCTGAAGGTGTGCCATGATGAAAAGATTCACGTACCTTAAACGAACATCTGTTGATATTAAAGCAGATCCGATGTGGATGGCCTCCGCTTGTGGTCTTTACACAGGAGGAGAGAAAAAGAAAAATGGACTGTGGCAAAGTGGAAAACTGTTCTGTGGTCAGACGAATCAAAATTTGAAGTTCTTTATGGAAATCAGGGACGCCGTGTCATTCAGACTAAAGAGGAGAAGGACGACCCAAGTTGTTCTCAGTGCTCAGTTCAGAAGCCTGCATCTCTGATGGTATGGGGTTGCATTAGCGCATGTGGTATGGGCAGCTTACACATCTGGAAAGACACCATCAATGCTGAAAGGTATATCCAGGTTCTAGAGCAACATATGCTCCCATCCAGACGACATCTCTTTCAGGGAAGACCTTGCATTTTCCAACATGACAATGCCAAACCACATACTGCATCAATTACAGCATCATGGCTGCGTAGAAGAAGGGTCCGGGTACTGAACTGGCCAGCCTGCAGTCCAGATCTTTCACCCATAGAAAACATTTGGCGCATCATAAAATGGAAGATACGACAAAAAAGACCTAAGACAGTTGAGCAACTAGAATCCTACATTAGACAAGAATGGGTTAACGTTCCTATCCCTAAACTTGAGCAACTTGTCTCCTCAGTCCCCAGACGTTTACAGACTGTTGCAAAGAGAAAAGGGGATGTCTCACAGTGGTAAACATGGCCTTGTCCCAACTTTTTTGAGATGTGTTGTTGTCATGAAATTTAAAATCACCTAATTTTTCTCTTTAAATGATACATTTTCTCAGTTTAAACATTTGATATGTCATCTATGTTCTATTCTGAATAAAATATGGAATTTTGAAACTTCTACATCATTGCATTCCATTTTTATTTACAATTTGCACTTTGTCCCAACTTTTTTGGAATCGGGGTTGTATATCTATACACTAGCATGTGCAATTTCACAATCTCTGTGTTGCCCACATTACTTGATCATGTCTCTTTTGTGCTTAAACAGATATAAAGATGCAGATTATTTCATTCCTGCTTTAAACACACATGCCAAGGAGCTGAGACTGAATCAAATGCTTGGGAAAGTGTGGGACACTGACTCCAGCCCAGGAGTAGCTTGTGGGGCCAATAATAATAATATAGCCTCAAACAAAATAGATTCGAGAGGCTATAACACTTGGGCTATGATCCAGTGAAGTTTTTGAGCAACCCATAATAGGCAATTGAGAGTTGACAAGATCTGAATGAAATTGAATGAGAGAGAGAGAGAAATCTAATAAATAATAGATGACAGTATAAAAGCCAGTAACCCCAGCACAGATGAATAGCAGTAACAAAAAGTCAACATATACAACACCCTTCACTGATCAAATTGAACATCTTTGATATAACCCTGTCACCTTACTGTTTTATTTGCCTTATAATATCATGAAATACTCTGTCTCTATCCTGTCCAATGAGTCTCTGTTAGTGCTTGTTATATTTCCTATTTTTAACCACTAGGTGCAATAATAACTACTTGTGCATCTCAAAGCAATTAGAATATTACGAAACATTTTTTTTCATAATTTAATTTAAAAAAATAAACTTTCATATCTTCTATATTCTTTACATGTAAAGTGAAACATTTCAAGCCTTTTTGTTTTAATTTTGAAAATTATGGCTTATAGCTCATGAAAATCAGAAATCCAGTATCTCAAAATTATTAGAATATTTCCTAAGATCAATCAAAAAAGGATTTACAATACAGAAATGTCCAACTTCTGAAAAGTATGTTCATTTATACACTCAATACTTGGTTGGGGCTCCTTTACTATGAATTACTGAATCAATGCGGTGTGGCATGAAGGCGATCAGCCTGTGGCACTGCTGAGGTGTTATTGAAGCCCAAGTTGCTTTGATAATGACCTTCAGCTCATCTGTATTTTTGGGTCAGGTGTTTCTCATCTTCCTCTTGACATTACCCCATAGATTCTCTGTGGGGTTCAGGTCAGGTGAGTTGGCTGGCCAATCAAGCACAGTAATATCATGGTCAGCAAACCATTTGGTTGGAGTTTTGGCACTGTGGCCAGGTGCTAAGTCCTGCTGGAAAAGGAAATCAGCATCTCCATAAAACTTGTCAGCAGATGGAAGCATGAAGTGCTCTAAAATCTCCTGGTAGATGGCTGTGTTGACTTTGGACTTAATAAAACACAGTAGACCAACACCAGCAGATGACATGGCACCCCAAATCATCACGAACTGCGGAAACGTCACACCGGATTTCAAACCCCTTGGATTCTGGGCCTTTCCACTCTTCCTCCAGACTCTAGGATCTTGATTTCCAAATTAAATGCAAAATTTACTTTCATCTGAAAAGAGGACTTTAGACCACTGAGCAACAGTGCAGTTCTTTCTCTCCTTAGCCCAGGTAAAACGCTTCTGACATTGTCTCTGGTTCAAAAGTGGCTTGATATTAGGAATGTGACAGTTGTAGCCCCTTTCCTGAAGACATCGGTGTGTGGTAGCTCTTGATGCACTGACACCAGCCTCAGTCCACTCCTTATGAAGCTCTCCCAAGTTCTTGAATCAACGTTTCTTGACAATCCTCTCAAGGATGCAGTCATCCCTGTTACTTGTGCACTTTTTCCAGCCAGCCTTTTCAGCAATGGTGTTCTGTGGCTTACCTGCCTTGTGGAGGGTGTCGATGATCATCTTCTGGACAACTGTCAAGTCAGCAGTCTTCCACATAATCGTGATTGTGTGTACTGAACTAGACCAGGAGATACACGAATATTCATACTGTTTTACTCAAACTCTAAATGAAATCTTAAAATATTTTGAGATTTTTTTAAATGAATTTTTTTTTGTACTGTAGGCCATAATTATCAAAATTAAAATAGAAAAATGCTTAAAACATTTTAGTTTATGTGTAATGAATCTAGAATATTTTAAATTTTCATTTTCTTAAATATATAATGGAAAATATTGATTTTTTTTAAATTTTATTTATTTATTATTTACAACATTCTGTTTGAGATGTACTAGTATCTGGAACTAAATGGGGCAGTGAGCCCGCTGACCCACAATTGCACAACATCTAGAAAGGTGACCAAGTCAATGGAACATCGACTTATGCCTGTCATATAGCAATTTTATAAATAGTTGCACACTTAAATGAAGTGATTAGTATTTCGACTGAATTTTAAATGATGCACTTGTGAATGAAAACTTTATGAAGATAACATTTGTTAAATAGCTGATATACTATATGGTTGAGCTCTGCCCCACCTGCCCTTAGGGACATGGCACTGCTGCTCTCGCTTCACAGCTGTACTACTTCAGCTAACTAATGCCTAGTTTGATTTCCTGTTTTGTAACATTCTGCAGTGATAGTTAAATCTGTTCTATTCCCTTTTCTCAGTCTCTCTTTAACCATCTCAACCATTTACTTCAAAAGTACTCTTGTCAGTCTTGGAGTTCAGTGTGATTTCCAAGTCAAGACTTGCTTGTGCATACAGGGACACTGAACAGGTTACATAAACAAAGTAAGACAGTATACAGCCATTCACTTTGCAGCCATGCATATTTGTTTGGACATGGAAATGACTGTATCTTGTTAGTGCTTTCTCCATCTCTTGCCTCAGTGTGCCCTTAACGAGTTGGGTTGATGTTGTATTTGTCATATAAAAGTGTTACAGCCACAAAACAAGTTATCTGGCCATCAGCCTCTTAGGAAATAAGATAATGAAATAAAGTGCTTTCCAGAAAGGAATCCAAGCCATTGTTATAATGGTCCAGAGTGTGCAGCCTGCACATATTTAAACCAGATGAGATCAACAATGGTGTATTCTTATGAAGCATTTTGAAATGTTCAACCTAAATGAAATTGAAGGGAAACCATACCACAAATATAAAGAAAAAGGAGTCACTACAGTAGGAGCCAGACAACTTGGCCACTCATGTAGGCATGAGGTAAAGACCACAAGGTTATAGGGCATGGGGAGTAATTCCAGTGTCCTCAAGAGACTCTGAGCACACAAACTCTCAGAACACACTGACCAGTAAATCAGACCAAGTTTGACCTTGAACGGCAGCAAGACAATACAATCAAGTTGAAAAGAAAATGTTTCAGCTTCAAAATATTTTACCATTCATTTTAAATACCCATAACTGCTTCACTTATTTATGTGTAAGGACTGCATTACTTGAAAAACAAACCCAAGAAAAAATAGTATCATCTTTAGATAGATAGATAGATAGATAGATAGATAGATAGATAGATAGATAGATATGCACCTACAGTGGTGCTTGAAAGTTTGTGAACCCTTTAGAATTTTCTATATTTCTGCATAAATATGACCTAAAACAACATCAGATATTCACACAAGTCCTAAAAGTAGATAAAAAGAACCCAGTTAAACAAATGAGACAAAAATATTATACTTGGCCATTTATTTATTGAGGAAAATGAACCAATAGAGAAAGCCCACAATCTAGCCATTTACATTCTTACATAGGACAAATATGGCGTGTTGCGTGATGGTCTGGAGTCAAGGTGTGTGTGTGTTTGGGGGGTGCTGGGGGCTGTGGGCTCATAGGCGGTTTTAAACGGGGGTGTAAAATTGCTCCTGGCCCCTGTGCTGAACAGATAATAAGCTTTATTAATTTCGACGTGCGCTGGCTCGAAGATCGGAACTGACATGACGGAGTGTTCTACACGGACTCCTTAAAGCGCTACACGCACACTGTTACCTGCAGCAGAAAGATCAGCAGCAGCGTGAATTGTAAACTTCGGATGTGAGAGATAACAGCTGCAGCCCTGCAAGGACTAGGCTATTGCGAAGGTAAGGAAAATTATTCAGTTTTGTAACATCAGTGTTTGCACATATCCGTGTTTTACTGTTGTTGTTCACTACAATAATAAATCCGTTTTATTGCGCTTTCTTAAAAGTGCGTTGCACAACAATAAGTAGCCTAACTTTTAATATTTTTGGGAAATGGGTAAAATAACCGACAGTGTTTAACCTTCTTGTAAAACTCGAATGGCCTTGTGATATGTAGAGGCTACATTCCTCTCTGTTTACTTTTTAGTATAGACCTACTGTAGGCTATCATCATGAAAAGGAGCAAGAAGGACATTATGTCCTTTTTTGCCCCTGTTGGCAAAAAGCAACATAGAGAGAGTAAGGAAGATGAAGATTATGAAAGAGGAGAGAGAGCCAGAGGTGGAGAGAGAGCCAGAGGTGGTGGTTGGAGAGGTGGAAAGTGAGGCATCTGAAAGGCAATCTGAGAGTGAGGATGAAGACATTCAGGATCAGATTGAGGGACAGAATGAGGGACAACCCAACGAGTCATTGGGACAACCAGATTCACCATGCATATCAAGTACAGCACCATCAGGTTTGTGATGTTGAACAAATGCATGTGTGTGAGCAGTGTTGGCCTACAATTCATATAGCCTACCCTGAAAGTGTGAAGTCTGAATAATAATTAATAAATATAAATAATAATAAATTAATAATGATAAATAAATGTTGTTTTCAGTAGCACTCTCATATTTACTGTATTCATCTTTCTCCAGATATCAGCAAGTGCTTGGATGACACTCCAGTGCAGCCACATCTGAAGAAAAGATTCATTGTATGCAAAAATAGAAATCTTATTTTACAAAAAAGAGAAACATGGTTTTAAGATTTATTGAGCACAATTTATTTTATGTTTAGGCTATTGAGACAGAATGTTTATCTCATTGTATTTATGCTCAATGTATTTTGTTTTGGTTTTAAATAAACTAAACTAAACTAAACTAAACATTTTGAACGCTTAAATATTGCCATGTTTTGTCCATATGTGCCCCCCTGAAAAAACACTGGCCCCACCTCGGCCCCCCTAGTAATTTTGGTCTAGAACCGCCACTGTGTGGGCTGGTTAACGCGCAGGGCCTTCCCTCTGCCGTCTCATTGTGGTATATCTTGTGCGAGGACGGGACGACACCGTGGCCATACTTGGGTGCCCAGACAATCTGTATAATCAGTCAGTTAATCAAATTATTCCCATTCTTATCCCTATTCTTATTTCTCTTATTATTAACCTACATAAAGATAATAATAAAGATAATAATACTCATTTCCTCTGAAACCCTCCTTCTCTGTGATCCAGCCTCCATCTCCCCGGCCCAACAGTACAGTAAGTCAGTACTACTCCTTATATATACACACACACACACACACGGACATCTCCATATACACATTATTCCTTACTGTTAATTTTGGTTTTTCACTTAATTTTAAATTCGGTGTTATATTTGAATTCTAATTTTTTGTATAATTGTGTTATAATTGTTTTGTATAATTGTATTGTATATGAATATATAAAAAAACTGTATGTAGCGTATGTACAGTGGTTATCGAGCTCATTTGGAGCTGTTGAACATTGAGATACTAATGTCATGGTCCTACCTGTGGGCTTCTCTCTTCAGGCACATCTCCACTCAGCATTACCGGCCACGCCCGCACTCACTTCCTCTTATTAACTTTCAGTGACTGTCATTGGCTGTTGCCGATCACCTGCTTCCCCCTGGGTGTATTTAAGCTGTAGTTCTCCCTAGCCTCAGTGTCAGATCATCTGCAACTCTCAGCCTGATAACCTGCTCTGTGTTCCTACTACTCTGACTCCTGAAGATTTCCTGTTCTGTCTGACTCTGTCTGCTCTCCAGCCCCGGTAACCTGATCTGCCTTCTGTTCTGTCGACTCTGCCTCTTGCCTGCTCCTCTTGTACCTTTGCCTGATCTCCAGCTTGCTTAGCCCTACAGCCACACCTCTCTGACTACGCCTGGTCCTGTCTCATCTCTGAAGCTAAGCAGGGTTGGGCCTGGTCAGTACTTGGATGGGAGACCTCAGACATCACCACCAGCCATCCCTGCCTCTCAGTTCTCCTGCCACTGGACTTCACCCACACACATTCTTCTAACTCCCCTTTCCCCTATTATTAATAAACTGTGGTTTGAGCGCATTTGATCTCCTCTCCTGTCTGTTCCGTGACAGAACGATCTGACCACAACATGGAGTCAGCACCCGAACCCTCTGCCCTAGACCGGCTGCAGCGCGTCAAAGAAGATGTCAGTCGCATGTCTGCCGACATTTCAGCCCTGATCCAGCTTGGTCATCAGCAGCAACAATGACTGGACCAAGCACTCCAGCTGCTCACCGCCCAACCACCGCAATCCCTTGTTGCATCAGCCCCTGTCATACCCACAGCTGACGTGCCAGCTCCGGGAGGGGCTCCTGCTACACTCGAGGCCCCGGAACCCAAGGTTGGCAGTCTGGAGCGTTTTGACGGTGACCCCTCCCAAGTCCGTGCCTTCCTGACCAGTTGCCGGTTGCTGTTCGACCTGCAGCCCAGAACCTTCACGTCGGAGGCAGCGAAGGTGGCCTTCGTCATCACTCATCTGACTGGCCATGCCCGCCTGTGGGGGACTGCTGAGTATGAACACCAGCGTGTGCCTCCTTCACCTTGTTTTCAGCGGAAATGACTAAGGTCTTCGACCTGGGCTCATCGTCAGTAGAGGCATCCGGAGGACTGATGAGTATTTGCCAAGGCAGACAAACAGTGGCTGACTACTCAATCGATTTCCGGACCTTGGCCCGGCGTAGCAAGTGGGGCACGCAGGCGCTGGTGGACGCCTTTCTGCACAGCCTGGCCGACTACATTAAGGACGAATTGGTCTCGCACGAACAACCATCGACACTCGATGAGGCCATTGCCCTGGCCGTCCGCATTGACCGCCAGGTCCAGACCCATCGACGAGAGAGGGCCCGTCAGACTCAGTCAGTCACCAGTGCACGGAGAAACCCAGCCCCTTCTACGTCTCCTGCTGCTTCTCCGCCGAGCCTTCTGGACCAGGCAGAGCCCACGGAGATCAGCCGTGCTTCCCTCAGCCCGGCAGAGCGCCAGCGTCGGATCACCTCCAATCTGTGCCTGTACTGTGGGGGTGACAGTCACTGTGTCGCCTCTTGCCCAGTAAAAGCGACGAGCTCACTGGACATGGGAGGGGTCCAGCTGGGCTCAATGATCTTCCAGTCCTCCACCAGCCAGAAACCTATGCTCCAAGTTCATCTTCGCCTGTTGGATTCCACCCACACCCTGACCGCCCTGGTCGACTCTGGCGCCGAGGCTAACATCATGGACACCGAGCTTGCATGCCAGTTGGGTCTGCAAAGCCTTCACTTATCCTCTCCCGTTCCAGCCAGGGCACTGGATGGCCATCTTCTTGGCACCGTCGTCCGCCTCACTGCCCCTGTCCCGATGACTCTGTCAGGCAACCACCACGAAACCATCCAGTTTCACCTGCTCCATTCCCCTGACCAACCTCTCATCCTGGGCTATCCATGGCTCTGCCAACACAGTCCTCACCTCGACTGGGCCACTGGCGCGATAAGCGAATGGGGCAAGGACTGCCACCGGACCTGCTTACGGGCCGCCACTCTAACCCCCCATACTCCACCTGCCAGCTCTGCCCCCTCCAAGGACCTGCCCCTCCAGGTGGAGTCTCTTAAGCTAGCACCTCAGTTCGTCGGACCATTCCCTGTCCAGAGGATAATCAGCCAGTCTGCTGTCTGGCTCCAACTGCCCAAGTCCATGAGAGTGCACCCCACCTTCCACGTCTCTAAGATCCTTTATCCAACCATAACACTTCTCATTTAAACCAAAAAGTTCTATTTTGGTCTCATCCGTCCACAAAACATTTTTTCCAATAGCCTTCTGGCTTGTCCACATGATCTTTAGCAAACTGCAGACGAGCAGCAATGCTCTTTTTGGAGAGCGGTGGCTTTCTCCTTGCAACCCTGCCATGCACACCATTGTTATTCAGTGTTCTCCTGATGAACATTAGCCGATGTGAGAGAGGCCTTCAGTTGCTTAGAAGTTACCCTGGGGTCCTTTGTGACCTCACCAACTATTACATGCCTTGCTCTTTATTGGTCTACCACTCCTGGGGAGGGTAACAATAGTCTTGAATTTCCTCTATTTGTACACAATCTGTCTGTCTGTGGATTGGTGGAGTCCAAACTCTTTAGAGATGGTTTTGTAACCTTTTCCAGCCTGATGAGCATCAACAACGCTTTTTCTGAGGTCCTCAGAAATCTCCTTTGTTCGTGCCATGATACACTTCCACAAACATGTGTTGTGAAGATCAGACTTTGATAGATCCCTGTTCTTTAAATAAAACAGGGTGCCCACTCACACCTGATTGTCATTGAAAACACCTGACTCTAATTTCACCTTCAAATTAACTGCTAATCCTAGAGGTTCACATACTTTTGCCACTCACAGATATGTAATATTGGATCATTTTCCTCAATAAATAAATGACCAAGTATAATATTTTCATCTCATTTGTTTAACTGGCTTCTCTTTATCTACTTTTAGGACTTGTGTGAAAATCTGATGATGTTTTAGGTCATATTTATGCAGAAATATAGAAAATTCTAAAGGGTTCATAAACTTTCAAGCACCACTGTATTAGTAATACACTGTTAAACATCTTCATAGGTGCTATGAGCATTCTGGGAGAACAGCAGTATCTTCACTCTCTCTGTAATCATTTCCCATCAGTGTGACCAATGATGCTAGTACTTTTCTTGTTATATTATTAAATAAAACCTGAGTCTTAATACATGTATGAGGGTTATTTATGCAACCCAGCTAGAGTAATCTGTGCCTCCAGCACTGAAAAGGACAATAAATAATGATGGTAATCACGTCTCAAATTGTTTCACATTATCTTTCAAAGGAAAGAGAAGAGGATTGATCTTGTTGGAAAGCAGTAATGTATCCATTTTTGCTTTTTATCTAAGCCCAGATGCATGTGAACACCTGAACACAAAATGCCTCTGCTACAGTGACATAATTGCTATTTATGTAATTATTATGGCCACTCGGCATGAATTTCTCTCTCTCTCTCTCTCTCTCTGTGTGTGTGTGTGTGTGTGTGTGTGTGTGTGTGTGTGTGTGTAAAAAGTTTTTGTATGACTTCTGTCTAGTTTATCCTGCAAATCATGTTTCCCCTCAAATAGAGAAGAACAATTAGACAGAAAGACAGAAAGGCCAGATTGTTCTTTCTTCCAGTAGGTCATGCATGTGACACTCACAAGATTCACACCAAATGACAACAACATGCAGAAACAATGCCTGTCTGTTCTGTCACACAATGATGTGTGTCTGGTGTAATTGCCATGTGCTATAATAGCTTTGTGCTTGTATTTTCTGTTCCTGGGTTCTGATGAATAGAGAAAATGTGACCACAATTCCTTCTAATTCAGTCCCTGATCTTTACAATATTCAGATATATTGTGTATAAAAATAATCTATCTTATGATTTATATACAGTCAAGCTGGAAAATCTGCACACCCCTTTCACCTTCTCCATGTTTTATTACATTACAGACTTATTCTACAATATATTGAGTTCATTTTTTGCCACAAAATTCGACACAAAATAGCCCATAATAAAGTGAAAGCAGGTTTTTAGACATTTGTGCTAATTTATTAAAAATCAAAATGTAAAATATCATATGTACACAAGTGTGCACACCCTTTGATATGACACCCAGTAGTGAGCTGAGGTGCATTTTGTTTCCACTGATGCTGCTTGAGATGTTTCTACAACTTAATTGGAGTCCACCTGTGGTAAATTCAATTGATTGGCCATGACTGGGGATTGCCAACACCTGCCTTTATAAGGTCCCACAATTGACAGTGTATGTCAGAGCAAACTCCAAGCCATGGGGTCAAAGGAATTATCTGCAGACCTCAGAAACAGGATTGTGTCAAGGCATAGCTCTGGAGAAGGGTACAGAAAAATTGCTGCAGCTTTACAGGTCCCAAAGAGCACAGTGGCCACCATCATTCATAAATAGAAGAAGTTTGGAACCACTAAGAATCTTCCTAGACCTGGCCGCCCGGCCAAACTGAGTGATGAAGGAAGACGGGCCTTGGCCAGGGAGGTGAGCAGGAACCCGAGGGTCACTCTGACAGAGCTCCAGTGTATCCTTGTGGAGATGGGAGAACCTTTCAGAAGATCAATCCTCCAGGCAGCACTCCACAAATCAGGCCTTTATGATAGAGTGGCCAGATGGAAGCCACTCCTTAGTAAAAGGTATATGACAGCCCAGTTAGAGTTTGCCAAAAGGCACCTAGAGGACTCTCAAACCATGAGAAACAAGATTCTCTGGTCTGATGAAACCAAAATTGAACTTTTTGGCCTGAATACCAAGCGTCACGTCTGGAGGAAACCAGGCACCGCTCATCATAAAGTTCTGTCTAATCATCTGGCTAATGCCATCCCTACAGTGAAGCTTGGTGGTGGCAGCATCATGATGTGGGGATGTTTTTCAGCAGCAGGAATGGGGTGACTAGTCCTGATAGAGGGAAAGATGAATGCAGCTAAGTACACGGAGTTCCTTGAAGAAAACCTGTTCCAGAGCGCTCTGGACCTCAGATTGGGGCGAAGGTTTACCTTCCAGCATGACAACAACCCGAAGCACACAGCCAAGACAACAAAGGAGTGGCTTCGGAGAAAGCCTGTGAATGTCCTTGAGTGGCCCAGCCAGAGCCCAGACCTGAATCCAATTGAGCATCTGTGGAAGGAGCTGAAAATGGCTGTGTATCGAGGCTCCCTATCCAACCTGATGGAGCTTGCAAGGATATGCCAAGAGGAATGGGCAAAAACGTCCAGAAACAAGTGTGCCAAGCACATAACTTCTTTCCCAAGATGCCTTGAAGCTGTAATTGCTGCCAAAGGTGCATCAACCAAGTATTAGGCTAAGGGTGTGTACAGATATGTAACCCCTAAATAACATATTTTTGTCAGTAAAATAAAATTGCATATTTTCTAAAAACCTGTTTTCATTTCGTAATTATTGGCGATTGTGTGTAGATGTTTGAGGCAAAAAATTAACTCAATCTATTGTAGAATAAGTCTGTAACATAAAACATGGAGAAGGTGAAAGGGGTGTGCAGACTTTCCGGCTTGACTTATCAAGAACATGATTATCTAGTGTAGCTTCAGATTAAAGCTGACAGTGTAGATGATAACTGAATAGTCACTGTTTCATTTAAAATCCATTATTATGAAGTCAGGTGGCACGGTCATGCATGACTCTCTGTCTGATCTTAAGTGTGTGTGCGCGCACGCATGGTGCTGTGAGATGGACTGGCATTCCATCCAAAGTGTATTCCCACCTCACAGCCATTCTTCCCAGGATAGGCTCTGGATTTACTGCGACCCTGACCAGTTACTGAAAGTGAGTGTTAGGGAGTTTAAAACAGCCCAAATCTTCTAACTGGTCAACTGGATATTACTTCAGATTCCATAGCATTGTGCCAAGCATTGTTTCCTATTCAATATAATACTGTATAAAATAATAGAGCTGTGAGAAAGAGAATGTTTTGGCTTGCATTTTACATTTTTGAACATGATTGTGTCTCTGACCAAATCATGAAATGCACTGAATTTTACCTAACTGTTAGGATCAGGTGGAGTGTTACTGTAGATTGTTTAACACCCCAGTGTGGTTATAAAAAATATATACGGTACACTCTTGGAAAACTGCTCGACCAGTCAAATTAGTGGATCAGAACTAACTGTTGTATAAAATCAATCAACACCATCTGACCAATCGGATTCAAAACTTCAGCAGCAGCACTGTGGTATAATACATTTTACACATACTGTACTAATATGTAGGGACACATAAACATAGAGACTATAAAACACATCCTGGAACAGGCTGCAGTACACACCATAGCAGCAATACTTCAAAAACCATTATCTGTCTTCAGTCATTGAACCACTTCATCTCTCTCCTCTCTTCCCCTTCCTTCTGTCATTTCCATGCCTCTATCTAATCCGACAATCTCAGCCTCCAAGTTGTTCTTACCCATCAAAGGAGCTTTCCTGGAATCGACATTTTATTCTACACAGGCAGAGTTAATTGATTTTTGCTTGCTCCTAAAGTATCTCACAGTCATGTATTTTTTTAGTTACATAAGCCCACATTGGGAACCTGTAATGCCTGGCATAGCTCTGTGTAATCTGTCACCTTTCTTATATTATGTATATCTGTGACAATCCCAAATGAAGAAGTGTATTCTATGCATTATCTTAGATGGGAAGTGTGGGAAGAGTCAGTTATTCTGGAACTGTAATACTCCATATGATGAACTACTGGACTGTGACAATAGAGTTCTGTCAGTCTTTATTACTAATATAACAAGTGTTGCCAAGCAAAACAAACCTCGCCTGGTAGCACTTATGATGAATATGAAGGAAGAGATCACAAAAAAAAAAAAAAAGGTACCCTATGGGTACATGTGGCTACTGCTTATAAATAAAATTGTTTTCTGACACCATGTCCATGCAGTAAATATAGCATATATATTTACTCTATGAGGCAGTAGCAACAAAAATGAAATGTAATCCAAAAATGAACAATTTAAAAATCACAGAAGTAAAATATACCAAGTGTCTGTACTTTATATTATTCTACTCTTACCTCTTACAGTTTTCGAAACTGAAACCTCTGAACCGAGGCTGACATACACATGCTGTCGCCATGACCCAAACTCTTATTTCCCGGAAAAGGCCCGGCGCTAGAGCTCAGTGGAACGCACTTTCCCTCTGTAATAAGCATAAACATGTCTGAAAGCGATTTCTTTAGTCCATTTATTTTGAATGGTGACCTGAATTGTATAACACTCACCGGCCATTTTAATCGGAACACATGTATGCACCTGTGCAATGTGTGATTGTTACACTCTTACATTCTTACAGCACGATAACATAGTGGCTAACACCTCCATATGTGGCAGTAGCCACAACAACAACGATTGTGACCTTTTTGGTGACCTTGACCGGATGACCCTCAAAATGTTGGAGGTTCTATTTGAGACCAATGCCCACCTATCCTGAAAGTTTCATGAAGCTTGATCCAGCCGTCTTTCTGTAATATCATTAACAAAAAAACAAAGAAACCCGACTGAAAACAATACTTCGCCCCCTGGTGGACTCCGTCCCAGGCGAGGTAAAAATGCAGCATGAATGAACTGATGTTAAATTACAAATCAGCTGTCATCTTCTCACATGCAATTGAATATATTAGTGATTTTGTGCAATGACATATTTATGACAATTTTTTTTGACAAAAATTAACAAGTGTGCAATGTGTCATAGAGTGAAAGTGAGTATTTAATTGATATTTGCATTTCAATTTGGATTTCATCAGATGATACCACCCCAAAAGATAATTTAGTAATCTTTATGGCTCAATCTGAATCTGAATAACATGTTCAATATGGTCTGTGGAAGCTTGTTTCCAAAATTCCTATGCTGACCATTTACCTCACTGATGATAATGCTACTGTGAAGAGTATGTCACCTTGAAATGTCATCTTGACCAGTCTTCCTGCTTCTGATTTGTGCTTCCTTCAGATTACAGAACTGTATTATATTTTCAATGTTTATGTTATTTTGCTTTCCATTTGCCTGAAGTTATAATTCTCTATAAGTGTTCCAGTGACCTTTGGGATATTAACCTCTCAGTGGTTTCCCTGGAAATAAATTTACCCTATCTGCTGCTAAGGCATGACCCTCAAGGGATATACACATTTTTGGAGGGGGGCAGTTCCTGAAAAAGAGCTGAATGATTATGTAGTGTGTACATGTGCAGAAGTGACCAGATGTGTAAATGTGTCTTAAATCTCTGAGGTGTTTAAGTTTGGTTACACATGTATTAAATTATTTAAATAATGTGTCCCTATCCAAATGGATGGTGGTTAAAATTATACTTAAAAAAATCCTCCAGGATGATCTTGAGACCCATTATTTTTAGTAAGCTATATTCTATACACATATCCAGCAGACTATATATATCTGTATCTGTCTGTGTTCCAAGCTGTTTCTGTATTAGGATTTTAACCCAAGTAGAGTAAATTGGACGCTTTTATATATACACTAACATTGTCTTGGGAAACACTGAAATGCACTGGAAGGAAATACCTGAGCTAGAAATATCAGCACAATTTTAATCTGTGAATTCTGGATCTGAGAGTTTCTCAACTTCAGCTAAATCACTTGAGTTCATAATTGGTCTCAATTATGATTCAAAATTCAAGACTGTTTTTAAAATGACACTTATGTAGTTATAATTGTTGTTTGTACTTGACCACAATATTTTTGGTTTTATTTCCGAAAATTTAAACCAACTAATTGCCTAAATTACACCACAGTGACCCTGATCGGGCAGTTACTAAAGGATGCTACAAACGCACTGGTGAAGAACATAGGCTTTGTTTCTTCCATGGGCTTCATATCTAACCTCTTGATTGCTCCTACATGAATGTACACGTTTGCCCACCCGCCTGCCCCAGCACTCAGCTATCTGCCAGCTATCCTCGTCATACTATGGCTACCACCCAGGAAGGGTGAAGACTACCACATGCTACCTCTGAGATGAGTTTAAAGTGGCCAAATGCTGCTCATTCTGCATCACTGGGTGGCCTATCACACTATCTACCATCTTCCTCGTTCATGAGCTCACAGATGGCCATGATTGGCTAGTGTTGCTCTGATTGATGAGAGAGAGAGAGAGAGAGAGAGAGAGAGTGTGTGAGTATACCATCCCTCCTACCCTGAAAGCATGGCCAATTTTGCTTCTTTGGCTCCCAGGTTCTGATGGCTGTCACACTGTCAGGATTTGAATGGGATGTGATCTCCCAACGATGGGATGAACTCTTTTCTGTTGTGTCACTCTCACTCTGGACCTCATGTAATTTTTTGTTGTATTTTGCAGAGAAATAGAACCTCAAATAGAGCAGAACCAGTTTGAAGTATGTAATCATTCAAGATACATGTGATGCATACCAATTTGTAAGGCCAGCCACAAAAATTACATGCTCTTAATAAATTGGACTACTGCTCCTCACGTATCATGCAGGAGCTGTTTATTAGAGCTCCTGCAAAAGATGAATGAAGGTCTTTCTGTAGAAACTCATCCTGGCCTCAATGAAAGCAAAAGTAATGACAGTGCTTTTTGCTCTGGTGGTAACAAGGAGAAAAAGAACCTGGAATAAATGTTCTGTTTGAAAAATATTACCATTTTAATATGGACTCTTGCTATAAAGTTTCATAAGTGCTTAAAAATCTGATCAAGAACTTCTGTAGAAACAATCTGTCTTTCAAGAAACTCTATACTAGAATTTTGAACTGCTATCCCTCTATACTTGTAGACAATACTTAATTCATAAAAGGGGTTCATTCAACATATTCTGCAATGGATTTTCAAAGGTATGGCATCTCTGTTGTGGACACCTCTTCACCTGTGAAGCTGAATGCAGCTTTTACAAAGTCCACTTTGAGTTCATTTTATGATCCAGTCTGCTCTAGCCTCTCACGCAACCATACATGCTGTCACATCTCCGCTTCTTTGCACAAGTTTCCTCTTATCTGATCTTTGATCTTGTGGGTAATGGATATAAATAATTCAGTCAGTGTTCTGTGAATAGTCAGTGCAGTGCAACGCATACTATCTCACAAAATAAATGATTTATAGAGGCCTTTTAAGAGCCATCTTTAGGAAGTAATGCTTAAAGACGAGACCAGAGCAAGCTTATCCAGCTGTGAGGGGTGTAATGGAACATTAATGTCACATACATGTACACCGTGCATTTATTAGGAAGCTCACATGGTTATTCATTTGGACGCTCTGTCTTCCTTTATGCTCATTTTGTCGCTACACAATTATCGACAGCTTTAAAAGTAGCTATTTAGACGCTTGGTTCTTTATACACATCTGTTGCCTAAGACCGTTTATGTAGTTTGCTGGTTTTAATAATAACAATGATGTGTTTTGAGTTTAATTATCTCCAAGTTAATAGCACAAAGTTAATCATGTCTTAATTGTTTCCAGTTGACTCTGTGTGCCCTACATGTAAGAGTCTCTCTCTAGGCAGGTACCTCCAACCATTATTAATCTTGATGTTTTTTTGAAAACAGTAGTGTTCTGTCGCATCCGTGACACCATGCACACTTGTGCAGTACGTGCACATACACCTTCACACCTAGGGGTAATTTATCAATTGCCAATCAACCTACTGCCATGTTTTTGGGATTAGATGGGAGATCCAGAGAACCCAGAGGAAACCCATGCGAAACAGCACAATAACCCAAGTTTAGGAATGAATTGGGGACTCTGGAGCTGTCAGGCAGCAAAAATCACACAGCATGTTCGTTGTTTAATTTTTGTTCATCATAAGTGTATTCCTGAAAATTACAACCTCTCTGGAAAAAAAAATCGATAGTCACGAGACTTAACATACTGAGTGCACATTTTAAAATATACTCTGTACTGTATGTCATAATTTTATATACATGATTGCAGAATATTCAGTGTTTTTTTGAATGCACAGATTTGAAAAAAAGAAAGAAAAACTGATAGATACTGATTTGTCTATACTGAAGAAGGTTGAATTGATCAAGTATGAATGATCTAGAAATATAAGTCCTCTGCTGCTGAGGTGATTCTGCCTCACGGCAATCACTGACTCAGACACAGCAATCCAGAGATGTTTCTCAGTTTATTGAAGGACAAACATGAGTACAGTATATATCCACATTCAAGAGTGTGGTGTAGCGATATGATTGGAAACTGTAATATCAGGAAGGAGATAGGATAACTTCAATGGGTGATGGAAAATTACCGAGCAGTGTAGCCTTATAAAAACAAGAGCCCCCAGCCCCCATATGAAACCCCACTCCAAATTTTCCTAAGTTGAACTGGTTGCAATGGAAATACAGAAAAAATAAAAATCCCAGAAATCCATCCATCCATCTATTATCTGTAGCCGCTTATCCTGTGCAGGGTCACGGGCAAGCTTGAGCCTATCCCAGCTGACTATGGTCAAGAGGCAGGGTACACCCTAGACAAGTCATCAGATCATCATAGAGCTGCCACGCAGAGACAAACAACCATTCACATTCGCATCTACGGTCAATTTAGAGCCACCAATTAGCCTAACCTGCATGTCTTTGGACTGTGGGGGAAACCGGAGCACACGGAGGAAACCCACGCAGACATGGGGAAAACGTGCGAACTCCGCACAGAAAGGCCCCCGTCAGCCACTGGGCTCAAACCCAGAATCTTCTTGCTGTGAGGCAACAGTGCTAACCGCTACACCACCGTACCGCCTTTCACAGAAATCCCAAAATGTCAAAAGGCACAACTCCTCTAGTCACTTAACATAACTGTGAGGTTTCATGGAAAAAAAAAATCCTTGTAGTTTTTGAGTTATGCTCCGGAAACTAAAATGTTTACGGACGGATGGACAGACGGACAGCGCAATAGCTATATCCCCCCACATTATATGCCAGGGGATAACAGAGAGCAGATGTGCAAGCAAAGATAAGTTTCAAGGATTTAACTGAAACTAGCCAAAACAAGTTGCAAGCATGCCAAACAAATATCTTTATCAAAAAATTTAGTACACTAGCAGGTAAAGTGTGCTGTAGAACCAACATTTTTCTAAACCTTTGCAACAGAGATGTAAATTCATTCACTTTCATTTATATTCCTTAGGTACAGTTTTGTAATTCTTCTCCTTGTTTTGTTACTGAATTGATACTGGATTAACTTTATTTTCTAAGTAGTCACATTGCCATAGATATTTTTGTCCAGTAAAGATTTACTGACACATGAAAGGCTTAATTCACCACCAGATCATTAAGTCAATGTTTTGTCCCTTTGGTCCCTTTGGACTAGTTTGATTGAGAATTCTCATAGTGTTAATATATGAAAGAAAGGAGTCACAAATGAGCATTAGGAAATAATCATTCATTATTAACCACATTAGTGCTTAAGAAGCTAAATTACACCTTTCTATTCCAACACTAATTTCATACTAACCAATTGGTAAAGTCTTCAACAGCTTGCTTAGGAAAATTTCACTTCAACCCAACAGAACATTTTCCGTCAATGCTATACAAAGAATGCATGATGATGATGTTTGTGGTGTTGAAGGTGGCGTGTTCTCAAATAGTCACACGCCTTCTTCAGAGTACACTGTAGAGGATTCTGAACTTTTAAACTAGAACACAAAGTCACCAAAACATGACACAGTGATAGAAGACTTGCTGTTCTTTCTCTCTTTTTATCTTTCCCTCTCACACATCTATCTACAGTATATGCTTAATGGCATTTTTTTTTTTTTACATGTGCCTTCTCTCTCCCCATTAGTACATTTTATTGAAACATAAACAATTTCCCAAATTCCAGCTTAGTGTCAGAACTTTGCAATGTAGCTGAAATCTCTGACTCCTGGGGAAAGTTTTTTGTTGTTGTTGTTGTTGGGGGAAGTGCTAGCCTTTCGTATTTACTCACATCAACCTCGGTATTTATTTCCTTTTAAGGATGTATGGGTATCTGTTGGGACCAGGAGAGGTGGCCTTCAGCTTGAAGCTCTAAGTCATTCTTAACCTTCTGTGTTTCTGGTCTGGATCATTTTGGTCTGTGGTGTCTGCCTAGAGCATGATATTTTAAAGTGTTACTGTTATAGTCAGGAGGATGTTCAAATATAGTAGCAAAGTGGACTTTCTCAGGCTTCTTGGACAACTAAGAGGACACTCTGAAACGCCCCATGGAAAAAATTGCTTCCATCTTACACAGTATCCTCTTGAGAGCAGTTCTCTTAATTATTTTAACCACAACAATTATAGTCATACATGACTCATTTTAAAATTGGAAATGGGTTAGATGTGATATGATTACACTACGGACGGCATGGTGGTGTAGTGGTTAGCACTGTCACCTCACAGCAAGAAGGTCCTGGGTTCGAGCCCAACGGCCGGTGAGGGCCTTTCTGTGTGGAGTTTGCATGTTCTCCCTGTGTCTGCATGGGTTTCCTCTGGGTGCTCCGGTTTCCCCCACAGCCCAAAGACATGCAGGTTAAGCGAATTGGTGGCTCTAAATTGACCATAGGTGTGAATGGTTGTTTGTCTCTGTGTGTCAGCCCTGTGATGACCTGGAGACTTGTCCACGGTGTACCCCGCCTCTTGCCCATAGTCAGCTGGGATAGGCTCTAGCTTGCCTGCGACCCTGTAGAACAGGACAAGCGGCTACAGATAATGGATGGATGGATGATTACATTATGATTAGTACCTAATTACAGCTTACAATTAACATTTATATTTAAAGTGGCATGGTGGTGCAGTGGTTAGTGTTGCCACTTCATTGCTCTAGAGTTCCTGGTTCGATCCTGTAGCTCTGCTTACTGTCTGTGCAGAGATCTATAGACTCTGTAAGGATTGGTAACACGAAAGATAAATGATAAGTGCTAGTTCATGCAAGTGCTAGAGTGGCCAAGCAACAAAAAGATGAAAAGTCGTACAGAGCACAATACTTACGAAAATCACAAAGAAATGGAAGTTATGGCCGATTAGGTGTTTTTACAAGAGTTGACCTTGATGACCTTGACCTTGACCCACCAAACACTAATGATGCCTTTGTGTGACTCTAGTGAGTTGTCCTGTGCATTTTGGTGAAGATTGGTCAAGAAATGACGACGCTAGTGCACAAACGGACAGATCAACATACTTGCAAACATCTCCGATTTTCACAAGTAACAATCCTGAATGTAAGTGCATAAACAATACAAAAGACACTCAGTGATGAAATGGACAATTTTAAACCAAATAACATAAATAATAATATTCATTCCTTCATTTTCTATTACGCTTATCCATTATGGGTTGTGGGTGAACTGGAATCAATCCCAGCTGACATTGGGTTAGAGGTGTACACCCTGGGCAGGTCACCAGTCTATCATGGGACTAACACAGAGATGGACAACCATTCACATTCACACCTATGGGCAATTTAGAGTAGCCAGTTGACCAAATCCACACGTCTTTGGACTGTGGGAGGAAACCAGAGCACCTGGAGGAAACCCATGCAAACTCCACACAGAAAGGTCTGGTCAACCGGCAGGTTCGAACCCAATAATATAAGTGCAGAAAACACTTACATGTGGAAAGTCCTTACACTGACCTTACTCTGATCTAATAAACAAGCTGAGAACATTCTGGTGCATCTTAACAGCTCTTCAGGTTCTTTAGTAGAACCTACAGTTATAACTCCAGCCCTAATATAGATTCATCCATCACTTCTATCTGCTGCACTCATTATTTACCATTAATGTAATTTATTAACCCATTAATTGTGCATACTGTATATCAAATATATAAGTATAAACACTGAGCTGTATGGTATTTCTGGTGGATGGTCCTAAAACATCTGGACCTCCAGATTCTTATCTTGTACTACATGATGTTTCACTGTGTTTAATAAGTTTACAATGACTTAAATGCTATGATGAAACTTTTGTTTAAATGTATGTTCCTTCATGCGAAATGTGCTAATGCATATGGATATCAGGTGTTTGATGTTCTGGTTACTTTCTCTGTGGGTCCAGTATGGAATGTTGTTGTTTTGGTATTTATGGTGAACTGGAAGAATCTCAGCTGGAAAAACGGAAGAGCTAATAATAGTGAGTAATGAGAAAATGAGGTTCTCTCAATCGCATAGTCTTTCACACACACACACACACACACACACACACACACACTCTAATAAGCAAACACACGATTACCCCGCCACCCTTCAAGGCTGACCTCTCTTACCACTATGTGACCACTCCACTTCCTGTCATATTTTGGGAAGCTGAGTGAGAGCGTGAGAACCACTTGGTCTGGGCCAAAACGCAAGGATAAATCCCAGAGAGAGAAGTGGACACCAACTCATTCTCTAAGAATGTGTACTAAGTTCAGTTCTCTATCTTTATTTTCTCATCAGTTTCACCTCAACCCAGTCAGCTGAATTCAGGTGACATTCAAGTTCAGATCTTTTCATCTCAGTTTGCTTTGTTTATTTTTGTTCTACAGCTTTATAACTGTGTGTAAAGATGGTCAAGTCATATGCTTATAAAGTGCAAATGGCAAATTTGTCCTCATCATTTCCTTTTTCATTATTTCCACAGTTCTAATACAGTAACAGCTCTCCCACTCTGTCCATAACTGAAAGAAAAATATTTTTCTGAGTATTTTTGTATGGAGACCTTGAGTGTTAAAAAGACTATATTAAAAGAATGTGGTAGTATATATATATATATATATATATATATATATATATATATATATATATATATATATATATATATACACACACACACTAGTGCATCTCAAAAAAATTAGAATATTGTGAAAAAGTTCAATATTTTCCATCAGTTATTTAAGAAAGTGAAAATGTTATATATTATAGACTCATTACACATAAACTAAAATGTTTCAAGCATTTTTCTATTTTAATTTTAATCAGTATGGCATACAGTACAAAAACATAAAAAAAACATCTCAAAATATTAGACTATTTCATTTCGAGTTTGAGTAAAACAGTATGAACATAGTGTATCTCTCAGTCTAGTTCAGTACACACAACCACAATCATGGGGAAGACTGCTGACTTGACTGTTGTCCAGAAGATGATCACTGATGCCCTCCACAAGGAGGGTAAGCCGCAAAAGGTCATTGCTGAAAAGGGTAGCTGGAAAAGGTGCACAAGCAACAGGGATGGCCGCAGTCTTGAGAGGATTGTCAAGAAAAGTTGATTCAAGAACTTGGGAGAGCTTCACAAGGACTGGACTGAGGCTGGTGTCAGTGTATCAAGACCCATCACGAACAGACATCTTCAAGAAAGGGGATACAACTTTTGCATTCCTAATATCAAGCTACTCCTGAGCCAGAGACAATGTCAGAAGTGTCTTATCTGGGCTAAGGAGAGAAAGAAATGGACTGTTGCTCAGTGGTCCAAAGTCCTCTTTTCAGATGAAAGTACATTTTGCATTTAATTTGGAAATCACGGTTCTAGAGTCTGGAGGAAGAGTGGAGAGGCACAGAATCCAAGGTGTTTGAAGCCCAGTGTGAAGTTTCCACAGTCTGTGATGATTTGGGGTGCCATGTCATCTGCTGGTGTTGGTCCACTGTATTTTATCAAGTCCAAAGTCAACACAGCCGTCTAACAGGAGATTTTAGAGCACTTCATGTTTCCATCTGCTGACGAGCTTTTTGGAGATGCTGATTTCCTTTTCCAGCAGGACTTAGCACCTACCCACAGTGCCAAAACTACTACCAAATGGTTTGCTGACCATGATATTACTGTGTTTGATTGGCCAGCCATCTTGCCTGACCTGAACCCCATAGAGAATCTATGGGGTATTTTCAAGAGGAAGATGAGAAACACCCGACCCAAAAATACAGATACGCTGAAGGCCACTATCAAAGCAACCTGGGCTTCAATAACACCTCAGCAGTGCCACAGACTGATCACCTCCATGCCACACCGCATTGATACAGTAATTCATGGTAAAGGAGCCCCAACCAAGTATTGGGTGTATATATGAATATACTTTTCAGAAGTTGGACATTTCTGTATTGTAAATCCTTTTTTTGATTGATCTTAGGGAATATCCTAATAATTTGAGATACTGGATTTCTGATTTTCATTAGCTTTAAGCCATAATCATCAAAATTAAAACAAAAAAGGCTTTACATATTTCACTTTACATGTAATGAATATAGAATATAAGAAAGTTTACCTTTTTGAATTAAATTATGAAAAAAGGAACTTTTTCATGGTATTCTAATTTTCTGAGATGCACTAGTGTGTATATATATATATATATATATATATATATATATATATATATATATATATAAAGATGTAAGGAATTGATTGTCGTCCTGTAGTACCTGTGATTAATTTAACATTGCATGCATGAGAAGATGGATATATATATCTTCTAATGTAATGTTAAGTTAATCACAGGTACTACAGGACTACAATCAATTCCTTATGAATTCCTTTCATTTATTAATTTGGCAGTTGAACAAACACACAGCCTAGTTCTCACCAACTCCTCACTGTGTGACTGTTGACTAATAGTTTCCATATGTGGGAATAAGGAAGTCTAGTAGGCTGTATAATGTATACATAAATCCACTTGAATTTGAGCCAAAATAACTCTTGTGATAAAACTAACTCTGTCTAAACTAGTCATTAGTGTTCATCACACAATCAACTGTGGGAACTGAGATATTCTACATAAAAAGAATGATATCAAGCAAGTGGTGGTTGACCACACTGAATTAATTATGGAGAAGAAAATGGCCAGGAAGAAATCAGGAAATCCGGTCAGCAATCCCAGGGGGGCTGGTGCCTGGCAAACAACCCCCAAGCTGGACATTAGAAATTGGGCTGCCTTTGCTGAGGGAACCCCTATAAGGCCATTAAAGCCTACAGAACCTAATGGAGCATCCAGTAGAACCCAGCATGGGCTTTCATAATAATTGTAAGTTACTTTAATCTTGATGAGAGTATAGCTTGGGGGTTTGTGTGTGTGCGTGCGTGCATGCATGCGTGTTTACACACTCACATTTAACTTTGTTTTTATTACTATATAGTGACCAAATATTCCCATAAAGGTTTATCTGCTCCCCATTTTTATGATATATGAATTGTAAACATTCTGTGATCCATTAGTGAAGTGGAACACATCACATAGTTGGCGAACACAAAGATCACAGAATTAAAAGGCCACAGATATCTAGTAATGCAGAAACTATTTTAACTATTACTGTTTTCTGAAAGAATGCAGGGGATTGTTTAATTAAATTAAAGCACAACTATGTAAAACGTACACTATTGTAGAGTGTTTGTATATTTATGACTTGGATTGGCCTGCACTTCTCATACTGGGATTTTGTTTTAAGAGCACTCCCTTCAATGACCCTACATAATGGTTTTGGAGAACCTAATAAATTCATGAAAATCTCACAATTTTGGTAACTAATTTGAACTTTGACTAGAATGACTTTAGACCATATAATTTGCATGGATTACTGCACTTTTATACATGGATTATGAAGTTTAAATTGCTTATTTTTGTTATATTTACAGAATTTATCAGACACTCTTATCCAGATTGACTTATAGAAGAGTTTTTGAGTCTACCAAAAACACATCCTCATGCTAGTTCACTAGGTCAGGGACTACTATTAAGAACATTTTGTGAAAACCAGTCATTTTATATTACTGACATTGATTAAAGAATAAAAATAAAGAAATGCAAACCCATAAATTAAGTTGAATAAAACTAGTGATTCAATTATGGCAAAAGAAATGCTGCCATATAAATGGAGGATGGACTGGTCTGTCTACACAGTCATAAGATGTCAACAAATGCTTCAGCTGATGGAAAATTTTCCTCACTGATTTTTTTGGAGAATGAAAACTGACTGACAAATCCGTTCCATTTGCCACGGCGTCTTTTTATTTTATTTGGACACTGTTAAAGCATGTCAACAGATACACTTAAAACTTGGTGTGATACTTAAAACTTGGTGTGATGTACATACTTGGTGTCTACGATGACCTAGGCATAGTGTAAATCTTTTTTTTCTCCTCCATTTTCGTCACACCATTTTCTTTTCACTTCACTGTCATTTATTTCTAGATTTTGGCTTCCAGCTGCTGCTGCACTTCTTTATAGTTTTTATTGGCATAGAAATGAGTAAAGCTAAAGTCCATTTCTGCCTTTCTGTCTTTTCTTTCACTGTTCTGTACTCATTTAGTGTTTCCAGCCCTTTGTGTGCTTGACCTTTTATGAAGTTTTGTGGTCAATGTTAAATGCAAATGAGCTGTGTCTGGAACACACTTTGCACTTTCTGGGTGATCAGCAGTGTATGATGAAAATCTGTGTTTCTGAAACTTTTGTAACTCCAATGGAAAACTTTTTAGTTATTTTTTGGCTTTGTGCAAACATTTACACACAACTTTACTAAAAGACTGATAAACAAGGCCCAATATTCATTTGCTTTACAGAAGAAACTTGTAAACAAACAAGAATTAAATTGATATAATGGTGAAAGGCAAAAGACAAATTTATATAAAATATATGTGAACATTACTTATCTTGATTAATATGGATAGTCCCACATACACTTTCATTTTTCATTATCATTTATTTGGTACTCATTTTGAAAACTTCAAAGCAACCATCTCATGCAACATTATGCTATTAAGTCAGATCTCACACCAAGAAGAACACTGCGTCTTGAGCATGACTAGATGCTCTGATGGAGCATGAATAATGGATTATCAAGTGGTTGAGGGAGAACATAGCAGGTTTTCAGTCTAACTGTGCTCTGTAATCTGTAGTTTCAACTCACTCCACTCCTATTTTATAAAACATGGTACTGTAACTTCAAATCCATCAAACCCAGCTGACAATGTCAACAGGCGATTATAATCTCCAGTTTGGATCTCCATTTTGTCAACAAATCCATGAGAAAATGATTGAAATGTTTAAAAATAATGTTCCTCAAAGAAAGATAGGAAGGGATTTGGCTAGATCATCCTCTACGGTGCATAATATCATTAAACGATTCAAGAAATCTGGAGGACTTTGGGAGTGTAAAGGGCAAGGGCACAAGCCTAAGCTGAACACCCATGGTCTCCAATCCCTCTGATGGCACTGCATCAAGAACTGTCATTCATCTCTAGCTGATTTACAGTGGTGTGAAAAAGTGTTTGCCCCTTCCTGATTTCTTATTTTTTTGCATGTTTGTCACACTTAAATACTTCAGATCATCAAACAAACTTAAATATTAGACAAAGATTACACAAGTAAACACAAAATGCAGTTTTCAAATGAAGGTTTTTATTATTAAGAGGAAAAAAATCCAAACCTACATGACCGTGTGAAAAAGTGATTGCCCCCTAAACCTAATAACTGGTTGGGTCACCCTTAGCAGCAATAACTGCAATCAAGCGTTTGCGATAACTGGCAATGAGTCTTTTACAGCACTGTGGAGGAATTTTGGCCCACTCATCTTTGCAGAATTGTTGTAATTCAGCCAAATTGGAGGGTTTTCGAGCATGAACCATCTTTTTAAGGTCATGCCACAGCATCTCAATCGGATTCAGGTCAGGACTTTGACTAGGCGACTCCAAAGTCTTCATTTTGTTTTTCTTAAGCCATTCAGAGGTGGACTTGCTAGTGTGTTTTGGATCATTGTCCTGCAGCAGAACCCAAGTGTGCTTCAGCTTGAGGTCACAAACAGATGGCCAGACATTCTCCTTCAGGATTTTTTGGTAGACAGCAGAATTCATGATTCCATTTACCACAGCAAGTCTTCCAGGTCCTGAAGCAGCAAAACAGCCCCAGACCATCACACTACCACCACCATATTTTACTGTTGGTATGATGTTCCTTTTCTGAAATGCTGTGTTACTTTTATGCCAGATGTAATGGGACATACACCTTCCTAAAAGTTCAACTTTTGTCTTGTCAGTCCACAGAGTATTTTCCCAAAAGTCTTGGGGATCATCAAGATGTTTTCTGGCAAAACTGAGATGAGCCTTTATGTTCTTTTTGCTCAGCAATGGTTTTCATTTTGGAACTCTGCCATGCAGGCCATTTTTGCCCAGTCTCTTTCTTATGGTGGAGTCATGAACACTGACCTTAACTGAGGCAAGTGAGGCCTGCAGTTTTTTGGATGTTGTTGTGGGGTCTTTTGTGACCTCTTGAATGAGTTGTCTCTGCGCTCTTGGGGTAATTTTGGTCCGCCGGCCACTCCTGGGAAGGTTCACCACTGTTCCATGTTGTCACCATTTGTGGATAATGGCTCTCACTGTGGTTTGCTGGAGTCCCAAAGCTTTAGAAATGGCTTTATAACCTTTTCCAGACTGATAGATCTCAATTACTTTGTTTCTCATTTGTTCCTGAATTTCTTTGGATCGCAGCATGATGTCTAGCTTTTGAGGATCTTTTGGTCTATTTCACTTTGTCAGGCAGGTCCTATTTAAGTGATTTCTTGATTGAGAACAGGTGTGGCAGTAATCAGGCCTGGGTGTGGCTAGAGAAATTGAACTCAGCTTTCCAAAGATGTGATAAACCACAGTTAATTTATGATTTAACGGGGGGGGGGGCAATCACTTTTACACAGGGTCATGTAGGTTTGGATTTTTCCCCCCTTAATAATAAAAACCTTATTTTAAAAACTGCATTTTGTGTTTACTTGTGTTATCTTTGTTTGTCTAATATTTAAATTTGTTTGATGATCTGAAACATTTAAGTGTGACAAACATGCAAAAAAATAAGAAATCAGGAAGGGGCAAACACTTTTTCACACCACTGTAACCACATGGGCTCAGGATTACTCTGGCAAACCTTTGTCAACCATTACAATACAGAGTTACATCCAGAAATGCTAGTTAAAATGTTACTGTGCCAAAAGGAAGCCTTATGTTAACTGTGTACGACTTCTCTGGGCTCAGAGGCATCTGGGATTAACCATCACACAGTGGAAATGTGTATTGTCGTTAGATGAATCAGTATTCTAGGTCACTTTTGTAAGAAATGGATGCCGTCTGCTCTGAACCAAAAACAAAATAACCATCCAGACTGTTAGCAGCAACAAGTCCAAAAGCCAGGACCTGTTATAGTATGGAGTTGTGTCAGTGCCCTTGGCAAAGGTAACTTTTGTGATAGCAGCATTAATGCAGAAAAGTACACTGAGATTTTGGAGCAACTTATACTGCCTTGAAGATGACATCCAGGGAGATTTCAACAAGACAATGCAAACACATTCTGCACACATTACAAAGGCATGGCTGTGGAAGAAGAGGGTGTCTGTCCCCAAGAGACAATGTTTGGCAAATTTTGAAATGAAAACTATGACAATGATGACCTTGTACTGTTGCACACCTTAAGACCTGTTTGCAGAATGAATGGGACAAGATGGCAACATTTCATCACTTGATGTCTTCAGTCCCTAAACATCTTTTAAGTGTTGTGAGAAGGAATGGCAACATTGTGAAATGGTAAATGCTTTACTGTCCCAACTTTTTTTTTAAATGTGTTGCGAGAATCAAAATTGAAACAACTGTTTATTTTGAAAAACAAAACAACAACAACAGCAACAAAATTCATGAGGTAAAACGTCAAATCATGTGCTGCTGTGTTGTTTTGAACGCAATACAGGTCAGATTATTTACAAATCATTGTTTTCAGTTTTAATTTCAATTTCAACATACCATCCCAACTTTTTCTGATTTGGAGTTGTATTTAATATTGACCATAAATTGCATTCCATAGTTTTTGGAATGTATTTAAAGCCCAAAACATGAATTTTGGGTGACATAATGTGGTTAAAACAGACAACACGCAAGAAATTGTGCAAGACTGACTGCGACATGCCTCTGTTTTTGGCACACTCCACCCCACATGAGCAGCACTTTTTAAAAGTCTGGGGTTATGTATGAAGGCTGAATGTGTGTGCAAATTTAGTATCACTATGCATGAATACAGCTCTGAATATTGGCCAACATGACCAAAAACTTTTCATATGAAAAAGGTAGCTAGCTTTTTGAGAAATGCTTTGGAATTGCTTTATATAATGTTATAGAAGAAAATGTTGCTATCTTTTAAAATAAACTTTTCTATTTGTGTTGTGTGATTTTGAAGATGTAGCATAATATCCAGATTTAAAACTGCCTGAAGCAAACAAAAGTCATTTCTTACATTGTTTGGATTGGTGAAAGTAAGACAATTTAAGACATATGGAAAGATAAATACTTTTTGCCATATGTTTTATTGAATTTGTAGCAAAATATGTAGGTGATTTGGGTGTGTATGTTAAACATTTAAATACCATCACATCATGGTTGTGATGAAGTCCCATGACATGACTTCTCTTGGGTATGAAAAGATCACAGCTAGTAGAAACTATATGATTCCCTTCAGCTTTCCTTGTTAATTATAGCTATTAACATTTAACTACATCCCTTAAGGTTTCACAATGTGTGCTTTCACTCTATCTTTCCTCACATGATTTAACAAGTAATTAGCAACTTGTGTGGTGAAATCTTTTACAGAGAGCCAGGCCAAGTTTACATTAGACCGTATCTGTCTCGTTTTCTTCGCGGATGCACTGTCCGTTTACATTAAAACGCCTGGAAACGCCGGGAAACGGGAATCCGCCAGGGTCCACGTATTCAATCCAGATCGTATCTGGTCCGGTGCTGTGTAAACATTGAGAATACGCGGATACGCGGATACGCTGTGCTGAGCTCTAGCTGGCGTCGTCATTGGACAACGTCACTGTGACATCCACCTTCCTGATTCGCTGGCATTGGTCATGTGACGCGACTGCTGAAAAACGGTGCGGACTTCCGCCTTGTATCACCTTTCATTAAAGAGTATAAAAGTATGAAAATACTGCAAATACTGATGCAAATACTGCCCATTGTGTAGTTATGATTGTCTTTAGGCTTGCCATCCTTCCAGTTGCAAGTGGTAAGTGACGCGCATGCCCGACATGCACTGAGATCACACACACAGCGGCTCAGTCCCAAATCACTGCTCGTGCACTTCACTCACGCACTCTGTGAGCTGCGCAGGGCCGGAGTGCACACCCTCCAGAGGGCACTCACTGTTCAGGGTGGAGTGATTTGGAGCGCAGGATGCCTGCGGAGCCGAGCGTATCCGTGTATTGGCGTTGCTGTGTGCACGCGAATCGTGTATTGGTGTTGCTGTGTGCACACTAATCGTTTTAAAAACGTTAATCTGATGATCTGCTGATACGGTCTAATGTAAACCCCACCCCAGAAAGAAGAATTCAGTCTAAAAGAACATACCTGTTCATCTTCCGCTGCCCAATAAACGGTCTCCTTCTAGCCAATAAAACAAACTGCCTGGGGTCTACCCACACAGTGTGTCAATTAAAGGTCAGAGCAAAGCATGGAGATATGTAAACACTCCTCCTATTGCCTCTGTGTATACAAGAGAGGAGGAAAAAAATGTGTATAATATATGTGAGCGAGCATATGTGTGTGCATGAGTTTGTAAGTGTGTGTCAGGAAAAGAAGGTGTCAGTAATGAGTCAGTGTTTAATAAGGTGTTATTGATCTGGTGGCCATAAAATAGATTAGAGAATTAACATGTGGGCTTGTGTATGCATGTATGTGTAGAAGAGAAAGGGTTTGTGTGTAGTTTATATTTTAGACCTCCTATACATCTGTGTGTGTGTGATCCTGGATTTTGTCCAGCTGCCACATGCTCTTTAGGCCTCCTTTAATGCAATGCAGAAAGTCAAGAAGAGAAGAAAGGGGCGATGGGAAAACAGCATACTCTTGCCTGTGATGACCGTGAATGACATGGTGAAACACATGCATATAAAGATAAGGAGCTGGTTGTATTTTTTTTTAAGAGAAGAAATTATTAATGAAACCACAGAAGGAACTGGCAGGAAGAGGGAGGAAAAATGTGTCTTTGAAATGTTAAAAGCAAGTAATTTGTAAAATGATCTGCACCACAGTAGAGATCTATGGGAATTTATCTGTCAGGCTGGTCTCAGTATTGAATGGGTGGGCTAAAAATCCGACTGCTCATAAATAACTTTGCATTACTATTATAAAACCATTATGGTTGCGCCTTAGAGCACACAGTTTAGCATAGGCATAAAAATATTACATATACACATGGACACAATATTAAAAGACAGAAATACAATGCGATTTCTGACTACTGTTTATTTTTTAGTCAAGTAAGCAGAGTGGTGAACAGTTGTGCTTGATATTAGCTAGCTTATTTGTTCAAACAACATGAAACTTATACTTAAGTCATTTGTGCCTTTGTGTAATGTGTACAGTGATTGGGCAATGTTTGCTTAGTCGATTTACTATTCATTTCTCCAACAGTATTTTTAAAGTCAGTGATTAAGATATGGGCAGCACAGTGGTGTAGTGGTTAGCACTGTCACCTCACAGCAACAAGGTCCTGGGTTCGAGCCCCGTGGCCAGCGAGGGCCTTTCTGTGTAGAGTTTGCATGTTCTCCCCATGTCCGCGTGGGTTTCCTCCAGGTGCTCTGGTTTCCCCCACAATCCAAAAACATGCAGGTTAGGCTAATTGGTGGCTCTAAATTGACCGTAGGTGTGAATGTGAGTGTGAATGGTTGCTTGTCTCTGTGTCAGCCCTGTGATGACCTGGTGACTTGTCCAGGGTGTACCCCACCTCTCGCCCATAGTCAGCTGGGATAGGCTCCAGCTTGCCTGCGACCCTGTAGAACAGGATAAACGGCTACAGATAATGAATGGATGATTAAGATAAGATTCCACCACATTCATGTTTATTACCATGATTGAGTTTCACCTGAGTCACATGTAATAGATGTGTCAGAGAAGTAGATTAGCTCCATTGCACACAAAATCTAGTAGGTCTTGAATTCTCATCCCCATTAGCCGCTTTATCCTGTTCTACAGGGTCGCAGGCAAGCTGGAGCCTATCCCAGCTGACTACAGGCGAAAGGCAGGGTACACCCTGGACAAGTCGCCAGGTCATCACAGGGCTGACACATAGACACAGACAACCATTCACACTCACTGTTAGGGTTTTGCTGGGATTCAAACCCGGGTCACTGGTGTGATAATCCAGCAAACCCCCACTAGGCCACCAGGGGGATGACTCAAGTGCAGAGGCGTGAGGCGAAAGTAGAGTATCAAAAAAAAGTTTATTTACACTATGTACAATATTTACAATCCGATGGAAAAAACTAAAAGAAAATCCAAAAGCTCAGAAGATAACAAAAATAAAAATATCCAAAGGGTAAAAGTCCAAAATCCAAATAAGAAAAAAGGCAAAAACTCAAACGCTAAGAATATCAAAAAGGTCAAAAACAAAATCCACAAAGTCCAAAAGAAAGAAGCAAAAACCAAGAATACAAAGACACAGGCAAGGTACATGGGACAGAGGGAACTAGCACTAACAGCATAACATAGGAAAAAGACTCTGTGACAAGGGAACTGAACTCAGGGGTATAAATACACAAACTAAAATAGGACACAGGTGACACTAATGAGGACTAGGCGGGGCACAAGACACATGGAAAACAACAAACATAAAACACAGAACAGTGGCGGCCTCTAGAGGCCAAAACAAACATGACAAGAAAGAAATAACAGCTGCCTCTAGAGGCCAAAACAGTCCCAGTCCTAACAGGACCCCCACCTCTAGGAGCGTCTCCTGACGTTCCCAGGGCGATCTGGATGGGCCGAATGGAAGTCCCGGCATAGTCCTTTATCTAGAATGTCCCGGGCGGGGACCCAACAGTGTTCCTCAGGGCCATAGCCCTCCCAATCAACTAGATATTGAAGCCCGCCGCGGACCCGGCGGGAGTCAAGCAGGCGATGCATGGTGAACACAGTCTGACCCTGGAAGATGCGGGGGGGTGGGGGGTTCCTAGGGGCAGGGGCATATGTGGACGTCAGTATGGGCTGCAACAGGGAAACATGGAATGTGGGGTTGATCCTCAGAGTCCAGGGCAACTGGAGCCGATAGGCGACAGGGTTCACCCTGCGCACCACCTTGAAGGGGCCAATGTAGCGAGGAGCAAGCTTGTGGTTCTCCACCCGCAGCGGAAGGTCCTTAGTGGACAGCCAAACCCGCTGCCCAGGGCGGAAAGCATGGGCAGGTCTTCTATGGCGGTTGGCCTGAGTCTGGTTGGTTCTGGAGGTCTGGATGAGGGTCTTCCTGACCTTGCTCCAGGTCTTGCGACACCATCTCACATATTGGTTGACCGAGGGCACCCCAGCGTCCTCCTCCTGGTCCGGGAACAGGGGTGGCCTGAACCCGAATTGGCACTGGAATGGCGACAGCTTGGTGGCCGATGACTGCAGGGTGTTGTGGGCGTACTCTGCCCATGGCAGCCAGGTGCTCCACGATGTTGGGTTATCTATAGCCAAGCCTCGCAGGGTGGTTTCCAGGTCCTGGTTGAGCCTCTCCGTCTGGCCATTGGACTGTGGGTGGAAACCAGAGGAGAGGCTGGCAGTGGCTCCGATGACCTTGCAAAACCCATGCCACACTCGGGAGGAGAACTGGGGTCCCCGGTCAGAGACAATATCCTGTGGGAGACCAAAGACTCGGAAGACGTGATTAAACAACAGTTTAGCTGTTTCAAGAGCAGAAGGGAGCTTGCACAGTGGTAAAAAGCGGCAGGCCTTGGAGAATCTGTCAACTATGACCAAAATGACAGTGTTACCTTGTGACTCAGGGAGACCCGTGATGAAGTCGACTGCCACGTGGGACCAGGGACACCAGGGAATGGTCAGAGGATGCAGGAGACCCTGGGGGTGCTGTTGTAGGTTCTTGCTTCTGGTGCACACTTCGCAGGAAAGGATGAATGACCTCACTTCCTTCTCCATGCTAGGCCACCAGAAGCGCCTTCTCAAAAAGTCCAGGGTCCTTTGAGCTCCCGGGTGGGCGGTGAGAGGGGATGAGTGACCCCACTGGAGAACCTTGGCCTGGGCTTGACGAGGGACGTACAAGAGGCCCGGTGGCCCCGTCCCAGGACCGGGGTCCTGGCGTTGGGCTCATCGGATGGCCTCCTCAATACCCCAGTGGACAGGGGCCACAATCCGGGACACAGGAATAATAGGCCCGACTTCACTCTCCCTGTTAGTGGCAGAGAACAGCCTGGACAGTGCATCAGGTTTGGTGTTCTTGGAGCCGGGGCAGTACGATAGAGTGAAGTCAAACCAACTGAAAAACAGGGCCCACCTAGCCTGTCGTGGGTTCAGTCTCTTGGCTTGCTGGAGGTACTCCAGGTTCTTGTGATCCGTCCAAACCAGGAATGGATGTTGTGCTCCCTCCAGCCAGTGCCTCCACTCCTCAAGGGCCAGTTTGACCTCTAGCAGTTCTCGATCCCCCACATCGTACCGGGACTCCGCAGGACTCAGGCGGTGGGAGAAGTAAGTGCAGGGGTGCAGCTTTCCTTCCGAACATTGAGAGAGCACCGCGCCGACACCACTGTCTGAGGCGTCCACCTCCACGATGAATGGTTGGGACATGTCCGGGAGGACCAGAATGGGTGCCATGCAGAAGCAGTCCTTGAGGTCTTTGAATGCCTTTTCCGCCTGAGGAGACCAGACATAAGATCCACCTGTCCCTTTGGTGAGGTCCGACATGGGTGCTGCTACAGAACTAAAGTTCCTGATAAATTTGCGGTAGAAGTTAGCAAATCCTAAGAACCGCTGAACCTCTTTGACGGACTTGGGAGTGGGCCAGTCCCGGACGGCCAGGGTCTTGGCTGGGTCCATTTGGAGTTGGCCTGTCCATACAATAAAACCCAGAAAGGAGACCTCGGGAACATGAAATTCGCATTTCTGGGCCTTGGCGAACAGATTGTTCTGTAGCAGCCTCTGGAAAACCTGGCGGACATGGTGGCGGTGCTCCTGCATGGTCTTGGAAAAGATAAGGATGTCGTCGAGGTAGACAAAAACGTACAGGTTAATCATGTCCCTCAAGACGTCGTTGATTAGGGCCTGAGAAACAGCTGGTGCGTTGGTGAGTCCGAAGGGCATCACCTGGTATTCGTAGTGCCCAGACGGGGTGTTGAAGGCAGTCTTCCACTCGTCTCCCTGTTGGATACGGATGAGGTGGTATGCGTTCCGTAAGTCCAACTTGGTGAAGACGGTGGCGCCTTGGAGCAGGTCGAATGCTGTGGACATCAGCGGAAGGGGATATCGGTTGCGCACAGTGATCTTGTTCAGGCCCCTGTAGTCAATACATGGTCGGAGCCCCCCATCCTTCTTGCCGACAAAGAAGAAGCCGGCACCAGCGGGTGAGGTGGAGGGTCGAATGAACCCAGAGACCAGGGCGTCTTTGAGGTATTCCTCCATGGCCTTGCGTTCTGGCTGAGAGAGGGAAAACAGTCTGCCACGAGGAGGGGTAGTCCCAGGGAGCAAGTCGATGGCACAGTCGTAGGCACGGTGCGGAGGAAGAACGGCGGCCCTGCTCTTGCTGAAAACTTCTTTAAGATCCCAGTACTCTGTGGGAACTTGAGATAACTCGGTGAGATCAGGAGGCTCGGCAGGAGACACAGGAGAGCTAGAGAGCAGACAAGAGGCATAGCAAGCAGGACCCCACTCCACAACCTGGCTAGTGACCCAGTCTATACGAGGGTTGTGGCGGGTAAGCCAAGGGAGACCTAGAATAACTGGGAACTCAGGTGAAGGAATCAGGTGCAGGGATATTTCTTCCTTGTGACCTTGAGACTGGAGGAAGACTGGAGAAGTTACTTGGGTGACTCTTCCGTCACCTAAGGCTTGGCCATCCAGGGCAGACACAGACAGTGGGACTTCAAGAGGTGTGGGTCGGGACATTGATACTTTGGGCGAAGTGAATATCCATAAAGTTTCCAGCCGCCCCTGAGTCTAACAAAGCTTGACAAGAGTGGACGGACTCACCCCAGGAGATGGAGACCGGGATGTAGATTCCTTGGCCAGGGAGTCCGGGAGAGAGGGTAGGCCCCGTCACAACCCTCCCTCGGCTGGACGGGGCAGTCCTTTTCCCGAGAGTTCAGGACATGATGCTTGGAAGTGACCAGGCTTGCCACAGTAGATGTAGCACTTGTCCCTCCTTCTGCTCTCCCTCTCAGATGCGGAGAGGTGAGTATGGCCCACTTGCATGGGTTCTGGACAGTCACTGGAGGAGGTAGACGGGCTCCAGGTAGAGGCAGGGAGGCCCAGGACTTGGCGGCGTTCTCTCATCCTGTTGTCCAGATGAGTAGAATGTGAGATCAGTGTTTTGAGGTCACTTGGGCATCTGATAGAAGCCAGACCGTCTTTGATGGGGTCAGACAGACCATGGTGGAAGGCTGACACCAGGGCAGTCTCGTTCCATCCACTTACTGCTGCGAGCGTCCGGAATGAGATGGTGTAGTCTGCAACGCTTCCCCCTTGCCGGATGGACATGAGCTTTCTGGCTGCGTCTTTACTGATGTCTGCTTGATCGAAGACACGCAGCATCTCCTCGGTAAACAGCTGGAAATCAGAGCACTCAGGTCCCTGTCTCTGCCAGATAGCAGTAGCCCAGGCTCACGCCTTACCAGCTAACAAGGTTATCACAAAGGCAATCTTGCGGCAATCCGTAGTGTAGGTGGTAGGCTGAACCTCAAAGGTGAGTTGACACTGGGTAAGGAACTCTCGACACTCACTGTGCTTGCTGTCATACCTCTGTGGTGCAGGAAGGCTGGGTTCGCAAGGTGAAGAAGGCAGCATGGCAGGAGGCACTGGAGCAGGAGCAGAGAAGTCAGCTGTGCCAGGGTTCTCCCTCGTGGCGAGCAAAGGTCTTACGTTGGCTTGCGAGAGTCCGTCCATGAGTGTCTCCAAGGCATGATAATGCAGCCATCATTCCCTGAAGGTTGGCCAGGTAGACAGATGAAGAAGCCTCTGCTGAGTCGGTCATGATGGCGTCTTTCTGTTAGGGTTTTGCTGGAATTCGAACCTGAGTCACTGGTGTGATAATCCAGCAAACCCCCACTAGGCCACCAGGGGGATGACTCAAGTGCAGAGGCGTGAGGCGAAAGTAGAGTATCAAAAAAAAGTTTATTTACACTATGTACAATATTTACAATCCGATGGAAAAAACTAAAAGAAAATCCAAAAGCTCAGAAGATAACAAAAATAAAAATATCCAAAGGGTAAAAGTCCAAAATCCAAATAAGAAAAAAGGCAAAAACTCAAATGCTAAGAAGATCAAAAAGGTCAAAAACAAAATCCACAAAGTCCAAAAGAAAGAAGCAAAAACCAAGAATACAAAGACACAGGCAAGGTACATGGGACAGAGGGAACTAGCACTAACAGCATAACATAGGAAAAAGACTCCGTGACAAGGGAACTGAACTCAGGGGTATAAATACACAAACTAAAATAGGACACAGGTGACACTAATGAGGACTAGGCGGGGCACAAGACACATGGAAAACAACAAACATAAAACACAGAACAGTGGCGGCCTCTAGAGGCCAAAACAAACATGACAAGAAAGAAATAACAGCGGCCTCTAGAGGCCAAAACAGTCCCAGTCCTAACACCTACAGTCAATTTAGAGTCACCAGTTAACCTAACCTGCATGCCTTTGGACTGTCGGGGAAACCGGAGCACCTGGAGGAAACCCACACGGACAACATGCAAACTCCGCACGGAAAGGCCCTCGCCGGCCACGGGGCTCAAACCCGGACCTTCTTGCTGTGAGGTTACAGCGCTAACCACTACACCACTGTGCTGCCCAGGTCTTGACTTGACATGACTATTATCAATAGAGTGTGTAAATCTACAGCCTGGGCTAGAAAGCAGTCAGCCCCAGCAAATTACCATTCAGTACATTTTTTACATTCTTTACTATTGTTCTTGGTTCCACAAAAGTTTTTAAAAATCTCTTGAAGCCATTCATTAACAGCAAATGAGATGACACAGAAGTCAAATATCTTCTTCTTCTTTTGGCTGCTCCCGATTAGGGGTCGCCACAGCGGATCTTTCGTCTCCATTGCTCCCCGTCTTCCGCATCCTTCTCCACCACACCTGCCACTTTCATGTCTTCTCTCACCACATCCATGTATCTCCTCTTTGGCCTTCCTCGTTTTCGTGTGCCTGGCAGCTCCATCCTCAACATTCTCCTTCCAACATGCTCTGCATCTCTTCTCAGGATGTGCCCATACCATCTCAGTCTCATCTCTCTGAGCTTAATTCCCAAGCTCTCCACATGTGCTGTCCCTCTGATGTGCTCGTTCCTTATCCTGTCCAAACTCCCATCGCAAACCTTAACATCCTCAACTCCGCCACCTTCAACTTTGCCTCCTGTCTCTTTGTTAAGGGTACGGTCTCCAATCCATACATCACAGCTGGCCTCACTACTGTCTTATACATTTTACCTTTCACTTTTGCTTGGACCTTCCTATCACAAATGACTCCTGAAATCCTTCTCCAACTGCTCCACCCTGCCTGCACTCTCTTTCTCACCTCACTATCGCAGCCCCAATTTTCCTGCATAGTTGACCCCAGGTACTTGAATTCACCAACTTTCTTTACGTCTACTCCTTGCATCTTCACTACACTCTCATCTCCATTCTCATTGATGCACATGTATTTTGTTTTGCTACTGCTCACCTTCATTCCTCTTCGTTCCAATGCATACCTCCATCTCTCCAAACCCAGCTCAACCTCCTTTCTACTTTCACCACATATCACAATATCATCTGCAAACATCATGTTCCATGGTGACTCTTGCCTCACTTTGTCCATCAAGCTATCCATCTCTATGGCAAACAAGAAAGGACTCAAAGCAGATCCTTGATGGAGTCCCACCTTCACCTTGAACCATTCAGTCGTTCCAACTGCACACCTCACTGCTGTTTCACTCAGTGTGTTTACATGCACATAGAGAAAATTGAATTTCTGCCGTTGCTTGACTGAAATCGAAGTTCTAAATGGCATGGAAACACCTTAGCTCGGCTGAAATTGAACCGAACTTGATTTCTCGTAATCGAGCTACACGACCTAGATTATGCGATTTTAGCCGAGCTACTTAGTGCATGTAAACCCTATCGAGCTACGTAGTCCAGCTACTTACTTCAGCACTGACCCTTCCGGAAGTGATGAGTGACGAGACCACAAGCGGGAAACATAACAGCCTCGGTAGAAAAAAAAAAAAAACAGCCTCGGTCGGCATGACACTTCACCTTAGCCGCCCACTTTATTAGGAACACTTCTGTTCGTACATACAAACTACAAAAACTCTTCTTGTGAACACGGAACTGATAACTTTGTTTATACTCTTGAATAGCTCTTCTTCATGACGACAACTGGAAGTGTACCAACACGATGGGGCGTGTAGCACCACCTGTGGCTCGGGTGCACAATGTACCTCACACAATAGCTCGATTTCCTTGTGTGCATGTAGGATTGGATTTCTCTGGCACCCCTGCTGGGACCCTTTGTTCGATTACCGACAGCAGCTCGATTTGGATGTGCATGTAAACGCACTGACTGTTCTCATACGTCTTGCACTGCTCTAATATACTTCTCATTCACTCCACACTTTCTCATACAATACCATAACTCATCTCTCGGCACTCTATCGTATGCCTTCTCCAGGTCTACAAACACGCAATGTAGCTTTCTCTGGCCTTCCCTGTACTTCTCCATTAACATTCTTAAAGCAAAAATTGCATCTGACCTGCTTTTCCTTGGCATAAACCCGGACTGCTGTTCACAGGTTGCTACCTCTCTTTTCAATCTCGCCTCCAATACCCTTTCCCATAGCTTCATGGTGTGGCTCATCAATTTTATCCCTCTGTACTGCAGCTCTGTACATCTCCATTATTCTTGTATATTGGGACTAGAGCACTCTTTCTCCATTCACTTGGCATTTTCTCATTCTCTAAGATCTTATTAAACAATCTCGTTAGATGGGTCAAATATAGACCCTCATTTTGATCTATTTTTCCCTGAACGACAGGGAAGGCTTAACCCTTCTAGCCCATTTATTCAAGCTGAATTCCAGTCTGACCAATTCACTCACTTTCAATCGATGCTGATGTGTAACCCTTATTTATTTTCACCTTATTTTAAACTGCCATGAACAGGCTTGTAGTCCTCGAGTCCGACTCGTGCCCTAATTTTAAGGACTTGTGACTTGACTTGGACTTAAGCACTGATGATTTGGACTTGGACTCATGCATTAACTGCATTTGGACTCATAAATTGGAGATGAGGACTCGGATTTTTTCTTTATTTTTTGTAACATGCCATTCTAATTTGTCAGAAGATATTTATATCTACATACATTTTTATACTAATTTCATGCAGGAGAATGCACATTCACCTGTTCATACGTCATGTTCAGAAACAACTTAACATTAATAGAGCTAAAATGCCTGGAGAGAATGCTCCTAGGATTGTCTGCTTTGCTTATACAGACTTCTTGTACAGTGAGAAAAAAAAATGCACTGCTATGTGTTCCATATGTAGAAGGACTATTGAGGAGACGACAGGGACAACCTTGAACTTCAGTCATCATTTGGCAAGACTCCACCCAGAGAAGTAAGTGACCCGCTATGTTCATTGCCCTGTTGATAGCGGGTCTTGCTGAGCGATGAACAAGCTTTTTATCTGTAGCCTATTAACTAAAATGGGGCAGTCAAGCAGTAATGTTAATCCAACACAGTAGCAGAGATGGTTTCACATAAAGGCAGCAACAGCGACCGTCAAATGATGCATTTGGAGTCTCGTTCTCTGACTTGACTCAGACTCGACTTGGATCAATAATGGACTTGACTTGGGCCAAGTTTACATTAGACCGTATCTGTCTCGTTTTCTTCGCGGATGCACTGTCCGTTTACATTAAAACGCCTGGAAACGCCGGGAAACGGGAATCCGCCAGGGTCCACGTATTCAATCCAGATCGTGTCTGGTCCGGTGCTGTGTAAACATTGAGAATACGCGGATACGCGGATACGCTGTGCTGAGCTCTAGCTGGCGTCGTCATTGGACAACGTCACTGTGACATCCACCTTCCTGATTCGCTGGTGTTGGTCATGTGACGCGACTGCTGAAAAACGGCGCGGACTTCCGCCTTGTATCACCTTTCATTAAAGAGTATAAAAGTATGAAAATACTGCAAATACTGATGCAAATACTGCCCATTGTGTAGTTATGATTGTCTTTAGGCTTGCCATCCTTCCACTTGCAAGTGGTAAGTGACGCGCATGCCCGACATGCACTGAGATCACACACACAGCGGCTCAGTCCCAAATCACTGCTCGTGCGCTCCACTCGCGCGCTCTGTGAGCTGCGCAGGGCCGGAGTGCACACCCTCCAGAGGGCACTCGCTGTTCAGGGTGGAGTGATTTGGAGCGCAGGATGCCTGCGGAGCCGAGCGTATCCGTGTATTGGCGTTGCTGTGTGCACGCGAATCGTGTATTGGCGTTGCTGTGTGCACACTAATCGTTTTAAAAACGTTAATCTGATGATCCGCTGATACGGTCTAATGTAAACCCCACCTTGGACTCTACTCGAAATTTTCTTTAATGACTTGGACTTGAACACTGGGGATTCGAGACTGGACCCAGACTCAAGGTTTAGTGACTTGACTACAACCCTGCCTAAGACTTTATAGCTTAAAATATAGGCTATTTATTAAGTTTTTTTTTAAACTCTCTAGCCCATCTCTGATGCAAATACATACCAACAAGGTCTAAATGTTATACCACCAATTTTACAATTTTAAACTGAAAATAATTCACAGAACTCAACTCATATGATTAGATTAGAGCACAGGTTTAGTGATAATACTGTCCCCTTGGAAGCAAGGCCAAATCTATTATTTTAGCTATACACTGAAGACTTTTGGGTTTGAAATCAAAAGATGAATATGAGGTGATCAGAATTTCAGCTTTCATTTCCTGATATTTACACCTAAATCTGTGAAACAACTTAGAAAAACGCACCTTTTATTTGAACCCACCCATATTCAAGTGGCCAAAAAATATTGGAACATATTACTGAAGGGTGTTTTTGTTGCCCAGGTGTGCCCTGTTAAAATTTGTTTTGATTATTTAAATAATTAATATCTCTGAATATCTACTCTTGGTTTGAACCCAGCGTTTCACCTGTGAAGACTGCATTTGTTGTTTAAAAGTATATAACAACATGAAGACCAAAGAGCTCTCTATGGGAGAAAAGCAGAAAAGCATGCCATTTTAAAGCTGAGCAAAGAGGGTAAAAAAAAGGGTGGTCTACCACCAAAGCTGCCAAGTTTTAAGTTGTTTAAGACATCTAGATGTAAATATCAGGAAATTAAATCTGAAATTTTGATCTCAAATTCGGCAGCACGGTGGTGTAGTGGTTAGCGCTGTCGCCTCACAGCAAGAAGGTCCGGGTTCGAGCCCCGTGGCCGGCGAGGGCCTTTCTGTGTGGAGTTTGCATGTTCTCCCCGTGTCCGCGTGGGTTTCCTCCGGGTGCTCCGGTTTCCCCCACAGTCCAAATACATGCAGGTTAGGTTAACTGGTGACTCTAAATTGACCGTAGGTGTGAATGTGAGTGTGAATGGTTGTCTGTGTCTATGTGTCAGCCCTGTGATGACCTGGCGACTTGTCCAGGGTGTACCCTGCCTTTCGCCCGTAGTCAGCTGGGATAGGCTCCAGCTTGCCTGCGACCCTGTAGAACAGGATAAAGAGGCTAGAGATAATGAGATGAGATGATCTCAAATTCATCATTTGATCTATCTTCAGTGTGTAGCAAAAACCAAAGAATTGGCCTTGCTCTTCCAATACCTATGGAGGGCACTATATATATATATATATATATATATATATATATTTATATATCCTTCCACAGGGTCGCGGGCAAGCTGGAGCCTATCCCAGCTGACTACGGGCGAAAGGTGGGGTACACCCTGGACAAGTCGCCAGGTCATTACAGGGCTGACACAGAGACACAGACAACCATTCACACTCACATTCACACCTATGGTCAATTTAGAGTCACCAGTTAACCTAACCTGCATGTCTTTGGACTGTGGGGGAAACCGGAGCACCCGGAGGAAACCCACGCAGACACGGGGAGAACATGCAAACTCCGCACAGAAAGGCCCTCGCCGGCCACGGGGCTTGAACCCAGACCTTCTTGCTGTGAGGTGATGTGTGTGTGTGTGTGTGTGTGTGTGTGTGATTTGTGTGAAATCCACCAAAATCAGTCTTAGTTATTAGAATTTTTTTTATGAGATCATGATTAATTAACTCATTTGAGATTCATTTTCATTTATACAGTATGCTGTCAAAAACACGCCCATAAAAGCACCAAGCTCTCACAATAGTCTTCACAATTATTAAGCAAAAACATGAACATTTGTGACCTGCTCAAGAAATCTACAAATCTCAATCATACCAATCTTATTTTTGTACTCCACATATGCTTGTGTTCTAACTCTCATAAAACCTTGTATTTAGATGTAGGGTCCTAATGTTTTTGGTAAAACCCTTGAGAACATTATACACAGTACAGTGCAAAAGTCTTGGGCACATGTAAAGAAATGCTGTCGACCAAAAATGGCTCAAAAATAATGAAATGAAATGTTTCAACATTAAAAAATACTATAAACAGCAGTAAACCATAATAAATGAAACAAAATCAGTACTTGGTGTGAGATGACCCTTTGCTTTAAAAAAATAGCAGTCTCAAGTACAGTGAGTGCAGTTTTATAAGGAAGTGAGCTGTAGGTTTTACTGAGCATCTTACAGAAGCAGCCACAGTTCTTCTGGACACTTTGACTGTCACACTCGCTTCTTCATTTTGCACCAAAACCCAGCAGCCTTCATTATGTTTTCTTTTGTAATCTGAAAAGTGCTCTCTTATGTTATATGCTGCTGCTTGGATACAAATTTTTTTCCTGTAACATTTAATTTTGTGCTGGAAAAACGAACGTTTGGACTCTAAAATGTTTTTGTACTGACTCGATAATGTAGACGTCATAAAATAGAAATTTATAGCAAAGTTTGTATGAAAAAAATAAGGTGCTTAAGACTTTTGCACAGAACTGTAATTCTTAAATTGATAGAAGGTGACTTTAACAGGTTTCCCAGGCAGGAAGTGTCTTAAAGCACACATACATACACATGTACTGTACTCCCACGTACATGTAAATCTAACCATGGTGACATTTTCAGGCCAAAATTGGGAGATGATGTTTACTTATTATTATTGTTATAATTTATGATAAACAATAAATGGAGAGAGAGAGAGAGAGAGAGAGATGTAACACACACTTCACTAAATTCATTTATTCATTTATGTTCAGTTGGCAGCGGCATGGTGGTGTAGTGGTTAGCGCTGTCGCCTCATAGCAAGAAGGTTCTGGGTTCGAGCCCCGTGGCCGACGAGGGCCTTTCTGTGCGGAGTTTCACGGAGTTCTCCCCGTGTGTGTGTGTGGGTTTCCTCCGGGTGCTCCGTTTTCCCCCACAGTCCAAAGACATGCAGGTTAGGTTAACTGGTGACTCTAAATTGACCGTAGGTGTGAATGTGAATGGTTGTCTGTGTCTATGTGTCAGCCCTGTGATGACCTGGCGACTTGTCCAGGGTGTACCCTGCCTTTTGCCCGTAGTCAGTTGGGATAGGCTCCAGTTTGCCTGCGACCCTGTTTTGGGAGATGAGAGAAAAAAAATGATAATCTGGAGGAAACTTACCTGGACACAGGTAGCTCCACACTGACAGTAACCTGAGATCAGGATTGAACTGAAGACATTAGAGCTGTGAGATGGTAACGCTACCTGCTGCACAACTATGCCACCCTAATTCACTAGGTTCCACTAAATGCATAATATGCATAAATGCAAACTTAATGTGTGAGCATATACTGTACACTTATGCATGAATGATGTATACAGCAAATTTCATCAAATTGCTTTCTAATAGCTTTTAAAAGGCATTATTGGGTGGGAAGGAATTAATAATTCACATATTTGCTCTTGGCTCTCATTCCACTTCCCCTTATTTATCACATTGTTGTAAAATCTCCTTTTTTTCCAATAATAGCACTCATGGTGTACTCATTATCCACTGTTGTAGAATACATGATTTCTTCCATATCTGCTCTGTGTAATATCATGATGCTCTTATATCCTCTTTCAGCTTTGAGGTTTTGTTTATGTTATGTTAGATCACTGAACAACTATGCATGAGACGTGACTCTTTTCAGTCCTTGCTCTCTCACACATTACTTGTCATCTCTTGTTTGTGATATCTGGAGGACTGCTGGAGGTGGGAAAAAAACCCCACTTGTTCTATCCAAGTCATGTGATGATTTTGGCTCACACTGCTGCTTGGTATCTTTCTGCATTATGTATAATGGATGATGACAGTGGGAGGCATGAGAGATATATGATTACGTGACTTATTCTCACTTATTTTCTATGTCACAACCTTAAAACATGATGATTTAACATGGCCTCTTATAGATAACATGACTGAAGTGACATGGTGGTTGTTTTTAAGAAGGTGTGGCCATGTCATTTGAGGCTGTGAACATAAAAACATCACATTCCTATGCAATAATTACTCAAGAATGATGTTCCAACAACATATTAAGCCTTACACTCAAGTTACAGTATATATACATCTCATGATCACACCATCTTCAAATCATATCCAGAACATACTGCAAAAATGTAATCATGACCAAGATACTGTCATGGCAGATTAATATTTTTGGCACACACACACACACACACACACACACACACACACACACACACACACACACACACACTTATGTACGTACATCATTAATAACCAACATACACTCACCAGCCACTTTATTAGGAACACCCATCCACCTGCTGTTTTATGCAGTTCTCTAATCAGCCAATCCTTTGATGGCAGCACAATACATCAAATCATGCAGATACAAATCAAGAGCTTCAGTTAATGTTCACTTCAGACATCCGAATGGGAAAAATTGTGATCTCTGTGACTTTCACTGTGGCATGGGTGTTGGTTTGAGCCAGATGGATTGGTTTGAGTATTTCAGACACTGCTGATCTCCTGGGGTTTTCACACACAACACTCTCTAGAGTTTACACAGAATGGTGCGAAAAACAAAAAACACTGAGTGAGCGACAGTTCTGTGGGTGGAAACAAACGCCTTGTTGATAAGAGAGGTCAGAGGAAAATGGCCAGATTGGTTCGAGCTGCCAGGAAGGATATAGTAACTCATATAATCACTCTCTACAACCGTTGTGAACAAAAAAGACGAAACCTTTATTTGTCACATGCACACTTCAAGCACAGTGAAATTCATCCTCTGCATTTAACCCATCTGAAGCATTGAACACACACACAGAGCAGTGGGCAGCCACACTACAGCGCCCGGGGAGCAGTCAGGGGTTCGGCACCTTGCTCAAGGGCACTTCAGCCCAAGGCCGCCCCACATTAACCTAACTGCATGTCTTTGGACTGTGGAGGAAACCAGAATACCCGCAGGAAACCCACGCAGACACGGGGAGAACATGCAAACTCCACACAGAAAGGCCCTCGCCAGCCACTGGGCTCGAACCCGGAACCTTCTTGCTGTGAGGCGACAGTGCTAACCACTACACCACCGTGCCGCCCGCAGCAAAGCATCTCAGCATGCAACAGCAGAAGCCCACATTGGGTTCCACTCCTGCCAGCCAAGAACAGGAATCTTAGAATCAAGAGCAAATTCCTATAAAAATGGCCGATGAGTGTGTAACTGTAATATTTGGTTTTGAAGAAATATCTTATTTTGAGGTAAGATACTACAGGTAAAAATGACAAATTCAAATGTCAAGAATTTTTTTAAAGTATACATGTTTTTTCTTAAACTGCAAAAAAATGTTGAAAAATCAACAGAAAAATGTTTACTTCACTGTTTTGAGCACTCGCGATCACTGCATCTGTGAACGAAGCTTAAGCTTCACCCACTTTGCACAATCATGTCCTGTATCCCTGAAAAACTGATTTCCTGATATACACAGTATGTCAAGTTATGTTTATAAACCTTGATAAATCCTATTGGCGTTTCTACAACAAAATCATCATTTTCCATATTCAGGCAAAATCTGAGTTTGTAAATGACCTGCATTCATGAAATCTTACAGATTAATTCTTATCCCTAATTAGAAGAATACTGCAGTGACATTTCTCAGATTATTGTTGGATTTATGTTCAATTTTATGCTGAAAAATGAAATAAAAATTTTTTTTATTTTAATTTAGAATTTTATTTATTTATTTCAACTTTGCTTTAAAACTTTTCAAAGAATGCTTTCCTAGTGAAATAAACATTTTAATGCTGACAGCATCAAAAGACTAGATTTATGGTTTTATTCAGCATGAAAATTGACACATTTAATTAGATTAAATCATATATATATATATATATATATATATATATATATATATTTTTTTTTTTTAAAGAGGATGTTACACGGTTGCGCAAAGATATGAAATCCATCCTTGAGTGGTGAACATATTCACAAGCGAGCGAAGTGAACTAATTGAAATATTTTTCAACATGAGAAGATAAACTTCATATCTTCGCAGCACTGTGTAATGTTCTTTTTTAATAAATAAATAATATGCATTTGCACAAATAAAACCAGAAATACTTGTTAAAAAAGTACCTCACTGACCCCATTACATAATCTCAAAGCCCATGTGGAAATTTCCAGTGGTCAACATCATCTGTTCTTCTCAGTTTTTCCTCCAACCTTTGTTGTTTCGGTGTCATTTTGCACATTAAAGCACTTCTCATACTTTGAAATAACTTGTGCTTTGCAGTAGACCAAGAAGAACATAACTGAATAGACTATGACAACTTGTAGAACTATATAATTTAAGTAGTTTATTGTTTTCTTTAAGTCACTTGGCCTTCAGGTCTGATTTGTGACCTGGGACGTGAGCATTAATCTGGTCAGAATGTGAACACTAAGGGTGCTACTTTAAGTCATCACAATAATAACGTGACGGAGAAGATACGCTTATTACAAGTCTTGTTTGAATGCTGGACATAACTGTTTACATTCTTTTATAGCTTGTTTCTAACTCCAACCATCATTAACTGGAACAATATCTGAATGTAATGCATGATAGGAATAACACAAATCACAATAACAACATGGATATACAGAAACTGTTATACATAAATATTTGGAAACTTTTCATATTATTCTATCTGGCAGTGCCATGTACTGCTGAAGTGAAAAAGTTAGCTGAGGTTTTTACATTAAAAAAAAAAAAATCTTCCATAGAAAAAACTTTCAGAGATTCACTCGTCGATTTCTACATCCCTTATTTTTATCCTTATGAAGATAAATAATCTACAGCCATGTACCGTAACATCCACAAGGGATGCGATTATAGTGCTTGAGGTCTCCTGCAGTCTTCTACCGCTATTGTCTTTCACTCAGTACGTTTACATGCACATCCAAATCGAGCTACTGTCGGTAATCGAGCTAAGGGTCCCAGCAGGGGTGCCAGGGAAATCCAATCCTACATGCACACAAGTTAATCGAGCTATTGTGTGAGGTACATTGTGCACCCGAGCCACAGGTGGCGCCATCATGTTGGTACACTTCCGGTTGTCGTCATGAAGAAGAGCTATTCAAGAGTATAAACAAAGTTATCAGCAGTGTTGCCAGATACTGCTAAAGTTTTCCAGCCCAAAACATGTTCAAATCCGCCAAAATGCACTTAAAACTGCCCAATCTGGCAACACTGGCAGTTCTGTGTTCACAAGTTCCGTACTCAAGCTGTTAGGCTTGCTCTAACAGACTGTATGGCTACAAACTGTCCTGCGCAGACGACTGTTTTGTAAGACAACTTATTTTGCACAATTGTATATTTTTCTAAAGTCCATTTTTTGCTTACAAAAAAATATTTTTTTTTGCTTACAATTTAACTTATGTCTTAATAAACACACAAAAAGTTCAATTGTTTTGTTTTTATTGACATTCTTCAGATGTTGGACATATATATATATATATATATATATATATATATATATATATATATATATATATATATACACACACACAAACACAAATACAGTGACTTGTTTATATACACAATTCACAGCTATGCAACAGCTGTACAGATGTATTTGGTGATACAGTAAGTGAGCTAAATTTTAACAGTGCAAACAATGCCACAAAAAGAAAAGATTCATGCCGTTGTCATGATTCGTTGTCATGCCGACCGAGGCTGTTGTGTTTCCCGCTTGTGGTCTCGTCACTCGTCACTTCCGGAAGGGGCAGTGCTGAAGGAAGTAGCTTGAATACGTAGCTCGATAGGGTATACATGCACTAAGTAGCTCGGCAGAAATCGCATAATCTAGGTCGTGTAGCTCGATTCCGAGAAATCAAGTTCGGTTCAATTTCAGCCGAATTAAGGTGTATACATGGCATTTTGAACTTCGATTTCAGTCGAGCAATGGCAGAAATTCGATTCTCTCCATGTGCATGTAAACGCACTCAGTGTGTTTACATGCACATCCAAATCGAGCTACTGTCGGTAATCGAGCTAAGGGTCCCAGCAGGGGTGCCAGAGAAATCCAATCCTACATGCACACAAGGAAATCGAGCTATTGTGTGAGGTACATTGTGCACCTGAGCCACAGGTGGCGCTACACGCCCCATCGTGTTGGTACACTTCCGGTTGTCGTCATGAAGAAGAGCTATTCAAGAGAATAAACAAAGTTGCAATGTTGCCAGATACTGCTGACGTTTTCCAGCCCAAAACATGTTCAAATCCGCCAAAATGCACTTAAAACCCCCAATCTGGCAACACTGGCAGTTCCGTGCTCACAAGTTCCTTGCTCAAGCTGTTAGGCTTGCTCTAACAGACTGTATGGCTACAAACTGCACAGACCACTGTTTTGTAAGACAACTTATTTTGCACAATTGTATATTTTTCTAAAGTCCATTTTTTGCTTACAATTTAACTTATGTCTTAATAAACACACAAAAAGTTCAATTGTTTGTTTTTATTGACATTCTTCAGATGTTGGACATCTATATATACACACACACACACACACACACACACACACACAAATACAATGACTTGTTTATGTACACAATTCACAGCTATGCAACAGCTGTACAGATGTATTTGGTGATACAGTAAGTGAGCTAAATTTTAACAGTGCAAACAATGCCACAAAAAGACAAGATTCATGCCGTTGTCATGCCGACCGAGGCTGTTGTGTTTCCCGCTTGTGGTCTCGTCACTCGTCACTTCCGGAAGGGGCAGTGCTGAAGTAAGTAGCTGGACTACATAGCTTAATGGAGCACTTGCATGTGACGTCACATCCGCTCCAGATTGTAGACAGACGCCATCTTGTCAGTAAAACGCCATATTTCCGCCGTCTTACCGACACTGACTTTCGTTATTTTTCGCCGAAATATTCAAATATTACCATGCCACAATGCCAGAGAGTTGTATGGCATATAAATGCCACGACAGGAGAGGTCAGAAATCGGGAAGAAAGTTTCATAGGCTGCCACGGTACCCTGACAGTTACCCTAACTGTTATAAGAAATCAGCGATAAAAAACAGTGACCTTTAGACATTTGTCAGTCACCCTCTCATTTTCCCTTTCCACGTTTTGGCTGTGAAGTGTCAAGTGTATCATTACCGATATCTATGACATAGACGAGCGCATCTATAATTCTAAGAATTATGATTTATCAGTATTGCTAATTATGGTAAAAGCAAAAGAAATTAAACTGGACAAATACGTTTTTATTTCATAAAGCAGGTATACCATATATACAGTAATAGTGATAGACTACTGATACTTGATCTAACTGATAATATAAAATATTCAACCATAATCGGCTGGTCAGTGCTATACTAGATACTACTGATATATTATCTAGTATCAGTTCTAGTACTCGGTACTTAAGTGACTTACCCATCCAATGAGGATTGTTATTTTCTTGTTTACAAGATGCCACATCTGAGTCGCTGACAAATCCTGAATTTCTGTAAAGATAACTGTCCAGAGATTTATAAGCACGCAGTGCTTCACCACTGAACAGCGAGGGAAAGTTAATGAGGTAATTATACACGTCCGGGTATTCCGCTGGCAGTTCAACATCCACTGACACGGTCGTGAAAACTCCGTCTGGTAAGCCATAAGGGTCACTAATCTGTAGATCGTTTATTTTAGACATACATCTAGTTACCTGTTCATTAGAAAAATGAGCCGTGTAGTCCGTCGGTTGAAATTGATCCATTCTGTACACGAGTGCAGCAGTATTCAGCTGTGTTTTTTACCGACAAGATGGCGGCTGTTAACTTTCCGGTCACGTGACTGCAAGATCTCTATAGGGTATACATGCACTAAGTAGCTCGGCAGAAATCGCATAATCTAGGTCGTGTAGCTCGATTCCGAGAAATCAAATTTGGTTCAATTTCAGACGAATTAAGGTGTATACATGGCATTTTGAACTTCGATTTCAGTCGAGCAACGGCAGAAATTCGATTCTCTCTATGTGCATGTAAACGCACTGACTGACTGAAATTCAGCCTTAATTGATTTAGCAAAATGTTTTGCATTGTGCTTTAAAAAAAAAAAACTTCAGTATGCTTAAAGAGTCAGATAAAGAAATGACTAACAGTCCCACATTGCCTGACATTATGTTTTGTCTTTGCCCAAGGTCTTTTTCTTCCAGCATTTAATTGCTGTGGCCCAGGGGGTAATAATGCAGTATAAGCAAGGGCTCCAGTGCTGAACATTCCTGGCAGATTTACAAACAGCAAAGTACAAGAGGGAAATGTTTATGCTCAAACTGAGAGGAAAATGAATAAACTTTGGAAAGCATCCTAATGTAAATAGCATTTTCCTACAATGTGTGTTAAAGGGAGAAGGTGTGCTTCAAAACGTATGTTTAAAATGATACAAAGAGGGCGAAAATAGAGCAGAAAAGAATGCAATTAGGAAAAGAGTCAATGGGGAAAGAGAAGTTTGGGAAGTAGATATTGGATTGCACTTCAGCTGAAACAATAGCACCATTCACCCACAGTAGGAGCGCTCTCTTCATCTGCTCTCACAGTATGATAGCTAAACCAGTGACCTGCAGGAACAGCCAGCTGCTCTGCACAATATCACCCCTGTGATGAGCTGACATGTCCGTCTTTCTAACTCTCAGCCATGCTATCCTTCTCTTCTACAGAGCAGGCATCCAGGGAGGAGTTCACTGACAAGATTTAAGGGGCGTCATGGGTCATTCCTACCAAACTGCTAAATCCACACTTCAGTAGGAAATATCAGACGTGTTTCAGTCTAGACTTTTATGGGTGTGGATTAATGAAATGCCATTGGCTGTGATTTCTAATTAGATTTACATGATCTTTATCTTCAGAGTGTTTTCCTTTGAGACTTTATCTGAACAGTTTGAACAGTTTGAATGCATGATAAATGGTACCAGGTTGGGCAACGCAGCTGTATTATGGGTGTCTTGTTTAAAGCAAGAACGCTGTTGGAATCTACTCCTATTAAACCATCCAAGGGTGTTAGTTTTTCCAGATCTCAAGGATAATATAATAAATTATACACCAGCTCTTGCTGTATTAATGTCGACTGTTTTCTGTTTAAAACATTATGGAGATCTGATGTATTTTGTTCCCAGCAGGAATGTTAGGGCTTTTAGAATTAGAGGCGCTCTTACTTACTACTGGATAAAAAAGTTAATAAATAAATAAAGAGATAAATATCAGAAGGATCAATGCAATTAGGTTAATTATAATTTGCTTCTTCTTTCATTAGCCCTGCAGTCAAAAGGGAGAGCTTCACATGCTGGCAGTGAGAACATCAGCTTTGAATATCAAGGCGAAAGCTAATGACTAATACAGTGGAGGTTCACTCCAGCCACCAGTGGATAGATAAAAATTCAGACCCATGTGAGGTCAATGGTGATAGCGTTTGTATTTCTGGAATTTATTATTCACTAATGGATTCAGGCTGGGGATGAGGGAAAGCATGGAAAATAATACTGAAATACATGCAGGAAATTTGAAGCAAAGTGGACAAAGTTAACCTTCAACAAAGTTCACGTTTAGTTGAAGAAGAAAAAATATGCAAGTGGCTCATAAAATTATCTGCTATCTGTTTCATGTCAGTTTTCAATTACTTCATTAAAGCTGATTAATAATGTTAAATGGCTAAAATCTACTAATAAATGTGATCATTAGGGGACAAAATATATGCAAACACATTCATCAGGCAAGGAATCGTTCTTCTGGTTTGTATGAAGAAAATATGAAATTTTACTGAGGAGCATGCTCTTCTTTCCCAAGACAAATGAGTCCATCCATTCATCCATTATTTGTAGCCGCTTTATCCTGTTCTACAAGGTCGCAAGCAAGCTGGAGTCTATCCCAGCTGACTACGGGCGAAAGGCGGGGTACACCCTGGACAAGTCGCCAGGTCATCACAGGGCTCACACATACTGTAGACACAAACAACCATTCACACTCACATTCACACCTACGGTCAATTTAGAGCCACCAATTAACCTAACCTGCATGTCTTTGGACTATGGGGGAAACCGGAGCACCCGGAGGAAACCCACGTAGATACAGGGAGAACATGCAAACTCCACACAGAAAGGCCCTCGCCAGCCGCTGGGCTTGAACCTTCTTGCTGTGAGGTGACAGCGCTAACCACTACACCACCGCCTGACAAATGAGTCATATTTATTAATCTGATCCTGTCCACCACAAAGGTTGATATTTTCTTAATAAATAAAACATTGAAGATATTTCTTAATCTTCAATCAGGAAAGAACAATAATGCTACAAATACTCACCAAGTCCCACCCAAAAAGATCGAGCGTTTTCTCCTTGTATGGTGCTTTTAGGCAGCACATTAACTACATCTGGTCTATAGCATACAGGTTTGTATTATCATTTCGTAATCACTTACATTGTGGCTAATTGTCAGTAATCAAAACTAATGTTGCCTGATTAGAACATATTCTTATTTTTTAATCAGTCTAAAATCTTTTCTGTTTGTTTTACATTTGAAATAGTTTAACCAAACATACTTTGCTGGTCCTGCTAATGATGTCATGATGGTGTCTTTTGCCAGCAATTTCTCTCATGGGACATTTTTCTAGCATTTGCTGCTGTGAAAGGCTTCCTTTGAGTATGGGAAAGGAGGAACAGAGGGTTAATCTGTATTTTAGCTTCAGCACTTATTTAATTGTACAGATATAGTTACTCATAACAAAACTTGTTACATGGTGACCAGCCATAACAAATACCAGAAGACTGTTTCTGACATGTGATGGTGCCTCACTGATGCATGGCCATTTGTCTGGTTTCCACATGATGCAATTTTTAGTTACTGTGCTGTGAAGAAGAATGTCACAAAATGAAATTCAGTCCTTGCATTTGCTCACTGTTTATGCACAGCCTTGATAACTTAAATGTAGTCCAACAATTTTCAATTCATTTTTAGAGGTTTGTCTGATAAAGACATGCTAAATGATATAGCTTACTGCTGAAGAACTCCACCAGTCCATGTGGAACTAACGTGAACATGAGTTATGATTGTGCATTGTGATTGGGATTAGAAACGCAGTAGGTAACATCAGCATATGCAACATCCTTCATTTCATCTTAAAAATGAGAAAAAAATATGTAGTTCATCTCTGCTGCAGAACATACCCACTGCCAGTCCATCCAAATCCTATTATTATTATTATTGGGCGGCACGGTGGTGTAGTGGTTAGCGCTGTCGCCTCACAGCAAGAAGGTTCTGGGTTCGAGCCCCGTAACCGGCGAGGGCCTTTCTGTGCAGCCTTTCTCCCCGTGTCCGCGTGGGTTTCCTCCGGGTGCTCCGGTTTCCCCCACAGTCCAAAGACATGCAGGTTAGGTTAACTGGTGACTCTAAATTGACTGTAGGTGTGAATGTGAGTGTGAATGGTTGTCTGTGTCTATGTGTCAGCCCTGTGATGACCTGGCGACTTGTCCAGGGTGTACCCCGCCTTTCGCCCGTAGTCAGCTGGGATAGGCTCCAGCTTGCCTGTGACCCTGTAGAACAGGATAAAGCAGGTACAGATAATGAGATGAGAATGAGATTATTATTATTAATAATAATAATATGATGTTGATTACAATACAATTTAGACTAATGTGGTAATATACAAATGAAGTGAAGGCGTTATGGAGTTTCAGATTTTATTGTAAAAATCAGGGTGCCAAATAAAATAACCATCCAGTAGTAGTATTTTTTAATTTTATTTTATTGTGAATCTGATCATCATGTTCATGCAGTCACTGCAAGTTTCTCAATTGAGCTATAGCCATGTGCCCAGTAACTGTGGGTAGAATCCATATACCATAGTTAGATACAGCACATATTTTTTTACATGATAAAATTTAAATATTCATTCATTCATATTCAGTGACTGCTTTATCCTGGTCATGGTTACAGTGGTGAACAGGAAATAACCTAATATTATGTAGAGATAATAGCAGAAAATATAAAGTTTAGGCTGGAGTGAAAACACAATACAGTAACTAAAGCAATAATAAAAAAGCATGTATCCTTAGATTTTTTTTTTACATTTTGTATGGAAACATAGTCAATCGTTGTTGACACAATATAACGTGACACATGTTTAATTCACTACTTACTTTGATTTTGATTTACACTCTGTTAATGGAGCAACTGTGGAGTCAAATCCCTTGCAAGTAAAATATTTTTTTTTTTTTTGGGGGGGGGTTCATTCATCTTCAGTAACCACTTTATCCAGGCAGGGCCACAGTAGATATGGAGCCTATTCTAGGAACCTTAATCAAGCTCAGGATTGAATCAGAGACCCTGGAGCTGTGAGGCAACAACTCTACTCACTGCACTATCATGCCACCCATGTGAAACCTTTCATGGCCAATAAAATTCTTTCTGTTTCTGATTCTGACAAAATACATGTTATGAAATAATGTGTACACACAGTGTATTGTTTCATGCTTTCATTGTGCTATTTAAAGTTTTAAAATGAATACATTTATGCCCATCTATCCATTATCTGTAGCCGCTTATCCTGTGCAGGGTTGTGGGCAAGCTGGAGCCTATCCCAGCTGACTACGGGCGAAAGGCGGGGTACACCCTGGACAAGTCGTCAGGTCATCACAGGGCTGACACATAGAAACAAATAACCATTCACACTCACATTCACACCTACGGTCAATTTAGAGTCACCAGTTATCCTAACCTGCATGTCTTTGGACTGTGGAGGAAACCGGAGCACCTGGAGGAAACCCACGCGGACACGGGGAGAACATGCAAACTCCGCACAGAAAGGCCCTCGTCAGCCACTGGGCTCGAATCCAGGACCTTTTTGCTGTGAGGTGACAGCGCTAACCACTACACCACTATGGAATGGAATTGTGAATTTCAAAAAGAAAGAAAAAAAAGAAAGCACAACTTTATTCATCACACACTTGTGAAATTCCTCTCTGCATTTAACCCATTTGAAGTAGTGAACACACTCATGCACACACACGTGAGCAATGAGCACACACACATACCCAGAGGGCAGCCATGCTAACAGAGCCCGGGGAGCAGTTGGGAGTTAGGTGCCTCACTCAAGGGCACCTCAGCCCAAGGCCGTCCCATATTAACCTAACCACATGTCTTTGGACTGTGGGGGAAACCGGAGCACCCGGAGGAAACCCACACGGACACGGGGAGAACATGCAAACTCCACACAGAAAGGCCCTCGCCGGCCACGGGGTTCAAACCCAGAACCTTCTTGCTGTGAGGTGACAGTGCTAACCTCTACACCATCGTACCTCCTCAAAAAACACAAAATAGTTTTATGCTTGCGTGAGATGGTTTTTCAGACAATTTGATAAAGCAATATTTTGCAGAATTGAAATGAAAACACTTTTTCATGACATGAAGAGCAAACGGAAAAGCTACAGAGGTGCCCTGTCAGAGTCATCATTTGAGAAGAAAACTCAGCTTTAATCGCATAACATCACTCAGTGGAAACATAGACTATTTGCAATTGTGTTTTGTTGATTTTTAAAAAAATATTGATTCTATTTTGCTCTTCATCTCATCTCATCTCATCTCATCTCATTTTCTGTAGCCGCTTTATCCTGTCCTACAGGGTCGCAGGCAAGCTGGAGCCTATCCCAGCTGACTACGGGTGAAAGGCGGGGTACACCCTGGACAAGTCGCCAGGTCATCACAGTGCTGACACATAGACACAGACAACCATTCACACTCACATTCACACCTACGGTCAATTTAGAGTCACCAGTTAACCTAACCTGCATGTCTTTGGACTGTGGGGGAAACCGGAGCACCCGGAGGAAACCCACGCGGACACGGGGAGAACATGCAAACTCCGCACAGAAAGGCCCTCGCCGGCCACGGGGCTCAAACCCGGACCTTCTTGCTGTGAGGCGACAGCGCTAACCACTACACCACCGTGCAGCCCCGTTGCTCTTCATGTCATGTGAAAAAAGTGCTTCCATTTCAATTCTGCAAAATATTGCTTCATCCAATTGTCTGAAAAACCATCTCATGCGAGCATAAAACTATTTTGCGGTTTTTGAGGTTTTTTTTTGAAATTCACAATTCCTTTCCATAGTGGTGTAGTGATTAGCACTGTCGCTCACAGCAAAAATGTTCTGGGTTCGAGCCCAGTGGCTGACGAGGGCCTTTCTGTGTGGAGTTTGCATGTTCTCCCCGTGTCTGTGTGGGTTCCCCCACAGTCCAAAGCCATGCAGGTTAGGTTAACATGGGGTAGTCATGGGCTGAGGTTGGGCTGAAGTGCCCTTGAGCAAGGCTCCTAACCCCCAACTGCTCCCTGGGTGCTGTAGCATAGCTGCCCACTGCTCTGGGTATATGTGTGTGCTCATTGCTCACTTGTGTGTGCATGTGTGTGTTCAGATAGGTTAAATGCAGAGGTTAAACTTCACTGTGTGCTTAAGTCTGTGCTTGAATGTACGTGTGATAAATAAATTCTGCTTGACTTCTTTTAGTTTGTAATTTCAAATTACACTTTAAGTGGGATAATGGAAACATGGTTTATCTAAACCCAATCAGCTTATACTCTTGGAAAAAAGGGTTCTTCAAGACTTCTTTAAACGTTCACTGGTTCTTAGACTCCTAAAAGAGAATTTTTCTGTTAGGGAAACGCTCTGTTGTAGGGTTCTTCATAGACTCATTAAGGGTTTGTACAAAGGAACAACTGAAGCACAACCCACCCCCACCCCTCATAAGAGTTCACAGAATAATTAAGGGTTCTGAGCTTCATAAAAGTTTTTTCTTGGAACTCTTTCTAACAAGGAAAATCTCTGTTGTAGTCTAAATAGGCTCTAGTCTAAATAGAACCTTTAAAGGAGATACACAGAACCTTTATTTTTAAATACATTTCTGAGTGGATAGTATCTCCATCCTTAACTCTTGTATGCTGCATAAATGGGAATAATATATATATATATATATATATATATATATATATATATATATTTTTTTTTTTTTTTGAGAGTTAAAATCGACCGCAAAGTTGGCATTCGAGCTGCCCTGCTGAGCCAGCCATGCCTGAGTGCGTGACATCACAGCGTTAATCGGTTTTAAGACCGAGGCCTTTGACAGCTATAGACCAAAATCATACAAATTAAAATTTATGGTGAAAGTAAGAAATACCGTCACCGACTTGCTCAACTAAGACTGATTTGATTTCATTGATTGTGGGTTGACTCTCATTAAAACAGGATAGGTGTTATAACTTGTGCAACATACATGTACATGCATGCATTTTCACTGATAAAACGTAAAAGGCTGATTAAATAATCAGATGAACTGAGACAATCACATTCTGAAGCAAATTAAATAATCTTATACCGCTAACTTAAACACACAATACAAGTTACATGTATTAATCTAAATGCAGGTAAACAACGAGTGTTGTTGTTTTTGTTGTTTTGTATCCAAATGAAAGTTGGAGCTTACCCGTCTGTGTTCTCGCTTCTTGAAGGCCGACCTTGTGGCTTAGTGTTTTGAAAGAATCTGACTTTCAGTTGTTCGTTCAGTTCTCCGTTCATTCGCTTCTTCCACGTAAGGGCGAGATATTGCTGCTGAGGCAAGCATATCCGGCGGAGAAATCAGACGGCTGCTCCACTCATTCTCCATTTTCTCCATACTGAGTACTCCGCCATTACTGCTCGGCTCAGGCAATTAGTAAAACCTGGGACGGGACGGGACGTTACCAGTTTTACCAACAACCACGGGGAGGTCACTGCCCAAGTGATAATATGTTCCGTCCCGTCACGTCACGTTCCGTCCCGGGTTTTAGCAACAACCCTCGGCTCACACTACACACTGGTGCAACTGAACTTACTTTCCTTTTCTTGTAGTTTTCTTTTCCTTTAATTGTTCATGCTGCACCCTCTTTCAATACGGGCTTATAGCCAACGCTCCTCAACAGATCAGAGGTCTCATACGAGTCTTCAGTAAAATGTGCAGAGCAGAGGAGAGACCACTTCGTAGGCGCCCAATGTGCCCGTGAACTTCTCGCAAAACGCGTCCAAATCTTTGCAGTTTGAACATTCTTGGGCCATGAATGCAATGTAAATCCACCTTCTATCATGTTCCTGCACCAGCCAGTAACACATCTACATGGCATGGCGATAAATTAGCTCAAAATGGAGGATCGGAGTTGCAGTCAGCTCTGTGTTTTAGTATAGCGGAAATGGCGATGAGACCGATAGACTTCCTGCGGTGACGTCACAGATGTCAAGGTCATTCACTCAGACCGCTACCTATATGAATCACTTTAATCATAAAAATTACTATATTAGATTTATTGTTAACGCTTAAAACTATTCCTGTGCCATTCTTGAGGTCTCAAGGCATTTATAAACAAAAAGTGAGGCCATGGCTCTGCGTATATGCTTTAAGGGTTTCACCAGAGGGACAACAAAGAACACTTAATGGTTTGAAATTTTCTAAGAGTGTTTTGTGGATAGCCCACATTCCATTTTATGTGTACCTCTAAAATCCAAGGCATTAGCATTAGTTAATGAGGCATTAGTGCAATCATCACTTGCTGGTTCAGTGAGATGAATAAATTGAGTGAGTTACATGAACAGGCGGCACGGTGGTGTAGTGGTTAGCGCTGTCGCCTCACAGCAAGAAGGTCCGGGTTCGAGCCCCGTGGCCGGCGAGGGCCTTTCTGTGTGGAGTTTGCATGTTCTCCCCATGTCCGCGTGGGTTTCCTCCGGGTGCTCCGGTTTCCCCCACAGTCCAAAGACATGCAGGTTAGGTTAACTGGTGACTCTAAATTGACCGTGAGTGTGAATGTGAGTGTGAATGGTTGTCTATGTGTCAGCCCTGTGATGACCTGGCGACTTGTCCAGGGTGTACCCTGCCTTTCGCCCGTAGTCAGCTGGGATAGGCTCCAGCTTGCCGGCGACCCTGTAGACGGATAAAGTGGCTACAGATAATGAGATGAGATGAGTTACATGAACAGTAAAAGAAAATGAGCAAAGTACGCTAGTTGAGATATTTTAAAGGCCTACACACCCAGTAAAATATCACACTGTAGGGTGAGTCATCTCTTCATTTATTTGCGTGGTAGAAAAAGAGGAATGCATGACCTCAACCAGCTCAAAGAAAATAACTATTGTTCTCCTGTGAGGAGAAGTGATTATGGAGCAGTGAAACCAGTATCTTTAGAAGACCAACAGACACATCTGCTATAATCATTAGAGAAGGGAAGCAAGGACAGCAAGACAGACACGTCAAATAGCACATCTCCCTGACGGGACTATGGGCGGGTGATAAGGAAGGGTTAACTCTTGCACACATGCAGATGATTTGAAAGCCAGACAGTGAGAGAACAGAAAAACAGACACTTGAAAGTGACTGTTTTGCACAATATGTATTCAGATTGGTATTTTAAAGATTACTGATTATTTTCTGTTTATCTTTTTTTTTGCAGGGTTTTGTGTCAGTTACATTTCCTCTTTAAAATCTCTTGTCCATTGATTGTACTCTGGTACACACAGTTAAATCTGTGAAGCAAACTATTATATAAATTATAAATTCTGGTTTGGTGCCCACATGGGTGGTTTTTCTCTCTCTCTCTCTCTCTCTCTCTCTCTCTCTCTCACTGTCTCTCTTTTTGACAGTGTGCTACTCAATTTCCACATTTTAACTTTTAGAAAACACTTTTAGTGACCATGTTATACTTTTTAGAGCAGATCTGCAGTAAAGCTAAAATCAAATGTTTAATCAAATGACTAATGGCACAAAGTAATCAGCCCATATGTACTTTTATCCTTGTGTTATTACTTATTGCATTATATCGTCCAGAATAAGCAATAAAATACAGTTTAGGAGAGCATGTGTAGCCAAGCCAAGACATATAAGAGAGCTTTAACATGAAACAGCCTTTGTTGTCATAAGCTCCAGCTGATTTTGGGAAAATCTGTCTTGAAAAGCAAATAATTTCTGCTGTCTAATGGCTTTAAACAAATCCTAGAGGGATGCCTGCCTGAAATATGTGGTGGTGAAGTCTACTGTTACACAGTGTGTGAACATCATTGTATTTCTGCTGGCTGCTTTACAGTAAATGGATTAATTATAAAGCATATTAGACAATTTCTACCTTCCAGAGATTTAAACAATTTTTTTTTCCATTGCTGTGGTTAGTAAGAGAGTAAGAGAAGAGGTCAGATCAAACAAATCTTTAAATATTGAATACGTTTTGCCCTCATTTGACTTCTTTCTTTCTTTCTTTCTTTCTTTCTTTCTTTCTTTCTTTCTTTCTTTCTTTCTTTCGGTTAATTTTTCTGAAAATCTCTATTTTCTACTTGTTCTTGCAGCTCTACCTCTGCAGCTCTCTCTGTGTCTCCATATTTTTCAGTATTGCACCATGATAAGAGTTTCTTCCCATGTAAATGACAGTCATCCATCTAGTGAAGCATCCATGCACTAGCTGCAAAAATAAGAGGGCACAAGCTCATAAAACACTCATTCTATGGTCTGCTTAAAGTGACCAAAGAGCAATGTGTATGTTTTGGTGACTACACAAGTAAAAGTAGCGTAACAGTTAAAGGTTTACAAAATTAAAGTATTTATACATTTCTGAGCATGAATGTTTTTTTTGGATTGAGTGTACACACGCCTGTATTTGCATTCAGTTTGTGCATGAAGGTTCAGTATTTTCCTTACATGAAGGCTGAAAGAGTACGTAAGGAGGGTCAGGCTTCAAAGGAATTACCTTTCTCATTATTCCATAGTTGGGCGGCACGGTGGTGTAGTGGTTAGTGCTGTCGCCTCACAGCAAGAAGGTCCGGGTTCGAGCCCCGTGGCCGGCGAGGGCCTTTCTGTGTGGAGTTTGCATGTTCTCCCCATGTCCGCGTGGGTTTCCTCCAGGTGCTCTGGTTTCCCCCACAGTCCAAAGACATGCAGGTTAGGTTAACTGGTGACTCTAAATTGACCATAGGTGTGAATGAGAGAGTGTGAATGGTTGTCTGTGTCTATGGCCAAGTTTACATTAGACCTTATCTGTCTCGTTTTCTTCGCGGATGCACTGTCCGTTTACATTAAACCGCCTGGAAACGCCGGGAAACGGGAATCCGCCAGGGTCCACGTATTCAATCCAGATCGTGTCAGCTCCAGTGCTGTGTAAACATTGAGATACGCGGATACACTGTGCTGAGCTCTAGCTGGCGTCGTCATTGGACAACGTCACTGTGACATCCACCTTCCTGATTCGCTGGCGTTGGTCATGTGACGCGACTGCTGAAAAACGGCGCGGACTTCCGCCTTGTATCACCTTTCATTAAAAAGTATAAAAGTATGAAAATACTGCAAATACTGATGCAAATACTGCCCATTGTGTAGTTATGATTGTCTTTAGGCTTGCCATCCTTCCACTTGCAAGTGGTAAGTGATATGCGCTGGGATCACACACACAGCATCTCAGTCCCGAATCACAGCTTGTGAACTTCACTCGCGTGCTCTGTGAGCTGCGCAGGGCCGGAGTGTGCACCCTCCAGAGGGCACTCGCTGTTCAGGGCGGAGTGATTTGGAGCGCAGGATGCCTGCGGAGCCGAGCGTATCCGTGTATTGTTGTTGCTGTGTGCACGCAAATCGTGTATTGGTGTTGCTGTGTGCACACTAATCGTTTTAAAAACGTTAATCTGATGATCCGCTGATACGGTCTAATGTAAACATGGGCTATGTGTCAGCCCTGTGATGACCTGGAGACTTGTCCAGGGTGTACCCCGCCTTTCACCCGTAGTCAGCTGGGATAGGCTCCAGCTTGCCTGCGACCCTGTAGAACAGGATAAAGCGGCTAGAGATAATGAGATGAGATTATTCCATAGTTAGTCCATTACTAGTCTATGTTTCTAGAAGGGGTGTAACACAATGTGACTTTCTGCATCTGTTTAGTGTACCAAATATCTATAACTCCAAATCAGAAAAAGTTGGGATGGTATGGAAAATGCAAAAAAAAAAAGCAGTGATTTCTAAATGTTCTAAATCCAGGAAATGCCTAGTCTTTGAGGAGCAAATATGAGCTGAGGATCTCAAGCTTGTCAACAGATGCATGACAAAATAATTGAAATGTTTAAAAACAATGTTCCTCAAAGAAAAATATGAATGTATTTGGATATTTCACCCTCTACAGTGCATAATATCATTAAATGATTCAAGGAAACTAGAGGAATTTTGGTGGGCAAGGGCACAAGCCTAAGCTGAACATGCATGATCTCTGATCCCTCAGCCTCAGATGGCACTGCATCAAGACCCATCTGACTGACCATGATCACAGATCACTTAAAGCTCATAGGCAACAGTTTTAATTTTATGCACATTTGAAACTTTATATGTTAAAAAACCCTCTGTAATTTTCTTCTGGTCCCAAAAAGTATTGTTAATAAGTAATAATTAAAATAAGTTAGCGCGGATCGTGGTGAATTTCTGTTTGGCTATTTTCGTGACCACTCGGTGCGTGACGTCATTTAAGCCAAACAAACCGCTTGAGTTGAGTCTACTTCTGTTTACTTACATTGCTGTTCGGCTTGAGTGCAGACGTGCGTTCAGGAATTTCCAAAGAAAAAACATGCCTTATTGTTGTGCAGTGAACTGTAACAACAGGACCAGTTCAGGAAGAAGTTTTTACCTTTTTCCGAGAGAGGAGAAGAGGCAGAGAGAGTGGACTGGCTTTTTCCAGAAGAGGAGAAGAGGCGGAGTGAGAGGATTGGCTTTTTCCAAAAAAGGAGAAGAGGCAGAGTGAGTGGGTTGGCTTTTTCTGAAAGAGGAGAAGAGGCGGAGTGAGAGGGTTGTCTTTTTCTGAAAAAGGAGAAGAGGCAGAGCGAGTGGGTTGGCTTTTTCCAAAAGAGGAGACGAGGCAGAGAGAGTGGATTCTGCGTGTGAAGCCAGAGGGTTGGCTTTTTCCAGAAGAGGAGACGAGGTGGAGAGAGTGGATTGTGTGCATGAACCCAGAGGGTTGTTTTTTTCTGGAAGTGGAGACAAGGCGGAGAGAGTGGATTGTGCGCGTGAAGCCAGAGGGTTGGCTTTTTTTCCAGAAGAGGAGAAGAGGCAGAGAGAGTGGATTGTGTGCGTGAAACAAAATCAAGCAGTCAAAGAAGAAACGGACCAGCAACGCTCATGCAAAAAGGAGAAGATTGGAGGTAAACATTTTTACTTTTGCTTGCAATTGACAAGTCAAGAATCCTGAGGGATCCTGTACAATTATTGTGGAAATGAGACAAAGGGATATTTCCTGGCTTAGAGTAGGCTATAAATAGTATAATGCCGCGGATGGCAGGCTAATGTGGCCTACCGGCACACTGTCCAGTAATTGTGACCTATATCCACTAGGGAGGGCGGTTTAATTATTCTTCAAAAGGGCTCTTATTTAGTATTACGACAAAAGCAGGAATTTATCATAACTACCAGGATAAATCGTTTGGGCGCGAGTCTTGTTGAGGTCCGGGGTCACCGCGATCAGAGTCAGCCGAGTTGCTGTCCGATTCCAAGGCCGCACAGTCAAACCAATGAGCCACATTCACTGATTACTTCGCAACGGCCATAGGGTCATACATATATAGTTTCACCTCTCGATATTCAATCTGGAGACTTCTTACTTCAAAATCGCTTTCAGACATTTTACACAACCTCTCACAACCAAAGTCCGTACACGTGTGCTCGGTTTGCAAGTAAACACAGAACTGCTCCCGGTCTGTTTGGCTTAAATGATGTCACGACGACAGTCCCCTGGTGGTGAAAGTGTGCATAAGTGAGATGTAAACAAACCTTCAGAAATTGGGCAAAACAATATATTTTAACAGTTTTATTCAATTTTAGGGTGCAAATTAGACACTAGGAAGACTGAATTCGCTTTTTGGGTCATTCTTCTAGACAATAAAGTTGATATTCTACATTTCACCTCCGACCATTACCTATGACTCATGGCTATGTTTAATAGTGAAAGTAAGAGCATTTCCACACTTGCAATGTGATGAGAACTCAAAGGATTGGTACAAAATAGCTGTGTGTCCAGAAGAAAACCACTTGTTAATGAGGTTAATCAGCAGAAAAGGTTTCAGTTTGCTAGGGAGCATAAAGATTAGACTCTGGAGCAATGGAAAAAGGTCATGTGGTCTGATGAGTCCAGATTTACCCTGTTCCTAAGTGATGGGTGTGTCAGGGTAAGAAGGGAAGTACATGAAGCACTATGCACCCATCATGCATAATGGCCACTGTACAAACCTCTGGAGGCAGTGTTATGCTCTGTAGTTGCTTCAGTTGATCAGGTCGAGACTGAGCAATGTTATGGGGCAATAAAATGAAGTCAGCTGATGACCTGAATGTACTGAATGACCAGGTTATCACATCAGTTGATTTTTTTCTTCCCTGATGGCACAGACATAAAATTAGGGCTCAGATTGTGAATGAGTGGTTCAGGGAGCATGAGGAATCATTTTCACACATCAATTGGCCACCACAGAGTCCTGACCTTAACCACATTGAGAATCTTTGGGATGTACTGGAGAAGATTTTATGTAGTGGTTCAACTCTCCCATCCTCAACACAAGATCTTAGTGAAAAATTAGTACAAATCTGCACTGAAATAAATGTTATGACATTGCATAAGTTTATTGAAACAATGCCATGGCAAATGCATGCTGTAATCAAAGATAGAGGCAGTGTCAGTCCTGCGCCCTGTGGTGCGGGCACCTGAAGGCGCGCCCTGGGCTGTGTGTGCGTTGAGCGGACTCCAGCACATGCGCCATTAACGACGTGCACCTGAACTTAATTAAAGAGCTATATGTGCACCAATTTAAGGACTGTGCTGATGTACGATCAGTGTGAAGTATTACATACAGTTATGTTCAAAATAATAGCAGTCCCTCAACAGTAGCACTGTTTTTGTTAAAATTTCAACCTTTACACTGCAAGCAAGTTTCTGGAGGGTATATATAATAAAGGTATAGAAAACCAACAGACCCAACAGGCCTGCCGTGCATGCTACTGATTCTGTGAAATTGAATGATTAGCTGAAAGGGGTGTGTTCAAAAAAATAGCAGTGGTGAGTTCAATTAGGGAGGGCATTGATTTTGTGAAAAAAAAGGTGTTAACAGGTGGTCCTTATTTAAGGATCAAGGCAACTGACATTGCATATGCTGGCTGTCCTGCATTGGTCCTGAAAAACCAAGTAAAATGGGTCGTTCAAGACACTGTTCTGATGAAGAGCGGCTTTTAATCAAGAAATGGATAAAAGAGGGGAAAACCTACAAAGAAGTGCAGAAACTTATAGGCTGTTCAGCTAAAATGATATCAAACGCTTTAAAATGGCAGCCAAAACCAGAAAGACGAGGAAGAAAAAGAAAAGCAACTTCTCGAATGGATCGGAGAATAACCAAACTAGCAAAGGCTCAGCCAATGATCAGCTCCAGGAGGATCAAAGAAGATCTAAACTTGCCTGTGAGTACTGGTACAATCAGACGACGTCTATGTGAAGCCAATCTACCAGCAAGAAGCCCCCGCAAAGTCCCATTGTTAAAGAAAAGACATGTGCTGAAGCGGCTACAATTTGCCAAAGAACACATTGACTGGCCTGAAAAGAAATGGCGTAATATTTTGTGGACAGATGAAAGTAAGATTGTTCTTTTTGGGTCTAAGGGTCACAGACAGTTTGTCAGATGTCCTGCAAACACAGAATTCAAGCCACAGTACACAGTGAAGACTGTTAAGCATGGTGGTGCAAGCATCATGATATGGGGATGTTTTTCATACTACGGTGTTGGTCCTATTTACCGCATACCAGGGATCATGGATCAGTTTGAGTACATCAGGATACTGGAAGAAGTCATGTTGCCATATGCTGAAGAGGAAATGCCTTTGAAGTGGGTGTTTCAACAAGACAATGACCCCAAACACACCAGCAAGCGAGCAAAATCATGGTTCCAGACAAACAGCATCCAACTAATGGAGTGGCCAGCACAATCCCCGGACCTCAATCCCATCGAAAACTTGTGGGCTGACATAAAAAATGCTGTTCATGAGGCAAAAGCAAGAAATGCAGAGGAATTGTGGAACGTAGTACAATTGACCTGGGCTGCAATACCTGTTGACCGTTGCCAGAAGTTGGTCGACTCCATGCACCACAGATGCGAAGCAGTTATCAGAAACCATGGTTATGCAACAAAATATTAGTTTAGGATACTCAGCAAAGTTGAATTTTCAAGAATTTCTTAGTTTGTATGGTACATTTTTGAGTTTCCAAAGAAAGATGTCAACACTGCTATTTTTTTGAACATTACATTTCTTGACTTTCTGTGAAATATTATGAAATGCAATTACTTTTTCCAATTTTCTTGCTTTGAAATAGAATGTGCAGTATGCCCAATGCATTTGTGTTCATTAAAGTACAATTTATTTGAAGAATTTTGACATTTACTCGCCTTTTTAAAGACACTGCTATTATTTTGAGCACAACTGTATGTCACTATGCATTACCGAGCTTTACTACCCATGTTTCTGATTTCCTGATTCGTGTGCCTGTTTCTCGTTCCTATTCTCACTTTGCCTCTGATATCCTGTTTGTGCCTCACCCAACCCTTTTGCATGTTTAATGTTTTGGATTTAGCCTGCCGATTTGGACTGTCTGCCTGTGTGTATGTGTTTGCACTTTGTAAATAAATAGATACAGTACTTCTGCACTTACATCCGCCTACCTCATACCTGACAGGCAGTCCAAACAACTATTAGAGTGTGTGACTTTTTTTTTGGCCAGGCAGTGTGTGTGTGTGTGTGTGTGTGTGTGGAGTTAGTGCAGTTTTATAAGGAACTGAGCTGTAAGTTTTACTGAGCATCTTACAGAATTGGCTGCAGTTCTTCTGAAGACTTTGAATGTCGCAATTCCTTCTTATTTTTGCAGCAAAACTCAGCAGCCTTCCTTATGTTTTTGTCTGAAAAGTGTTCTGTTATGTAATATGCTGCTTTCTTTCCTGACATTGAAACATTTTTTTTCTGTAACATTTAATTTTGTGCTGGAAAACTCATCTCATGTCATTATCTCTAGCTGCTTTATCCTTCTACAGGGTCGCAGGCAAGCTGGAGCCTATCCCAGCTGACTACGGGCGAAAGGCGGGGTACACCCTGGACAAGTCGCCAGGTCATCACAGGGCTGACACATAGACACAGACAACCATTCACACTCACATTCACACCTACGGTCAATTTAGAGTCACCAGTTAACCTAACCTGCATGTCTTTGGACTGTGGGGGAAACCAGAGCACCCGGAGGAAACCCACGAGGAGAACATGCAAACTCCGCACAGAAAGGCCCTCGCCGGCCACGGGGCTCGAACCCGGACCTTCTTGCTGTAAGGCGACAGCGCTAACCACTACACCACCATGCCGCCCTGCTGGAAAACTAATGTTTGGAAATCTGAAGTGTTTTTGTACTGGTTCCATAATGTAGAAGTCATAAAATAAAAGTCCATAAAGTTTGTACTAAAGAAATAAGGTGCCTAAGACTTTTGCATAGTACTGTATATATTAAGTATATATAAAATGTCCCTCTCACCCCCCCCCCCCCCCCCCCCATGGGGGTGGTGGTGGTGGTGTGTGTCTTCCTCAAGCGTGGGTCCTCTACCAGAGGCCTGGGAGTTTGAGGGTTCTGTGTAGTATCTTAGCTGTTCCTAGGACTGCTCTCTTCTGAACAGAGACCTGCTGCCTGAGGCACTCTCTTACAAGTTCATCCTGGGGGTCCATCTTTCTGATGTATTCATGAATGCTCCTTGTTTCATCCTGGATCATGGTTCTGACACTCACTAATCCTGACCCTTCCTGTTTCTATGGCTCGTCGTGTCTCAGAGTGCTGGACTTTGGGTGGAACTCTCCATGCATTGTGAGAAGTTTTCATGTCTTGACATTAGCTGCATCTATCTCCTCTTGTGGCCAGCTTACTATGCTAAAACATATTTCTGAAAGACTTCAGATAAGTTAACATTATTCATGTTAGCATAACTCCATTTTTACATGCTAACTAATAGTGTCCAAGTTAACTAGCTATGTGTAAACGTTAGCTATGGACAAGGCGATGGCAACTTGGCGGGAAAATCCATAGAAAGTCATTTGACTAACCAGACTGTACAGCTATTGCAACTTTATCATTAGCTCTAAAAGCACAGACAACTTCACTGCAAGCTTTCTCTTGGAATAAAACGTTTATATACCTCAATATGCTTCTGCAGGTTGGACGGCGAGTTTTTGTATGCTGTGATGTGGTTCGTTTGAGGCAAACAAAGTAAACGTTTAAAATGAAACAAATATTTAATCCTTTCAGAAAACTGAAACATGGGTTCTAGGTATGGCCATGAGTGCATGCGTTTCCTCAGAAGAACCGCCTCCTTCCATTCTGCCATCAACTGATCGTGTTCAAATAACGCTGCTGAGAAATCACTGAACTTGATTTTATACAGGCTATGGACGTGACGTGACCCTAGTGATTACTGATCAGCTGTCTCAGTGTTACCTGTGACAAAAAAAAAAAATCACTTTTTAGAAAAGAAAAAACATCCACTTTCAAAGCCGCTTCAGAGTAACGAGTAACGAGGACCTTGATAGAAATGTAGTGGAGTGAAAAGTACGATATTTGCCTTTCAAATGTAGTGAAGTTAAAGTCAAAGGTTTCCAAAAAAAATACTCAAGTAAAGTACAGATACTCAAAAAGTGTACTTAAGTACAGTAGTAAATGCACTTCATTACTGTCCACCTCTGATAAAAAGTAATTAACTGAAGCAGAAAAGATGTGAAAGATACACAGTTGCTTCTGGTAGTGATTTATTTTCACTTCATGTTAAATTTGTTTCAGCAAACTTTATCTAGATTACGTTTGTGAGTAAAATGGAAGCGTTGCTTATTATTACATAGTAGTTATATAAGATTTTTGTCTCACTGTTTTCTTACTGTTACATGGTGCACAAAATAACCATCTTGTCCACTGACACATTGTAGGGTTGTAGTGGTAAAATTCTGTTTTATCTCCTTCCCTGCTAAGTACTTCTTTGGCACATCTGGTCTCTCTCTCTCTCTCTCTCTCTCTCTCTCTCTCTCTCTCTCTCTCTCTCTGTGTGTGTGTGTGTGTGTGTGTGTGTGTGTGTGTGTGTGTGTGTGTGTGTGTGTGTGTGTGAGTTTTCCTGGCCTGATTACTGTACTACAAGTGAGTGTTGTAGGGGAGGATACACCCAACTATCAAGTTCATCTTTTTCTTATCAAATACACTCTATGTACTTAGAGCCGGATCCAAAAATATTTTGTTGGTGAGGTTTCAATGAGACATCATGTAACTAAGACCTAAGACCTACCAATCTAAGCCTTTTTTTTTTTTTTGCCATATAATGAGTGTAGGTTTCTACATCTTCAAAAAAAAAAAAAACCTGCACAACAAAACTGGGGGACCTGGTATTTATTACTACTTGTTTTTATATAATAATTACAAGTTGGATTGTAAATACACACAGAGTGTAAAAAAAATGAAAAAAGAGAATCTTTTTTTCATTTTATTGGTTAAAGGGGAAACCAGGACCTAATGGCTAGAGAAGCAGCTTTGAGACCAAAAGGTTGCTGGTTTGATTCCCTGGACCAGTGGGAATGTCTGAAGTGCCCTTGAGCAAGGCACCTAACCCCCTCCTGTTCCCCAGGTTGCCCTGAGTATGCTGTACATCACTCTGGATAAGAGCGTCTGCTAAATGCCTGTAATGTAATGTAAAATACCATTGGCTGTATATAGACAAGGATGAGTCATTTAATATTTTTTAAGTGTTTTTGTGCACATACGCCATGTAGGATAAATCTTCAAGCATGACTGGAGTAACTGTAATCCAAAGTTATTGAATAGTTACCTTGCTTCAAAATCAGTTTTGAAATTTGTGTCAAACTTGGTTATTTAGCAGCCATGTTGAAACAACTATTTACAACTTTGTAGGAGGTGACGTGAAATAAATGGTATGTGCTCTGATCATCTTCTCTTCTTTTGTCAAGTCATGTAGATAAGAGAAGAGAGGATCACTGGAGTGCTTTCACATGAATCAAATACCTCCTAGAGCCTCTAATCCTTGAAGGAGACAGATGATATGCACTTTGTTACCTATGGAATGTGTGGACTTTGTGACCTCAGGTGTGTGTATGATGATCATGACCCAGCACTGGACTCTGTGGATTTTAGCATCTACTGTGCCTCTGAAGAAATGAATTGTGCAAGCAAAATATTAAAGAAACATCAGTCACATTTACAAAACAAGCCCAGTACAGCATATTTGAAATATAGCACGAAGTCATGATAGAATATGATGTTTTTTCTTGCCCCTATTGAAAAATTTTTCTTCTCTGCTTTAGGATTAACACAAGATAGTATATTTATTATGTGAATGCATGATGTTCTTAATTATTCTTAAAATGCATAATTACATTTTAAATATACTGTAGCTATTTTCCACAACTCCAAAAACAAGTCGGTGGGTAATCTGGCTACTCTCCAAGGTGTGAATGGTTGTGTGAGTGCATATGTACATGGTGCACTGCAATGGAGTAGCATCCCATCCTGTGTGAATTCATACCTCGTGCACACTGTTCCAGGAATAGGCTCTGGATCTACCATAACACTGACCAGGATAACATGATTATCGATTAAAGAGTGCATAAATAAACTTTCTTTATACAACCCCGATTCCAAAAAAGTTGGGACAAAGTACAAATTGTAAATAAAAACGGAATGCAATAATTTACAAATCTCAAAAACTGATATTGTATTCACAATAGAACATAGACAACATATCAAATGTCAAAAGTGAGACATTTTGAAATTTCATGCCAAATATTGGCTCATTTGAAATTTCATGACAGCAACACATCTCAAAGAAGTTGGGACAGGGGCAATAAGAGGCTGGAAAAGTTAAAGGTACAAAAAAGGAACAGCTGGAGGACCAAATTGCAACTCATTTGGTCAATTGGCAATAGGTCATTAACATGACTGGATATAAAAAGAGCATCTTGGAGTGGCAGCGGCTCTCAGAAGTAAAGATGGGAAGAGGATCACCAATCCCCCTAATTCTGTGCTGACAAATAGTGGAGCAATATCAGAAACAAGTTCGACAGTGTAAAATTGCAAAGAGTTTGAACATATCATCATCTACAGTGCATAATATCATCAAAAGATTCAGAGAATCTGGAAGAATCTCTGTGCGTAAGGGTCAAGGCCGGAAAACCATACCGGGTGCCCGTGATCTTCGGGCCCTTAGACGGCACTGCATCACATACAGGCATGCTTCTGTATTGGAAATCACAAAATGGGCTCAGGAATATTTCCAGAGAACATTATCTGTGAACACAATTCACCTTGTCAGCCGCCGTTGCCAGCTAAAACTCTATAGTTCAAAGAAGAAGCCGTATCTAAACATGATCCAGAAGCGCAGACGTCTTCTCTGGGCCAAGGCTCATTTAAAATGGACTGTGGCAAAGTGGAAAACTGTTCTGTGGTCAGACGAATCAACGTTTGAAGTTCTTTATGGAAATCAGGGACGCCGTGTCATTCGGACTAAAGAGGAGAAGGACGACCCAAGTTGTTATCAGCGCTCAGTTCAGAAGCCTGCATCTCTGATGGTATGGGGTTGCATTAGTGCGTGTGGTATGGGCAGCTTACACATCTGGAAAGACACCATCAATGCTGAAAGGTACATCCAGGTTCTAGAGCAACATATGCTCCCATCCAGACGATGTCTCTTTCAGGGAAGACCTTGCATTTTCCAACATGACAATGCCAAACCACATACTGCATCAATTACAGCATCATGGCTGCGTAGAAGAAGGGTCCGGGTACTGAACTGGCCAGCCTGCAGTCCAGATCTTTCACCCATAGAAAATATTTGGCGCATCATAAAACGGAAGATACGACAAAAAAGACCTAAGAAAGTTGAGCAACTAGAATCCTACATTAGACAAGAATGGGTTAACATTCCTATCCCTAAACATGAGCAACTTGTCTCCTCAGTCCCCAGACATTTACAGACTGTTGTAAAGAGAAAAGGGGATGTCTCACAGTGGTAAACATGGCCTTGTCCCAACTTTTTTGAGATGTGTTGCTGTCATGAAATTTAAAATCACCTAATTTTTCTCTTTAAATGATACATTTTCTCAGTTTAAACATTTGATCTGTCATCTATGTTCTATTCTGAATAAAATATGGAATTTTGAAACTTCCACATCATTGCATTCCATTTTTATTTACAATTTGTACTTTGTCCCAACTTTTTTGGAATCGGGGTTGTAGTTTCTTGCCTGGTTTTCTTTAATGCAGACATCAATTTGGTAGAACGCAGAAATACTGAACTGCTGATCTGCTTTATTTGTTGCTTAGATAACAACCCTTACAGAAAAACCACATGAACTTCACATGTGATTTTTCACGTGATCACATGTGACTTTTGCACATGTGACTTTAACATGTGATTTCTCACATGTGAAATATGTGGAAAATGCATTTTGCACATGGGAAACATGTTATTTGCACATGGGAAACGTGGTTTTGGCCCAATTTTATGTGAATCACATGTGGGAATGTTTTACACATGTGGTAATATGTTTTCCACATGTGCTTTACATGGTAACATGTTACAAAATTTGATACCATGTGGTAACATGTGATCACATGTGAAATAGATGGGAAATTCATGTGTTTTTTCTGTAAGGGAAGATATTGAGCATTTTTTATTCTGATACATTTTTTTTTTTATAATAAGGGGAATAAGCATCGAGAAATGCTTTCCCCCTTCTAACTAGGGACCAGTGAATTTTTGCTCTAAAAACCAAGGCCTGTCAGAGATTTAGGGCTTTTGAGAGTTGTCTCTTCAAAGAGGCGTAACAAAATAATGAGGTTTTTGCTTCAGGATCTAAACTAAACAATTCAGCTTGTATCATCATCCATTCCTGACTTGGTCTGTGCTTTCATGTGATAATATAAATACTGTGGCTAAAATAGGTAGAAATTCTAAATAGCCGACTTCAAACCCTTGTTGTACAGTGTTTAGTGTGTGCGAAATATTAATCACTAAAGAAGCACTGACTCCAGAATATCTAAAGTGCCCAAACATAATTTTTTTGTTTAGGAGAAGAAATATATATTTTTTTAATTAGAAGCTGAAATCAGCAGACCAGCCTAATTTGTATCAGTCAGAGGATAGTGAGTGACTTCAGTCCTTACAAAATGAGTGACTGAGAATGTGATTAATAGGACAAGGGCGAACAGTTCCTAACTGAGTGAGTGAATGAATGAATAAATAAGTAAATAAATAAATAAATAAATGTACATGCATATTTAAATTATGCTCTATAGATTCTCTATGCTATCTTAATAACAACTACTGAATAATTGGGCATGCAGAAAAAGAGAATAGCTGTCAAAAGAAAACTAAGTTCTGTGTTTTATTAAAAACGTAATGCGAGATTATCCCAAACATTACTCTATTTGAGGATGTTTGAGATTGTTTTCTATGTTCTTTGAATTTCTTATAAAGGAAACCACAATATCACTGTAAAAAAAAAAAGATTTGTTGTTTTAACTTAAAAAAGTTAGTACCCGGGCTGCCTTAAAATTTTGAGTTCAGTGAAATTCATATAGTAAGTTAACACAATGAGGCGAACAATTTAACTTACTATATGAATTTCAATGAACTCAAAATTTTAAGGCAGCCTGGGTACTAGCTTTTTTTTAAGTTAAAACAACAAATCACTTTTTACAGTGTACTTAAGTGTATTAATTATTGAATGAAGTATTAAAAGCTTTCCTTTAAAAAAAAAAGACCATGCAAGCAGCAGGAAAGCCTTTGTCTTGTGAGTGCAAACAAAGTCTTTGTTTTTATTACTGCACAGTAAGGTCAGAACTGTGTCAAGTTTTACAACACTGCTGCCAAGCATCAAGAAGTAGAACAAAGTCAACATGCACACTAATGCTGTATGACCTCACTGACAGAAATATTTGTATCAATAAATATATACACTACCGTTCAAAAGTTTGGGGTCACTTTGAAATGTCCTTATTTTTGAAAGAAAAGCACTGTTCTTTTCAATGAAGATCACTTTAAACTAATCAGAAATGCACTCTATACATTGCTAATGTGGTAAATGACTATTCTAGCTGCAAATGTGTGGTTTTTGGTGCAATATCTCCATAGGTGTATAGAGGCCCATTTCCAGCAACTCTCACTCCAGTGTTCTAATGGTACAATGTGTTTGCTCATTGCCTCAGAAGGCTAATGGATGATTAGAAAACCCTTGTACAATCATGTTAGCACAGCTGAAAACAGTTGAGCTCTTTAGAGAAGCTATAAAACTGACCTTCCTTTGAGCAGATTGAGTTTCTGGAGCATCACATTTGTGGGGTCGATTAAATGCTCAAAATGGCCAGAAAAATGTCTTGACTATATTTTCTATTCATTTTACAACTTATGGTGGTAAATAAAAGTGTGACTTTTCATGGAAAACACAAAATTGTCTGGGTGACCCCAAACTTTTGAACGGTAGTGTATCACCCAATCAAAAATCAGTCAGTCAGGTAGTAACTCACTCACTCACTCACTCACTCACTTCCAATCATCACAATATCCTGCTCATGGTCCTGGCAAATCCTGATCATAATCCTGGGAACACTGGGCATGAGGCGGGAATAAACCCTACATGGGACACCAGTCCATCACAGAGATTTGACATGATTGTCAAGTCAAAAGAGAAATAATATGAGGAACATGCTAAAATATGTTAAGCAAAATGACCATCTGATCTGTACACTTAAATTGAAAAGTACAACATGCTCAGGCATTTTGGGGATGGCTAGCAGACTGTACTTGGAGTGGTGATGGTCTTCAACTTTTGTCACTGAATTAATCAAGGCACAATCTAACATCAAGCAGTCATTCCATGTTAATCACAATAACAGGCATAAATTAGAAATAGAAATAAAATACCCTAATTTAAAGTCGAGCGGAAATGATTAAAATAATGTGCTAGTGGGGAGGCTTCTTATCTTCCAAAGGTAGACCCCCTATCCTTCGATTTCTCCTGCAGTACTTCATCTTGATATCTTTATCCTTAGAGTGTAGTTGCCTGGCTCAAACAGAAATGGGGAAAATGCATGATCCTGATTGGTTAATCCTGTTTCTCACCATAGCAACTGATAGCTAATAAGCTATGACTCACTGGCTACGTTTACATGCACATCCAAATCGAGCTGTTGTCGGTAATCGAGCTGAAGGTCCCAGCAGGGTGCCAGAGAAATCCAATCCTACATGCACACAATGAAATCGAGCTATTGTGTGATGTACATTGTGCACCCAAGCCACAGGTGGCGCTACACGCCCCATCGTGTTGGTACACTTCCGGTTGTCGTCATGAAGAAGAGCTATTCAAGAATATAAACAAAGTTATCAGCAGTGTTGCCAGATACTGCTGACGTTTTCCAGCCCAAAACATGTTCAAATCCGCCAAAATGCACTTAAAACCGCCCAATCTGGCAACACTGGCAGTTCCGTGTTCACAAGTTCCGTACTCAAGCTGTTAGGCTTGCTCTAACAGACTGTATGGCTACAAACTGTCCTGCGCAGACCACTGTTTTGTAAGACAACTTATTTTGCACAATTGTATATTTTTCTAAAGTCCATTTTTTGCTTACAATTTAACTTATGCCTTAATAAACACACAAAAAGTTCAATTGTTTTGTTTTTATTGACATTCTTCAGATGTTGGACATCTATATACACACACACACACACACACACACACACACACACACACACACACACACACAAATACAGTGACTTGTTTATGTACACAATTCACAGCTATGCAACAGCTGTACAGATGTATTTGGTGATACAGTAAGTGAGCTAAATTTTAACAGTGCAAACAATGCCACAAAAAGAAAAGATTCATGCCGTTGTCATGCCGACCGAGGCTGTTGTGTTTCCCGCTTGTGGTCTCGTCACTCGTCACCTCCGGAAGGGGCAGTGCTGAAGTAAGTAGCTCGAATACGTAGCTCGATAGGGTTTACATGCACTAAGTAGCTCGGCAGAAATCGCATAATCTAGGTCGTGTAGCTCGATTCCGAGAAATCAAGTTCGGTTCAATTTCAGCCGAATTAAGGTGTATACATGGCATTTTGAACTTCGATTTCAGTCGAGCAACGGCAGAAATTCGATTTTCTCTATGTGCATGTAAACGCACTGACTGATTTGTAGGAATTGTCATGATTGTTGACCTTTTATGAACATTATAGTACAATTACATGGTAAACCAACCTTATTTTACACATATATAATGGGCTGTGCAGTATGTGTGTTCAGTTACCACCCACAAATTAGCAACTGGACCGGCCTTTACATTTTTTACAAGATAAGTCAAATCCAAAATCCCCCCCCCCCCCACACACACACACACCCCACCCACCACCACCACTTTTTGCAAGTGATTAGTGCCCCTTAAGAATATATGCTTTTCATTTATCTAGCTAAATGCTGACAACTATGTGTAACCCTAATATTCTAACTGATACATCAATCTGGGCTTGATAGACACACAGGCACAAACACTCTTACTTATTGTCCACTCTATTAGCTGGTAGTTTTGCCTTCTGTCACCAAATGTCCCAAGCACTCCATGAATAAAATGAAATGGGATCTCGGGCTCCCCCCCCAAGAAATCTGGACTCCATTTTCAACCAAAGAACTGAAAGCATATTCTGCATCTAAGATAACAAACACTGCTGTAGTTCGTCTGAATAGATTCTGTTACATATGTGCATGCAACAGTTTTCTGTTGTCGTGAAGGAATGTTATATAAAACCTTCCCAAAGCACAATTTTCAACTGGTTCATATTATTGTGTGGGAAAAGAGACACATTATTTGCTGATTGATGACATGATCAAAATGAAAGGCAAAAGAAAGGAACACTAAAGAAAACTTAGCAAGGAAAATAAAACTAGATGAGATGGATTATTGGCATAACCACTGTTCTTTGTCTTAATCTTATGCATACTCTCTATTTTTCAATAATGACAGACAACCATAGAGTTAATGAGCAGTATATGTGGAGTTATATTGATATCCTAGTGGAGAGAACAACTGTATCAGAGAGTACAGATAGAGGGTAACGACAAGATCCCAAACCATTTCCATAAGTGTACTTATAAGAACCATACGGCACACTCTGAGAAAGGGATACTGCTACACCTCCCCCAGATTTCCAACACACACACACACACACACACACACACACACACACACATCCATCCCCCATCCCTCCCTCCTCTGAAAACATACAATTCTCTTTTTTTTTTGCAACTCTTCCATTGCTCCTGCCTCCCAATCCCCCCCATCCCATCCCGTAGAAATTCCGAGGACGGACTGCAATTCCTCAGTCCAGGCGCAAAACCCCATTAGGTTGGAAAGGAAGCAGAGGGCTAAGAGAGAAATTAGACTGAAAGGTTTATGGTAGGCAGAGTTCAGTAAATGTTGAATAGTTAGTAAAAGTAAAACAAGAGAAAGAGAAAAAGTACCAGAGAGCAGGAGACTGAAGGTGAGAGAGAGAGAGAGAGAGAGAGAGAAGTTGTGAAAGAATGGGCTCTCCAGTGCTGTATGTGATTTTTCTCTCTGCACTGCTGTATCTCTCTAGTCTCTCTAACGTACAGACTCAGGAGCTGGAGGATCAAGATGCCCTGTGCAATGAGAACAGCTGTTTAGTAATCTACTTTCAGCGCAAAACTTTCCTGGATGCCTGGCGCAGCTGCAAGAAACAGGGTGGCAACCTTGTTACCATCAAGAGTGCAGCAGAGGAAAACCTAATAGAGACTCTCTTCTCTAACCTGGAACCAACAGAAAGTAACCATATGTTTGTGTGGATTGGTTTGCAAAGGCAGCCCCGTAAGTGTGCTCCCGGCCGTCCCATGCGAGGCTTCGCCTGGGTTACTGGGGAGCAAGATACCCAGTACATCAACTGGCAGCAAGCGGACTTTCAAAACACCTGTTCATTTCCACGTTGTGTGAGCATAGGTTACAGTACCTCTGCTCAAAAAAGCCAGGACAACTTCAAGTGGAAAGATGGACCTTGTTCAATCCCTGTGGATGCCTACTTGTGCAGGTACACTTTTTCTGGCATGTGTCAAGCTATTTCAAATGAAGGGTATGGAAATGCACTGTACACAACCCCATTTCACCATGTCACCTCACTTTTGACTCACATTCCATTTGGGTCAGTTGCAACTGTACCCTGCCTAACTAACGGTGACCAAACAGTACTGTGTAATCAAAGAGAGGATGGGACTGTGGATTGGAACAGAGATCCTCCTTTCTGTGCTGATATTTCCAAGACAAGCTGGTGCGATAAGGATAATGGTGGCTGCCACCATGACTGCATAGAAGATGGCAATCACTACTACTGTGATTGTAAGGAAGGCTTTCTCTTGGCTGAAGATGGAATGAGCTGCTTTCATCCTGACCCCTGTCAAGGATCTCGCTGCGAATATGAGTGTCTGACAGTAATGGACAGTTATCGCTGTGCCTGCCCAGATGGTTACATGCTGGCACAAGATGAGCATGGCTGTCTGGATGTCAATGAGTGCTTGCAAAGTCCATGTGAACAGATCTGTGTAAATACACAAGGCACCTTTGAGTGTCACTGTTATAATGGCTATAAACCTGGTGAGGAGGGAACTTGTACGGATGTAGATGAGTGTGCAGAGTCTCCATGTCAACATGAATGTGAGAATGTAATAGGTTCTTATATATGTCATTGTCACCATGGTTTTGCTCTGCTTCCGGGGGATCCAAATCGCTGCGACGATATTGATGAATGTCAATATGAGGGATTCTGTGAACAAATGTGTATAAATTACATTGGGGGATTTCAATGCTACTGTGAAGAGGGCTATGATCTCCAAGATAACCTATTTTCATGCAGACCCAGTTATGAGCAGCAATCTTCCACAGTACCTGCATCCATCCTCTTGATCACAGATCCTACCACCCATATGGCAGATCATCGAGAACCTAATTACTACAAGCCACGTGAAAACGAATCCTTGGATTGGCTTACTGAGCTTCCTAAGGTGGAGATGGTTCCCACTGACCTTCTGTGGCTCACTCATGCAACCCAGGAGGTGACTGAAACCACTTCACCAACTCAGAGCCCTACTAGCATCATTAACATGAAATTGGATAACGTAGACCAACAAACAGTTGCAGTGGATGCCTTTTTATCTTCCTCAACTTCAACTCCACTGTCAGAATATTATGAGGATGAAAGTACCACAGAATTCACAGTGTCCCCCACTACTACTGTAACAGATGATGCTCAGCAATGGACGTGGTTCAGTCCTAGCTCAAATAAGTTTGACAAAGAGGGAACTACACAGAGTTCTTTCATTGCTGACACAGAATATAAAACTGATGAGAAAAATCTTGATAATGGCAGCCATGAATATGAATCTACAACCTCTTACACTGAATTGCAAACCCTTACACAGGCCCTCATATCTACTCAGGGAGCTAAGGATGACAACAGCAACAAGCAGACTGAAGGCAGCAGCTGGTTGCTGGTTGGATTGTTGGTACCGCTCTGCATCTTTATTGTGATAATGGTGGCACTGGGTATCATCTACTGTACTCGGTGTGCCTCTAAGCCACAGAATAAGAATGCCACTGAGTGTTACCACTGGATTGCTGGTGCTGGTGATAAGGCAGCTGCTGATATGACAAGCGGTGGCGTAACAAAGGTGTAACCAGACTGTGTCAGTACAAGCAGATGAACATACACATGTACAGATTTTAACAATATTTCCAGCAGATGGTAGGACAAGGAAATTAGATGAAGAACTGTCTTGTGTCAATTCAGTCCTCAGTTATTAATGGTGGATATTTAAATGGAATATCTGTCAGTGATAAGACAGAGGAAATGGGAGGAACTGGGAAACCTCTAACACTGTTTCTCTGCTGTACTCTGCTGAAAGAGAAAGGAACCTGGTGTTTTATTTCTTAGCCTCCTCACCCTACCTGTGACGCGGTTGCTTAACTGTTGCAGTGTAGCAGCCACAAGGTCATAGCTAATGTGAAAAGACACCTTAGCCTTGTTTCACATATTTATTTTTTGTGTTTGACACAGCATTTTCATCAGAATATTGTTTGTGCCTCACAATAGCCTCAGAGAAGTGTCATTTTTGTGACTCCTGCATTTGCCCTGATATTGAGATGTACTACTTGTTTCGACTGTCTGAGCCAGATCCAATGGATGACACTTTTTATTTTGCAACTCAGATATGGACAAAGTGTGTGATTGTTAGTCATCACCATGCTCTCCTCTGTGACCGAGTCATTTTTAACAATCAGCTATTAGTGTGAGGTAATGGTTTATTCATAGCATGCCCAAAGCAAATCATGACAACCTTATTATTAAGTCACATGCTGTAAACTTGAAGGAAATTAACTGAGATGGAGTCCAAATGAATATATGCCTCTGAGGTTCAAAGTCGTTATTATTATTATTTTTTTTATTTATGCATATTCCTAGTGGTGTCATCATGCTCACACATGTACAAAACATCTGATCAGAAGTACATGGATGATATTAGTATGTGGCCAAGCAAACAATGTCAAAAATAGTTTTAATCTGTAAATATTGGACACTTTAGCTTATGAACACTCATTGTTGGGTTAATTCATTAGCTTCATTCAGTTGTGCTCATTAAAGTAAGTATGATTCCACTTGGCTAATGATTTCATTGTACCAGAGTTTAACTATTTCCTAATTTGTTATATATATGGGATCACCAAACTGAAAATGTCCTCAAGTCACCCTTTGCAGCTCTTTGAAGATAAATGCAGGCATCAAATGACACAAATATTCATGATATAATTTTTAAGTGTTCTTTTATGTTACGGTGCATAATCACATTTGAACACTATCTCATCTCATTATCTCTAGCCGCTTTATCCTGTTCTACAGGGTCGCAGGCAAGCTGGAGCCTATCCCAGCTGACTACGGGTGAAAGGCGGGGTACACCCTGGACAAGTCGCCAGGTCATAACAGGGCTGACACATAGACACAGACAACCATTCACACTCACATTCACACCTACGGTCAATTTAGAGTCGCCAGTTAACCTAACCTGCATGTCTTTGGACTGTGGGGGAAACCGGAGCACCCGGAGGAAACCCACGCGGACACGGGGAGAACATGCAAACTCCGCACAGAAAGGCCCTCGCCGGCCACGGGGCTCGAACCCGGACCTTCTTGCTGTGAGGCGACAGCGCTAACCACTACACCACCGTGCCGCCCCCATTTGAACACTATGCTGCTTTAAAATTTACAACAGGTAAAAATAAAAGGAATTACACAAAGCATGCTCAATAAGTTGTGGGAATATAGTTGTGCAATGTTTAAAGTGAAACATGTGCATAACTCACTTATTTCATATTGCAATTTAAACTGAATGGTCCAGACTACAGATAGTAAATATGGACAGTAATATACCATTTCTACCCCATGTGTGTTTAGCATTAAGGGGGAATAAAACTTTTAGCAGGTTTTCCAGAATTTTCGTGCTTTTCAGTAGTAAACATTTATTTGTCTTCAGTTACTGCGTTTTCCTGGCAGGGTGCATCCGAGTCTATCCCAGGAACACTGGGCGTGGAATGGGAACACATAATGGATTAGATGCCAAACCATCACAGGCCACTGTCCACACACACATTCATACCTAGTGGCAATGCAGAGTAATCAGTACACCTACTAGCATGTTTTGAGAGGGAGGAAAATGGAGAACCCAAAGGAAACCAGTGTGGACACAGAGAGAACATGCAAAACTCAACACAGGCGGTAACCTGAGCTCAGATTTTAAACAGGGATCCTGGTGCTGTGAGGCTCCCAGTAGTGAACATATGGAACTAAATGCTTTGTTTATTCGCTCTACTAGATTGAAGCATGAAAAATTCTAAACGGTATATTGTAAATTGGGAGGTTACCATACCTCTAAATAAGAGTGCAGAAAGATTTTTGCACGTTCTGTAAATATGTCAAGTCTTTATGCTTTATGGCACATATTGTAGAAACCAAGCAGTCATGTAAATCCAATTCTTTGTGTATTTCCTGCCAAAAACAGTGTTTATCAGAGACCACAGCAGTTAGAAGTTTTGTACACATGTTCGTGTGAAGGGCAGGAGGATTCCAGCAAGCAAGAATATTTTGGCTCAACACCAGAAACAAACCCAAAATAAACATGCATACATAATGTATGGTCTTCTTTGTTGAGTAGAAGCTTTGTGTAGGTTGTGAGTGTGCATTGATTTTACTGCATAATGTATTCATCTCTAACTTCTAAAACCTAATTCTGACAGAGCAGTAACATCTGCATAGTACTCAGAGTTAAGTATTTCATGTAGATGGATGTTATGTTGGAACAGAGAAGAAGATTGATACAAAAGTTGCATCCATATAATAAATATTTGTGGCATTTGTCTTCTGTCTGTCCACAAAGAGTGTTTGTGAACATATTCAGTTTGCTACCTGAAGTCTCTGGCTATATATCAGATCAGTGTATTGATTCAGTCACCTTGTGGTTGAAATCTCAGTGATGACAAATTCTAATGACAAATTTTATTTACTTCCAATGCTATTTATTATGTATAGACTATATCCACTATTGTGGCACAGTTGAAATGTACCACAATACGATACAGCTTTTCACTTCATTCAAATGGAAGCTCTGAAAAATGTAACATTTCTGTGATAAATCTAGCTGAACAAGTTGATGAAATTGAAAACTCCCATACTTACGTTTGTGAGTTTATATCGTTTCGTACAAAAGTTTGGTTCTTTGGCTTTCAACCTCATCTGCTATTAATTTTGCATAGGTTTGGGATTTGGGACAACAAAATGATTTAGAGGGCCATTTGAATGAGTTACATAAAATATAGTCTCGACCCACAGCTCAGGCACAATCCAACAGTAAAACTGTACCTCTATTCTGTATAAGAGCAGTTATTAAATGAGGCCCTTGACTTGAGGCTGTCTTTCCATTTCCTGTCAGAGGATTTGGGTTCGCTGTATTGTACCTGATTGGAGTATGGAGGCATTGTTTTTTGCATTGTGTTTAATCCAGCACTTAGTGCTCCAAAACATTTTGCTCAAATTAAGCTTCAATGGTGTTGTTATAAGGTTATATAGGTTATATATTATTATATATGTTATGCATCATGCTCAGACTTTAGTGCGTTGTGATTAGTATTGTGTTAGTACTATGTAGACATGTCGTACTTGAGGCTTTCAACATCTGGACAGTTTCATCTCTCAGCCCTGTGTACTGCATTGGCTTCATTGTTTTGGTCTCTTTATTAACTCAGTATGTTTCTGCTAAAATTCTCATATATTCCTCTGATGGTGTCAATATTGTAAATTCATGCTAAATTTGTATTCAAGGTGTAAAGTGGTTAAAGTTACAGAGACAGGCATGGCTAGTGGTTGTTGCTTTTCTTACTGCTTTGGTAATTTGAAATCTCATGAACTTACTTTAATTTACTATACTGAAATAAACTGTAAAATTAATTCCAAGGAACCGTCAGTACAGACTTCATTTATGAACATAATCCAACTGTTCAAATATTAGGTTAATATACAGTACCAGTCAAAAGTTTGTACACACCTTCTAATTCAGTGTTTTTTTCTTTATTTTTATGAATTAAAAGACACTTTATGGCAAAGTAATGATGGATGTTGTTTCTCTTTACATAGTTGAGTGGTTCTTGACATAATATATATTACTACAGTTGTGGAATAGGGCCATTTACTGTATTTTTTTATTATTTACTATTTACTGTTTGAGCTCAAACACATTAAGAAGGCAAGAAATTGCACTAACTAACTTTTGATGAGGCATAACTGTTAATTGAAAAGCATTCCAGGTGACTACCTCATGAAGCTGGTTAAGATAATGCTAATAGTGTACGAAGCATCATCAAGGTAAATGCTGGCTACTTTGAAGAATCTAAAATATAAAACATAATATTTTTTAACACTTTTTTGTTTACCACATAATTCCATATACAGTGCCCTCCACAATTACTGTGAGGGAAAAGAGAGAGAGAGAGCATACAAAAAAAATAGAACTAATGCATGACAGTTTTTATTTTCATCTTGTGTGTGAGGAGAGATACAGTACATGTATTATATAAAGTCTAGAAATATAGAAAAGGAAAAAAACTTCAAACAAAGACACAAGATTGCATCACAAATTAGTAATTAAACTATATTTAATCACTGTTTTGTCATCCTGTAATAGAATTACATTGTGTTGGCCTAAAAGTAGCTATAGAACAATAATGTAAAAATGTCCCATACTATTATTTATGACCAAAAATACAGTGTAACATTATCCTGAATTAGAGCACACAGCAGATTTGTGCTTCTCGTGACACACAAATCTTTGATTACAGTATGGTTTTTTTTCAATATTAGTCTGCTCTTTTTTTAATAAAGCTCTGCTTTTATTAGCTGCACTATGAAAAAAAATGTAACCCCATTCTGTCAATTCCATCTCATATCTGTAAGCCAGTGCTGCTGCATCAATATATAACAGAACACACTGTTGGATTGTTTTAACTAACCAAAGATTGACTCAAGAACAGATCTTTTTTAATCTTCATTTCAAGGGTTGTTTGGCCTATTCATGATTATTTAGGACCCAGATTGAGCATCTGAATACATTTTAATCTGAAAAATCATTGGAAGGCTTTTATGTTTCGAGAATATATTTAGTTCATTCATTCACCTTCAGTAACTGCTTCATCCTGATCAGAGTTACTGTGACTCTGGAGTCTATCCCAGTAACACTGGATGCAAGGTGGAATTCACAAAAACTGGTGTGAAAAACAAAAAACATTGACTAAGTGACATTTCTGTGGGTAAAGATGTCTTGTTTTATAAGAGAGGTCAGAGTCCATGATAGCCTCAGATGCCCTTCCACATCAAGGTTCGATGTGTTGTGCATACTGAGATGCTTTTCTATACATGACAGTGAACAGGAGCCCAAACAAAATCATGTCTTTATACATGAATGATACAGAATGAAAGAAACCTGACTAAACAAAAGCAATGTGTTCATTTCATTTATTTAAAAAGTCATTTTTTGTGGTCTAATACCTGAGGATTGTGTGATAGAAACTGCTGCTGCAAAATCTTTGATAAATTATTTTTATCTCACAGATGTGGTGAGATACTACAGATGCACTTCACCTTGGCTGCACTGAGCTATCATTGACAGGTTGCCTTTGAATTACTAAGTACCACCATCTCTGTGATGTGCCAGTTCTTGGCTGATAAAAGAAGAGCCGAAGACAATATTTGGAAGTCTGTGGCATAACTTGAACAATATGTGTATATGTGTCTTCTTCTTCTTCTTCTTCTTCTTCCTTATAATAGATTTCAGTTGCCTTTTTGATTGATTTCCTTTAAGCAGTGCAAATATTTATCTTACATAACTTCATTTTTCCCCATTCCTGTAATGTGAGATAAGCCATTGGCATGGCGTGCTCTGAATCACCTGCAGGTATGCTGGAGATAAAAGTTTTCATCTGTTGAGGGATTTTCAAATACATTACAGCTTGAGTTAAGTACATGGTAATATTCAGTGTAGAGAGTAAAACAATAGGTTCAGGTTGTATTTCAATCCTCGTAACGGCCCTGTGTAACATCTGAAAACCTTGTGGACATGTGCACACATGCTGGGATTTTACAACAAGGTCACATAGTGAGATATTTACCACAAGTACCACCATCATGCAGTAATCATTTCCTTTCTCTTTCTCACAGGCTCAAAACAAGCTGCATCTGAACATGGTTGTGGCTTGAGTAGGTCCTGCAATTTCATGGCAGCTTTCTCCTGAGTACCTGCTCATATCGAATAATGTCTTTAATGTCTACTTTTTTTTGCTGAAGACTTGCTTATTTAGTTTCATTCCATTAGAGAAGGCTGATAATAGAGAGGCATTGAATGGATGAAGTGGGAGTGAGAGGGTCAACAGATAAAAACCAGATGTGAAGAGGTGCCTCATGCATCACCAAGCACACCATATATTGGGTTTATGGGTACGAATCAGCTCTGCAGAAACTGTCTTGTGTACTAGGGTCACCCTGTGGGCCTGCTAGCAAAGAAACCTTAGTTAGGAAAATGGAGGTTATGGAATCATGATGCCTGTATGAGCAAACATCTATTTCCATGGTGCATTAAGAGACCACATCCTACGTAATCCTCTCTTACAACCCTATTTCCAAAAAAGTTGGGGAGCTGTTTAAATTGTAAATAAAACCAGAATGTGATTATTTGCAAATCATGGAAACCTTAAATTTTATTGAAAATAGTTCAAAGACAACATATCAAATGTTGCAACTGAGGGATTTTATTGCTCTTTGAAAAATATATACTCATTTTGAATTTCATGCCAGCAACACATTTCAATAATGTTGGGACAGGGGCAACAAAAGGCTGGAAAGGTTGTGTAATGTTAAAAAGAAAACCTAATTAGGTTAATTGGCAACAGGTCAGTAACATGATTGGCTATAAAAAGAGCATCCCAGAGAGGCTGAGTCTCTCAGAAGTAAAGATGGGGAGAGGTTCACTGCTCTGTGAAAGATTGTGTGTGCAAATAGTGCAGCACGCCTCAAAGTAAAGTTGCAAAGAATCTGAGGATCACATCATCTATGGTACATAATATCGTTAAAAGATTCAGAGAATCTGGAGGAATCTCTGTATGCAAGAGACAAGGCTGTAAACCAGTGTTGGATGCCTGTGACCTTCGGGCCCTCAGGTGACACTGCATTAAAAACAGACACGATTCTGTAGTGGAAATTACTGCATGGGCTCAGGAACACTTCAGAAAACCATCATCTGTGAAAATAGTTCATTACTGCATCCACAAATGCAAGTTAGAACCAGATATAAACAATATCCAGATACACCACCACCTTTTCTGGGCCCGAGCTCTTTTATGATGGACTAAGGCAAAGTGGAAAACTGTTCTGTGGTCGGATGAATTGAAATTTGAAATTCTTTTTAGAAATCATAGACACCACATCCTCCAGGCTAAAGAGGAGAGATACCATCCAGCTTGCTATCAGTGCACAGTTCAAAATCCAGCATCTCTGATGGTATGAGGGTGCATTAGTGCACATGACATGGGTAGCTTGCTGGGAATAGCACCATTAATGCAGAATGATATATACAGGTCTTGGAGCAACATGCTGCCATCCAGACAAAATCTTTTTCAGGGAAGGCCTTGCTTATTTCAGCAAAACAATGCCAAACCACCTTCTTCACGTATTGCAACTGCATGGCTCCGTAGTAAAAGAGTCCCGGTACATTACCCACTAGAGGGTTTTGTGGTGTTCTACACTTTGAGATTTTAAACTTTCATGGTCTCAGTTTCAGCCTTCAGGACCCCCCTTGAAAATCAGGGCCCCAAGCAAGTGTCTGCCTTTCCTTTCCTGTAGCCACAACTCTGCCCTCATCTACCCGACAAAGAGGGGACTAAATCTCATCTCATCTCATTATCTCAAGCCGCTTTATCCTTCTACAGGGTCGCAGGCAAGCTGGAGCCTATCCCAGCTGACTACGGGCGAAAGGCGGGGTACACCCTGGACAAGTCGCCAGGTCATCACAGGGCTGACACATAGACACAGACAACCATTCACACTCACATTCACACCTACGGTCAATTTAGAGTCACCAGTTAACCTAACCTGCATGTCTTTGGACTGTGGGGGAAACCGGAGCACCCGGAGGAAACCCACGCGGACACGGGGAGAACATGCAAACTCCACACAGAAAGGCCCTCGCCGGCCCCGGGGCTCGAACCCAGGACCTTCTTGCTGTGAGGCGACAGCGCTAACCACTACACCACCGTGCCGCCAGGGGACTAAATGGTACAAAAAAAAGATTCTTACAGAGTCAGAGATTAAGGCTTTGTAGCAGAGTGCTATTTGAGGAATAATTTCATGGCAGTTTTTCTTGAATACTTTTAAATAGAAATTTTGAATAATATTGAACAATACCTTTAATAGCTGGGTTTTTTCCCCCAGAGACTTGCATATTTAGTTCCAGTCCATTAGAGAGTGCTGACAATGGAGAAATACTAATAGATGCAGTGAGAGTGAGAAGGTCAACAAATATAAGAACCAGATGTGAACAGGTGACTCACGAGTCTCCAAGTGCACCATATATCAGGTTTATTCTTTATTTTAAGAAAAAGCACGGAAGAAGAGAATTAAGCACTTATGCCTGAGTGGCTTTTTCAATGTTTCTGAACTGTCTTTGTGCTTTAAACAATTATAATGTGATTAGTCTTGCTGGCTCTTGTCAGTCTGTTGTTCTGTTTAATTTCATAATAAAGTTATCTTTCTCACTGAACACCTGAGACACTGGACCTCACCAATAGCTCTCTGTAATTTAAGAATCACTGAGCTAGAATTAATATGTATTTATATTTTTAACACTTTGCCTTGCATTTCTAAACATAGTACTATTATGTTTTAGACATGATGGGAAAACAAGTGTTGTTTTTACATTAAATTTAATGAAATGTAATGAATAAGGAGAGAGTTGGCTGGCTTCATTTGTCTCGGAGCAAGCACATGATAGCCTTCACCCTCCCTGTTTGGTAGCTGTCATATGATAGGAAAGACCTAACTTGTAGGTAGGAATTACGTCATGGACTGCATCAGTTAGGCTTCCAGTCATCTATAAGTCCTGAGTTTGCCTATCAATAATTAAACTATCACACTCAAGCCAATTCCGCCTCCCTCATGGTGCACCCTGGGGAGCCTGATCTTGCAGTCAGGCGGGCTGAAGGAGCTCTGGTGAGTCACCAGATGAGGGTTTGGGTCCCTCTGGTGCACTATAAATCACCCAAGATGATTCATGGATGCTAGTTTGCAAAGGCAAGATGACACCAGAGAGTGGATGGGTCTGTCCAGTGCCTCTGATCTGGCCTGCGATAGGTCCAGGTGGAGAGAAATTTGTAGAACGACTTCCTGGACCGTCGACCCTCAACTATGAGGATGGCAACAGCCAGACTGCCAGACAACATATAATGCATTGCGCTCCTTCTATCCTTGTATGCCTATATGGTTAAATCCTTCCAGAAGAAGAGCTAAATAGGAAAGCTAAATAGTCCAGGGTGTGTTCCTGCCTTGTACCAAGTGTTCCCAAGGTTTCTCTGGCATAATTAAACATTGATAATAAGTGAAAACAATATTAATGCCTGTGAAATACATATTTATCAAATGGAGGTAAGTGGATGGTGTTTGATTCATGTTAAATCATGATTAGTGCATGTTTTGATTATTATTAAGGGCAAACGAGCATGTTTCCCATGACATTTTGTATATTCAGGGAAAGTGAATATTTGCCATCATTTTTTACAGTGGCATGCAAAAGTTTGGGCACCCTTACTGAAAATGTCTGTTACTGTGAATAGTTAAGTGAGCAGAAGATGAACTGATCACCAAAAGGCATAAAGGTAAAGACAACACATTTCTTTTCAGTGTTTTCTGCAAGATTTGTGTATTATTTTTGTTTTGTACAATTGGAGAGTGAAAAAAGAAAAGGAACACCATGTGAAAGTTTGGGCACCCCAATACATTTGAGTTTTCAAGTAACTTTTACCAAGGTTCCAGACCTTAATTAGCTTATTGAGCTGTGGCTTGTTCAAATTCTTCGTTAGGAAAGGTCAGATGATGCAGATTTCAAAGCTGTATAAATTCTCTGACTCCTCAAACTTGTCCCTAAAATCAACAGCCATGGGCTCCTCTAAGCAACTCTCTCGCATTCTGAATAATAAAATAATTGATACTCACAAAGCAGAAGAAGGCTACAAGAATGTAGCAAAGTGTTTTCAGGTAGCTGTTTCCTCAGATTGTAATGTTATTAAGAAATGGCAGTTAACAGAAACAGTGGAGATCAAGATGAGGTCTGGAAGATGAAGAAAACTTTCTGAAAGAACTGCTCGTTAGATTGCTAGAAAGGGAAATAAAAACCCCTGTTTGACTGCAAAAGACCTTCAGAAAGATTTAGCAGACCCTGGAGTGGTGGTGCACTGTTCTACTATGCAGCGACACCTGAACAAATATGACCTTCATGGGAGAGTCTCAGAAGCAAACCTTTCCTGCGTCCTAGCCACAAAATTCAGCATCTGAAGCTTGCAAATGAACATCTAAATAAGCCTGATACATTTTGGAAACAAGTCCTGTGGACTGATGAAATCAAAATAGAACTTTTTGGCCACAATGTGCAAAGGTATGTTTGGAGAAAAAAAAGGTGCCAAATTCCAGGAAAAGAACACCTCTCCAACTCTGAAGCATGGGTGTGGATCAATCATGCTTTGGGGTTGTGTTGCAGCCAGTGGCACAGGGCACATTTCATTGGTCGAGGGAACCATGGATTCGAATAAATACCAGCAAATTCTGGAAGCAAACATCACACCATCTGTAAAAAAGTTGAAGTTAAAAAGAGGATGGGTTCTATAATAAGATGATGATCCAAAACACACCTCAAAATCTACAATGGAATACCTCAAGAGGCCCAAGCTGAAGGTTTTGCCCGGGCCCTCACAGTCCCCTGACCTAAACATCATTGAAAATCTGTGGATAGATCTCAAAAGAGCAGTGCATGCAAGACAGCCCAAGAAACTTGTAGAACTGGAAGCCTTTTGCAAGGACGAATGTGTGAAAATCCCCCAGGTAAGAACTGAAAGATTATTAGCTGGCTACAAAAAGTGTTTACAAGCTGTGATACTTGCCAAAGGGGGTGTTACTAGGTACTAACCATGCAGGGTGCCCAAACTTTTGATTCAGGCCCTTTTCCTTTTTTGTCATTTTGAAAATGTAAAAGAAGAAAATAAATTGTTTCTGCTTAAAATATAAAGGGAATGAGTCATCTTTAACTTTATGCTTTTTGGAGATCATTTCATCTTCAACTTGCTTAACTGTTCACAGTAACAGCAATTTTGACTAGGGGTGCCCAAACTTTTGCATACCACTGTATATCTGGTGTCATGAAATCATTTCAATTGCTCAAATCACAGTGAGTTGTGTGTGCCTAAATTAATTGTCCATTAACTACAGTGCTCAGCGTAAATGAGTACACCTCCTTTGAAAAGTAACATTTTAAACAATATCTCAATGAACACAAACAATTTCCAAAATGTTGACAAGACGAAGTTTAATATAACATCTGTTTAACTTATAACGTGAAAGTAAGGTTAATAATATAACTTAGATTACACATTTTTCAGTTTTACTCAAATTAGGGTGGTGCAAAAATGAGTACACCCCACAACAAAAACTATTACATCTAGTACTTTGTATGGCCTCCATGATTTTTAATGACAGCACCAAGTCTTCTAGGCATGGAATGAACAAGTTGGTGACATTTTGCAACATCAATCTTTTTCCATTCTTCAACAATGACCTCTTTTAGTGACTGGATGCTGGATGGAGAGTGATGCTCAACTTGTCTCTTCAGAATTCCCCATAGGTGTTCGATTGAGTTCAGATCAGGAGACATGCTTGGCCACTGAATCACTTTCACCCTGTTCTTCTTCAGAAATCCAACAGTGGCCTTAGATGTGTGTTTAGGATCATTGTCATGTTGGAAAAGTGCACGACGACCAAGGGCATGGAGTGATGGTAGCATCTTCTCTTTCAGTATAGAGCAATATGTCTGTGAATTCATGATGCCATCAATGAAATGCAGCTCCCTGACACCAGCAGCACTCATGCAGCCCCACATAAGGACACTGCCACCACCATGTTTCACTGTAGGCACCATGCATTTTTCTTTGTATTCCTCACCTTTGCGACGCCATACAGTTTTGAAGCCATCAGTTCCAAAAACATTTATCTTGGTCTCATCACTCCAGAGTATAGAGTCCCAGTAGTCTTCATCTTTGTCAGCATGGGCCCTGGCAAACTCTAGGTGGGCTTTTGTGTGCCTGGGCTTTAGGAGAGGCTTCTTTCGTGGACGGCATCCATGCATGCCATTCCTCTGCAGTGTACACCGTATTGTGTCACGGGAAATAGTCACCCCAGTTTGGCTTTCTACTTCTTTAGATAACTGCAGTGAACTTGCATGCCAATTTTCTTCAACCCTTCTCATCAGAAGACGCTCCTGTCGAGGTGTTAACTTCCATGGACGACCTGGACGTCTCTGTGAGATGGTTGCAGTTTCATCTTTCTTAAATTTTTGTACCACTTTTGTTACAGTATTCTGACTGATAAGTAAAGCTTTGCTGATCTTCTTGTAGCCTTCACCTTTGTGGTGTAAAGAAATTATTTTCTTTGGGGAATTCTGAAGAGACAAGTTGAGCATCACTCTCCATCCAGCATCCAGTCACTAAAAGAGGTCATTGTTGAAGGATGGAAAAAGATTGATGTTGCAAAATGTTGCCAACTTGTTCATTCCATGTCTAGAAGACTTGGTGCTGTCATTAAAAATCATGGAGGCCATACAAAGTACTAGATGTAGTAGTTTTTGTTGTGGGGTGTACTCATTTTTGCACCCCCCTAATTTGAGTAAAACTGAAAAATGTGTAATCTAAGTTTATATTATTAACCTTACTTTCAGGTGGCATGGTGGTGTAGTGGTTAGCGCTGTCGCCTCACAGCAAGAAGGTTCTGGGTTCGAGCCCTGTGGCTGACGAGGGCCTTTCTGTGTGGAGTTTGCATGTTGTCCGTGTGGGTGTGCTCCGGTTCCCCCCACAGTCCAAAGACATGCAGGTTAGGTTAACTGGTGACTCTAAATTGACTGTAGGTGTGAATGGTTGTCTATGTGTCAGCCCTGTGATGACCTGGTGACTTGTCCAGGGTGTACCCTGCCTTTTGCCCGTAGTCAGCTGGGATAGGCTCCAGCTTGCCTGCGACCCTGTAGTACAGGATAAAGTGGCTAGAGATAATGAGATGAGACCTTACGGTACTTTCATGTTATAAGTTAAACAGATGTTATATTAAACTTTGTCTTTTCAACATTTTGGAAATTGTCTGTGTTCATTGAGATATTGTTTAAAGTGTTACTTCTCAAAGGAGGTGTACTCATTTATGCTGAGCACTGTATATCTAAATCAGTCATTTTTCTGTTTAGTTCTAGTAGCTGTAAGTAATTAGTTCCTAAATGTATACAATAAAACAACAGAGCCTTTAAAGGGTGGGCTACCTGAATAAATACAATCTGACTTCTTTCAGTAAATATTTTAAGCAGTTATTACCAAATGTTACAAATAACATTCTAGAACAGATTGAGGGTTAAGTAAAAAAAAAAAAAAAAAATGGTCAATGACCTTATGTTCACATCAGATTGTGGATTTGTTTCACTTTTGACCTGACAGGTTAGTTTGCAAATATTTGGCCAGTAGTCAAGTATGAATAGAGATGTCTTAAACCCATTGTATCAAAAGCATTGTTTTATAAAAATAATTTATAAAGCTAGCAGGTTAGTGTTAAATACATCGACACATTATTTATTTGAAAATGTAATCATCTGACTGAAGTTGAGGCATGCAGTTCATTCGTCTAATATCATGAAATGACAAATAACAGCTTTTATGGAATGACAGCCGATTGAAAGCTTTCCAATTGTACAACAAACATGCTTCAGTAGCAAATAAGGCAAAAGGCTGAGATGCTGCATAGTTCCATTTTTCACAGAAACAACAAAAGAATGTAACCACAAAATTCTCATGCCAAATAACAAGCATGGTGGTTTTGCACATGTTTAGCAACTACATAAACTGGCCACCTTGCACTCATTAAGTCTACTGAAAACTCCCTTTTAAACAGTATCTAAACAATCTTGAGGCAAATCTAAGGTCATCTGTCTCACAAATGATGCTTGGCCAAAACTGATTTATGCAGTAGGGCAATGATCCCAAGTACACCAGTAAAATTAAAGTTGAATGGCTAAACAAGAAGAAAATCATCTCATCTCATTATCTCTAGCCGCTTTATCCTTCTACAGGGTCGCAGGCAAGCTGGAGCCTATCCCAACTGACTACGGGCGAAAGGCGGGGTACACCCTGGACAAGTCGCCAGGTCATCACAGGGCTGACACATAGACACAGACAACCATTCACACTCACATTCACACCTACGGTCAATTTAGAGTCACCAGTTAACCTAACCTGCATGTCTTTGGACTGTGGGGGAAACCGGAGCACCCGGAGGAAACCCACGCGGACACGGGGAGAACATGCAAACTCCGCACAGAAAGGCCCTCGCCGGCCCCGGGGCTCGAACCCAGGACCTTCTTGCTGTGAGGCGACAGCGCTAACCACTACACCACCGTGCCGCCCAGAAGAAAATCAAGGTTTTAGAATAACCAAGAGGCTATGGCAAGATATTAAGAGAGCTGTGCATAAATAAATGCCATGAAACAGCAATGAATTAAAATAAAGTTGTAAAAAATGTTCAAAAAAGTTGCAAAAACAATTCAATTCAAAATTCAACTTTATTTTTACAATGCAGTAGACATTGTCAACAACAGCTTTACAGAAGTCTGGAGGTAGAGGCTAAAAGCAGCAAGGAAAAACTCCCTGAGATGACATGAGGAAAATCCTTGAGAGGAGTCAGCATCTTTTAGGTGAGACTAGACTGGAAATTTAATCATCAGAATATACAGCTGTTTAGAGTAAAGTCAAATTACATTTAATGTGTTGATACAAATATATGATTATAATAAATATATAATACATAAGGGGATTCAAGTTTTCACGTGATTTTTTTTGTTGCAAATTGGTTGTATCCATCCATCCATTATCTATACCACTTATTCGTCAGGGTCTTGGAAGAAGCTGACTTTGGCCAAGAGGTGGAGTACACCCAGGGCAGGTCACCCATTCACACTCAGCCCATGTTTACATTAGACTGTATCAGCGGATCATCAGATTAACGTTTTTAAAACGATTAGTGTGCACACAGCAACACCAATACACGATTTGCGTGCACACAGCAATACCAATACACGGATACGCTCGGCTCCGTAGGCATCCTGCGCTCCAAATCACTCCGCCCTGAACAGCGAGTGCCCTCTGGAGGGTGCGCACTCCAGCCTTGCGCAGCTCACAGAGCACGCGAGTGAAGTGAACAAGCTGTGATTCGGGACTGAGCCGCTGTGTGTGTGATCCCAGCGCATATCACTTACCACTTGCAAGTGGAAGGATGGCAAGCCTAAAGACAATCATAACTACACAATGGGCAGTATTTGCATCAGTATTTGCAGTATTTTCATACTTTTATACTCTTTAATGAAAGGTGATACAAGGCGGAAGTCCGCGCCGTTTTTCAGCAGTCACGTCACATGACCAACGCCAGCGAATCAGGAAGGTGGATGTCACAGTGATGTTGTCCAATGACGACGCCAGCTAGAGCTCAGCACAGCGTATCCGCGTATTCTGAATGTTTACACAGCACCGGAGCTGACACGATCTGGATTGAATACGTGGACGCTGGCGGACTCCCGTTTCCCGGCGTTTCCAGGCGTTTTAATGTAAACGGACAGTGCATCCGCGAAGAAAACGAGACAGATACGGTCTAATGTAAACGTAGCCTCACATTCACACCTATGGGCAATTCAGAGTGGCCAGTTGACCTAATCTGCATGCCTTTGGACCATGGGAGGAAGCTGGCACAACCCAGAGGAAACTCAGAGACCCACCAGCTGGCAGTCACGTCCACATGGTGCTCACTGGACACGTGGCTGGCATTGGCACTTCCTCACCTGCAAGCACAGTTAGGTTGATAGGTTTATTAATATGCTGCTACATCGACATCTTTGGTATGACTATAAAGAGGTATGCATGCTGCTTAGTATCAGTTCTAGATATCACTGTGGGATTAAGAGTTTGTGTGAAGGATGGAGACTTCCGGACAGAGACGGCTGTACCAGTCTCCCTCAAGCGCTGGGCTTCAATCTACTCTTGCATTTTCACTAACAGCTCATTTATTTGGCCCTTGAAAGCTGCCATCTCTTCTAATCTGCTTTCCAACACAGTGGAGGCATTCTCTCCTGTTTTATGAACCTGCTCAGCAGAGTTTTCTGTCCACTTTTGTTCCTGCCACTGCCACACTCTTTGCTGCATTGGTGCAGTGATAGAGGAAGGAAGTAAATAGCCAGAAGCATTTACATAGCCTTTGAGGCATATTAAAGGCATATGAAGTGTGCTGTTAATGGCTGTATGCTGCAGTTAGGGCAAGGCTCTGCAGTGCCTGTCTCAGATGTTCAGGTCCCAGTTTGGGCATTGATCCTGTTCATTGTCCAAATTTGGGGCTTGGCAGAACAAATAACTCACCATCCTGCCCAGACACAAAGGGTGGAAAAGTTGATAAAATTTCAGCAGTTCACACAAGCTCGTTTGTGGTCAAGACATTTATGGATATTATTAAATTCTGTAAGATTCTTCTCCAAATTACACTGCATCCATAGTATCTGCGCTGCTACACACTGTCTTTAATACGGGCCAGTGGCAGTCAATCATGACAAAATGAGTATTAAGTAAGATATTGGAAATACTCTTGTCTAAGGTGAGCCCCAGCATGTTCTCTTTGACAGTGCAGATTTTAACAATAACAATGAATTAGTGTTATACTCAGCATCTTAAATCTATTTCCTCAATTCCTCTACAAGATTGGGGGGGGGTGCACAGGATGAGCTTGCCATTTTGGGGGATTGCGCACATGAGGTCACGGTCACAGCGCGATGTCTTTGCTATTAGTACTTGGCAAGGAAATGAAAAAAGAAACAAAAAACAAAAAAAAATTGGGAATAACTCCAATAGTTCCAAAGGAAACTGTCCTGGAGGTCCAGAATGAAAGGAAGCAAAACCAATGACTTAAACAAATAATAGAAGCAGAGACATAAGCAAAGTCCACTAAAGGCCTAAAGCACAAATGTTCATGAATAATTAATTCATTATATCTCCCTCCTCCAAAAGTGTCCACTGCTTTATCGATTTGTGTAGTAATATGCCCTCATATTTTTTCACACATTCTTAAATTTTTAATGTTTATGAGTTTGACAAAATATGAGAAGACATAGGAATACATAAGATAATATTGAAACCCATTAATTAACTGTACAAAGTAAATTAAACAGCAATATTACTGCTGATATGGCATACCAGCTACAACCCCAAATCAGAAAAAGTTGGGACGGTATGGAAAATGCAAGTAAAAAAAAAAGAAAGCAGTGATTTCTAAAATTTACTTTGACTTGTATTTCATTGCAGACAGTATGAACACAAGATATTTCATGTTTTGTCTGGTCAGCTTCATTTCATTTGTTAATATACATCTATTCCTGCATTTAAGACCTGCAACACATTACCAAAAAGTCAGGATGGGGCAATTCAGGGCTAATAATGAGGTAAAACAATACAAAAAATAATGTGATTTGAAACAGGTGATTATAATCATGATTTGGTGCAAAATCAGTCTTCAGGAAAGGCCTAGTCTTTGAGAAGCAAAAATGGGAAGAGGATCTCCAGTTTGTCAACAAACGCATGAGAAAATTATTGAAATGTTTCAGGAATTTCAGTGCATAAAGGGCAAAGGCACAAGCCTAAGCTGAACACCCGTGATCTCCGATCCCTCAGATGGCACTGCATCAAGAACACAACAGGTTCATCTCTAGCTGATTTTGGCAGTGAGGGTGTGGTCAAGCATTGGCTGTAAATGGCAAGGAGTCAAGTTGAACCAGCAGGTAACATGTGATGAGTTATACCTGTGTCTAATTACTGACTGTCTATTAACGTGTGTCTCTGTATGTCTTTCAGATAGCCAGTAACAAGAGAGAGAACTGAGTTTCCCAACATATGGGTTTATGTGTGTAGCGTGCCTACGTGGTAGTGAAAGTCACTGAAAAGTGAAAAATAAAATAAAGTGCACCTTGAGTTGTAGCGCTTGTCTCCAGTTCCTCATTTTCCACCCATCCAAAGTTGTTAGACTGATATAACCATATGGACACGGGATTCCTTTGGCAAACCTTTTGTCAAGCACTACAATACAGAGTTACAATCACAAATGCCAGTTAAAACTTTACTGTGACTAAAGGAAGCCTTGTGTTAACTGTGTACAGAAGCTGGGATGGGCCATTACATAGTGGAAATATGTATTGTGGTCAGACGAATCAGTATTCCAGGTCTTTTTTTTAGAAGAAATGGACACCATGTGCTCTGGATCAAAGACGAAAAGGACCATCCAGATTGTTACTGGCAACAAGCCCAAGAGCCAGGGTCTGTCATGGTATGGGGTTGTCAGTACCCTTGGCAAAGGTAACTTACATTTCTGTGATGGCAGCACTAATGCAAAAAAGTGCATTGAGATACATATGCTGCCTTCAAGATAACATCCTTTCCAGGGATATTTCAACAAGAAAATGCAAAACCACATTCTGCACACATTACAAAGGCATGGCTGTGGAAGAAGAGGGCGCAGGTGCTGGACTGGCCTGCCTGCAGTTTTGACCTGTCTCCTAATCGAGAATGTGTGATGAATTCTGAAAAGAAAAATATGACAATGACAACCTCGTACTGTTGCACACCTTAAGACCTGTTTGCAGGAGAATGGGACAAAAAACAAACAAACACCTGAAACACTTCATCATTTGGTGTCTTCAGTCCCTAAGCATCTTTTAAGTGTTGTGAGAAGGAATGGCAACATTATAAAGTTGTACCATCCCAACATTTTTGAAATGTGCTGCAAAAATCAAAATTGAAATGTGTTTATAATTAAAAAGAAAAAGAGAATTCATGAGGTAAAACCTCAAATAATGTGCTGTTGTGTTGTTTTGAGTGCCATACAGGTCAAAGATTATTTACACATTATTGTCTCATCTCATCTCATTATCTCTAGCCGCTTTATCCTGTTCTACAGGGTCGCAGGCAAGCTGGAGCCTATCCCAGCTGACTACGGGCGAAAGGCGGGGTACACCCTGGACAAGTCGCCAGGTCATCACAGGGCTACACATTATTGTTTTCAGTTTTAATTTAAATTTCTGCATACCGTCCCAACTTTTTCTGATTTTTCTGATATAAGTCATGCAGGTTATTAAAACTTCATTAACTTTTATAGGAGCTTTAAATATTGCACTGCAGTGAGTTGTAGAAGTAAAGCGAGGTACAATATATGCTGCAGGATTTCTAATTTGGTATTTGACTATACTGCTCCCTAGCATTGTGTATACCTTTTAAACTATTAATATTGCATACATTTCAGTGCGTTTAGTTTAGTTTAGTTTAGTTTATTTAACAGGGGCCATGTACAGAACAAGTCCCATACCAGAGTTAGCTATACAGCTAATTTTCATCTGTGGTCCCTGGGCAGGGAACAAAACAAACAAACAATAAAACAATATAAACAATACATACACTACTATTGCCACTACAACTAAATATAAATTAAAAACAGCAACATCATACTAGGACAACACAACATCACAACATGTAACAATGACACAAGAACAACACATCTTTGATAAGCCTTCAGCCATATCTTTAAGGATTTTTTAAATTGGCTGAAACTTGTACAGTCCCTAATATGAACTGGAACTGAGTTCCATTTTTCTACTGCACTGATAGAGAAAGCTGATCGGCCAAAGGAAGCCTTCCTGAAACTCCCATAACAATCACCTCTCACTGAAGACCTAGAGACCCTTAATTTATCTCTGCAAAGTGATATGTATTGCTTGAGAGGTGGCAGTGCAAAATCATGGATGAGTTTATACATCAAGCACATATCAGCAAAACAGATAAAACTCTCAAAGGTTAGTAAGTTGTGTTTTGTTATAATGGCAATTTCTTGATGATGGTAATTTCTTGTTTTTTTTTAATCAAGAACTTTTATAGCCCGTTTGTAGAGGGTGGCTAAAGGTTGTAAGATAGTCACCCCTGCCTGGGACCAACTTGTAGAGCAGTAAGATAGATGTGGAAAAATCATAGAATGTAAAAACAGTTTAGCAGCAGGTAAGGGCAATTGGTGCCTAATATGCCTAAAATTTAGCTAGACTAGCTCTGACACTTTGGATATCTTTTTTATATGCTTTTTAAAAGTTAAGTTAGAATCAATGATAACACCCAGATACTTAAAATTATCAACAGTATTTATCACCTCTCCCTTAACAAGGATATTAGGTTGTTGTTTTGGGGCATGCCTCTTGATGGGAAAATACATGGCTACTGTTTTGCTCACATTAGAGTAAGACAGTTAACTGTCAGCCAGTCAGACACTTTATTTAAAGCTGCAGTAAGTTGTATTGCAGCTTGTTCACTCGTTTTGGCATGTGTATAAATAACTGTGTCATCTGCATACATCTGAATGTAAACTTCTGGGTATATCAGAGGTAAGTCATTAATATATAAACTAAATAAAATCAGTCCTAAAATCGATCCCTGGGGGACTCCAATGGTGCTATTAGATAGGGGATAGCATGTGTCCATAATTCTTGTACACTGCTTTCTTGAATCTAAGTAAGATTTCATCCACGTCAGAGCGTTAGAAGAAAGGTTGAACTTTGAACGTTTGTTTAATAGAACATTATGATTAACCGTATCAAATGCCTTTTTAAAATCAAGGAAGACAGCACCAACAACACCTCCCCTGTCAAGTCTGGATTTAATTTGCTCAATAAAATAACAAAGTGCTGTTTCTGTTTAGCCTGGCAAGCCAGATTAAACACAAGCCAGACTAAAGCCACTCGTAGGCAAAAATATTTTTGGCCGCTAGGCGGGTGGGTCTAGTTTACTAGGCTAGTTTCTGTTGAATGATTCTTCCTAAATCCAAACTGCATGGGGTGTAGTGGAAAATTACCATCTAAATAGGCTATCAACTGGTCACAGACCACTCTTTCGGCTGGAAGAATGCTAATGGGCCTATAATTTGTAACATCAGTTACATCACCTGATTTAAAGATAGGGGTTATTACTGCTGTCTTCCAGGCATTAGGAAAATAACTTTGTTTAATGGACGGATTGACCAAGTGAGTAACTGGAGAAGAGAAAATGTTTGCGTACTTCCTAACAAATGCACAATCACAGTCAAAAATATATTTATTAGAGTTCTTAAACTGGTTTAAGATTTTAGTTACAGATGATTCTGGTACTTCTAAGATGTTAAACAATGGTAGATCATTATTTGGTAATGTAATGACCTTTTCTCTTGGACCAAAGTCTAGTGCTAGATTTTGAACTGAATCAGTAAAGTAACTATTGAACACAGAAGAAATTTGGACTTTATCTTGGGTTATAATCCCCTGCACTTGTAATTCATACCCTTTATCTCTTTTATTATTGTCTCTCTTTAAAACTCTATTAATATTTTGCCAAATTTTCTTGCAATTATCCTTTTATTCATTTATAATATTAATAAAAAAAAGTGCTTTAGCCTTTCTCAATTCATGTACCACTTCATTGCGCAACTGCTGAAAAGTTCTCCTATCATTGGGTAATCCAGACTTAAGTGCAGTTTTCAATGCATAATCCCTTCGCTTCATTAAGTTCCAGACTTGTTCACTAAGCCAAGGTAAGTTTTGCTTTTTTTCTGGAGTATGTAATATTTTTACTAAATTCACTTTTAACCTTATCAATCATGGTCATTAATCTCTCAGAAGCATCATCTAGGTCCCTAATGGAACCAATCTCGTTCCAATTCAGTTGCTTAAGCTGGTGTTCAAATTCACTAATGAGCCTCTTTGGTACAATTTTTAAGGTCCTTCTGCTTTCCTGCCAGTACATAAACCTTTGTTTTGTTAATTTCCTTGATATCAATGTCAAATTATGATCTGATAATCCGGTCAAGAAATTAAATGTTTTTATTATTCTTTCTGGTTTGTTACTAAATATTAAATCAATCTGTGTTTGTGTTGATGATGTAATTCTGGTAGGACCTTGAATTAATTGTGTGAGGTTAAATTGATTTGTTAAGTCTTTAAGTTTCTTTCTTTTCGACTTATCAGTCCAATTTATGTTAAAGTCTCCAAGTAAAATTAATTCTATATTTGTGTTCATTTCTTTCAAAATGTGTCTTAGGTGTTCATAAAACATAGTATTTGATGAAGGTGGTCTATATATGCAAATGACAATGAATGACTTATTGGAAGATAAAATCATTCTTACTGCCATGTATTCCATGTCCATACAGTTCAATTCAATTTCATTGCAGTTTATGGAGTCTTTGACATACATCAATAGTCCACCTCCTCTGCCAGACTTTCGATCTTTTCTAAAAATATTAAAACCAGGCACTAAATATGTCGTGTCAGATGATGAGTCTGTCAGCCATGATTCTGACAGGCAGAGAAAATCAAGATTCGAATCCATTAGTAATTTTTCAAGTTGATCAGTTTTTGGAGCGACACTTCTAATGTTTAAATGTCCTTCCAATAACCCTTTGGGCTTTATGTGCAGGTCCCACAAGACTTTCGCGTGATTGGTTGTTTGAAAAAGCAGAAAATTGCGTTGTTTATGAATGGACAATTTACTAACATTACGTACTTTAGTCACTGGAATCATTCCACTTACACTTGCCGATGTAACAACCAAGGGAGGAGATGGTAGATTATCACTTACAACATTGTTTCATTTTTAGTTAAAAAAGCTATTATTGTTAACAGAAGTGTATTGTAAAAAGAATGAATAAAATATATACATCCTGTCACAAATCACTCTCAGCTGAAAAATAATGGTTTGTGAAACATTAATTCAGTAATTCATACAAATATTTTTTTACACATTTAACACGTAACTGTCTGAGTTTCTTTTTCCTTATCTTTATATCTACACTGAGTGCAACATATGTGCAATTTGTCTCTCTTCTTGTGAAGTCACTTTTTATTAAAACCAATGGGACATATGGTAACCTTGCCACCCCTCCCCAATAAGTCATGGATACAGCTTTCTTCTTCTTATGAACCACAACATCTTTAGCTTCTTAGATGTTCCCTTGATGAAACAATATTTAATCTGTTCTGTTCATTAATCTGTCCTGTCCCTTTATCTCCAAGATCCTTGAAAAAGCTGTGGCACAGCAGTTATGCTCATATTTACATAGGAATAACATCCATGAAATGTATCAGTCAGGATTTAGACCTAATCATAGCACAGAGACAGCTTTGGTTAAAGTAGTAAACAACCTACTGTTGGCGTCTGATCAGGGCTGTGTCTCGCTGCTTGTGTTGCTTGACCTTAGTGCAGCATTTGATACCACTGATCATTCCATTCTTCTGGATAGACTAGAAAATGTTGTGGGAGTTAAGGGAACGACCCTCTCCTGGCTCAGCTCTTATTTAACTGATCGTTATCAGTATGTTGATATAAATGGTGATATTTCTAGACATACTGAGGTAAAGTTTGGTGTTCCACAAGGTTCTGTCTTGGGTCCACTGCTTTTTTCTTTATATATGTTACCTCTGGGTGATATTATTCATAAACATTGTATTAGTTTCCACTGTTATGCTGATGACACACAGTTGTATGTTTCTGCAAAACCTGATGAGAGACACCAGCTTAATAGAACTGAGGAATGTGTAAAGGACATTAGACGCTGGATACTTATTAACTTCCTTCTGCTTAATTCTGACAAGACTGAAGTGCTTGTACTAGGACCACATGCAGCTAGAAGTAAGTTTTCTGATTACACAGTAACTCTGGATGGCCTTTCTGTTTCTTCACGTGCAGCAGTAAAAGACCTCGGAGTGATTACTGACCCCAGTCTTTCACTCGAAACTCACATTGATAACATCACCCGGATAGCTTTCTTTCATCTCAGAAATATTGCTAAGATAAGAAATTTAATGTCACTACATGACGTGGAAAAACTAGTTCATGCTTTTGTTACCTCCAGGTTGGATTATTGTAATGCCTTACTGTCTGGATGTTCCAATAAGTGCATAAACAAGCTCCAGTTAGTTCAAAATGCAGCAGCAAGAGTCCTTACATAGTTAGTTGCCGGAGTCCCTGCTTGTACTCAGTGCAATATGTATACTGTTCCTACTTATTCAGGTGACATTGGGCATACCTAACAACCTGTGTTTTCTCTCCCTCTCTCTCTCCCCCCCCCCTCCACCCAAATCTGTCCCTCTGAGTTACATATTGGTCCTGGGATTGAGATGCTGACCTCTTCTGCTCCTCGGACCTGCCTGATCCATCCTGGTGCCCTGTGTCTGGTTGGAGTCTCATCGCATCACTCCTATGGAGGACAGCCCCATGAGGACAGTTGAAAGTCACACTTGGAAGACGCTCTGGACTTTTACAGTAATGCTTTTATGGCTGAGGACTACAGTTGACTTGTTAACTTTAGGACTGCAGTTATCATGAACAGTTTTGCACTCAAGTTTCCATCAATGAAGAGTTTATAACATCAACAAAACTGACTTCATGTTAAAACTGTTAATGTTATAGTCATGCTGTCTGTTGTTGCCCAAATGAGGATGGGTTCCCTTTTGAGTCTGGTTCCTCTCGAGGTTTCTTCCCCATGTCGTCTGAGGGAGTTTTTCCTTACCACCATCGCCACAGGCTTGCTCATTGCAGATAGATTAGGGATAAAATTAGCTCATGTTTTTTGTTCAAATTCTGTAAAGCTGCTTTGTGACAATGTTTATTGTTAAAAGCACTATACAAATAAACTTGACTTGACTTGACATTAAGTAAGATTCCAATATAGTCTCTTGATTTCAAATTTGTCAGAATTCCCACAAGACAAATTGTGGAGTTGCTTTGGAGGTAAGAAGTTAAGAATTGCTTTATCTTTTCATATGACATCTATGCATATAAAAATAATAATTAAAAAAGTAATTCTATGTTTATAATCTTAAAAAAGCTCTGTCCTATTCTATTCTATCATACTTAGAGGGACACGATGTAGTGATGATCTGCTAAATGCTACAGTGATGATTTAGTGAAACCTTATGTTTATCTGTCTTTGAAGGCCATATGTGGAGCATGTAGTGCATATGTGCCTTCTTGCACTAAGTTAATATATATTCATTCATTTCCTTCAGCTTTTCAAGGTGGGTGTCATGGTGTTAATTTAATAACATGCAAATATTCTGTACATAGTTCTTTTTAATGGAGTTTTGAAATAAAGGTTGTTTATTTCTTCAATATTCTGTACTGGAGGTCAGACTCTTAGAAACATGCATATAACCTTATGTGATCAGAAAAAGTTGTTAATGCATAAGGACTAATGTTAATGCTAACTAATTGTTAATGCTACAGGATGACAGTCTGATCTATTGCTCATGTGCTATTTAGATTATGGGGCTAAACTGCAGAATACAGCATTAAAACTAGATGGCCTTTCGATTTCATAAAATCGGTGAAATTTAGTTCCCTCTGAAATTTGGTCATTGTGACATATATTTATTTCTGTAATATAAACAAAACCCCAGGCCATTCTGTGGCTGGGAAGTTATTTAATTTGAGGGTATTCCCGAGCAAATAATGTGCATGAAATTGTTCACTTCACGCAGTCAAGCAGACAGAGGACGTCAATGTGCACATGTGCAGGTTTACCTTCTTCTTTTGGGTTTTACGGCAGTTGGCATCCAGTGTTGCATTACTGCTATCTACAGGTTTACCTTTGACCATGCACTGATAGTTACATCATTCTGTCGTTAAAGCAGATACGCAGAACCTTTATTTTTAAATACATTTCTGAGTGGATAGTATCCAGAGGTGGACAGTAATGAAGTACATTTACTTGAGTACTGTACTTAAGTACACTTTTTAGTATCTGTACTTTACTTGAGTATTATCCTTTTTGGAAATTTATAACTTTAACTTCACTACATCTGAAAGACAAATATCGTACTTTTCACTCCACTACATTTCTGTCAAGGTCCTCGTTACTATGAAGCAGCTTTAAAAGTGGATGTTTTTTTCTTTTCTAAAACGTGATTGATTTTATTGCAGGTGACACTGAGACAGTCTATCAGTAATCACTAGAGTCATGTCACATCCATAGACTGGATAAAATCAAGATTGATGATTTCTCCGCAGCATTATTTAACACAATCAGTTGATGGCAGAATGGAAGGAGGCAGTTTTTCTGGGGAATGCACGCACCCATGACCCACGAACCCATGTACCAGTTTTCTGCAAGGATTAAAGATTCATTTTGTTTTAAATGTTTGCTTTGTTTGCCTAAAACGAACCACATCACAGCCTACAAAAACTCACCATCCAACCTGCAGAAGCATATTGGGGTATGTAAACATTTTGTTCCAAGAGAAAGCTTGCAGTAAACTTGTCTGTGCTTTTAGAGCGAGCAATAATGTTGCAATGGCTATGCAGTCTGGTTAGTCAAAGGGTTTTCTATGGATTTTCCCACCAAGCTGCCGTTGCCTTGTCCATGGCTAACATTAACACATAGCTAGTTAACTTGGACACCGTTAGTTAGCATGTAAAAATGGAGTTATGCTAACATGAATAGCATTAACTTATCTGAAGTCCTTTCAGAAATATGTTTTAGCATAATCTTGCCAAATAAACAGAATGTAGAAATCTTTCTTTTCTAGTAACGTTAGCTACCCAATATGATTTTGAGTTTGAAAAGAGTTTGCTAGCATGTCAGGTGGAGTTTCACTGACTAGCTAGCTTAGCGTTAAACCGCCATGATGGCACAGCATGCGTTCATTTTGTGAATTCACATTTCTGTCTTTGGTAATGGGATTAGGTTTTGTAAGCGTTATGGCAATAATACAACAATGCGTTGACAGAAAATGTACTTTTAATACTTAAGTATTTTTAAAAGCAAGTACTTCAGTACTTTAACTTAAGTAAAAATTTGACTGGACAATTTCATTTGTATCAGAGTAACATTTGACCAGTGGGATCTGTACTTTGACTTAAGTAATAAAGTTGGGTACTTTGTCCACCTCTGATAGTATCTCCATCCTTGACTCTCATATGCTGCATAATTTGGAATAAAAAAAATATTTTTGAGAGTTAAAATCGACCACAAAGTTGGCATTCGAGCTGCCCCGCTAAGCCAGCCAGCCCTGAGTGCGTGACATCACAGCGGGAACCGGTGCTATAGACCAAAGCCAGACTCGGCAGGCGAGAGTGGTTGCAATGGCCTCTTCGTTCAGCTCCAGTTAGTTCAAAATGCCGCAGCAAGAGTCCTTACTAGAACTAGAAAATATGACCACATCACGCCTGTCTTATCCACACTGCATTGGCTCCCAATCAAATTTCGTATTGATTATAAAATACTACTATTGACCTTTAAAGCACTAAATGGTCTCGCACCACAGTACCTGAGTGAACTTCTGCTCCTCTATGACCCGCCACGCCTACTTAGATCAAAAGGTGCAGGCTATCTGCTGGTACCTCGTATAGTGAAGGCTACATCAGGGGGCAGAGCCTTTTCTTACAAAGCCCCACTGTTATGGAACAGCCTTCCAAGTAATGTTCGGGAATCAGACACAGTCTCAGCATTTAAGTCTAGGCTGAAAACATATCTGTTTAGTCAAGCCTTTTGTTAATGGTGTTTATGAGGTAAAGGAGTAGATCTGGAGGGTCCTCAGACATAGAGTGTTTTGGTAAACTGGGATGTATGGATGCTGTCAGTCCCCACTCGCTTGCTCACTCGAGTTTGTTGACGGTGCAGTGGCTGGCTGCTTTATGTCCCGGGGCTCCCTCATGCCTGTGTTACCTTCTGGCTCTCTCCTTTTAGTTATGCTGTCATAGTTAGTTGCCGGAGTCCCTGCTTGTACTCGGTGCAATATGTATACTGTTCCTACTTATTCAGGTGACATTGGGCATACCTAACCACCTGTGTTTTCTTTCTCTTCCCCCCCCCCCCCCCCCCACCCCAAATCTGTCCCTCTGAGTTACATGGAGTCAACAGGAAATCTTTTGGTGGAGACGGTGGGGACCTCGACTGGCTATCGTAGCCTGCAGGGAATCGGCCGTCAGACGTTCTGTCGCATGTCCCAGACCCGGTGAAATGTAACTGAATTGTCTTGGCCAGGCCTAAGGGTCCCATCTGCATCTCATCATTGCTGAGGAGTGTGCTCCCATCACCCAATCAAGCATTCAGCCAGAGCAGGTCATGATATATTTTTTACCATATTAACATGCCATTGTGCGTCATGCCTGATGTAAAGACTCTCGTCTCTGCGAGCCTACCACACAGATTTAATACTTGTCATTTTTAGGGCATACCTAACAACGTGTTTTCTTTCTCTCCCCCCCCATCTGTCCCTCTGAGTTACATGTTGATCCTGGGATTGAGATGCTGGCCTCTTCTGCCCCTCGGACCTGCTTGATCTATCCTGGTGCCCTGTGTCTGGTCGGAGTTTTATCGCCCCACTCCTGTGAAGGACGGCCCCATGAGGACAGTTGAGGGTTATACCTGTTAAAACTGTTAATATTATAGTCAGGCTGTCTGTTGTTGCCCAAATGAGGATGGGTTCCCTTTTGAGTCTGGTTCCTCTCGAGGTTTCTTCCTCATGTCGTCTGAGGGAGTTTTTCCTTGCCACCGTCGCCACAGGCTTGCTCATTGGGGATAGATTAGGGATAAAATTAGCTCATGTTTTAAGTCGTTCAAATTCTGTAAAGCTGCTTTGCGACAATGTTTATTGTTAAAAGCGCTGTACAAATAAAAACTTGAGATTTATTGGAGATTCTTCGGATTCCTCAGATAGTAATACATCTGACTGTGATAGTCCTGAAATTGGTGTGTGTGTACATGCTACTGCTATACACGTAGAACCGTATCAGTTCGAACCATCGGAAAGTGAATCCGATAGCAACACGTCGGCCACAGAGGCCCCCACCTTACGAAATAAAGCCAGAGAACAAAGCCGTCTAGAGAATTGGATGGACTTGAACTGACAGTCTCATGTGACTCTCATTAAAACAGGATAGGTGTTATAACTTATGCAACATACATGTACATATACATGCATGCATTTTCACTGATAAAATGTAAAAGACTAATTAAATAATCAGATGAACTGAGACAATCACATTCTGAAGCAAATTAAATAATCTTATACTGGTAACTTAAACACACAATGCAAGTTACATGCATTAATCTAAATGCAGGTAAACAACGAGTGTTGTTGTTTTTGTTATGTAGCCAAATGAGAGTCACATCTTACCTGTCTGTGTTCTCGCTTCCTGAAGGCCAATCTTGTGGCAGATTGTTTTGAAACAATCTGACTTTCAGTTCTTCGTTCATTCACTTCTTCCACATAAGGGCGAGATATTGCTGCTGAGGCAAGCATATCCAGCGGGGGGAAAAAAACCCCACTCATTCCACTCATTCTCCAGTTTCTCCATACTGAGTACTCCGCCATTACTGCTTGGCTCACACTCCGGGAGAACTGGTGCAACTGAACTTACTTTCCTTTTCTTGTAGTTTTCTTTTCCTTTAATTGTTGGTACTGCACCCTCTTTCAATACGGGCTTATAGCCAATGCTCATCAACAGATCAGGGGTTTCGTACGAGTCCTCAGTAAAATGTGTAGAGCAGAGGAGCTAGAGACCACTTCATAGGGGCCCAATCCATGAATGTCTCACAAAACACGTCCAAATCTTTGCAGTTTGAACATTCTTGGGCCATGAATGCAACATAAATCCACCTTCTGTCATGTTGCTGCACCGGCCAAAAACACATCTATGTGGCATGGCAATAAATTAGCTCAAAATGGAGGATTGAAGTTGCAGTTAGCTCTGTGTTTTAGTATCGTGGAAATGGCGATGAGACCGATAGCCTTCCTGCGGTGATGTCACAGATGTCAAGGTCATTCACTCAGACCGCTACCTATATGAATCACTTTAATCATAAAAATTACTACAACCCCGATTCCAAAAAAGTTGGGACAAAGTACAAATTGTTAATAAAAACGGAATGCAATGATGTGGAAGTTTCAAAATTCCATATTTTATTCAGAATAGAACATAGATGACATATCAAATGTTTAAAGTGAGAAAATGTATCATTTAAAGAGAAAAAATAGGTGATTTTAAATTTCATGACAACAACACATCTCAAAAAAGTTGGGACAAGGCCATGTTTACCACTGTGAGACATCCCCTTTTCTCTTTACAACAGTCTGTAAACGTCTGGGGACTGAGGAGACAAGTTGCTCAAATTTAGGGATAGGAATGTTAACCCATTCTTGTCTAATGTAGGATTCTAGTTGCTCAACTGTCTTAGGTCTTTTTTGTCATATCTTCCGTTTTATGATGTGCCAAATGTTTTCTATGGGTGAAAGATCTGGACTGCAGGCTGGCCAGTTCAGTACCCAGACCCTTCTTCTACGCAGCCATGATGCTGTAATTGATGCATTATGTGGTTTGGCATTGTCATGTTGGAAAATGCAATGTCTTCCTTGAAAGAGACGTCGTCTGGATGGGAGCATATGTTGCTCTAGAACCTGGATATACCTTTCAGCATTGATGGTGTCTTTCCAGATGTGTAAGCTGCCCATGCCACACGCACTAATGCAACCCCATACCATCAGAGATGCAGGCTTCTGAACTGAGCGCTGATAACAACTTGGGTCGTCCTTCTCCTCTTTAGTCCGAATGGCACGGTGTCCCTGATTTCCATAAAGAACTTCAAATTTTGATTCGTCTGACCACAGAACAGTTTTCCACTTTGCCACAGTCCATTTTAAATGAGCCTTGGCCCAGAGAAGACGTCTGCGCTTCTGGATCATGTTTAGATATGGCTGCTTCTTTGAATTATAGAGTTTTAGCTGGCAACGACGGATGGCACAGTGAATTGTGTTCACAGATAATGTTCTCTGGAAATATTCCTGAGCCCATTTTGTGATTTCCAGTACAGAAGCATGCCTGTATGTGATGCAGTGCCGTCTAAGGGCCCGAAGATCACGGGCACCCAGTATGGTTTTCCGGCCTTGACCCTTACGCACAGAGATTCTTCCAGATTCTCTGAATCTTTTGATGATATTATGCACTGTAGATGATGATATGCTCAAACTCTTTGCAATTTTACACTGTCGAACTCCTTTCTGATATTGCTCCACTATTTGTCGGCGCAGAATTAGGGGGATTGGTGATCCTCTTCCCATCTTTACTTCTGAGAGCCGCTGCCACTCCAAGATGCTCTTTTTATACCCAGTCATGTTAATGACCTATTGCCAATTGACCTAATGAGTTGCAATTTGGTCCTCCAGCTGTTCCTTTTTTGTACCTTTAACTTTTCTAGCCTCTTATTGCCCCTGTCCCAACTTTTTTGAGATGTGTTGCTGTCATGAAATTTCAAATAAGCCAATATTTGGCATGGAATTTCAAAATGGCTCACTTTCGACATTTGATATGTTGTCTATGTTCTATTGTGAATACAATATCAGTTTTTGAGATTTGTAAATTATTGCATTCCGTTTTTATTTACAATTTGTACTTTGTCCCAACTTTTTTGGAATCGGGGTTGTATATTAGATTTATTGTTAATGCTTAAAACTATTCCTGTGCCATTCTTGAGGTCTCAAGGCATTTATAAACAAAAAGTGAGGCCATGGCTCTGTGTATCTCCTTTAAACGAACAGCTGATCACACCAAGGTGCTCTCTGACCGCTGATATTTATTAGTTTGGTCCTGTGTTTCCTTTGCAACATAACATCTTTTCTTCTCGCTTTCTGTTACTGTAGTTGGTCTTTCACGTTTCATTCACACACTCACGTCCTCCATTTTTCTCTCCTCTTTCAAATTTGTATCCCACAATGCCTTGTGCGAATGGGGAAAGCCCATCACGAGATGCATGACGTAGTTTCTTGAATTGGGTCATGGTGAAGCAAGAAAAAATAGCAGAGGATTTAGAGCCACGTGGCCCTAAATTCATTAATTGTTCTATTTTTTTTTAAATCTAATAAAACTGGAAGTCTGTGATTCGAATTCAGTAGCTTTCAGTCCACTAAACAAAAATAACTTGGTGTCGGGGAGAATTCTTTTTCTGACCTAAACTTGAAAAATCTGAAAGGCAGTCTACCTTTAATATTATATTTAGTCATATCTCTGGCTTTAAACCACATAAATAAAACTGTGTGAAACAAATAAACAAACAAACAAACAAACAAACAAACAAACAAACAATGGTTGAAAATGCCTTGGGCACATTTACTGTGTTTGACTTTATAATGCTTAAGTTGATTTGGATAAAGGAAGTTTTCACTTATGAATATAATATTTAGTTAAGAGAAAAACAAGACACATACTGACTTCTTCTTATAATAATCATGGAATCCAGATAATACATGCTTAACATAATAAAAACCACACTCCGTTACTGTCTGAGTATAGGCTGTGTGTATAGATATTTTATTTTTGTGCCGTATGTATCATGTATGGTACGTGTGTGCATATTATCCTTGTGTTTAGGCTATTAGCAGCTGATAATTACATTTCAATAATAGCAGCAATTATTTGTATCTTCTTTATTTTCCCCTAAACCTCTTCAGTACTTTGTCATGTTTAGTCACCAGTAAGTTCTTCAAGCAAAACTCTTGAATAATTGTTGTGAATATAGTATATCTGATGAGCTTGTTCAGTCAAGATGTTTACAAGGTTGTCTGTAAACCTTCAAGTGTTAAACCTTCAAGACTGAAGCAAGCAAGCCTTTATTAGAGCATAGTGAAATTCTTTCTCTGCAATTCACACATACCCAGAGCAGTGGGCAGCAGCACCTGCGGAGTAGTTGGGGATTAGTTGCCTTGCTCAAGGGCACTTCAGCCATTCCTGCTGAAATTCACTTTGTAAATAGTGCCTTTCTTGAAACATGTATCAAATACCTTAAAATAATGACCTACCCTATACTGTACCTACGCCTACTCTATCACAAGGCTGATGGACCTGAACTAAACATTTGTGGATGTAACCTGTGTTGTACAGACAAGCACAGTTCCGCACCGGACAGGAAGTCGCAACTCCAGGCATGGGTGGTGGGCATGCTAGCAAGAAGGCTAAAACCCAATGGAGTGCTACTGTCTGTCACTAGCACATCTCTTAATAATGTGAGGTCTACTCAAGCACAACTGGAGTCCAGCTAATTTGGTGGTATATGAACATATTAACATTCCTTAATTGATGATCCAGTAAGTGTGAAGTAATCACATAAAGCCAAAGTGACTTCATCAATTTATGGTGAGCAACAGGAATTTATGACGCATCTTTCATTAATTCATACATTAAATCATTATGAGCTATACATTAGTGAAGCATTACTTAAGTATATCATTTGTAGCATTGTTATAAAGTGTTACCGTTATTTTTTATATTACTGTTAATTTGTAAATTTAAAAAATAACCGATACAATTTGTAGGATAAATAGCAAGAAGCCTTTACAATTTTCTTTATTCATAATCTAATATATTGACCTTGTTATTCTGCAAGGATTTATATGGAAAAGGATCATGCTTAAACTAATTTGTTGATATGTTATAAACATTTTATCACACCACTTAGTGACTGAAGCGCATAGACTTGGGCCCTCTCAGCAAATAAGGATATGAACTTATTTCCTGTTTGTTTTGTTGTTTGTTGTCAGTACGACTGTTGTTCAGTGCTGGAGAGGCTGTTCCCTGGAAATAAGCTTCTGCAAATTTAGTACCGGCTCTTTAATGGTATTATCTTTTTCATGCAAATACCATTCTCTAACTCACAACAGAGAGATTTCCTGTGCGGCATTTCCTAAATTTATATATTCAATGCAGTATTCTTTGGAGACAATTTTAAGTATGTTAAGAAGCTGTCCAGAGCATAAAACTGACATGCTGGAAATTACTTGAAAGGTTCAAACTCGATTTTGCAGTTTGGCATAAAACATTATATAGTTGCTGAGTTGAATGTTTGGTTCAGGAAAAGGAATTGTCTAGAATTAAAACAAAAACATAGGGGAGAGTGGGGAGACTTGGGACAGTTTGTATTCCCATAAATTTATTTCAACCAATTATGTTTCAGATGACATCAGAAGTTAAATGTTGCCCCTTAGAGTAACCTACTTCCTTTGGAGTCACAAAGCTGGACACTGCAGTAAGGTTTGTGCAGTTAAATATTTTAGTCAACTAAAACAAAAATTTTCTACTTCGCCTCCACCTCCATTTTATGGTGTAATGTCTGCTGGTGAATTCGGGATTTGTTAGGAATTAAAGTATGTAGTCTAGAGTTACCATATGTAGTATTATTTGTTACACTTAAATTCTGTAAAAAAAAAAATAATAATAATAATAATAAATAAATAAATAAATAAATATCATTTAAGGATTTTTTTTTCAAAATGGCTGGATAGGGAGAGTTCGGACAGTTCATCAAGTTGCAGGGGTTTTTTCTTGTGGTTTACAAGCATAAAATTGTTTAAATTTTTTTGCTAAAAATGTGGGCATGTACCTGCATGAGGATTAAACTTATTTCATTCTTTCTTGAGAATGGAACTGTTTTGTCGAGTCAAGTTTTGGGTAAACTGACATTTTTCTATCACTGTACCAGCATTGTGTGTTCCTACAGTTCATATGCTATAAGTTTTGATCATAAATAAAAAATAAACATGTAGGCCTAGGTATTTTATTTTTGTTCCATGTCTCCCCAGAATGTCCTTCAGTAATAACTGTTGTTACCAAAAATTTCCAGATCCAGAAGGATGAAGGAACCATCATGCCTTGTTTTAATGTCAATTGAAAAACAGCATCTTGTTTTTCTTCTGATTTCTTTCTTGGTATCTTTAAGGATACTAAGCATGTTTTCATGCATTTCTCTGGATATTTGATGATCCTTAAAATGATGTAAGATACAAAAAGGGGCAACAACACTTTGGGCATTAACTGCAGGGAGTGAGGAACTGGGAGAGTTATAACAGCTCTTTCTTAACACAATGACATTTTTTCTCTAGTGTGAGGAAATAGACTTATGATACAGATATGGTCACTGTGAATCGGAATCAAGCAAGAGAGATACTCACATATGTTGAGAACATGCTGATTAGTTATGTTTTACACACATCCAATATTTATTGTCCTGCAAAATATTATGCAGCAGGAAGTATATTCATATTTGACTTCAGGAGATAAATATTCCAAAGCTCTATTGGAAACTCATTTGTACACAAACTTCTCATTTTAATACATAATTATAAACGTGATGGGCCTACAATACATGACTTGCACAAACATGACTATGAGTAAGAATGATTTAATCAATAAGAGCAATAGGATATGGCTTACCCCATCTTGTCATCGTAATGCCATGCTAAAGCAATCGTAACTTTAATTCTACACATTTAATGTTAATCAATGATACGGATACTTACTGAATACCTACAACTAAGAACAAGACTTTTTATATCATCATAATTAAGCTTTGTCAGAAAGGCTAGACAAAAGACTATAAATTACAATCAGTTAGCAGAACATATAATGAATAATTCAAATATCAAGGGATTTTACAGTGCCCGCCATGATTATTGGCACTCCTTGTAAAGATCAGTCAAAAGGGTTAGAAAAAATCCACCTTTTGGTGAAGTAGCTTCATCTCACACTGAAAAAAATGAGAAAAAATCCAACCTTCAATAGAAATAAATTTATTCAGGGAAAAACAAATCCCTCATCAAGAAATAATTATTTTCAACAAAAACGCATGCCATGTACCCTAACAAGGTATCCAGGGCCTTTGGAGGAAAAACAGCCCCAAAACATCACAGAACTGCCACCATATTTTACAGTTTGGATAGGTTTCTTTTCATTATAGCCGTCCTTTTTTTTTTAACGCCAAACTCACTTTGAGTGTTTATTGCTAAAAAGCTCCACTTTTGTTACATCAGACCATAGAACATGGTTCCAGTCAAAGTTGTAATAGCATTTTGCAAACTTCTGGTGCTTACATTTGTGGTTAGCTTTTTTTTCTGGCAGACCTTCCAAATAATTTGTTGCCATGGAGGTGGCATCTGATGGTGGTTTTGAAGACTTGGAAACCCCAAGATTTTACTTTTTCACCAACAGTGATCCTTGGGGATTTTTATTTTATTTTATCTTTTGCCTCTCTTACCCTCCTCCTCACTGTGCATGGGGGGGAATAAACGGGTCCTCTTCCAGGCAAGTTTGTAACAGTCCCAGTTGGTGTCCAGTTTTTTATTATTGCCCTAACAGTCAAAATGGGCATTTTCAGACAAGTAGATATTTTTTTATAACCACCCCCTGACTTATGAAGGTCAGTACACTTTTCCTTCATTTGGTTTGTATGTTCTCTTATGTTGATGAATGGCTAAAGGAATTTGGCCTCTGTGTCACCTCATATTTGTTCCTCAGTTAATCAGGAAGTCATGGATTACAGCTTGAAAGTTCCTACACACTCCAATCAACTCAAAAATGCACAATTTAAATAGGAAACATGCTTCGATTATGTTGTGTTAACTATCATTTCCAGGGTGCCAGTAATAGTGGCACGTTTTTGTTGAAAATAATTATTTCTTCATGAAGGATTCATTTTTCTCTGAATAAATGGATTTCAATTAAAGGTTGGATTTTTCTCATTTTTTTCAGTGTGAGATGAAGTGGCTTCACCAAAAGGTGGATTTTTTCTAACCCTTTTTACTGATCTTTACAAGGAGTGCCAATAATCATGGAGGGCACTGGAAGTACTTATTGTACATAGACAGCTAAACTTGTTCCTATTTACATATGAAAACAGGGTATTTGTTTTTTTATTTTGAAAACACTCAGAGAAAAAAAATTACAGGTTAGTGGTACGAGAGGTACATGTTCCGTTGCGAAACACCATATCAGAGGCTAAGAAGCACTCTTTAGGGAAGTCCTGTGGACCACATGTTGTTTGCCGCCGGAGGGCCACAGCATAGTAGTCCACCTGCTCTGCATCCGGCCCATTTTCCAACCAGCGGAAGCACACAATTCTCTGGAAGGAGCGCCGGAAGTTGTCGGAAACAAATCCATATAGTATAGGATTAGCACCACTGTTAGCATAGCTTAGAATGAGAAACAGCTGAGTCACTATGGGATCTGGTGGTTTGCAGAACACACTCACAAGCTGTACTATGTAAAACGGCATCCAGCAAAGCACAAAGACAGTGACCACCAGTAGCACCATGCAAGTGATCTTCTTCTCAGAGCGCCGCCGCTGCATCCATCCTGCCTTGAGCCCTACTGCTCTCATACGCACCACAATCATGCAGTAACACAGGCAGATAGCTGCCACAGGAAGCAAGAAGCCCAGCAAGAAGGTATAGACCACAAATGCTTCTGACCATGAGGACTCAGGCCACAGAAAGTTGCAGTCTACCCCTCCATCCTGTGCTGGAACAGTGTCTGCAAAGATAATGATGGGCAAGATGACAAGAAGTGAAAGTCCCCACACACAGATGTTAACCACTTTGGCAACAGTAGGTCGGCGGTAGCGTGCTGCCTTGATGGGGTGCACCACTGCAATATAGCGGTCCACACTGAGCACAGTCAAGCAAAAAATGCTGGTGAACATGTTTATGCCATCCACGCTAAGGACCAGCCGACACATCATTGATCCAAAGGGCCAGTGACGCACTGCAGCTGATGTGGCCAGAAATGGAACACTCAACATGAAGAGTTCATCCGCGATTGCAAGGTTCAAAATGTAAATATTGGTTGCCGTTTTCATCTTGGCATACTTGAGGATGACATATATAACCATAGCATTTCCTATGATGCCCACACAGCAGACTAGGGCATAGATAGAAGGGATGATGATCTTGCTAGCATTGGACTCTGATTGAAAATCGTCATATTCAATGGTGAAATTGAAAGGAAGGTCAGTGGAAGAAAGCATGCTTTCAGTGCCATTATATTCTGTAGCTTCAGCCATTTTATTCTGATTTTGGTAAACCAACTTCAATCAAGCTAGTATTCATCAATGATATCGTCCTTGTAAATATTTCAGTCATTTGATAAAATTGATTTAAAAATACCTTCGTTTTAAAAGTAACAGTGGTGAGGTTTAAGCTTGGTGTTTATTTAATCCTTTATTCCCCAAACCTGTCCGTGACTGGAGAAAGTTAAAACAACAATCTTTGGGTTTTGCTCCTTAAATCACTTGAATTTGTTTCAAGCACATCAGGAAAATCAATTTTTGGAACTTTTTGGCAGTGGACCTTGCAGAAAGTTGGGATCCTCTGACTAAATGGTTCCATCTGTGGAATTTCCAGCTTGAACATTCCTCATTCATTGATAAATAAACCTATGTGTATATATGAGAATGTTGCAGGTGTTGATGGGCTAGGCTCAGTGAGAGGCTCTCAGACACTCAAACTTGGCAATGAGAGCACAATCCAACCATTTATATGAAAATAGGGCTGGAGAATCATAGTATTATGAGGTTACCCTCTTGACAATATGAGCCTGCCTCCAGAAAAAAATCCCTCGTTGAGAATCATGGTCCTCGCTGCATCCTTGAATCCAATCACATGACAAAATATGCACTTGTGTCTCTGATCTCATGATGGAAATTTGGCACAGGGTCCATAGGAATGATAATTGCATATCTGTAATTCTTGTGTTTGTCTCCTGTATGTCTTATATATTGCACTAGTCCATATGCACCATCTGTAAGATCCACAAAGAAACAAAGAGGAAATTTAGGGAGCTTTCGGTAATCAAAATTTACTGCATATTATACAAAATAAGAAAACATCACATGAAAATGAAACAACAAAGCAACAAATCATATGAAGTTATCGGATATCTCAACACATCCAACATTTATTTTCACAAAGAATATGATCATGTATAGCGGTTTATGTGCAGCTCAGAGATGATGAAAAAGCAGAGCAGAGGCATGATGTGTATATCAGACATGCATTTTTGGATCTGCAGTACACTCTGCCCTTGTGTACTCAGCCGTCTGCCTGTAAAATTACAACAACATTCGCAACACAGAAACACCTCTGACACCAATTTCTGTGCTTACAAGGAGCAAACATGTTGCAGAAGGAAGACATGGGGGAAAAAAAGTTTGCTAAATGAGAATTTGATCCAAGAAAGCAGATGAGAATCACTGACTATAGCTCACCACTCACACTCCTTGTCTCTGTCCATGAGGCCCACAAAAATATCAAACAGAGAGTAATTAGAAAAAAACCACAAACCTAATAACATCAATAGGTTGAATTTGCATTTACATCGGTCTGGAGCAGAGATGAATCACAGCTCATTTCTAAGGTTTGGCAGTGTAAGCAGAGCTTTGAGAAGAAAATCAGTAAAATGTTCCACATCCTCTGATATGCCAGATATTTGTTTGTTTGTTTGTTTGTTTGTTTGTTTGTTTGTTTGTTTGTTTGTTTGTTTGTTTGTTTGTTTGTTTGTTTGTGACAGAAAGGTGAAACAAGGCTTATGCGTACTGAAAATTTGAAAATTTTTCTTATCACGGAAAATGCTTCTTAACATTTTTCTTGCTTGTTTATATCTCTACCTGAATTAAACTCACAAAAGCTGAAGACCTCGGACATTTACTTTCATTACTTCATTTAATTTGCTTATTCATTACAACCCCAATTCCAATGCTTTTTGAAACATATATGCTCACTCTGAAATTGATGCCAGTAACATGTTTCAAAAATGTTGGCATGGGGTAAAAAAAAAAAAAAACTGGAAAAGATGTGTCATGTAAAAAAAAAATAAATAAAAAATAAAAACCTAATTAGGCTAATTGGCAGCAGGTCATTACATGATTGGCATAAAAAAGGCACCGCAGAGAGGCTGAGTCTCTCAGAAGAACCAAAATAACTTTTTACTTTGATGATTTATCACAAATGCACATGAAAAATAAAAAAGGAGAAAAACAATCCATGTGAAAGGGTTACTATATAAAATAAAGTCAAATAGGCAGATGCAATTCAAATAAAATCATATAAATGCTACTGCACTCCTTCCTGAAGCTACTGGCCATTGGTTGTAATCTTTCTGATGTGTTTGAGTGCTATGTTTGCCAGAAGACAACATAATTAAAGGTGATCCCAGTTAGCCTTGGCTTACACCATTAGTGCATCTCAAACAATTAGAATATAGTGAAAAGGTTCTTTATTTGTAATTTAGTTCAAAAAGGTAAACCTTTATATAGTCTATATTCATTACATGTCAAGTGAAATACTTCAAGCCTTTTTGTGTTTTAATTTTGATGATTATGGCTAATAGCTCATGAAAATCAGAAATCCAGTATCTCAAATTATTAGAATATTTCCTATTTCTGAATCTCATTACATTGTTGTTGTCTGACTCCAATATAATGACAATAGAGCTATCTGATTCTAAGATCAATACAAAAAGGATTTACAATACAGAAATGTCCAACTTCTGAAAAGTATGTTCATTTATACACTCAATACTTGATTGGAGCTCCTTTACCATGAATTACTGCATTAATGCAGCGTGGCATGGAGTTGATCAGCCTGTGGCACTGCTGAGGTGTTATTGAAGCCCAGATAGTGGCTTTCAGCTCGTCTGTATTTTTGGGTCGAGTGTTTCTCATCTTCCTCTTGACAATACCCAATAGATTCTCTGTGGGGTTCAGGTCAGGTGAGATGGCTGACCAGTGAAGCACAGTAATATCATGGTCAGCAAACCATTTGGTAGTAGTTTTGTCACTGTGGGCAGGTGATAAGTCCTGCTGGAAAAGGAAACCAGTATCTCCATGAAGCTTGTCAGCAGATGGAAGCATGAAGTGCTCTAAAATCTCCTGGTAAATGGCTGCATTGACTTTGGACTTGATAAAACACAGTAGACCAACACCAGCAGATGACATGGCACACCAAATCATCACAGACTGCGAAAACTTCACACTGGACTTCAAACCCCTTGGATTCTGTGCCTCTCCACTCTCCCTCCAGACTCTAGGACCTTGATTTCCAAATGAAATGCAAAATTTACTTTCATTTGAAAAGAGGACCTTGGACCACTGAGCAACAGTCCAGTTCTTTCTCTCCTTAGCCCAGGTAAAACACTTCTGATGCTGTCTCTGGTTCAGGAGTGGTTTGATATTAGGAATGCGACAGTTGTAGCCCCTTTCCTGAAGACGTCTGTGCGTGGTGGCTCTTGATGCACTGACACCAGCCTCAGTCCACTCCTTGTGAAGCTCTCCTAAGTTCTTGAATCGACTTTTTTTGACAGTCCTCCCAAGGCTGTGATCATCCTTGTTGCTTGTGTACTTTTTCCAGTCAGCCTTTTCAGCAATGACATTTTGTGGCTTTCCCTCCTTGTGGAGGGTGTTGCTGATCGTCTTCTGGCCAACTGTCAAGTCAGCAGTCTTCCAAATGATTGTGGTTGTGTGTACTGAACTAGACTCAGAGATGCACGGTATTTATACTGTTTGAATAGTAATTTCCTCAAACTCGAAATGAAATATTCTAATTTTGAGATGTTTTTTAATTTTTTTTGCACTGTTGGCCATAATTATCAAAATTAAAATAGAAAAATACTTGAATCATTTCAGTTTATGTGTAATGAGTGTAGAATATATTAAATTTTCACTTTCTTAAATAACTGATGGAAAATATTGAACTTTTTCCACAAAATTCTGATATTGCATTGTTTGAGATGCACTAGTAGTTCTTCAACATAAGCTTGATGTTTGAGAGCTTTAGACTGTTAGTGATAGCGATAGCTAGTGATACCTACAATAACAGAAGACCATGTTGGGTTCCATTCCTGTCAGCTAAGAACAGGAATCTGATTGTACAGTGGGCACAGGCTCTGAGACAGAAACTGAATAAGTTGAAAATTGGAAAAGGGCCATGTGAATTTTTTATGCATTGTGGTGCTGCCACATGAGTGGCTGACCGGATAATTGCATGAATTGCAGGGGTGCAGATGCTCCTCTTAAAGTGGCCAGAGAGTATACACAGTTAGGTCCATATATATTTGGACACTGACACAAATTTTGTTTTTTTACCTGTTTACTGAAACATATTCAGGTTATAGTTATATAATGGATATGGACATAAAGTCCAGACTTTCAGCTTTCATTTGAGGGTATCCACATTAAAATTGGATGAAGGGTTTAGGAGTTTCAGCTCCTTAACATGTGCCACCCTGTTTTTAAAGGGACCAAAAGTAATTGGACAATTGACTCAAAGGCTATTTCATGGGCAGGTGTGGGCAATTCCTTCGTTATGTCATTCTCAATTAAGCAGATAAAAGGCCTGGAGTTGATTTGAGGTGTGGTGCTTGCATTTGGAAGATTTTGCTGTGAAGAAAACATGCAGTCAAAGGCGCTCTCCATGCAGGTGAAACAAGCCATCCTTAAGCTGCGAAAACAGAAAAAAACCCATCCGAGAAATTGCTACAATATTAGGAGTGGCAAAATCTACAGTTTGGTACATCCTGAGGAAGAAAGAAAGAAAGAAAGAAAGAAAGAAAGAAAGAAAGAAAGAAAGAAAGAAAGCACTGGTGAACTCATCAGTGCAAAAAGACCTGGACGCCCACAGAAGACAACAGTGGTGGATGATCGCAGAATAATTTCCATGGTGAAGAGAAACCCCTTCACAACAGCCAACCAAGTGAACAACACTCTCCCGGAGGTAGGCGTATCAATATCCAAATCTATCATAGAGAGAAGACTGCATGAAAGTAAATATAGAGGGTTCACTGCACGGTGCAAGCCACTCATAAGCCTCAAGAATAAAAAGGCTAGATTGGAGTTTGCTAAAAAACATCTAAAAAAGCCAGCACAGTTCTGGAAGAACATTCTTTGGACAGATGAAACCAAGATCAACCTCTACCAGAATGATGGAAAGAAAAAAGTATGGTGAAGGTGTGGTACAGCTCATGATCCAAAGCATACCACATCATCTGTAAAATACGGCGGAGGCAGTGTGATGGCTTGGGCATGCATGGCTGCCAGTGGCACTGGGTCACTAGTGTTTATTGATGATGTGACACAGGACAGAAGCAGCCAGATGAATTCTGAGGCATTCAGAGACATACTGTGTGCTCAAATCCAGCCAAATGCAGCCAAACTGATTGGTCAGCGTTTCATAGTACAGATGGACAATGACCCAAAACATAAAGCCAAAGCAACCCAGGAGTTTATAAAAGCAAAGAAGTGGAATATTCTTGAATGGCCAAGTCAGTCACCTGCTCTCAACCCAATTGAGCATGCATTTCACTTGTTAAAGACTAAACTTCAGACAGAAAGGCCCACAAACAGACAGCAACTGAAAACCGCTGCAGTAAAGGCCTGGCAGAGCATTAAAAAGGAGGAAACACAGCATCTGGTGGTGTCCATGAGTTCAAGACTTCAGGTAGTCATTGCCAACAAAGGGTTTTCAACCAAGTATTAGAAATGAACATCTCATTATCTCTAGCCGCTTTATCCTGTTCTACAGGGTCGCAGGCAAGCTGGAGCCTATCCCAGCTGACTACGGGCAAAAGGCGGGGTACACCCTGGACAAGTTGCCAGGTCATCACAGGGCTGACACATAGACACAGACAACCATTCACACTCACTTTCGAGTCACCAGTTAACCTAACCTGCATGTCTTTGGACTGTGGGGGAAACCAGAGCAAACCCACGCGGACAACATGCAAACTCCGCACAGAAAGGCCCTCGCCAGCCACGGGGCTCAAGCCCGGACCTTCTTGCTGTGAGGCGACAGCGCTAACCACTACACCACTAACCACTACACCACCGTGCCGCCAGAAATGAACATTTTATTTACAATTCTTTAATTTGTCCAATTACTTTTGAGCCCCTGAAATGAAGGGATTGTGTTTCAAAAATGCTTTAGTTCCTCACATTTTTATGCAATCATTTTGTTCAACCCACTGAATTAAAGCTGAAAGTCTGAACTTCAACTGCATCTGAATTGTTTTGTTCAAAATTCATTGTGGTAATGTACAGAGCCAAAATTAGAAAAATGTTGTCTCTGTCCAAATATTTATGGACCTAACTGTGTGTGTGTGTGTGTGTGTGTGTGTGTATATATATATATATATATATATATATATATATATATATATATATATATATATATATATATATAATGCTTCTCATTTAAACAAAAAAGTTCTATTTTGGTCTCATCCATCCACAAAACATTTTTCCAATAGCCTTCTGGCTTGTCCACTTGATCTTTAGCAGACTGCATACAAGCAGCAATGTCCTTTTTGGAGAGCAGTGGCTTTCTCCTTGCAACCCAGCCATGCACACCATTGTTGTTTAGTGTTCTCCTGATGGTGGACTCATGAACATTAACATTAGCCAATGTGAGAGAGGCCTTCAGTTGCTTAGAAGTTACCCTGGTGTTCTTTGTGATCTCGCCGACTATATATACACACTGTGTGTATATATATATATATATATATATATATATATATATATACAGTGATGCTTGAAAGTTTGTGAACCCTTTAGAATTTTCTATATTTCTGCATAAGTAGGACCTAAAACATCATCAGATTTTCACACAAGTCCTAAATGTAGATAAAGAGAAACCAGTTAAACAAATGAGACAAAAATATTAGACTTGGTCATTTATTTATTGAGGAAAATGATCCAATATTACATATCTGTGAGTGGCAAAAGTATGTGAACCTCTAGGATTAGCAGTTCATTTGAAGGTGAAATTAGAGTCAGGTCTTTTCAATCAATGGGATGACCATCAGGTGTGAGTGGGTACCCTATTTTATTTAAAGAACAGGGATCTATCAAAGTCTGATCTTCACAACACATGTTTGTGGAAGTGTGTCATGGCACAAAAAAAGGAGATTTCTGAGGACCTCAGAAAAAGCTTTGTTGATGCTCATCAGGCTGGAAAAGGTTACAAAACCATCTCTAAAGAGTTTGGACTCCACCAATCCACAGTCAGACAGACTGTGTACAAATGGAGGAAATTCAACACCATTGTTACCCTCCCCAGGAGTGGTCGACCAACAAAGATCACTCCAAGAGCAAGGTGTGCAATAGTTGGCAAGATCACAAAGAACACTAGGGTCACTTCTAAGCAACTGAAGGCCTCTCTCACATTGGCTAATGTTAATGTTCATGAGTCCACCATCAGGAGAACACTAAACAACAATGGTGTGCATGGCAGGGTTGCAAGGAGAAAGCCACTGCTCTCCAAAAAGGACATTGCTGCTTGTATGCAGTCTGCTAAAGATCACGTGGACAAGCCAGAAGGCTACTGGAAAAATGTTTTGTGGACGGATGAGACCAAAATAGAACTTTTTGGTTTAAATGAGAAGCATTATGTTTGGATAAAGGAAAACACTGCATTCCAGCATAAGAACCTTATCCCATCTGTGAAACATGATGGTGGTAGTATCATGGTTTGGGCCTGTTTTGCTGCATCTGGGCCAGGACGGCTTGCCATCATTGATGGAACAATGAATTCTGAATTATACCAGCAAATTCTAAAGGAAAATGTCAGGACATCTGTCCATGAACTGAATCTCAAGAGAAGGTGGGTCATGCAGCAAGACAACGACCTTAAGCACACAAGTCATTCGACCAAAGAATGGTTAAAGAAGAATAAAGTTAATGTTTTGGAATGGCCAAGTCAAAGTCTTGACCTTAATCCAATCGAAATCTTGTGGAAGGACCTGAAATGAACAGTTCATGTGAGGAAACCCACCAACATCCCAGAGTTGAAGCTGTTCTGTACAGAGGAATGGGCAAAAATTCCTCCAAGCCGGTGTGCAGGACTGATCAACAGTTACCAGAAACATTTAGTTGCAGTTATTGTTGCACAAGGGGGTCACACCAGATACTGAAAGCAAAGGTTCACATACTTTTGCCAATCACAGATATGTAATATTGGATCATCTCATCTCATTATCTCTAGCCGATTTATCCTGCTCTACAGGGTCGCAGGCAAGCTGGAGCCTATCCCAGCTGACTATGGGCGAAAGGCGGGGTACACCCTGGACAAGTCAATATTGGATCATTTTCCTCAATAAATAAATGACCAAGTATAATATTTTTGTCTCATTTGTTAAACTGGGTTCTCTTTATCTACTTTTAGGACTTGTGTGAAAATCTGATGATATTTTAGGTCATATTTATGCAGAAATGTAGAAAATTATAAAAGGTTCACAAACTTTCAAGCACCACTGTGTGTGTATGTATATATATCAGATGAACACAGTGAAGACACAGTGAAACTGGTTGAACTCCCTTGGTAGATGTTTAAGTGTGCAAAATTACTAACTGGAGCAGGAGAGGAGCCTTACAGACAGTAGCAGTTAAGCAACAGACAAAAGGTTTGCCTGGACAGAAGCAGTAAAATTAGGGTAGAAGTAAAAGTAGAAGCAAGAAAGAAAGAAACAAGAAGTGATTGGAAGTGGAGAGTGAAAGGACAAACTCCAGCTGCATAGTCTCACACATGAAATTAAAGTGAATAATAGCCCAATAATGCATCAGTGATGAAAGTGAGAGAAGCGGAGTGAACGAGAGGGAATAAAATAAAAATTAAAGCCGCAAGCGGCCTCGACGGGCCCTCGCGCCAGCGGCCAAGGGGGGCGGGGGCATGCGTCCCCGCGAAATACCTTCCACAGCTTCTTCGGCAAGAGACATTACTCCGACAATGGCAACAAAGCACAGAATCGGACACAGAGTACACGGTGCGCTGAGATGTTGTCATGGACAGAAAATTTTATGCCATGGCTTCCCAACCAAATTAATGTATTTACCTCATCAGTCACCAAGCTATAGCTACATAGGATTGTCTTCTGTTAGACATCTATTAGTCTGTATGTAACGCTACAACACTTGCTCCCGACTGCCTACCCATTCCCCACAAGTCATGTGTGTTTAAGGCAACCAAAACAACATACTCCTGGTGCCTCATGATTATAAACACCTCTCCTGCAACTGATACAGCGCAATGAGCGCCCCCAGTGGTGAAAGTTCACCAAATTTGGTATACATGTCAAGGGACCTATGAAGAGTTGTTGTGTCAAGTTTGATCAAGTTTGACCAATCAGAAGCCGAGATATAAAATGTTGCCTGAAAACAGCGCCCCCAGTGGCAAAAGTTTACAAAATTTGGGAGATATGTCGGGTGACCTGTTAAGAGTGTGCGTATCAAGTTTGATCAAGATTGAGAAAATAGAAGATGAGATATTGATTCTTGAAGAAAAAATGTTTTGGTTTTTCCCATGTCAGTAGGTGGCGCTATGCTGTACATGAGCGATTATGAGTTGGAAAAATAAGTGTCTACAACAGCAACGTACTATCACAAGGTAGTGGTGTGAAGGAAAAGCATTAAGGAATTATTTACCAAAAACCCGTTTTGGAGCAATTGCGTCGGCCCAAAACAGCGCCCCCCATGGACGAAAATTCCCAAAATGGGGTATACATGACATGGGAGGTAGTAAGAGGGTGGCCGTGAAGTTTGACCAAATTTGAGGAAAGATTGGATTTTTTGCCCAAAAATAGCGCCCCCAGTGGCGAAATATCACAGAATGTGGGTAGCATGTCAGAAGCCCAATGAGTGATTTGCGTGTGAAGTATGAGCAGCTTTGAGCAATTAGAAGATTTGTTATGAATTTTTAAGCATGTAAAATTTTGCATTGAAAATTGATTGACGTATAACTTCTGAACGGCTTATCCTACGTGAAACGTATTTAGGAACTTTTGTCAGCCATGTCTGTAGATGATGTCTATCAATTTTGGTGACATTCCTATGAACGGCCTAGGAGGAGTTGCGCCGTCTTCGTGGCCATGCATTTCGCACAAAAGTGAAGTTACCTCACTTCCTGTTGGGCGTGGCTAATGCATTGGCATTACATTTTTGTCCGGCTTACTGAGATACATATGCGTACCAAATGGCATGCCACTACTACAAACTACATGGCAACCAGGCACCTTTATTCGGGAGGCCAAAATCACAATGACTTAGGGGGCGCTAAAGAGGCCCTGAGGCCCGCCTGTATCTGGGCTTCTGGTTCTCAGTAGCGGTGGCAGTCTAAGAAAAAGGAGCCAAATTTCGTGCGTTGTCGACCATGGCAAGCGCCCCAAAAAGGGTCTTGTAAAGAGTTTGCTTGCCAAGTTTGACAAAGCAGAAGCTGCAATATCATTTTTGCCATAACCAGCACCCCCAGGGGCGAAAGTGCACAAAATTTGGCGTATATATCAGGCGAGCTATGAAGAGTTTGCGTATGAAGTTTGATGACAATTGAGTAAATAGAAGATGAGATATAGATTTTTGAAGAATAAATTTTTTGGTTTTTCCCATGTCAGTAGGTGGCGCTATGCTGTACATGAGCGATTATGAGTTGGAAAAATAAGTGTCTACAACAGCAACGTACTATCACAAGGTAGTGGTGTGAAGGGAAAGCATTATGGAATAATTTACCAAAAACCCGTTTTGGAGCAATTGCGTCGGCCAAAAACAGCGCCCCCCATGGACGAAAATTCCCAAAATGTGGTATACATGACATGGGAGGTAGTAAGAGGGTGGCCGTGAAGTTTGACCAAATTTGAGGAAAGATTGGATTTTTTGCCCAAAAATAGCGCCCCCAGTGGCGAAATATCACAGAAATTGGGTAACATGTCAGAAGCCCAATGAGTGATGTGCATGTGAAGTATGAGCAGTTTTGAGCAACTAGAAGATTTGTTATGAATTTTTAAGCATGTAAAATTTTGCATCGAAAATTGATTGACGTATAACTTCTGAACGGTTTACCCGACGTGAAACGTATTTAGTAACTTTTGTCAGCCATGTCTGTAGATGATGTGTATCAATTTTGGTGACATTCCTATGAACGGTCTAGGAGGAGTTGCGCCGTCTTCGTGGCCATGCATTTCGCACAAAAGTGAAATTACCTCACTTCCTGTTGGGCGTGGCTAATGCATTGGCAATACATTTTTGTCCGGCTTAGTGAGATACATATGCGTACCAAATGGCATGCCACTACTACAAACTACCTGGCACCCAGGCACCTTAATGCGGGAGACCAAAATCACAACGACTTAGGGGGCGCTATAGAGGCCCTGAGCCCCGGCCAAGGTTGGGCTTCTGGTTCTGAGTAGCGGTGGCAATTCTCGGAACTGGTGCCAAATTTCGTGCGTTTTCGCCCATGGCAAGCGCCCCGAAAATGGCCCAACAGCGGAGAAAAATAAAGAAGAAGAAGAAGACGGAAGAAGAAGAAGAAGAAGAAGAAGAAGAAGAAGAAGACGGAAGAAGAATAATAATAGTGAACTCTTACAAGAACAATAGGGCCTTCGCCCATAGGGCTCGGGCCCTAACAAGTATAGCTCCACAAGGGAATGGGGAACTCCATCACTTGTCTCAGTTATGAAGTAAAGGCTCCTGAAGTACTTTTTTTTTTGCTGAGTAAACCCTGATGTCAGTGCTAAAAGAGAAGTGCACTAATGGATAGAAAAGAGTATCATAGTACATAAGTACTCGGTATTCAAATTAATAGTGTTTACTTTTTTACCCTCTTGGCAAAATAGTGAAGACTTTGGAAAGTAAGAACATCTGACTTTGAAATCTATTTAAGTTATTAGTATTTATACTATAATTATGCTGGAAAGACTTAATCTCACTGCAGGTATATTTTAATAAGAACAGAATCAGGGCTATCACCTTGGGGAAAATCTACCTTGGGCTTGGTTTCCTGGCTAGAGGATGATGTTTCATTTGGTTGACTCATTTCAGACACCATGTTATCCAGCAATAATACATTAATAAATATTCCTTATTCTTAATGAATGATGCAAAAGTAAAAAATAAAAAAAAATTACAGCAGGCAAGACGAGACAAAAATCACAGCAGCTCTTCCAACATTGAACACCGGGCTGCTGTCAACTTTCATTAAAAGTTAAAATGGCACCAATGTTATTATAGTTCCATCTGTTTGGTATGGTTTAAATCTTATCTATGTTTTGGGGAGGTTGGAGGAAGTTGGACAACCTAGAGGAAAACTACACATCATGTCAAACTTTGCACAGGCAATAACTTGAGCTCAGGATCAACCCAGGAACTCATGAGTCATGAGGCAGCAATGCTACCCATGGTACCAACAACCTCAGCTGTTTACTAATAACACAGTAACAGACCTAGTATGCATACAACTTTCTCAATGCAAGCCCATGATTTGACATGAAATGCAGCCTTAGAACACAGAAACTCTAATGAATGTATCAAATATGAATGCCACTACAAGAAACAGTACAACTAACAGCATAATTTCTTCACAATTGCAGGGCCTTTTGTGATGAAACGACATCACAATCAGGCCCGCACACTTTTCTTTCTATTCTGCTATTTCTGTCTCTAAGCATGGATATTACTGTAGCTGTCATGCTGTCTTATGCCATGTACACACGTAGCCGGGTATTTTTAAAACCGAACATTTCCCCCCCCTCCGTTTATAAAAATGTTTTATCCACACCACCTCGTCTTCGAAAAAAATCCCTTCCACACATAACCGAACATCTGCGTTTTCAATCACATTCATAAGCATTCCAAACCTGTAGATGGCTATTTCCCCAAATCCTACCCCCTAATCACATCGCCTGTGCTCTTGGAGCAGTAGTTGGGCTTCTAAAATTAAACACGTAAATAGCACCTGCACAATAATTAACGCTTTCAAGGCACTACTCCGATCCATTACTCTTTAGCTAGCCGCACACTACGCCGATTTTCAGCGTACCGAGCCAACTGAAGTCGCGAGTCAGGCGTAAAGACTAGTTTTCGATGGTACCGACTCATCTCACAGCCGATTCGAAAAACTAATCGGGAGCCAGACTGATCGGCGAGAGTCGCTAGCAATAGCCAATCATATCTTTCGCATATAACACGTGACATCATTAAACACAATTTCTAGCGCGAGAAATACGTGTTGGTAGCACCTAATGCAGGTATATACTGTAATTCCATAGACTGAAGCTTTATCCATAGACACAGTGGGCTGGAAAGCCACTCTGCTCAAGTTGTGTGGCTGAATTCCAAATCGCTTTAACTCCCCTATATAAGTGCACTATTTAAGGTTGGGAATAATAGCTCATGCAGCCTAGATAGTGCGCTACATATTCCGTGTTGTGTCATTTGTAATTCAGCCTGTAGCATCTTCAAGTGTTGGATTTAACAGTAACTATATCCAATAGCCAATCACAAAGCTATTAAGTTGTCATGTGTCGCTTCAATCGCGACTGCACTCGTCAACAGTCGGGGGATATGTGCATGCCCTGTCGGGAGTCGGCTCTGAAATGGGTCGGTTCGGTACCGCGTGGATCGCCATGGTGTGCGGCTAGCTTAAGTCCATGCTTAATCTGGCTTCTGCAGTAAACAAAGGTCACACGTTTGACGTCAGGGCAGATTTGTTGTCATTTTTTTGGCGCAGATTGTGACGTTCTAAAACGCAAAACTCCGGTTATCTCTGTCCACACGAAAAGGCATACACGGAGTTTTCAAAAATCTTCACTTTGCCCGGAGTTTTTTTAAATATTCGTTTTTGATGTGTTTTCATGTGGATGACAGGCCAAAACGTAGAAAAATATCTTCGATTTAGCAGATACCCGGCTACGTGTGGATGGGGTCTTATTCAGAGCCTTATAATTCTCACATCACAGAAGCATGTTGAGTCTTTTTGATCAATCTGCACACACCAGGTGACCATTTGGGGAATGAAAGAAAAATAATTAAACAATTTCAATGCTGCATTAGAACTTACTCTGAGTCTCCCTGTACATTTCATGCCATACAGTGTCTTGCAAAAGTATTCATCCCCCTTGGTGTTTGTCCTGTTTTGTCGCGTTACAAGCTGAAATGAAAATGGATTTTTGGAGGGTTAGCACTATTTGATTTACATAACATGCATACAACTTTTAAAGGTGAAAATTGTTGTTTTATTGTGACACAAACAATAATTAAGATGAAAAAAAAACCCAGAAGTCTGGAGTGTGCATAAGTATTCACCCCCTTTCGTATGAAACCCCTAAATGAGAGCTGCTCCAACCAATTCACTTCATAAGTCACATAATTAGTTGATTAAGATCCACCTGTGTGCAATCAAAGTATCATATGATCTGTCACATGATGTCTGTATAAATCAACCTGTTCTGGAAGGACCCTGACTCTGCAACACTACTAAGCAAGCAACATGAAAACCAAGGAGCCTCCAAACAGGTCAGAGACAAAGTTGTGGAGAAGTATAGATCAGGGTTGGGTTATAAAAAATATCCCAAACTTTGAATATCCCAGGGAGCTCCATTAAATCCATTATAGCACAATGGAAAGAAATATGGCACCACTACAAACCTGACAAAAGAAGGCCGCCCACCAAAACTCACAGACCGGGCAAGGAGGGCATTAATCAGAGATGCAACAAAGACACCAAAGATAAAAGTAAAGGAGCTGCAAAGATCCACAGTGGAGATGGGAGTATCTGTCCATAGGACCACTTTAAGCCGTACACGCCACAGAGTGGGGCTTTATGGAAGAGTGGCCAGAAAAAAAAAGCCATTGCTTAAGAAAACACATTTGGAGTTTGCCCAACAGCATGTGGCAGACTCCCCAAACACATGGAAGAAGATTCTTGGGTCAGATGAGACAGATGAAGATTGCTGTATACCAATGCAGCCCATCTAACTTGAAGGAGTTGGAGCAGTTTTGCCTTGAGGAATGGGCAAAAATCACAGTGGCTAGATGTGCTAAGCTAATAGAGACATACCCCAAGAGACTTGCAGCTGTAATTGCAGCAAAAGGTGGCTCTACAAAGCATTGACTTGGGGGGGGGGGGGGTGAATACCTATGCACGCTCCAGATTTCTGTTTTTTCATCTTACTTATTGTTTGTATCACAGTAAAAAACAATTTGCACTTTTTTAGTGGTAGACATGTGTAAATCAAATGGTGCTAACCCCCCCAAAATCCATTTTAATTCCAGCTTGTAATGCAACAAAACAGGACAAACACCAAGGGGGATGAATACTTTTGCAAGACTCTGTAATCATTATTCTATGCATTAAATACTCCAAGGCTTATGGTACTCTGTGACCACTGGCTTGCACAGCACAAATACATGACATTTTAAAATATATAAATATATGTAACATTTATTTTGTTGGCCATTATTTTGGATTTAAAGTTTAAAGATCCAGGTGCATTTACTGAACACACATAACAGATGTTTTTCTAGTTTTAGGTTTTGTTCTTGTCTTTCATGTCTGGCTCAAGTATTGCCGAAGAAAGAACAATGGTTATGATGCCTTAAGAAGAGAATTCAAAGAGAATAATAGCATAACCACTGGGTATAACCCAAGAAAGTTTGTTTTGTATCTCCGCCAACTTTGTTGGAGGAGGTTATGCTTTTGCCTCTGTTTGTTTGTTTGTTTGCTTGCTTGCTTGTCTGTCTGTTCTCAAAGTAACTCAAACAGTAGTGAACGGATTTTGATGAAATTTTGAGGAAAGCTGAACTATGGGCCAAGGATCAATTGATTAGATTTTGATGCAAATCCAGATAAGTATGTGGATCCAGGATTTTTTGTGGATGTTCCAATATGTGGCTTGGCGGAGGTATGCACTCTACTGAGTGCCCTTCTGTTTTGGTTTTTGGATTTTTTTTTTCCTGTGTCAACCTGATCACAAGAAAAATTCATAGGAATTAACAACTGTCTGATTTCATGCAAATGAATTTGTAAGAAAAGCAGTTTTAACCCTATCTTCAGTCTATCTTTTCACACAACTTGGTCCATGCTAATTTGTGCAAATTTGCAACCATAAAACATCTCAACAATCAACAGAGTGTTGATTTTGCCACAAAGGTTCCAGGATCCAAATTGTTTGCCTTGCTTTCCTAGTGTTCTAATACAGCATAATGTTGCTTTTTGCTTACTGACCCCAAAGCTGATATGAAACAGAAGTTCACTGTGACTAAGAAAAAAAACATCTGGAGAGAGAGAGAGAGATAGTGACAGCTAGTGTTACTATATTATTTATTCGCTTAACACTATTTGACATATGGCACTCTCCATAAATGAAACTTTCTGGACAGAACATTAAAGTAGACTCTGTTCTGCTGTTGGATGCTTATGGATGCCTATGCTTTTGGATGTCCCTTTATGGTAGTTTTCGCTGGAATATCATTCTCTTGTCATATTTTATGGATGCATTTTCCACAGCTGTCTAAAGGACAGATTAAAGCACAGAACTGAGTCAGTCTGTGGCTGCGTCTAGTTAGTTGTTGGTGGCAAGCTTTGAACCATGCTTACAAGAATATTAAAAGGCTTAAATTAGAGACCACATGGACTTTTCTTGACTATAGTTAATTTTCAAGTGCTCACAGTGTGTAGGCTTGATTGCTGAGTGGCTTTGCGTAATTTCCATAATGCAAAGTGAACATATGTTAATTTAAACAGTGACAAATACCAGCAAACTGCAGGTTAATTCACAAATGCAACATTTTTATAAATGTGAAATAAAATATAGTTTAACATACATTTTGTAATATTTGTTAACCATTAATTAGCTATCAGCTGATACGGAGTATGCTACAATGGTGTCATGATTGTTACTATTGTAGTGTCTCGTCTTTTTGACCTAGGATCTATGCACACTAGGGGTGTAACTCGGTGCCACTATCTGTGTCTGTATCAGTTACTAAGGATAAGGGGGAAAATTGTATCATATCTGTATTTGTAACTGTTTAGAACACATTATCTGTTTATTCCCGAATAATATATTTGCATTTGGTTACACTTCTAATGTTTACTAACTTTTTCAAAGCCCATTACTTGTTAAAACGAACACTTGTGATATACACTCACTGGCAGAAGACTATCATCTTCCTGTCTTAATTGATTAGCTCTTTCCTGGCACTCATTATTACAGTTTCTATTTTTAGGGCTCATTAGAACTCCTAGTGCTAGGGTTTTTTTTTTTTTTTTTAAATCTTAGCAAGTGAAAATATACTGAATATATCTGAATCATATTTACCTAGTATTCCCTATTATAAGATTACCATAAACCAAATAAAATATTATTTTAGCCATTTCTGGATGTTTTTACTAATGTCAAGCTTTATATTTTCTTATTCTATTAACTCAGGAGTTCTCAACCTTTTCTGCTTTAAGGCACACCTATTCATACTCGTAACGAGTCAGGGCCCATTAAAAAAGATTCCCAATTATTTTGGCTCATCTATTCTATTAGAATCTAATAATCTGTTGTAAAGTGTATTAATGGGATGTAACATCACTCCCTGTTACAGATGGGAGCCCAGGAATTAAATAAATGCAATAAAAACCAAAATATTTAATTGTAGGTATTGTATTTAAAACTGTATGGATGTGCCAGAAGCCAACAGAAAGCCATGCATGCAGGGCATTCTCAGTCAAAAGGGGTTAATGATCCAAAAGTGGAGTCTGGTCCATTAACACAAGAACTTGTTGCCATGTTTGTGTCCAGCAAACAAGCAAGTTATTAAAACCAAGAAGTACACTTAAAAGGAGTGGATATAGAAACCACTCAATGGGATTAGATCCTTACATGTTAACACAGAAGGATTTTTCCTATGAGTTGGAAAATTATCCATCCGTTGAGTTCCCTGTTCCGGTGCTGCAGACATCGTTCTACACGGACACACAGATGAAAACCTGGAAGAGCATGGAGGCGTACAACTTTTTATATGTGGCTGGGATAAAGATCTGGGGATCAGGACACTACAAGATAGACAGTGGTAGATGGAGCCAAGTGCAGGAAGAGTGTTTATTAGTAGGCGTGATATTTACAAAAACAAAACACAGGAAAGATTATTTAAACCGCATTATAAACATGGCTAGAAACAAATGTGACAGTGATAATACTTCAAAGTATCTATGAAAACAGTGTCCATATATGCATGTGCTGATTGTGCTCAAATCACTATCAGGCGTTTCCCATAACGACTGGGTCCCAAGCTCGTGCACAACATGCTCTGTGAGTGAACATGGCCACTCAAGCTGCGCCAGACTCAAGTGCACAAAAGTCAAACGTTCACCTGCTGTGGAACTTTTAGCTCATGTGTATATCGCCATACATCGCCACCAAAACGCCTCATTTTCATTGATAACCCATCGCAAAGCATCACGAGCTGTAGTGTGATTGTAGCTTAATGAGGTGGATGTGACGTTGGATGCAACTCAACAATTGTACCATACTATGAGTAAAAAAATTATTTTCAACTTGAAAAAAAAATCACAACCCACTAGATGGTGCTTCGCAGCTCACTAATGGGCTGCAGCCCAGTGGTTGAGAAACACTGCATTAACTCATGGTTTTGTTTCCTTCTAGAACTAAATGGTTATTAGCTAAATTATGTACCAATAGAACAATTATTTCAAGCTTGACATAATCTTATTTTTTAATGTCTAGAAATAGGTTGAATAATCTTATATTTGGCTTATTGTAAGTGTATAGGAATGAAGAGATACATGTTTTAATATTTCAAGATATGTTCAGGTGATAAGATGAGAAGTCATTTTCCCCCCCAGTGTCTTTAGTTGGCTATGCTAAAACTGTCCCTAGTTTTGTGTGTGTGTGTGTGTGTGTGTGTGTGTGTGTGTGTGTGTGTGTGTGTGTGTGTGTGTGTGTAATCCTGACTAGGATAAAGCAGTTGCTGAAGATGAATGAATGAATGAATGAATGAATGAATGAATATACAACTCTTGTACATGTTACTGACATTATTACAATGATATTCTTAATTTCTCTTTTTTCTCGTATTTTTCATTTAACCAGGTTCTGTATTGTCTGATTCCAACTCTGTGTGGCACTACTGCCTTCAAGGTTTTGAACATGGATCCTGCTTCCAATAACCTTCCACTTACTTACAGATTTCAGTTACATTTTGACATGGAAACATTTCAAAACCTTTAAAAACTGCTTTTTTTTTATTTATAAAGTTAAAATCCAGATAAGGAAGACTTATATTTGTTGAAAAAGATGCAGCAATATGAGATGTGTGCACCATGAGTATGGCTTCAGGAAACTTTTTTAACAAGTATATAATGAGATTGTACTCCACCTTGTGGCAATACCATGATGTCTGGACGATATGAATAAACGTAATCTACCACACTTGATGCTGCTAAGTACATAGCTGGGTCTCTTCTTGGTAAGTGATCATTTATTCATGCTCCGTGTAACAGGTCTTGAAACCCTTAAATTAACAAAAGCGCTTTACTTCTAAAGGGGATAGTTTAAAATCTTGTATGATTTCATCAGGTACTTGATGGCATTCAAATGCCAGTCTTACGCGGGCTTTTTCATGGTGGTGTTTCAATTTACTCTTGATAAATTTAACATAAAGAAGACACCAGATTGGTTTCTCTGAAGAAGAGGACACTGATGTTCTCATTTTCTTCTCTCTTTCAGCTATTTATACTCTTCAAAGGTTGTATTTAGAGCCTGTATGCTCCACTCATGTGGTCAAAACCATATTTCACAATTTTTCTTGGTCATAAGTCAAGATACTACTGTATATTATGTTTTCTGAATTGAATGTGGAATAAAAATGAGTCACCAGTGCACCAATACGATAGTGAGTATTATTACCTTAACCACTCAAGATTGTGTTATAGTGATACCAATTCCTATCTGATGTTTCATAAAACTTAGAATATGGGTGACAGGCTGAAAATAAGCAAATGTGATCAGGATTAAAATAGATGTGAAATGACTTGTGCTTTGACTTGTGCTAGATTAACCTTCCAGAATGTATAGGGACATTCATACATGTATCTTTAATCTCATTGTACATGTGTATAGTGACAATAAAGGCATTCTATTCTATTCTATTCTATTCTATTAATTTGGTCGGTAAACAAATAATTTTAAAAAACACATTTAATCAGATAACTGTTTTGTAAGTGTCGAATTATTATCAACTGGAACTAAGCGAACAAAACATTTTTACTCATATTATTTTAAAAAAGACCTAAAACAAGTGACACATAAGCTATTAAGATAACTAATGACTGTAACTGTATGATAATCTTCATGCTAGGATTAAGATCAGGAGTTAAACTTGTCTTTAAAAAAAAGAGCAAAAAAAAAATCCTCACTAAACATTGGCTACAGAAATTACTTAATTCATTTGAGAGAACATCTCTCTTGAGCAACATTAGCATCTTAAAAACTCTCATTAGCATCCAATACTGATGCATCTTAAAACACAGAGGTGGCTGAAATCACTTGCTGTTCAAGGCAAATGCTGAAATGAAAGCACCTGCTGTTCTGCCCAAGTTTCAGGTAATTCAATCAAATACAAACAAAGACAAACAAGTCTTCTGGAGGTGTGAATCTTTATATGGGTTTTAAATGAGAAACACAGAATACTGCCTTAAAAACGCATTGCTATCTCTCTTTGCTGAACAGTCTACGGTTCGGTATTAATTAAAGCACACTAAATGGAATGAAAAGAAGTACTCTATTATAAAAAGAAAGAAAAAAGGGGGAAAAAAGACATCCACCATCCACAATACTTCTGGTTATGTGTCTGTGTATATGATAATAAGGACTCAGTATGGCCAAACAACAGACACTTATCTTATATTGCACATATTAATCTGTAACAGCTACTAATTGATTGGATTATTATCCTCCAACCTCGAGCATAATAGATTCAGTATGGATTTGTGAGCTTTGGAGATGAAGTTGTCTTATTGTACTATTTAACAAAACAATAAAGATGCAAAAAGAGTAATAAATCCATGCTCACCTTTCTGTACATTTTTAGTTGTCCAGGTGTAACACCTGCTCGTCTTCCAGGTGCCAAATAATTCAGCACAAGAGGAAGAGACATATGAATAACGTCAACCTCAGCTGAGTCTTTTGTCCAAGCTGTTATTTATATGCAAATGATGCTGATACTTAGGATTCATCCAGCAAAAACAACAGCTATAGAAATAAATGATGAAAACATTTCAGTTACTGACAGCTTTAATATAGTCTTGATATTTGAAACCCCTAGGCAGCAAAGATATAAACTATATACCATATATTTATTTGTATTTCATGCCTGACAATAGGGCGCAGTGCGATGGAGATGATTGATCTGTAATGATGTTGTTCTTCTAACAACTTTGTTCACTCTAATGAAGCGGAAATAATTATTGCTTGAAAAGAACATAATCAAGCATAGAACAGTAATAATAAAAGAAACTTAAGTGTGTGTCCACATAAAATATGCATATCTTAGTTAATTCATAATCAATCAATCAATAACCTGTCCCTTTTTCCCTTTTTAATCTTTACATCTGTCTTTACAGCACCGATTAGCATATATATCCATTATGCAAGAAGTCCATGTCAGTAATCAGTGAAAATAGGGAACGAGAACTGTCTGGATATTTTTATTAGTCAGAGAAATGAAAGATATGACCCACCTTGTTTCATCCAGATAAGAGTGCATGTGTATGAGCAAGTGTGGAAGGAGGTGCAGGATGCCCGTGCTGTGGTTTCTCTCTCAGGATGCTGGAGACTGGAGAGAGCTGAGATATCCTCTCTTCTCTGCTGCTTCTGCTCATCCAAACAGCCACCAGTCTTCTGCTGCATCCCTCTCACTCTAACGTCCTTCTCTAACACATACACACACACACATACACACACACACACACACACACACACACACACACACACACACACACACACACAGCGTAATGCTGTCCCCATCCTGGAAATTGAATTGCTTTTGCTGTGCAAATGAGTCTGATTTTCTCTCCGTGGTTTTCATTTCCTTCTCTTTGTATCATTCACACTTTCTTTTGTTTTAATATCTTTGTGACGAAATTCCAGTAACATGAATAATTAATGCAGCTAATTACTACTATGCGTACACTTAACCCTAACCTCAAATATTCCTAAACTTGTGAGCATATTTGATATCCATTCCAATGTAATATAAATCCATGGCTGTAACCCCCCCTCCACAATCCCCCACACCCTCCTTTCTATGAAATGCATCCACTTGAGCAAGGAAATAATTTTGAAAGCTGGTGGGTTGTTGGAGCCCAACTCCAACAACCCACCACATATATAAGACATAGAAATAAATTTAATTGTCTGATTCGCATATCAAAATGAACTTCTCAACAGGAAATGGCCAAACAACGCTCTTCCTACCACATTTCATGATGGAGCATCTGACTTATCTGACTCACAAGATATTGTCAACAAATTCAATGATTTTTTCATTAATATAGGTCCTTCACTGGCTAAGAAAATTAATAAAACTGTTTGTTCCCCCCAACATACTTTAGCGGCTCTTATCCACTAATTACATCTTTCAAGGCACCGAAGTACAAGTGAAATTCATGACATACTTGTTGAGCTAAAATGTTCAGTCCCTGGACATGATGAAATAAGTACCTCTATATTAAAACAAATCTTTCCAACAATTTTGAAACCAATTACACATGTCTTTAAAATTTCACTGGAAACTGGAATAGTGCCATCAGACCTGAAAATAGCCAAAGTTATACCACCGTATAAAGCTGGGGACCCTTGTGTATTCACTAACTATCAACCAATATCTATCTTACCAGGATTTTCTAAAATCTTAGAAAAATTAGTATACAAAAGGATGGTACGGCACCTAGAAAAAAATAATGTTCTATATAACCACCAATATGGATTTCGGAAAAATTATTCATGTTATATGGCCCTTTTACAACTTGTTGAAAGAATTACAACAGCTCTAGTAAACAATGAATATACCATAGGGATATTCCTGGATCTGTCAAAAGCTTTTGATAGTGTAGACCACCACATCCTAATGGATAAACTGAGCTTTTATGGCTTTCAGGGTTCTGTTCGTAAGTGGCTAAATGACTATTTAACAAGCAGGAAACAATATGTTACCACCCGCGACTACCACTCCCCTATGAAAACCATCTCATGTGGTGTTCCACAAGGATCCATCCTTGGCCCACTATTGTTTCTAATCTATATAAATGACTTAGCATTTGTACCCAAAAAATTGTTTACTTTACTATTCGCAGATGACACGAACCTGTTTATGTCCCACCAAAACTTTGATGTCCTAGTTAGCTCCATGAATTATGAAATGTGTGGGGTAAATAAGTGGTTTCAAGCAAACAAACTATCCTTAAATATAAAAAAAATTTATCATCTTTGCAGGAAAAAGTTAAAAACACTGTAAGAAAAACGGCAAAATATATATTGACAACATACCAATCAATCAAGTTATATATACACACTTCTTAGGTGGTTTAATAGATGAAAAGCTTACATGGAAAAATTATGTTGAGTTCATTAGCAAAAACATATACAAGAATATAGGAATAATACAAAAGGTTAAATATTTACTATCACAAAAAAGACTCATGATTCTATACTACACCTTGATTTACCCATACCTTACATAGTGCAATATTATATGGGCAAGCACTTATCCAACAATGCTAAAGCCATTGCTCTTACTACAGAAAAGCTTTACTAGGATTGCTTCAAATGTGTCATATACATTCCCTTCAGCAAATTTGTTTCATGATTTAAAAGTATTAACAATATACAACATTAACAAATTACAGAATAGTCTTTTTGTTCACAAAATCATCTATGGAAGTTCATGTTTACCAGCACATTACAGAGATAGCGTCACATTTAACTCAGATATCCACAAACACAACACAAGACAGTGCAATAACTTAAGACCGATTCTAACCAAATCTAATCAGCGACGGTTTGCTTTAATGTATAGACGACCCTTTGTATGGAATAGTCTAAAAAGACAATTACAAAACAGTACGTCTCTGCCCCTTTTCAAGAAGCAGCTGATAAAGGAAATCTTGAATAATCCAACTACTAAATTACACTGATCCATCTTTCCAAGTCCTTGTTATCAATTAATTGTTTACAATTGACAATGTTTTCATGTTTAATATTAGATTTGTTCAGAAAGTTGATCTTTAGCTTAGCCCTATCATTTTATTCAGCAAATCGATGTCATTGTTGTCATTTTACCATGTATTCATATATTTGCTTGTGGCAAATTGTATGGGTTTTTTCCCCCTGGCTATCTAGTTGATTAATTACTTAAATTATTAAGGTTTTTTTTAAACTTTATGCTTTATATAAGTTGACCTAATATTGTCATTTTTATTTTAACAAGGGGAGACTCTCGAAAACCCATCAGGTTTCAGGCCTCCCCTGGATGTCTTGTATTTGTTATATTTTGTTAAGCCAATTTTTTTCTTGTATGTGCAAAAAACAATAAACAATAAGTTGACCGTAGGTGTGAATGTGAGTGTGAATGGTTGTTTGTCTCTATGTGTCAGCCCTGCGATGATCTGGCGACTTGTCCAGGGTGTACCCCGCCTCTCGCCCGTAGTCAGCTGGGATAGGCTCCAGCTTGCCTGCGACCCTGTAGAACAGGATAAGTGGCTACAGATAATGGATGGATGGATGGATGGATGGATGGATTGTTTTGCATAATTATTTACAAATAAAAATGCAAAAGTAGTGATTGCGTGTGTTCACCCTTGTCACTTCAAAACCCAACGTGATCCTGGAAGACCCCAGAGTCCGTCTAAGAATATCACTAAAGAAACAGCAAGGAGCTATGAAAATAAGTCTGGGAAATTAGCAATCAGGGTTTTGCTATTTAACCAAATGCAAAACTTTGCCAAGAGGAATGGGCCAAAATTGAACTACAATGCTGGAAGTACACTATATGGCCAAACATTTGTGGACACCTGACAGTCACACCAGCACCGAAGTCCATTCCAGTCTCAACACAAACACAGTCTCTGTGAAGTATATGCTCAGTGTCATATTGTTTGCTAGACAATCTTTTTGATTGTGTTATGCATTTCTAGTTCTAACTGTTTGCTACTTGTTTCCACTTGATTTTCCCATTGCTTATAATATCCTGGTTGCTGATCGCCTGACTCTTTGCCTGTTTCTTGACCACAATTTTTGATCATGTTTTAGAATTTTCTGCCCTATTTGTTATTAAACACTTTATATGCACTTCCATCAACCTCCAGTGTCTCCCTGACATTGACCATCACACCCATATACGTTTTTTTCCCCCCCAAACTGCTGCCACAAAGTTGGAAGCACATAATTATATAAAAATAACTTTGTTTGCTGTAACATTACAGTTTCTCTTCTCTGGAACTACAACATCCAAGCATGTTCCAGCATGGCAATGCCCCTGTGCACAAAGCAAGGTCTGTAAAGACATGCGTTACCAAGGTTGGAGTGGAAGAACTCGAGTGGCCCACACAGAGCCCTGATCTCAACCCCACTAAACGCCTTCTGGATGAACTGGAACATGGACTGAACCTCAGGTTTTGAAAGACATCAGTGCCTGACTTCACTAATGCTCTTGTGGCTGAATGAACAAATCCCAGAGCTAGAATAGAATGCCTTGATTGTCACTGCACAAAATGTACAACGAAATTTAGTTAATCAGAGGACAGCAAAGCCACTGTGTATGTGCATGCTGCCACTCATGGACACTTCAGCCCAAGACCGTCCCATGTTTAAGGTGTAAAATGTACTGTTGTGTTATACAATCAGGCTGCACACACACACACACACACACACACACACACACACACACACACACACACACACACACACACACAGAGGAAGGAAGGCTTATTTTATTTTTCAACTCAAAGCATGGTCACCACTGCATGTTACCATGCTAAAGTCATTCTATTTCAGCCTGCAGATAAGAACAGACCAGCTGTTCAGTACTGATATACAACCCCGATTCCAAAAAAGTTGGGACAAAGTACAAATTGTAAATAAAAATGGAATGCAATGATGAAGTTTCAAAATTCCATATTTTATTCAGAATAGAACATAGATGACATATCAAATGTTTAAACTGAGAAAATGTATCATTTAAAGAGAAAAATTAGGTGATTTTAAATTTCATGACAACAACACATCTCAAAAAAGTTGGGACAAGACCATGTTTATCACTGTGAGACATCCCCTTTTCTCTTTACAACAGTCTGTAAACGTCTGGGGACTGAGGAGACAAGTTGCTCAAGTTTAGGGATAGGAATGTTAACCCATTCTTGTCTAATGTAGGATTCTAGTTGCTCAACTGTCTTAGGTCTTTCTTGTCATATCTTCCGTTTTATGATGCGCCAAATGTTTTCTATGGGTGAAAGATCTGGACTGCAGGCTGGCCAGTTCAGTACCCGGACCCTTCTTCTACACAGCCATGATGCTGTAATTGATGCAGTATGTGGTTTGGCATTGTCATGTTGGAAAATGCAATGTCTTCCCTGAAAGAGACGTCGTCTGGATGGGAGCATATGTTGCTCTAGAACCTGGATCTACCTTTCAGCATTGATGGTGTCTTTCCAGATGTGTAAGCTGCCCATGCTACATGCACTAATGCAACCCCATACCATCAGAGATGCAGGCTTCTGAACCGAGCGCTGATAACAACTTGGGTCGTCCTTCTCCTCTTTAGTCCGAATGACACGGCGTCCCTGATTTCCATAAAGAACTTCAAATTTTGATTCGTCTGACCACAGAACAGTTTTCCACTTTGCCACAGTCCATTTTAAATGAGCCTTGGCCCAGAGAAGACGTCTGCGCTTCTGGATCATGTTTAGATACGGCTTCTTCTTTGAACTATAGAGTTTTAACTGGCAACAGCGGATGGCACGGTGAACTGCGTTCACAGATAATCTCATCTCATCTCATCATCTCTAGCCGCTTTATCCTTCTACAGGGTCGCAGGCAAGCTGGAGCCTATCCCAGCTGACTACGGGCGAAAGGCGGGGTACACCCTGGACAAGTCGCCAGGTCATCACAGGGTTCACAGATAATGTTCTCTGGAAATATTCCTGAGCCCATTTTGTGATTTCCAATACAGAAGCATGCCTGTATGTGATGCAGTGCCGTCTAAGGGTCTGAAGATCATGGGCACCCAGTATGGTTTTCCGGCCTTGACCCTTACACACAGAGATTCTTCCAGATTCTCTGAATCTTTTGATGATATTATGCACTGTAGATGATGATATTTTCAAACTCTTTGCAATTTTACAAATGTCGAACTCCTTTCTGATATTGCTCCACTATTTGTCGGCGCAGAATTAGGGGGATTGGTGATCCTCTTCCCATCTTTACTTCTGAGAGCCGCTGCCACTCCAAGATGCTCTTTTTATACCCAGTCATGTTAATGACCTATTGCCAAGTGACCTAATGAGTTGCAATTTGGTCCTCCAGCTGTTCCTTTTTTCTCCCTTTAACTTTTCCAGCCTCTTATTGCCCCTGTCCCAACTTTTTTGAGATGTGTTGCTGTCATGAAATTTCAAATGAGCCAATATTTGTCATGAAATTTCAAAATGTCTCACTTTCGACATTTGATATGTTGTCTATGTTCTATTGTGAATACAATATCAGTTTTTGAGATTTGTAAATTATTGCATTCTGTTTTTATTTACAATTTGTACTTTGTCCCAACTTTTTTGGAATCAGGGTTGTACTCTAGTCAGTCCATATCACTCAAAAGCACTGTTATTCTTCTATTCTATCCTTTTTTCCACCTTCTTTCTGAACATACAACCCATAACAAGTCATACTAAATGAAAGAGGATTATGTAATCACGCTCTTTCATTCCTTGGAGAGTAATCCTTTTAAAGTAACAAAGGTTCATTGCCCTTTAATTTTCTTTTTCAAGCACTAAGGACTGCTATCCTCCTAACAGATCTTCTTGGCAAAATATAAACAGGTTTAATATTTATAAACCGTGTGTACATGTGTATGGTGGAAAAATATTATCAAAGGGGTTCTCTCACCCTTCCCAGAATCCAATTCTGTTTTTGTTTTGAAAGCATATGACCGGTACCTGCTAGCTTTCTGTGCAGGAAACCCTTTGCAAAGTCACTGTTATTGATCCCTTCAAAACCCATCTCCAATTTTTCCTTCATCTACATATCATACATGGAAGCTTTGAATAAAATATGCCTTATTTTTTCTTTCCTTTGAAGCTGCATGTGAGACAGCTGAGGCCAGTTCAGGTCCATTACAACAGAATAACCATAAGAAGATGGAATGGGTTGGTCCAAAGAATTTAAAATGTAGATACTTTGACAAAATATATTCAATTTCATGTTACAATTTATAGTTTATGGCCTAGGATGTTGCTGGATTGTTGTGGATAGTTTTTGGATATCCTTATCTTTTTAACACAGAAGAAATGACCCAACATAATCTATCAAAAAGAAATAAATAAAACTAACAAATCGGTTGAGGACCAATTCAGTGTATTGAATCACCTATACATCCAATAAACTCATCTCATCTTATTATCTCTAGCCGCTTTATCCTTCTACAGGGTCGCAGGCAAGCTGGAGCCCATCCCAGCTGACTATGGGCGAAAGGCGGGGTACACCCTGGACAAGTCGCCAGGTCATCACAGGGCTGACACATAGACACAGACAACCATTCACACTCACATTCACACCTACGGTCAATTTAGAGTCACCAGTTAACCTAACCTGCATGTCTTTGGACTGTGGGGGAAACTGGAGCACCCGGAGGAAACCCACGCGGACACGGGGAGAACATGCAAACTCCACACAGAAAGGCCCTCGCCGGCCCCGGGGCTCGAACCCAGGACCTTCTTGCTGTGAGGCGACAGCGCTAACCACTACACCACCGTGCCGCCCCTCCAATAAACTAATAATTATAAATAATTGTGTTTTTAACACAATAGCCCTTTATCACTTCTTCTTCTTCTTCTTCTTCTTTTGGCTATTCCCATTAGGGGTCACCACAGCCGATAATGTCCCTCCATCTCCTCCTGTCCTCTGTATCTTTTTCTGTAGCACCAACTGTCCTCATGTCCTCCTTCACCACATCCATAAATCTCATCTTTGGTCTTCCTCTTTTCCTTCTACCTGGCAACTCCATCCCCAGCATTCTTTTCCCAATAAACCTCGGCTCTCTCTTCTGTACGTGTCCAAACCATCTCAATCTCACCTCCCTCACTTTGTCTCTAAGCCGTCCTACATGTCCTGTCCCCCTAATAGTCTCATTTCTCATCCTGTCCAACTTTGTCACTCCCAATGAAAATCTCAGCATCTTCAGCTCTGCTACCTCCAGTTCAAGTCAAGTCAAGTTTATTTGTATAGCACTTTTAACAATAAACATTGTTGCAAAGCAGCTTTACAGAATTTGAATGACTTAAAACATGAGCTAATTTTATCCCTAATCTATCCCCAATGAGCAAGCCTGTGGTGATGGTGGCAAGGAAAAACTCCCTCAGACAACATGAGGAAGAAACCTCGAGAGGAACCAGACTCAAAAGGGAACCCATCCTCATTTGGGCAACAACAGACAACATGACTATAACATTGACAGTTTTAACATGAAGTCAGTTTTGTTGATGTTATAAACTCTTCATTGATGGAAACTTGAGTGTAAAACTGTTCATGATAACTGCAGTCCTAGAGTTAGCAAGTCAACTGTAGTCCTCAGCCATAAAAGCATTACTGTAAGTGTCCAGAGCATCCTCCGAGTGTGACTTTCAACTGTCCATATGGGGCCGTCCTCCACAGGAGTGATGCGATGAGACTCCAACCAGGCACAGGGCACCAGGATGGATCAGGCAGGTCTGAGGAGCAGAAGAGGTCAGCATTTCGATCCCAGGACCGACATGTAACTCAGAGGGACAGATTGGGGGGGGGGGGGGAGTTCAGCCTTCTGTCCTTTTGTCAGTACCACTGTCTCCAAACCATACACCATCGCTGCTCTTACTACTGTCTTGTGCACTTTCCCTTTCACTCTTGCTGGCATCCTTCTGTTACAAATCACTCCTGACCCTCTCCTCCATCCATTCCAACCTGCTTGCACTCTCTTTTTCACTTCTCTTCCACACTTGCCATTACTTTGTACAGTTGACCCCAGATATTTGAACTCCTCTGCTTTAACCACCTCTGTTCCTTGTGATGGTCAAAGCAGATGAGTTCAAATATCTGGGGTCAACTGTACAAAGTAATGGTGAGTGCGGAAGATCCTTATAATATCCCTGACAATATCCCTTACAAGATCCTTACAAAAGCCCTTTATCACATTGTTATTTAAAAAAAAAAGTTTTCCTGAAAATCCATAGTAAGGAAATTTGCATCAACAAATGAGCTCGTAATTCTACAACCCTCAACCAGGAAAGGTTGGGATGGTATGGAAAATGCAAATTTTAAAAAAGAAAGCATTGATTTTTAAATTTACTTTGACTTGTATTTCAAACAGTATGAACCCAAGATATTTTATGTTTTGTCTGGTCAATTTCATTTCATTTGTTAATATACATCCACCTGGCGACTTGTCCAGGGTGTACCCCGCCTTTCGCCTGTAGTCAGCTGGGATAGGCTCCAGCTTGCCTGCGACCCTGTAGAAGGATAAAGCGGCTAGAGATAATGAGATGAGATGAGATGAGATGAATATACATCCATTCCTGTGTTTCAGGCCTGTAACACATTACAAAAAATGTTGGGACAGGGAAATTTAGGACAAGTAATGAGGTAAAACAATTAAATAATAATGTGATTTTGAAACAGGTGATGTTAACAGGTGAATGTAATCATGATTTGGTACAAAATCAGTATCTAGGAAAGGCCTAGTCTTTGAGGAGCAAAAATAGGCTGAGGATCTCAAGTTTGTCAGTAAATGTGTGAGAAAATTATTGAAATGTTTAAAATGTTTTTCAAAGAAAGACAGGAAGGGATTTGGATATTTCAGCCTCTACAGGGCATAATATCATTAAATCTTTCAAGGAATCTAGAGGAATTTCAGTGCATAAAAGGGCAAGGGCACAAGCCTAAGCTGAACACCCGTGATCTCCGATCCCTCAGATGGCACTACATCAAGAGCCGCCATTCATCTATAGCTGATATAACCACGTAGACTCGGGATTACTTTGGCAACCCTTTGTCAAGCACCAGCAGGGAGTTACATCCACAAATGCCACTTACAATTTTACTGTGCAAAAAGGAAGCCTTTTGTAAACTGTGTCCAGAAGTGCCATCAACTTCTCTGGGTTTGGAGGCATCTGGGACGGACGATTACACAGTGGAAATGTGCACTGTGGTCACAAAAATCAGTATTCCAGGGCTTTCTTGTAAGAAATGGATGCTGTGTGCTCTGGATCAAAGACGAAAAGGACCATCTAGACTGTTACCAGCAACAAGTCCAAAAGCCAGGGTCTGTCATGGTATGAGGTTGTGTCAGTGCCCTTGGCAAAGGTAACTTACACTTCTGTGATCGCAGCATTAATCTTGGAGCAACATATTCTGCCTTCAAGACGACATCTTTTCCAGGGAGATTTCAACAAGACAATGCAAAACCACATTCTGCACACATTACAAAGGCATGGCTGTGGAAGAAGAGGGTGCCTGTCCTCTCTGTCCCCAATAAAGAATGTGTGGGAATTTTGAAACAAAAAAATATGACGACAACCCATACTGTTGCACACCTTAAGACCTGTTTGTAGGAACAATGGGACAAAATATCACCTGAAACACTTCATCACCTGGTGTCTTCAGTCCCTAAACATCTTTTAAGTGTTGTGTGAAGGAATGGCAACATTTATAAAGTGGTAAATGCTTTACTGTCCCAACTTTTTTGAAATGTGTTGCAAGAATTAAAATTGAGATGTGCTTATTTTTAAAAAATAAACTAAAATTCATGACGTAAAATGTCAAATAATGTGCTGCTGTATTGGTTTGATTGCAATACAGGTAAAGTATCATTTACAAATCATTGCTTTCAGTTTTAATTTCAATTTCAACATACCGTCCCGACTTTTTCTGATTTGGGGTTGGTAAAAAAAAAAAAACATTTACGTATAAATTAAAAAACTGTTGGGTAATATACAGTACATTCACTGTCCACTTTAATAGGAACATCTGTACAGCTGCTCACTGATGCAGTTATTCAATCAGCCAATCATATGGTTGCAGCACAATGCATAAACTCAAGCTGATATATTTTGTGTAAACTCTAGAGACTATTGTGTGCAAAAATCCCAAGAGATCAGAAGTATTTGAAATAATTAAACCAGCCCATTTGGCACCAACATTCATGATAAGGTCACAGGAGATGACATTTGTTCCCCATTCTGATGTTTGATGGGAACATTAACTGAAGCTCTTGACCTGCATCTGCATGATTTTACCCATTGCGCTACTGTCACAACTGGCTGATTGTATAACTGCATAAATGAGCAGGTGTACAGGTATTCCTATTAAAGTGGATGGTGAGTGTATCTATCTAGCATCTCGCTACAGTGACATGGCCGTTCTGATGACTTCAGCCATCAAAGTCTCTAGGGAGAGATTACAGTAGCAGTTTCCTGTTGCCTTCTACTGGATTATTATGGAGGTTTTCTCCTTTCAATCATTCACACACCTATGGACAATTTAGAGTAGTCACTTAACCTAACCATATGTCTTTGGACTGTGGGGGGAACCAGAGCACCCGGAGGAAACCCACGTAGACACGGGGAGAACATGCAAACTCCACACAGAAATGCCCTCGCCGGCCGCTGGGCTCAAACCCAGGACCTTCTTGCTGTGAGGTGACAGTGATAACCACTACACCACCATGCTGCCCTGGGGTTGTATTATCTCATCTCTAGCCGCTTTATCCTGTTCTACAGGGTCGCAGGCAAGCTGGAGCCTATCCCAGCTGACTACGGGCGAAAGGCGGGGTACACCCTGGACAAGTCGCCAGGTCATCACAGGGCCGACACATAGACACAGACAACCATTCACACTCACATTCACACCTACGGTCAATTTAGAGCCACCAGTTAACCTAACCTGCATGTCTTTGGACTGTGGGGGAAACCGGAGCACCCAGAGGAAACCCACGCGGACACGGGGAGAACATGCAAACAGTGCCTTATGAAATATGGTCACTTTTGTGTTATCTGTCTGGGACTTTTTCTCTCCATGTGTGCAAATAATCACACCCAACATGTCTGAACATCCATCCATCCACTATCTATAGCCGCTTATCCTGTTCTACAGGGTCGCAGGCGAGCTGGAACCTATCCCAGCTGACTATGGGTGAGAGGCGGGGTACACCCTGGACATGTTGCCAGGTTTATCGCAGGGCTGACACAGAGACAAACAAGCATTCACACTCACATTCAATTTAGAGCCACCAATTATCCTAACCTGCATGTCTTTGGACTGTGGGGGAAACCGGAGCACCCGGAGGAAACCCACGCAGACACGGGGAGAACATGCAAACTCCACACAGAAAGGCCCTCACCGGCCGCTGGGCTCGAACCCCAGACCTTCTTCCTGTGAGGCAACAGTGCTAACCACTACACCGCCCATGTCTCAACATGTTTTTACATTTATATATGACCTTTCCAATGACCAGATGGGTTCCCTTTACATTTATATATGACCAGATGAAGATGGGTTCCCTTTTGAGTCTGGTTCCTCTCAAGGTTTCTTCCTCATGTCGTCTGAAGAAGTTTTTCCTTGCCACTGTCACCTCGGTCTTGCTCATTAGGGATAAATAAATTGCTTAGGGATAAAATTAATTTGTTTAAAGTCTTTATTTTTCTATGAAGCTGCTTTGTGACAATGTCTGTTGTTAAAAGCGCTATACAAATAAACTGACTTGATTTGACCTTTCCATTCTTGAGTCTTCAGCGTTGCCTTGGTCTGCATCACAATGTCATTTAAAGGAAGCAGTTGCCAGGGTAACTGTGTGAAGAAGAGCAGCGGGTGTGAAAGGGATGAAGCATCTGCTCATTCTAAGGTGGGAGCATGGCACCCCCTGTGTTCACTCACTGAGTATGTTTGAACAAGTCCTTTCTACATCAGGAATAAAATTATCAACAACAGCATGCTCAGAAAAGTTGCTATGATTAAGCAGTGTAATTCTGTGACTAGGCTCATACTTGACTGGACTGGATTTACATTTCTACTCCTGCCATTGCAAACCCTGTCTTATGAGATTGATTCCTCTCCCAATGGGAGCCCATCTGTTCTCGGCAAGAACCAAGCTGCAGGTGAAGGGACCTTTAATTAATGTCCCAGGCATCAAATTATATGTTTTGATAGCCCACTGTGGCTGTGACTAACCCAATATACACATTCTGCTGAGTGATATGACAGCTTCTGTCAAGGAGAGTTTAATTTGCAGTGAGTGAGATCACTGAATCTGCAATACAGTCAGCAATAACAACAGCCAAGATATGCATTCAGGCACTTCAGGGAAAGGCATTTATTAGCTATTGAATACTGTAGTTCATCTGAGGGTAGGCCTCCCTTAGTGGGCTTAAATAAACTTCATAGCCTCCCTTTCATTATATTGTACTTCATAAGGTTTGTAATAGCAATGAGAAGGCAAGGCTGAAATGCCTTTCATAACCTAAAACCATAGGTTATTTTAATGATACCACACTTTACACAGCCTTCTAAACAACTTTCTACCTTTAAAAAAGGAAGAAAAAAACCCGCAGGAAACTGCTGAACATTTTATAATGTGTACATATACAGTAACAGCCACCCTTTATGGACATGAGCAAAAAATCAATACAAAAATTGTCATGAGTAACATGCAATGAGTGACAGTTTGAACTTCAGCATTTGATAGTTTGCATAGTTAAACATAGTTTGATTAACAATATATATATATAAATAAAAGCTTTTCTTATTTCTTAAGTATCGGTATCCTCTTAAAGATAGACTACCCTTCAGAGTTTTCAAGTGTAGATTATATAAAGAATTCTCCCTGACACCCAATTATTTTTGTTTAGTGGCCCGAAAGCTACTGAATTCGAATCACAGACTTCCAATTTTATTAGTTTTTTTTTTAAATAGAGCAATTAATGAATTAAGGCCACGTGGCCCTAAATTCTCTGCAATTTTTTCCTGCTTCACCTTGACCCAATTCAAGATACTACGTCATGCATCACGTGGTGGGCTTTCCCCGTTCGCGCAAGGCATTGTGGGATACAAATTTGAAACAGGAGAGAAAAATGCGAATGAAATGTGAAAAAACGATTATACAGTAGTAACAGAAAGCGAGATGAAAAGACATTGTGTTGTGAAGGAAAGGAAACGCAGGCCCAAACTAATAAATATTGGCGGTCAGCGAGCACCTCGGTGTGATCAGCTGTTTGTTTAGCGACAGAATGATGGAACTGTCAGTGCACGGTCAAAGATAAACCTGTAGATGGCAGTAACGCAACACTGTGGATACCAGCTGCCATAAAACCCAAAAGAAGAAGAAGATAAACCTGTGCATGTGCACACGGACTTCCTCTGTCTGCTTGACTGCATGAAATGAGCAATTTCATGCACATTTTTTGCGAGGGAATCCCCTCAAATTAAATAACTTCCCAGCCACAGAATGGCCCGCTTTGTTTTTTTTTTGTTTTTTTTAGATATTGCAGAAATAAATATCCCAATAACCAAATTTCAGAGGGAACTAAATTTCACCGATTTTATGAAATTGAAAGGCCGTCTAGCTTTACTATGTTCTGAAACCTCCTCTGTAGAGAAAAACAGAAAGGTGTCAGTATTAACATTTTCAGCAGTTTGTGCTACAGTAGCTCTTCTGTGGGATTGGACCATATGGGATAGCCTTTGTACGCCATGCAAATCAGTGAGCTTTCGACACCCATGACCCTGTCACCGGTTCACCAGTTGTCCTTCCTTAGACCACTTTTGGTAGGTACTAACCACTGCATACCAGGAACACCACACAAGATGTGCCATTTTGGAGAGACCCAATCATCTTGCCAGCTCTCCAGTCGTCTAGGCCGCGCTTGTTTATTATCTACATTAATAATCTTCCTGACATTGTCCATCATACTCAAGTATCCCTATATGCTGATGACACAGTCCTGTACTATTTCTCCTCTTCGGTTGTTGACATTGAAGATAAGCTTAATGACGATCTCAAAATGGTTGGTGATTGGTTTAAGTGTAATCATTTAACCTTGAATACATCCAAAACTAAAGCTATGTTGTTTGGAAGATAGGGCCTCCGATTTTCCGCGATCACGGAAAATGGACGGAAATCGCGGAAATTGGGGTCAGAAACAGAATTAGTGCTCAGAAACGGAATCTACGGAGCCCCTCTGGTGACATGGGTGAAAAAAAAATTCCGTGGCCATGAGTTAATAACGTGTGAGAACGAGATCCTATTTGGTGGCCACGACTTGCTTAATGCGTGGGAACGAGATGATTATTGGGTGGCCACAAATTAATAACGCATGGCCACGAGATGATTCAAGTCCCAGCCTGATGGGATGATGTTCAGTTTTTGAGTGGCCGTCAATTGTGCAGTAAATACAGGATTTATCCTGTATGATGAAATCTATAACTTCCCCGAGGTCAGCATATTGTCTACGTTTGAGCCCGTGCTTTTTGAGCAGCCGAATTAAGTGTCTCTTGCTCAGAATTACTCCATGTCTAACTGCAAGTGATTTAAGGATATCATTATAATTCATTCCTAGATTAAAATAAAATGAAATCAGATCAAACTTGTCCATATTTGCGGCTGAAGCTACTGATGCCAGAAAGTCAACAGTCTCAGTGATGAAATGACTAACACTTCTCGTGGCCACGCATTATTAATTCGTGGCCACCTAATAATCATCTTGTTCCCACGCATTAAACAAGTCGTGGCCACGGAACAGGATCACGTTGCCACGCGTTATTAACGCGTGGCCACGGAATATTTTCAAGCACAAAGGAACTCCTAATGCTGTACTATAATGGTGATCTTGAAGGCAGATTTTGAACAGTCAGATTTCCATTAGTAGTTTGCACCAAGGCTTTTCAGTTTAACATTATATAATAGCAACTGATTATTTTCATGATTTAATGGTTTATGTTCTTAAATAAGAAGTTATGTTCGAAAGAATGGTTTTCTATATAAAGACTTTGAAGACTTGTGCATTATTAAATGAATAATTTACAGGCAAAATGTAAATTAAACTAATAATAGAGTTAACTGTTAAATAATTTGAATCATTTAAAGTATATATTAAATGGACACTGTCACACACTATGTTAGACCTGTCGCTGCACTGAAAACATTGTAAGCATAACAACGAATAAAAGTTTGAAAAACATGGATAAAATGATAACTGAGATTGTTTTATTTAAATGTACATGTATAAAGAGTAAGGATAACCATAAAAGTATTAATATACAATATAAAGTTTTAAAGAAAATAGCAGGAGCCAGTCAACAATCAAGTTAACAGCACTAATTAACTACAGTCTTAAATAAATGAAAGAAACACATTTTCAGTGAAGTGAAATTTCATGTTGATTCTAAGGTGCATTAAGATATTAGACTGTGTACAGAAAGTTTAAGGCTATATGAAGTTGTACTACAGCAGGCCAGTAAAGCAGGATTACAGGGATAGATGCACAAGGACAACAAACATGCAGATGCCTCCCAACACCAGTTACCTGAAACATAAAATTTCATGCATTTATTACATGTACTTAAGAATTCTGATTCTGAATTATGTATTTTATATGTTGAAAATCTAAAAATGCCAATTTAGTGGTCATTTGAGCATATAACTGAAACAAATTGTCTGAAACGGAATTGAAATGGAATTAGCCATTCTCTGAAACGGAATTTAATGTTTTTTTAAATGGAAACTAGGAGGCTCTAGGAAGAGGAAAACTAGCAACATTTCCACTATATCCATTCAAGTACACATGAAAGACATTGAAAGAGTGGAGGAATTCAAGTAACTTGGTGTGGTCTTTTCAAGCAACATGTCTTGGTCTGCTCACATTGAAAAACAGATTACCAGAATCAATAAATGCCTTGGTCTTCTGAAGCAAATGAAACATCTTTTACCTACATTCGCTAGATTGTTGTACTTAAATAGCTTAGTTCTACTGCTCTTTGATTATGGTGATATTGTGTGGGGAGCTAAAGACATCATCACGCTGATGCAATCACTTCAAATTCTGCACAACAAATCCACCAAGATTATCTTGGATTGTCCCCTACAGTCCTCAGCAATTGATGCACGTAAGGAACTCAACTGGAAAGATCTCACTCAATGCAGACTCCATCACCGATGTCGGAACATCTTCAAATATAAGAACAACTTGTCATCAAACCTAAAGTTGACCAAGTTGAATGAACATGGTTATGACACATGACATGGAAGCCTGTTTCATCTACCAACTGCAAAAAGGAATTGGGGAAAACTATATTAAAAAACAGTGCTCTACGATTTCCCAGTTCAAAATCTAAATTCTTTCAATGCATACGATTCAAATGTTTACATTTTAACATTATCCATCCATCCATCATCTGTAGCCGCTTATCCTGTCCTACAGGGTCTCAGGCAAGCTGGAGCCTATCCCAGCTGACTCCAGGCGAGAGGCAGGGTACACCCTGGACAAGTCGCCAGGTCATCACAGGGCTGACACATAGACACAGACAACCATTCACACTCACATTCACACCTACGGTCAATTTAGAGTCACCAGTTAACCTAACCTGCATGTCTTTGGACTGTGGGGGAAACCGGAGCACCCGGAGGAAACCCACGCAGACACGGGGAGAACATGCAAACTCCACACAGAAAGGCCCCTGTTGGCCACTGGGCTCAAACCCAGGACCTTCTTGCTGTGAGGCGACAGCGCTAACCACTACACCACCGTGCCGCCCATTCTAACATTATTATAATGTTAATTTTAATCAATCTGTTTCAATTAGTTTAAATAGTTTGTTTTCAAACTTTCTCAGTCTGGTAACTTGTAATTAGTTTTTACAGTACCTCCTTGAAAATCACTTTGGTGTAGAAGCATCCTGTTAAAATATCACTATCATTCAATAAGTAAATAGCCAGCACAATTTAGCCCTTGTCAGAGTTGCTCAGATCTTTACGCTTGCCCATTTTTCCTGCTTCCAACACATCAACTTCAAGAACTGACTGTTCTGTTGCTGCCTAATATATCCCACCACTTGACAGATGCCATTGTAATGAGATAATCAATGTTATTCACTTCACCTCTCAGTGATCATAATGTTATGGCTGATCAGTGTAAGTTGACAAAGAATAGGGAATTAAATGTTGCTTTTTTTTAGCAAAAAAAAAATTAATTTTTTTTTTCAAAAATTTCATGGGAAAACCATATCGTGACGCCAATATTGTAAATCAAATCATGAATTGGATGAATTGTTTCATGTCTACTAGACTAGACTGTTGCATGTGAAAAATCCAAGGAAAGCCAAAGTTCTGAAATTCTCAAACCATCCCATGTGGCACCAACAACCCTGCCCATTCTGATGTTTGCTGTGAGCCTGGAGTATCTGCATGATTTTATACATTGCGCTGCTGCCATGTGATTGGCTGATTGGATAACTGAGTGAATGGACAGGGGGACAGGGGTCCAGGTAGAGGTGTAAAAATCTGGAACTCCTTGCCCAATGAGATAAAGAGTTGCTCTAGAATAGCCTCTTTTAAGCGCCAACTGAGACAACATTTGCTGAGTGATTGGCTTATGAGTTAAAACACTCTGAGGTAGGGCTGTGCGATATATCGAATATACTCGATATATCGCCGAAAATTCTGTGTGCGATACATAAAATTATTATATCGTAACTATCACGTATTTTATGGTCATCTTCCGACTTGTATTTGTTGCGTTTGTTTAAAACCGTTCCCGGTGGTTTTCTCCCTGTCCCTCAGGCAGTAATGTGAGAGGCTGCCTAATGGCCCTTTTCCACTACCCTTTTTCAGCTCACTTCAGCTCGCTTCAGCCCGACACGGCTCGCGTTTCGACTACCAAAGAACAGCACGACTCGGCTCGCTTCAGCCCTGCTTAGCCCCTAAAACTCGCACCGTTTTGGAGTGGGGCTGAAGCGAACCAAAGCGAGCCGAGTGAGGCTGGGGGCGTGAGCAGACACTCCTCTGTGCACTGATTGGTGAGGAGGAGTGTCCTCACATGCCCACACACGCCCCGCGAGCACGCTGGGATCTGTAAACACCGTAAACCCGGAAGAAGAAGAATTATGAATTACGAGAATTTCTGAAGCCTTATGCGCCTCGCCTCATCCATACACTCTTGCCAGTATCTGTTGGCGCTGTTGGTGACAACAAGCCACAGCACCAAGACCAGCAACACTAACGACTCCATGTTTATTGTTTACTATTCGGGTCGTGAGACTACCGCTTAAAAGATCACTGATGTCACTGTTTGCGCTGCTTAACGACATCACGTGACGTCCACCCACTTTCGCTAACTCCACCCAATGTGTCCACCCACTACCAGCCAGCACGGTTCAGCGCGGTTGTAGTCGAAATGCAACTCCAACAGCCCCGCTCAGCTCGACTCAGCCCAACTCAGCACGGCACGGCTCAGCCCAACTCAGCCGCGTTGGTAGTGGAAAAGCGGCATAAGGGTGCTGAAAGGAACTTCCGGGAAGATTTTCTAGTTTCGGTTGTGTTGCCAGATTGGGTGGTTTTAAGTGCATTTTGGCGGGTTTTGAACATATTTTGAGCTGGAAAACGTCAGCAGTATCTGGCAACACTGCCGGCAGGAAGATTTCCTGGTTCTGGTTTACAGCGCTGACTCAGTTCGTGCAATCGCTGGTGTTGCGTAGGCTACCGTGTAAGCTCTGTCAATTTCAGCGACAAATTAAAAATGGAAGCGGACGAATTGGTTCCTAAAAGAACTCGTAAGGGGTCAGTCATCTGGCATTTTTTGGATATCACGAGGAGGACGTGGAACAGCAAATGCCAATTTGTAAAGTGTGCAAAAAAACCCTGTCATCACGAAAGGCAGCAGCACTACAAATATGTTCCATCACCTGAAAACTCACCCGGTACAGTATGAAGAGTCTCTTAAACTCCGAACTACTTGCCCATGAGCTAAAAACCCCCCCACGGGCTAAACAAATGACCATAGCGGCCTCGTTCTCCAAAGCCCCCCCATATGAGAAAACGAGTCAGAGATGGAGAGCTATAATGGATGCAATCACTAACTTCATTGCCGAAGACATGATCCCAGTTAGTATAGTGGAAAAACCAGGCTTCCAAAAATTACCAAACACACTCGATCCCAAATACGAGTTGCCTGGTCACAGAGGCAGAGCCAGAAAACATTCAGTTCAAAAGTGTGCAAAGAGAAAAATTATGTTTTGCAGATCTCTCTCTTCTCTCCCTCAATCTCTCTCTCTATTGTGAATGTTCCAGTGGTTCTCAGTAGTCAGGTTAATAGCTTGCAGATCTATTTTTTTAAATAATTTAATGAATGAGCACTTTTCTTATTTACGCTAAATGTCTTTCTCAGTGTTGAGCTTGCACTTTATTGGTTTGAGCTCTGAGCAGCTCTGTATTGTGTTGCCCCTTTGTTGCAATTTTCAAGATTGTTTTTGCAGTTTGTGCCACATCTTTGTTGAACAAAAATAGTCTTATTTCAATTCAATTGTGATTAATCACTAACATGAAAATTTAAAATGTGTTGTTGAAAACCACCTGTAAAGTTAACCAATAATGTTATTTAATCTGCAGGGATTGTAGTGAAAACAGTAAAGAGTAAAAGTTAGATTTCATGGGGTCCTTTAGAGGAGATTTAAATATATCGAGATATATATCGTATACCGTGAAATGGAGAAAATGTATCGGGATATTCATTTTTTCCCATATCGCACAGCCCTACTCTGAGCTCACGGTCCCCCCGGGGGGACTTTTTGGGCTGTTCCAAACGCACATCTGAAGCTCCGCGAGTTTTTGTGCTAGAAACATTCAAGTAACACCACTAGAAACCTTGAATCATCTAGTTTTAAAATATATATATATATATATCTTTAAAACAAACTTTATCTTTAGCACTTCATAAAGAGGGGCGGCAATGTGGTGTAGTGGTTAGCGCTGTTGCCTCACAGCAAGAAGGTCCGGGTTCGAGCCCCGTGGCCAGCGAGGGCCTTTCTGTGTGGAGTTTGCATGTTCTCCCCGTGTCCGCGTGGGTTTCCTCCGGGTGCTCCGGTTTCCCCCACAGTCCAAAGACATGCAGGTTAGGTTAACTGGTGACTCTAAATTGACCGTAGGTGTGAATGTGAGTGTAAATGGTTGTCTGTGTCTATGTGTCAGCCCTGTGATGACCTGGCGACTTGTCCAGGGTGTACCCCGCCTTTCGCCCGTAGTCAGCTGGGATAGGCTCCAGCTTGCCTGCGACCCTGTAGAACAGGATAAAGCGGCTACAGATAATGAGATGAGTTACCTAAGTCAACATGCCCTGCATAGTCATAGTTTATCTTCATTGCTAACTTTAGATTTATTATAGTCCGTGCATAAGTCTATGCATAAGATTATGAAATGTAGCTTAGGGCTTCTTTTCTTTGCAGTAACTTTCCAAGCAGAGAGGTGCGTGGGGGGGGGCAGGGTCTTTGTGTTTGACAAATGGACTATTGACAGTGACGGGGGGGATTACAGGTGAATTACACCTACTTCATCAATATTCATTTGAAAGGGCAACTGACTTTGGAGAAAACATAGGTAGTCTGAAGTTTCTACAATTAGTATTGAAACTACAGAACATTTCTGAATGCTGTTCTTACTTTTATGTAGCCAACACCTATGTTTACAAGGTTCAGACTTCAAAAGTCTTATGCAGATATATTTATAGTGTGGCTTTTTTTTACAAGGTTTGAAGACTCTGAAAATAGTTTTTTGTAAAGTTGCGTTTGTACTTAATTTAAATAAAAACAAATTTCATTACATTCACTTTACTCTCATATTATTATTGCTGAGGGCGTCCAGAATATAACCATGTGTGTCACTTTTGCAAGGATGTTTTTAGTTAGACGAAATACTTAAAAACGTCCAGGTTTATCAGACTGCCACAGAGTGTCTGACAGGCCCAGGACCTCAGAGTGTTTAATATTTGCATATTGGAATTTATGGTAGTATTTTAACCAGTAATCATACAGTGGTGCTTGAAAGTTTGTGAACCCTTTAGAATTTTCTATATTTCTGCATAAATATGACCTAAAACATCATCAGATTTTCACACAAGTCCTAAAAGTAGATAAAAATAACCCAGTTAAACAAATGAGACAAAAATATTATACTTGGTCATTTATTTATTGAGGAAAATGATCCAATATTACATATCTGTGAGTGGCAAAAGTATGTGAACCTCTAGGATTAGCAGTTAATTTGAAGGTGAAATTAGAGTCAGGTGTTTTCAATCAATGGGATGATAATCAGGTGTGAGTGGGCACCCTGTTTTATTTAAAGAACAGGGATCTATCAAAGTCTGATCTTCACAACACGTTTGTGGAAGTGTATCGTGGCACCAACAAAGGAGACTTCTGAGGACCTCAGAAAAAACGTTGTTGATGCTCATCAGGCTGGAAAAGGTTACAAAACCATCTCTAAAGAGTCTGGACTCCACCAATCCACAATCAGACAGACTGTGTACAAATGGAGGAAATTCAAGACCATTGTTACCCTCCCCAGGAGTGGTCGACCAACAAAAATCACTCCAAGAGCAAGGCGTGTAATAGTCGGCGAGGTCACAAAGGACCCCAGGGTAACTTCTAAGCAACTGAAGGCCTCTCTTACATCGGCTAATGTTAATGTTCATGACTCCACCATCAGGAGAACACTGAACAACAATGGTGTGCATGGCAGGATTGCAAGGAGAAAGCAACTGCTCTCCAAAAAGAACATTGCTGCTCATCTGCAGTTTGCTAAAGATCACGTGGACAAGCCAGAAGGCTATTGGAAAATTTTTTGTGGACGGATGAGATCAAAATAGAACTTTTTGGTTGAAATGAGAAGCGTTATGTTTGGAGAAAGGAAAACACTGCATTCCAGCATAAGAACCTTATCCCATCTGTGAAACATGGTGGTGGTAGTGTCATGGTTTGGGCCTGTTTTGCTGCATCTGGGCCAGGATGACTTGCCATCATTGATGGAACAATGAATTCTGAATTATACCAGCGAATTCTAAAGGAAAATGTCAGGACATCTGTCCATAACCTGAATCTCAAGAGAAGGTGGGTCATGCAGCAAGACAACGACCCTAAGCACACAAGTCATTCTACCAAAGAATGGTTAAAGAAGAATAAAGTTAATGTTTAGGAATGGCCAAGTCAAAGTTCTGACCTTAATCCAATCGAAATGTTGTGGAAGGACCTGAAGCGAGCAGTTCATGTGAGGAAACCCACCAACATCCCAGAGTTGAAGCTGTTCTGTACGGAGGAATGGGCTAAAATTCCTCCAAGCCGGTGTGCAGGACTGATCAACAGTTACCGGAAACGTTTAGTTGCAGTTATTGCTGCACAAGGGGGTCACACCAGATACTGAAAGCAAAGGTTCACATACTTTTGCCACTCACAGATATGTAATATTGGATCATTCTCCCCAATAAATAAATGACCAATTATAATATTTTTGTCTCATTTGTTTAATCTCTTTATCTACTTTGAGGACTTGTGTGAAAATCTGACAATGTTTTAGGTCATATTCATGCAGAAATATAGAAAATTCTAAAGGGTTCACAAACTTTCAAGCACCACTGTAGTTAAATGTACGTTTATTATTATTGATTTATGAGTCGTTTTAGTAAATATATATATATATATTTTTTTTTTTTCTTCATTGTTTTGTAAATTGGATATGAAGATCCTGTTCGGGAATCCAATAAAGTCTTTTGTATTTGGTTGGTAAGTATATATTCCAACCATGTATCTTAAATGTCTTAACCTCCTGAGAGGAGCGGTTTGGAATAAAATTTGGGTCTTAAGTGCCAAATTCTTTAGGAATTTAGGAAAGTTACACTTATACATTGGCTAGAAGATTGATTATAGAGAAGTTATTAAAGAGATCAACAAGCATCTGCCCATTTGTGTTGAAAAGCAGAATATATTTAATCTGCACTTTTGTTTTGTCACGTCTACCTTCTTTAAAGTAGAAACATCATTAGAAAGACGTGCAATACAATCACTTGTCTAATGAGCGATTGTGAAGCTTTAGCATCCAGTTGATTACAGACACTCTATTTGGATGAGAGACAGAGAATGATGGGAAGAGGAGGACTGAAGAGGTAAATGATCCCATCGCATCACTATGAAAGGATGATGGCAACTTTTCCACTGTGCTGTTTGCTTACATACCACCACAATCACCTGGCAGCATTACTGTCTGAAGACCACAGGTGTCATTATTTTGGTTTTAGTGTTATACTATATAATGATGCCACATTGTTGAAAACTCCACCGTTTTGTTTTTTTTGTTGGATGAACACAAACCAACCATCTTCTAGAGGTGTTATATTGTGTACTAAATAAAGATGTTACTTTCACTAAAAACTCGAAAGAAACAAGAAATAAAAGGGTTTGTATTTTGCTCGTGTGGCAGCGGGGGCGTGGTCAAGCGTCGGTCTGTGAATGGAGGGTGGAGTCAGGGAAGAAAAGTGGCAGAATCACTGCACCTGATGTGAGTTAACCTGTGTTTGTGTGTCTTCCCCAGTGACCGCACCCTATAAAAGGAGAGAGAGAGCAGAGAAAGGGGGCTCCCTCCCGACCCGAATGCATGTGTGCGCATGTGTGAGAGAGTGAATGAGCTGAAAAGCCACATATATATTTAAAAATAAGAGTTTCTGAGAACTGAGTTCTGGCCTGCCGTGCTTCTGTGCTCCACCCACCTGCTCTGGTTCTACAGTGGTCAAAGTCAAGACAAAGTCAGGACTTTTGCTGCATTCAAATGATTGTGCTTCTATTTTGCTGCTATAATATGCTCATCTTATGTATGTTCTAGACAATACAAAAAGCACCACATGCCAAATAAATAATTGAATACATAATAATAACAATAATAATAAATGCTTCCAATGTTATAGTGTTGTTCGTATTTGGTTGCATTCACTGCATGAATATATTTGATTGACAATTTGACTGACAGTGTTTTGGCATATTTAACATTTATCCTCCAAAATAAATCAACTGTTTTGGTTTAAGATTGTGCAAGCCTTCAAATTTTCTCACTGAACATTTCTCCTTCACATTTTTCACCTGTAGGCATGTGACAAGATTTAACATGATATTGCTCAACCTACCTCTGTAAAGTCAGCTAACAACTTATTAAAATGCACCAGAATTCAGCAAATAACATGTATGATAATAAAAAACTTCTGGGGGAGGACCCCCAGACCCCCCACTAATCATTTCCTTCAAACCAATGTACAACAACCTGTACAATCTGTTACATTGGCCAACCAATCTACATTCAAACTGCCATAATGTGTAGAGGGGCACTACAAGACACACATAGGCCTACAACACACAGATAAGGTGTATATCTCTGTGCAATATGATATGGTTATCAAATTAGAGGGTTATTTTCCAAAAAGTATATTGGGGCAGGGCGGCGGGGGCAGGTACGAGGCAGAGCCCCCCCCACATAACCAATCCCAATTTAACCCCTGTGTGTGTATATATATATATATATATATATATATATATATATATATATATATATATATATATATATTGTGACATCCCGAGAGGAAGGGGCGCTATATCCCACGCAGATGGCTCCAACCACTGGCAGCTATAACTCCATCTGGTGGTGGAGTTAGGAACTTCACCCCTCAGCACACAACATGGCAGCACACCTGTGGCCAATGAGGGCCTAATGAGTAAGAGGGCTTTGTGAGAGCTCAAAACTCTGTGTGAAGGTGGAGGGTAGAGGAGCGAGGTTCATGGACTCTCCTGCTGAGTGGAGTATTTATTGAAATGCTTATCTGGAATTCTAGTGTTGTGCATGAACGCGTTCAAAAGAACGCGTTCATTGAACATGCTCGTTTTTCCATGAACTTTGAACTGAACACAACAACTTTGTAATGAAAGAACTTGAACGTGAATTCGTTCAAATTATGCGACATGAACGACAAACATGAAGATGAACGAAACATGAAACCTGATGAATCGAGTGGCACGTCTACTTGCAAGATATTTTATGTTCTACTACTTCACTGTCAGTCTGATGATGTTGTCACTCACTGCCCTGAAGTGCCAAGTGTGTGCAATGCATCATGGATAACGTAGTGTGAAGCCGGAGATAGTGGATGGCTCTATGATTTGGCTCCATACTATGTTACCCATGATGCAGCAGAGCAGAGTAGGCATAACCCAGCATTCCCTAGCTACAGGCAGCAGACAGCGTGCACACCACAGCCGGCGCACACTCACAGCAACATGGCCAGTGAAAGTTCAAGTAGCGGCATGGAGAACACAGATGAGACGGATTCTTCTCATGGTTATTTACAGCAATTTTACACAATTTCACACAAAGACTCAGATGGTAAAAACCTTACCTTTCTGTGTAAGCTTTGTCCACCTTTCCTGAAAAAAACAAGTAAGAACATCGACAACGTCGTTCTCAAATTTGAAACGACACATTGAGTTGAAGCATCTGTCCAGTTTCAAAGCATATATGCAAGTCCTCGAGGATCAGAAGGGAAAGGGCAAGAAGATCCCCTGCCAAAATCCCAAAATCCAAGTCACACTGCCTGCAGCCTTCAAGAGTACCACTGTCTCCCAGCAGCAGGTAGATAAACTGATTATTGACTACATTGTGGAAGATTTACAACCACTAAGCAAAGTTGAGAAATCCTCATTCATCAGACTAGTTTATTAGAAGTTACTGTTAGTTGAAACTGAAAGCATTTGTTTGAAGTCACGTGTAACGTTTTGGTGCAGTGGTTGAGTCAGTGAAGAAATCAAAATATTTTATCCTTTTTCCATATATAGTATGTACAATAACTTCCATTTTGTGTGATAGAATATAATATCTATAATATGTGAGTAGTTTTGAGCTAGAATGTAGCATATGATTTTAGTCTTTATTTTCATATCCTGCCTAAAAGTAAAATAAACTGAACTTTGAACTAGTTCAGAATTAAAACTGTGAACTATGAACGTGACCAGTTCACTTTTAACATGTTTGAACTGAACTTGAACTAGTTCAAAAAAAAGTGTGAACTTGCACAACACTGTGGAATTCTTACCTGAGGGATTTTTGCATGGAAATAGTTACCTGTGTTACAAACGCCTGCTACTGGGGTGCCACCGGGCTGAAGACTACAGGGATTGTTGACTGGACTTAAAGTAAGGCAGAAGATTTTGTTTGTTCTGTGAAAAGGATATTGGACTGAAGGAAACCTGCCTATAATTTTGTTGTTCTAAAGCCAGAGACATTGTTTGAGTTTGACTTTTGGGAATCCATCTTCGTTTGAACATTGGACTTTGAGATACCCTTTCTGTTTAAACTACTGGCAAAACATTAAAAATCTTGATTTATTTTAACCTTTGTGTCCTTGCACTGATTGAACGGTCCTGCTGAGAGCCAGCCAACCTCTCGTGAGGTCACATATGGTGGAGGATGCGGGCATTTCAATCATCAATAATAGTGCATGTATGAGGAGGACACTGAACATTTGATTGCTCAATTTTCCCAGTTAACCATAGGCCCTCTGCATAACAAGATGGAGGAAATTTTGAAGGCCCTTATCGCAGGCCAGCAAGCCCAAATGCAGGTGAGCGCGGCCCTCCTGGAGGAACAAGGAAAGCCAACCAACTGAAGGCAGAGGAGTTGCAGCTACAGAAGAAGATGGCTGTTCAGAGCGTTGGCCCAATAAAGGTAAGTGATTTTATCTCCAAAATGGGGGTTACAGATGATGTTGAGGCATACTTGCACACCTTTGAAGCCACGGCCACTAGGGAAGGATGGCCCAAGACACAGTCGGTTGGACTGTTAGCCCCATTTTTAACGGGAGAATCATTGAACACTGTCCGAGACCTACCCCCTGACAAGACTACGAACTATGATGCTCTGAAGACTGAGATCCTCAGCAGACATGGGCTCACCAAGTTCAGTATGGCTCAACGCTTCCATAGCTGGACATTTCAAGCAGACCAGGCTCCCCGTGCGCAGATGCACAAACTTTCCAGAATCGCAAGGAGATGGCTGGAACCTGAGAAAACCACAGCAGCTGCAGTAGTGGAGGCCATTGTCATGGATCACTACATTCAAGCCCTGCCATATGAGGCGAAGCGCTTCATCAGCCAACAATCCCTAACCACAGCTGAACTGACTGTTGAAGCTGTGGAAAAGTACCAGGCCACAACAGAAATGCTCCGTGCTTCCAGGAAGGACCCCAAAAAACCCAAGGGGTCCAGCCCAGCCACAGCAGGACCTGGCTATGCTCCAGGGGGAGCCAGAAGCCAGCCGGGTCTGGTTAGGATTCCCCGTGATGGTGACACCTGACAATGCTTCCGGTGTGGGGGCAGGGGACACATGTCTTGGCAGTGTGGGAAACCGGTGGATGAGCCTATGCCCACTGCAGGGTCCTCCAGCTCACCATCCGCCCAGCTGTTTGCATCACTCGTCGGGGCTGCAGACGGGCCCCCAGATCGACCCCCCCCCACCTGCCCAGTGACTGTGAATTGCCGTGATGTTGAGGCACTGTTAGATTCGGGTAGTCGGGTCACCTTGGTGCATAAGGACCTGGTGGATCCATCGTGTCTGACCACTGACAAAATTCTCCCAGTTTCCTGCGTCCATGGGGACACCAAAGAGTACCCCACCACGGAACTAAAAATGACCACCACTAGGGGGACTATACACACGAGGGTGGGAGTGGTTGATTCCCTCCCTGTTCCTGTTCTGATTGGGCGAGATTGCCCAACCTTCCACCTGTTGTGGAGAGAGACCTAGCAGAGGCCAGCCTGGGTACCCCGCAGTCAGAGAGGTAAGACTCATCCTGCAACCACACCAGTGCAACCCGCACAACCCCGCATCCCTGCTTTTGCCCTCGCAGGGATGACAGGCACCCAGGCTGACACAGAGACTGGCCCGGAGACTGGAGAAGAGAATGTGGCCCCGGAAAGCTCTCCGAGCTCTGACGAGGAAGACGCCCCAGGCATCAAGGAGCTTCCCCCTCTCACAGACCAGTATGGTACTGCCCAGTTGCAGGATCCCACACTTGCAAATGCCTTAAGAAATGTGCAGGTGCTAGAGGGTGTGCTGTTAGGGGGTAGAGCAAGCCTTACATAACCCCATTTCGCAATTATACGGGGCCTACTGTATCAGGTGGTGAAGAAGAATGGCAAAGTACATGAACAGCTCCTTGTACCACAGCCCCACCGGGCGACTGTGCTCAATCTGGCACACACACATCCACTGGGGGCCCACCTAGGTGTTGAGAAGACAAAAGAAAGGATCTTACAGCGTTTCTTTTGGCCGGGAGTGCACAAGGAAACAGAGAATTACTGTCGTAGTTGCCCGGAATGCCAGAAGGTGGCGCCTAAGCCCCCATATCGTAACCCACTCATCCCCTTACCAATTACTGAAATTCCTTTTGAGAGGATTGGACTGGATATAGTTGGTCCTTTGCCAAAAAGCTCCAGGGTGCATCAGTACATTCTGGTCATCCTGGATTATGCGACCCAGTACCCTGAGGCCATCCCCCTGAGGAAGGCTACCTCCAAACAGATAGCCAGGGAGCTGTTCCTCCTCTCCACCAGTCTGGGGATTCCAAAGGAAATATCGACGGACCAAGGCAGTCCATTCATGGCCAGGGTGATGAAAGAACTGTGTGCCCTGTTGAAAATCAAACAGTTGCAAACGTCTGTCTACCACCTCCAGACAGATAGGTTGGTCGAATGTTTTAACAGGACTCTGAAGTCCATGCTGAGGAAGGCGATTGAAGAGGATGGGCGGAACTGGGACCAGCTGCTGCCATACCTGCTGTTTGCAGTGAGAGAGGTACCCCAATCTTCTACTGGCTTTTCGCCTTTTGAACTTTTGCTTTCTTACAGACCCCGAGGGCTGCTGGACATTGCCAAGGAGGCTTGGGAGGAGCAACCCTGCAGACAGTGGACCCTGATCGAGCATGTCGGGGCCATGAAGGAGAGAATGAGGGCCATCTACCTGATAGTGCGTGAACTAGGGATGTTAACCGATGACCGTTTGACCGGTGGTTGACCGAATCAACGTCAACCGGTTAATTTTTTTTTTGGTTGTCGGTGAAAAAAAAAAATCAATCATTTTGAAGCTGCCGATTTTGGAGCGGAGAACCTGGAATTCTGTGTTGTAAACGCTTGGGCCATGCCATGCGGTGTAAGGACGACAGCTGACAAATCAGAAACACCCATTCAGTCATGTCCCGCCCTCCCACCCCAGTTAAAGACAGCTGACAAATCAGAAACATCCATTCAGTCATGTCCCGCCCCAGTTGAACACAGCTGCCACTCGGTGAAAGAAAAAAGTGTAGACACAGGCTTTTTAGCTTACAAATTACTATTCTGTTTTTTTTTTTAATTATTAGAAGGCACATCGAGTTTAGTCCTGCCTTGGCCAGTGCATTCTGAAAGTATGTTTCGGTCTCTAGCCAACAATGCATGTTACTGCAGATCATATCTCTCCACACAAACTAAAGGCGCAGATGCCGACTTTTCACAGCTTTTTCATGGACTGTAACGGCATTTGCTTATGTAGTAATTTTAATACAGAATTTACTCTGATGAAATTATTCAGACACTCCAACGCCCCCCCCAAAAAAAAAATTCGGATCTGCACGAGCCGTGAAAAAGGCACGCCGTTTGCATCCCTGTTTAAACTCATAGGTTAACCGACTTTAACCGGCTAATGAGGCTCGGTGGTCGGTCAAGATTTTTTTTAGTTTTCGCCATCCCTAGCGTGAACACATGGAGACTGCTCAACAGCAGGCCTCCTACAACCGACCTTCCCAGCCGAGAGAGTTTAAGTCAGGGGACAGAGTGCTGGTCCTGGTGCCGAACGTGGAATGTAAGTTCCTGGCAACCTGGCAAGGACCGTATGAGGTCATCAAGCAGGTAGAAGTGAATTATAAGGTGAGACAGCCTGATAAAAGGAAACCTGAGCAGATATATGTGACCCCTCACCGAATCCAGGGACACATGTCGGCCGAAACAAATCCGAGATAATTGCAAAAGAAGCATTTTTTTTTTGAAATTTGTGATTTTTGTTTTTTTCCATCATGTGCAAGTTGAGATCTTGAAGAATGCAATCAATATTTCAGATAATAGATTGTTTTGTTGGAAAAGCATACATTTTTTGTTGCAAATTGTCTCGTTTTTGTCAGGACTGTAGCCTGCTGGGGGGTGTGGGTAAATTACCATATGGGCCATTCACATGATGATTTAAGTCTTTTGGTTTTTTTTTCCGCGAATCAGCAGTATGATCCGAGCTGAGCGCATGGCTACTTAACTGCATACAGGCATGTAATTTCACTATGGAATGAGTTACTAAACAGAGCGCAGAGGAGCTGACACACATCGGAGATAACCATTTCTAGCAAAAAAAAAAAACGCAACCTCGTTTTCCAGATTGAATGGAATACTTGAATGATTGGATGATACACGGACCGTTCTAGGATTACATTCCATCGGAGGCATTGGTGTGTGCAAGGTGCCGTTTCTCTTTCTGATGGGGCAAGTTTATTAATCTAAGGCTGTGTGGTTATTTTTGCATGTAACGGAGAGTGTTGTGGTTTGGTTAAGCCTAGGTCACAACCGGACGTACGATTTTTTGGCCGTGTGATTTTTGGCGTTTCCCAAATTGCTGCTTTTTTTTTTTTTTTGTTCATGGAAAAAGACGCGCGTTGGCCGTAAGTTTGTCTTGCAACCTGAAAAAAAACGTAAGCGCCCGTAGAGTTTGTTTGACATGACAAAGAACCTCTGCGGCCGGTCTGCGGCTTGAAAATCAGCATATCACACGCGCGCTCTCGTGCTTTTCACACGCGTGCTCTCATGCTTTTCACACGCACGCTCTCGTGCGTTTCATGCGCGCACTCTGTGTGTTTCTTGCGTTTTTTGCATGTAGACCAGCCATAGGAGCACGTACTGTACAGCCGGTTGTGACCGAGGCTTTACATGAAACTAGTGTTGTGTTAGTTGTGTCATCATCGTGCTATCTTTCTTACGGTGTGAGTAATTTTTCAACCACAAAACGTTAAAGTATACTTTAGGACTTATTTTTGTACTTCATAATTGTGTTGGGCATACTTTGCATGGAAGGAAAATTGACGTGGTGATCTTTGTTTACATGAAAGTAGTATCGTGCTAGCTAGTAGGGGGTAGGGCTTTCCTTAATGTCATGCAAATGAGCACCATTATGTGCCCGCCCTACACCCAGAGTAGCTGAGATGGAAAACTTTGAGGGCGATTTTCTCCCTTTTCTGTTTTAAGAAGTATACACTTTGAAAAGGCCACACATTCTTCAAATATTGTCAGATCTCCACATGGAAGGCATCATTGGAAAGCTTAGAAACTGGACTTTCTGAATCTGTCAATAACTCAAAATGCCCCTGGGCAGACATGTGTCCCTGGATTCTGTGATCTGCCACATATCACGTTAACCTCTTGAAAAAATGGCACGCCAGGGAGGTGTTGTTCAGTTGTTTGCCCCCGACAGAGTCCAAAGAATCCACCAGAGAGGAGGTTCAGGTGGGGCCAGGCCTACCCCCACACCAGTGGCAGATGACCCTAGAGCTGGTGGACCGCAACCGAGACGTCTTCTCACTCCCTGGGCACACAGAGGTGGTCCAACACGAGATCCGCACCGTCCCGGGCCGAACAGTGACCCAGCGTCCCTATCGTGTGCCGGAGGCTCGCAAGGTGGCCATCCAGGAGGAGGTGAGAAAGATGCTAGAGCTGGGAGTCATCGAAGAGTCCAAAAGTGCCTGGGCAAGCCCCATCGTCCTGGTTCCCAAACCAGACGGGTCGGTGAGATTCTGCAATGATTATCGCAAATTGAATGAAGTGTCAGAGTTTGATTCATACCCTATGCCCCGTGTCGATGACTGACTTAGTCGACTCCTTAGGACATGCCCGGTTCCTCACCACTCTGGACCTTACCAAAGGCTACTGGCAGGTGCCCCTGACCCCGGCGTCAAAGGAGAAGACGGCCTTTGCCACACCAGAAGGTCTCTACCAGTACACACGGCTTCCATTTGGTCTTCATGGAGCACCAGCCACGTTCCAGCGCTTAATGGATCGGGTCCTTGCTTCCCACAAGAGGTATGCAGCTGCATTTTTAGATGATGTGGTCATTCAAAGTCTGGATTGGGACAGTCATTTACCCCGTGTACAAGCTGTGCTTGATTCCCTCAGAGATGCAGGTCTGACGGCAAACCCGAAAAAATGCAGACTGGCCTTCAGTGAAACCAATTATCTGGGGTACACCATTGGCCGGGGAGTGGTCAAGCCCCAGGAAGCAAAGCTGCGGGCCGTACAGGACTAGCCGCAACCCCTCACCAAGAAGCAGGTGAAGTCATTTTTGGGCCTAGCCAGCTACTACCGGCGTTTTATTGCCAATTTTGCCTCCATTGCTGCACCCCTGACAGATCTGACAACCAAATGGCACTCAAGAATGGTGACGTGGAATCCCGCGGCGGAGGCAGCCTTCATCAACCTGAAGCAGGCCCTCTGTTCCAGTCCGGTTCTGGTGGCACCAGACTTCAAGAGGGAGTTCATGGTGCAGACAGACGCTTCAGAGGTGGGGCTGGGGGCTGTACTCGCTCAAGTACATGAAGGTGAGGAACATCGCATCTTATATCCAAGCAGAAAACTACTCCCAAGAGAGAAGAACTATTCAACGGTTGAAAAAGAGTGTCTCGCCATTACCTGGGCCCTGGAATCCCTACGATATTACCTTCTGGGCCAGCGTTTCACGGTGATCTCTGACCACGCCCCTCTGCAGTGGATGGCCAAGAACAAGGAGACAAACAGTAGGGTTGCCAGATGGTTTTTAAGCTTGCAAGCATTTAATTTCTCTGTTGTCCACGGGGCTGGCAGGCGCCATGGCAATGCGGACGCCCTGTCCCGGCGAGATGCCCTCTTCGCAACCTTCAGCCTGACGAGGACGTTGGTCCTGAGGGGGGGGGGGGGGGGGGGGGGATGTGTGACATCCCGAGAGGCTGCGTCTTGGAGGGGCGCTATATCCCACGCAGATGGCTCCAACCACTGGCAGCTATAACTCCATCTGGTGGTGGACTTAGGAACTTCACCCCTCAGCACACAACACGGCAGCACACCTGTGGCCAATGAGGGCCTAATGAGTAAGAGGGCTTTGTGAGAGCTCAAAACTCTGTGTGAAGGTGGAGGGGAGAGGAGCGAGGTTCATGGACTCTCCTGCTGAGTGGATCCTGCTGGGTGGAGTATTCATCGAAATGCTTATCTGGAATTCTTACCTGAGGGATTTTTGCACGGAAATACTTACCTGTGTTATGAACGCCTGCTACTGGGCTGCCACCGGGCTTAAGATTACAGGGATTGTTGACTGGACTTAAAGTAAGGCAGAAGATTTTGTTTGTTCTGTGAAAAGGATATTGGACTGAAGGAAACCTGCCTATAATTTTGTTGTTCTAAAGCCAGAGACATTGTTTGAGTTTGACTTTTGGGAATCCATCTTCGTTTGAACATTGGACTTTTGAGATACCTTTTCTGTTTAAACTCCTGGCATAACATTAAAAATCTTGATTTATTTTAACCTTTGTGTCCTTGCACTGATCGAAGGGTCCCGCTGAGAGCCAGCCAACCTCTCGTGATGTCACTATATATTTATTTATCTTTCTTATTATTTTTATTTACCATTTTTAAATCACATACTCCTGAACACAAGTAATTAAACATATTTGCCTGTACTAACAAAATAGAAAGTAAACAAAGTAAATAAAAATATGTGCAAAAGCCCTAGTGCTCGTCCCACCCTTCTTCCTCCCTGTACCTAGTGAATACCATGTGTTTGTACCGCTGTTTGACTATACTCATGCTTGGACATTGCTTCAGCCCCCCTGACAGTCTGTTCCACAATTTCACTCTACATACTGAGATGCCCGCGTGGGTTTCCCCCACAGTCCAAAGACATGCAGGTTAGGTTAACTGGTGACTCTAAATTGACGGTAGGTGTGAATGTGAATGGTTGTCTGTGTCTATGTGTCAGCCCTGTGATGACCTGGCGACTTGTCCAGGGTGTACCCCGCCTTTCGCCCGTAGTCAGCTGGGATAGGCTCCAGCTTGCCTGCGACCCTGTAGAAGGATAAAGTGGCTAGAGATAATGAGATGAGATACTGAGATGCAATTTTTTTTTTAAGGTTGTGTGATCAAAAAGATGTTTAAAGTTCATTTCCCCCCTCAAATTATATCCCCCCCCTTTCTGAAAAAAAAAGTTTTTGAATGTTGACTGGAAGTAGGTTGTTTATTGTTCTATACATGATTTGTGCTGTTTGAAAATGAACCAGATCTGTGAGTTTTAGTATTTTTTATTTTAAGAATAAAGGATTAGTATGTTCTCTGTAACCAGTGTTATGAATTGTCCTTATGGCTCTTTTCTGCAGTATTCTCAGTGGTTGTAATGTACATTTATAAGTATTGCTCCAAATCTCTACATAGTAATTTAAGTATGGTAATATTAGTGAGCTGTAAAGAAAGTGGAGTGATTTGTAGTCCAGAAAGTGTTTTGCCTTACTCAGTACTGAAATGCTCCATGACAGTTTAGTTTGTACATGTTTTATGTGGGATTTCCATGTTATTTTTATCATCCACAATTACACCAAGAAATTTATTTTCATATACCCTTACAATATCAACCCCATCTACATGTATTAGTGCTTGAGTATTCCTTTTACAATTCCCAAATACAACCCCGATTCCAAAAAAGTTGGGACAAAGTACAAATTGTAAATAAAAACGGAATGCAATAATTTACAAATCTCAGAAACTGATATTGTATTCACAATAGAACATAGACAACATATCAAATGTCGAAAGTGAGACATTTTGAAATTCCATGCCAAATATTGGCTCATTTGAAATTTCATGACAGCAACACATCTCAAAAAAGTTGGGACAGGGGCAATAAGAGGCTGGAAAAGTTAAAGGTACAAAAAAGGAACAGCTGGAGGACCAAATTACAACTCATTAGGTCAATTGGCAATAGGTCATTAACATGACTGGGTATAAAAAGAGCATCTTGGAGTGGCAGCGGCTCTCAGAAGTAAAGATGGGAAGAGGATCACCAATCCCCCTAATTCTGCGCCGACAAATAGTGGAGCAATATCAGAAAGGAGTTCGACAGTGTAAAATTGCAAAGAGTTTGAACATATCATTTACAGTGCATAATATCATCAAAAGATTCAGAGAATCTGGAAGAATCTCTGTGAGTAAGGGTCAAGGCCGGAAAACCATACTGGATGCCCGTGATCTTCGGGCCCTTAGACGGCACTGCATCACATACAGGCATGCTTCTGTACTGGAAATCACAAAATGGGCTCAGGAATATTTCCAGAGAACATTATCTGTGAACACAATTCACCGTGCCATCCGCTGTTGCCAGCTAAAACTCTACAGTTCAAAGAAGAAGCCGTATCTAAACATGATCCAGAAGTGCAGACGTCTTCTCTGGGCCAAGGCTCATTTAAAATGGACTGTGGCAAAGTGGAAAACTGTTCTGTGGTCAGACGAATCAAAATTTGAAGTTCTTTATGGAAATCAGGGACGCCGTGTCATTCGAACTAAAGAGGAGAAGGCCCACCCAAGTTGTTATCAGCGCTCAGTTCAGAAGCCTGCATCTCTGATGGTATGGGGTTGCATTAGTGCGTGTGGCATGGGCAGCTTACACATCTGGAAAGACACCATCAATGCTGAAAGGTATATCTAGGTTCTAAAGCAACATATGCTCCCATCCAGACGACGTCTCTTTCAGGGAAGACCTTGCATTTTCCAACATGACAATGCCAAACCACATACTGCATCAATTACAGCATCGTGGCTGTGTAGAAGAAGGGTCCGGGTACTGAACTGGCCAGCCTGCAGTCCAGATCTTTCACCCATAGAAAACATTTGGTGCATCATAAAACGGAAGATATGACAAAAAAGACCTAAGACAGTTGAGCAACTAGAATCCTACATTAGACAAGAATGGGTTAACATTCCTATCCCTAAACTTGAGCAACTTGTCTCCTCAGTCCCCAGACGTTTACAGACTGTTGTAAAGAGAAAAGGGGATGTCTCACAGTGGTAAACATGGCCTTGTCCCAACGTTTTTGAGATGTGGTGTTGTCATGAAATTTAAAATCACCTAATTTTTCTCTTTAAATGATACATTTTCTCAGTTTAAACATTTGATATGTCATCTATGTTCTATTCTGAATAAAATATGGAATTTTGAAACTTCCACATCATTGCATTCCGTTTTTATTTACAATTTGTACTTTGTCTCAACTTTTTTGGAATTGGGGTTGTAACATGAATTTAGTTTTATTAAGGTTTAAAGATAATTTGTTCCTGTCGAACCACTTCTTTAATTTAGACAGTTCTGCAGGTCCTATATATAACAATACATAGGACCGCAATGGAAATAAGAGACTGTTTTCTCTTTATTGCATTTTTATCCTGCAACTATATTTTAAAATATCAATGACATTCTATTAATTTTCATTTTTGTTGGTTTTATGCATTATGCACTTGTAACTTTTTAGTTTGTCTATCTCTTTGTTGCAAATAAACTCTATCTACAGTTAAAATTATTTACAGTTCCCAGTTATTTTTGAAACAAATTTTCATTTGATCATTTAGACTTCAGCTTCTTGGCCAAAGCCAAAAGCTCATCAGTCCTCTCTTTTTTCCTTTTTCTTTCATTAGCCAACGCCTCCTGGGTTTTTACATGCTCTAACCTGTCTCTACACTCCTCTCTTGCTTTGCTAAACTTGTTTTTTATACCAGCATCAATTTCACGTACCTTCGCTTCATCTCGCTTGTCAATAGTATTTGGCGTCTTGAGAAAAAAAACACCGATTAGAGGAAAGTATTTTTGATATGCAGCTCACGAACATGTCTAAGTTTTGATAAAAGAAAGCGGATGTGGGTGTCTTTGTAAAAACTGTTTTGATTGGCTATCAGTGTTACTAGATACTGCTGACATTTTCCAGCCCAAACTATGTTCAAAACCGCCCAAAATGTACTTGATGCCTATCTTGTAAAGTAAAAATATGCAGCTAAAGTCCAGTATACCAGGGGTTTTCAGAGTGTGGGAGAGTCAGCCCCCCCCCCAGAGAGCAAATAAACAGCAGCGCTCCCCTTACAATTTTTATTGTTGCTATACTTAATGTTCCATTTGTATTTAAAAAAAATGGTTGTTGTACACATTTTAATTTTTTTCTTTTACACATTTTAAACATCTGTGCTTTTTAAAACTTTATTTTACACATTTTAAACATCTGTGCTTTTTAAAACCTCTTTTTTACACGTTAAACGTCTGTGCTTTTTAAAACATCTTTATTTTACACATTTTAAACGTCTGTGCTTTTTAAAACCTCTTTTTACACATTTTAAACATCTTTGCTTTTTAAAACCTCTTTTTACACGTGTTAAACGTCTGTGCTTTTTAGAACATCTTTATTTTACACATTTTAAACGTCTGTGCTTTTTAAAACCTCTTTTTTTACATGTTAAATGTCTGCTTTTTAAAACCTCTTTTTTTTACACATTTTAAACATCTTTGCTTTTTAAAACCTCTTTTTACACGTTAAACGTCTGTGCTTTCTTAAAACATCTTTTTTTACACGTTAAACATCTTTGCTTTTTAAAACCTTTTTTTTTACACATTTTAAACATCTGTGCTTTTTAAAACCTCTTTTTTACACATTTTAAACATCTGTACTTTTAAAAACATATTTTTTACACATTTTAAACATCTGTGCTTTTTAAAACATCTTTTTTACACATTTTAAACATCTGTGCTTTTTAAAACATCTTTTTTTTTTACACATTTTAAACATCTGTGCTTTTTTTAACATCTTGTTTTACACATTTTAAACATCTCATAGCATCGTTAGCTAGCACCTCTTGGCAGACAACACACTGTGGCAGTGGAGCATCTTCAGATCCAGTCCATGAAAATCCAAACTTTAAATAATCGTGGTCATACTTCCTTCTTTTTTTTTTTTTTTTTTGCTCGGCCCAGACTCCATCTCCTTACTCACTGTAGCTTTAGGTACTAAAAATCGATCCATTTTGTCTCTGGCAAAGGCTAGCTGAAGTTCGCTAAATGTCCGCAATCGTAACTTATTCTGGTTTATTTTTCCTCACGTTGCACCCCCCCTGAAGAACTCTGGCGCCCCCTAGGGGAGGCGCTCCCCACACTTTGAAAAGCCCTGCAGTATACTATTTGTAAATCGAACAAATAGCAACATGAGCCCGTCAGTGCTGGAGGTGAAAAACCTGCTGTCTGGTACTAGGCTATGTATGACTGAATCAGATTATAACTTTGCAATCATCTGCTGTGTTCTGAATCCTACATGCACCAGTAGGTGGCGCACACGCAGAATATTGTGTAGGCTATGTTAGGCTACGATGCATCTCTAACATCTGCCTTGCTGAGGTTATTTATTTATCTTTTTATTTATCCTGTTTATTAATTTTATAGGCCTAGTTATTCTGCTTAATTTATTTTTGTCTACATCCATGTATTTTCTTCATCTGTTATCCTGATTTTTGTGGATTTGTTAGATTGTACCTGTTTTATATACTTCAATTTAAAAAAAAAAAAAAGTTAGACGGCTGAATGTAACGTGAAGAGAAAATGGAGAATGGATTTCAGTTTCTGCACTACATTCAGGGGTTAAATTGGGATTGGTTATGTGGGGGGGCTCTGCCTCGTACCCGCCCCTGCCCCAATATACTTTTTGGAAAATAACCCTCTAATTTGATAACCAGGGGTTAAATTGGGCCGGGGCTGTCCGGGGCTGAGCCCCGGCACATAAGCTCGAAGTGGATGGCATATGATCACGCACACATCAAAAGCAACAAACCCTTTTCACGATTTTCAGTTCTGAATAATTAAATATCGTTTTATTAATCAATAAACCCATGATTTTTATGAGATAGATCATAGTTTTCCTGATCACAAGACGACCTGTCAAAGCTATTTAGAACAGAACTTGCGATCAGAGATTCTGGTTTCTGGAACACTGCGTGGGTTGCCAATTCCGCTTTTTATAAGCGACTTTGGGGTTTCTTTTTTTGTGAGCTCGCTTTAAAAAAAAATCAGAAGTCGTGGTTTGCGGGTTTTTGGGCTTGTGTTTCAGCGTTGTGACTTGTTTATAATTTTCTCCGTACACCGTCTCCCCTTTTACCTGCATACGATCCTAATCCATCAGAGGTGCTTGAACGAACTGTCTGTGCATTTGGCGAGTTCAATTTCCATAGTCCCCAGTTATCGACAGAAATTAGCCAGGGGGAAGGGGGAGATGTCAGTTAAAGTTAGCTACTGAGATTGACCAAAAGTTAAGCCTAACGTTGCCTCAAGTTAGCTACCTTTGGCAAACATAAACAAAACACTCGTCTTGTGCTCTAGCCTTAATTAACTGTCGATACAGTCAATTTCACTTTTATACAAGAAGGTTAATAAATTGTTTTGTTGTCTTGGATTTTTAGAGGTCAGCAGCTAAAGGTTAAAAATGAGGAAAGCAAAGAGGAGGAAGCTTACAGATTTCTTCAAAAGGTGGGCAGCAAACAACATATCTGTTAAAATGTTAATTTAAGGTACTGTACTGGTAGCCTGGTTAGCACCAGACCATATCACATATGGTCTGGGGACCCTCCTATAATAATAACAATAATAATAAATGCTTCCAATGTTATGGTGTTGTTTGTATTTGGTTGCATTCACTGCATGAATATATTTGATTGACAATTTGACTGACAGTGTTTTGGCATATTTAACATTTATCCTCCAAAATAAATCAACTGTTTTGGTTTAAGATTGTGCAAGCCTTCAAATTTTCTCACTGAACATTTCTCCTTCACATTTTTCACCTGTAGGCATGTGACAAGATTTAACATGATATTGCTCAACCTACCTCTGTAAAGTCAGCTAACAACTTATTAAAATGCACCAGAATTCAGCAAATAACATGTATGATAATAAAAAACTTCTGGGGGAGGACCCCCAGACCCCCCACTAATCATTTCCTTCAAACCAATGTACAACAACCTGTACAATCTGTTACATTGGCCAACCAATCTACATTCAAACTGCCATAATGTGTAGAGGGGCACTACAAGACACACATAGGCCTACAACACACAGATAAGGTGTATATCTCTGTGCAATATGATATGGTTATCAAATTAGAGGGTTATTTTCCAAAAAGTATATTGGGGCAGGGCGGCGGAGGCAGGGGCGGGTATGAGGCAGAGCCCCCCCACATAACCAATCCCAATTTAACCCCTGTTGATAACCATATCATATTGCACAGAGATATACACCTTATCTGTGTGTTGTAGGCCTATGTGTGTCTTGTAGTGCCCCCCTACACATTATGGCAGTTTGAATGTAGATTGGTTGGCCAATGTAACAGATTGTACAGGTTGTTGTACATTGGTTTGAAGGAAATGATTAGTGGGGGGTCTGGGGGTCCTCCCCCAGAAGTTTTTTATTATCATACATGTTATTTGCTGAATTCTGGTGCATTTTAATAAGTTGTTAGCTGACTTTACAGAGGTAGGTTGAGCAATATCATGTTAAATCTTGTCACATGCCTACAGGTGAAAAATGTGAAGGAGAAATGTTCAGTGAGAAAATTTGAAGGCTTGCACAATCTTAAACCAAAACAGTTGATTTATTTTGGAGGATAAATGTTAAATATGCCAAAACACTGTCAGTCAAATTGTCAATCAAATATATTCATGCAGTGAATGCAACCAAATACAAACAACACTATAACATTGGAAGCATTTATTATTATTGTTATTATTATAGGAGGGTCCCCAGACCATATGTGATATGGTCTGGTGCTAACCAGGCTACCAGTACAGTACCTTAAATTAACATTTTAACAGATATGTTGTTTGCTGCCCACCTTTTGAAGAAATCTGTAAGCTTCCTCCTCTTTGCTTTCCTCATTTTTAACCTTTAGCTGCTGACCTCTAAAAATCCAAGACAACAAAACAATTTATTAACCTTCTTGTATAAAAGTGAAATTGACTGTATCGACAGTTAATTAAGGCTAGAGCACAAGACGAGTGTTTTGTTTATGTTTGCCAAAGGTAGCTAACTTGAGGCAACGTTAGGCTCAACTTTTGGTCAATCTCAGTAGCTAACTTTAACTGACATCTCCCCCTTCCCCCTGGCTAATTTCTGTCGATAACTGGCGACTATGGAAATTGAACTCGCCAAATGCAGACACAGTTCGTTCAAGCACCTCTGATGGATTAGGATCGTATGCAGGTAAAAGGGGAGACGGTGTATGGAGAAAATTATAAACAAGTCACAACGCTGAAACACAAGCCCAAAAACCCGCAAACCACGACTTCTGATTTTTTTTTAAAGCGAGCTCACAAAAAAGAAACCCCAAAGTCACTTATAAAAAGTGGAATTGGCAACCCACGCAGTGTTCCAGAAACCAGAATCTCTGATCGCAAGTTCTGTTCTAAATAGCTTTGACAGGTCGTCTTGTTATCAGGAAAACTATGATCTATCTCATAAAAGTCATGGGTTTATTGATTAATAAAACGATATTTAATTATTCAGAACTGAAAATCATGAAAAGGGTTTGTTGCTTTTGATGTGTGCGTGATCATATGCCATCCGCTCCGAGCTTATGTGCCGGGGCTCAGCCCCGGACAGCCCCGGCCCAATTTAACCCCTGACTACATTACACACATTCATATTAGTCTTACAGTTACATCGACATTTTTTTGTTTAAATAATACTTAATGAGATTAATGTTTATTGTTGATGATTAAATTTAGGCCAATGCTCGATTTTGGTTGTTTAAAATACCTAAGGCAGACCTGGGCATTTTGCGGGCCGCATCCGGCCCTTTGGTTCATTCTGACCGGCCCGCATAAGGTTAATTAGAAATTACAAAATAAACGTATTTTCTAATTTTACCTCATGCATGGACTGAATGTGCATTGCTTTTATTTTGAAGTTGTGTTCAACAAAAATGTAATGCGCACGACATGAACATGACATGAAATCCCACGAAACCTAATCCCGCGATAACTACTTCCGTAATTTGTCCAGACCAACCACAAACTTGTACGTCATCCTTCAAACAGTCCAGCCAATCATAGTGTGACGTCACCAGCAGGCGTCGGAGCTCGAGCCGATCTGTAGATCTGATTCCTACACTGAATCGACGTTGTTGCGAGCAGGTCACAGGAAGACTTTCGCCCCCAAAATGTCCGCAAAAAGAAGAAAGGTAGATGCCGAATGCAGGGCTTTCAACAAAACATGGACTGCTAAGTATTTATTTACTGAAGTCAGAGATAAAGCCGTGTGTTTAGTTTGCGGAGAGCAGATCCGAAAAGCTGAAAAACACCAAATGAGGTGATTAGACTACAAATGTGGGCATCATTATTATAATATGATGTATCTTGCTTGATATTTGGAGTAGAAAGACAATATTGTGATGTCTTTATTGTGTTTTGGGGTGAATGTGACCTGAAAAAAAAAAAAAAGGTACAAACTTTCATATTTTGTTAACCATTGTTTTGGGAAATTTGATTGAATAAATGACATTTTTTGTAAGGCAACCTCGTTTTTTCCATACTCTTACCAGTCTTAGCAGCTTGTAAAAACAATTATTTACTGCTTTATATAAAGAAATACAATTAATATTATGCAGAATTTAGTTCAGCCTTTTGGTCCGGCCCGCCACAAAATTATGTTGCCCCTTTTCCACCAAAGCAGTTCCAGGGCTGGTTCGGGGCCAGTGCTTAGTTTGGAACCGGGTTTTCTGTTTCCACTGACAAAGAACTGGCTCTGGGGCCAGAAAAACCGGTTCCAGGCTAGCACCAACTCTCTGCTGGGCCAGAGGAAAGAACCGCTTACGTCAGTGGGGGGGCGGAGTTGTTAAGACCAACAACAATAACAAGACCGCGAAAGATCGCCATTTTTAAGCGACGAGAAGCAGCAGCTGTACAAACGCGAAGTCATCCATTATTGTTGTTGCTGCTGCTGCTTCCGTGTTGTTTTTGCTTTGATATTCGCGCCAAGGTTTATGCAAACGTAGCGACGTAACTGACGTATACAGCGACGTAACTGACGTGGCTTCCCTTAGCACTGCGAGCTATGGAAAAGCAAACTGGTTCTCAGCTGACTCGCAAGTTGAACAAGTTGTGAACCAACACCGGTCCCGAACCAGCCCTGGAACTGATTTGGTGGAAAAGGGGTATGTTTCTCATATGGTCCCATGGAAAAAATAATTGCCCACCCCTGCTTTAAGGGGTACTGGGTAAACTAGGTCTATGACTTGCCTTAGTTGACCAAAGATAGCCATTTTTCCTGATTTCCTTCGCATATTCAAGAACATCATTCGGCTTAGTTTAATATGGATTGGATGTAGACTAGTGGACGTAGATAGTACATAGAATGTGCTGCATCAAAGTCCTTCTAAGGCTACATACAGTGCCTTGCAAAATTATTCATACCCCTTGAACTTTTTCACATTTTTCCACCTTACAACCATGAACTTAAGTTTTTTATTGAGATTTTATGTGATAGACCAACACAGAGTAGCACATAATTGTGAAGTGAAACGAAAATGATAAATGGTCTTCAAAATTTTAAACAAATAAAAATCTGAAAAATGTGGTGTGCATTAGTATTCAGCCCCCTGTACTCTGATACCTCTAAATACAATCCAGTGCAATCAATTGCCTTCAGAAGTCATCTAATTAGTTAATAGAGTCCTACTGTGTGTAATTTACTCTCAGCATAAATACACTTGTTCTGTGAAGGCCTCAGTGATTTGTTAGAGAACACTGAAGAACAAACAGCATCATGAAGACCAAAGAACTCACCAGACAGGTCAGGGATAAAGTTCTGGGGAAGTTTAAAGCAGGGTTAGGTTATAAAAAAAATATCCCAAGCTCTGAACATCTCAAGAAGCACTGTTCAATCCATCATTCAAAAATGGAAAAAGTATGGCACAACTGCAAACCTACCAAGACATGGCTGTCCACCTAAACTGACAGAGCGAGCAAGGAGAGCACTGGTCAGAGAAGCAGCCAAGAGGCCCATGATCACTCTGGAGGAGCTGCAGAAATCCACAGCTCAGGTGGGAGAATCTGTGCACAGGACAACTATAAGTCGTACACTCCACAAATCTGGCCTTTTTGGAACAGTGGCAAGAAGAAAGCCATTGTTGAAAGACAGGCATAAGAAGTCCCGTTTGCAGTTTGCCAGAAGCCATGTAAACATGTGGAAGAAGGTGCTTTGGTCAGAAGAGACCAAAGTTGAACTTTTTGGCCTAAATGCAAAGCGCTTTGTGTGGCAGAAAACTAACACTGCTCATCACCCTGCACACACCATCCCCACTGTGAAACATGGTGGTGGCAGCATCATGCTATGGGGATGCTTTTCTTCAGCAGGGACAGGGAAGCTGGTCAGAGTTGATGGGAAGATGGATGGAGCTAAATGCAGGGCAATCCTGGAAGAAAACCTGTTGGAGGCTGCAAAAGACTTGAGACTGGGAAGGAGATTCACCTTCCAGCAAGACAATGACCCTAAACATACAGCCAGAGCTACAATGGAATGGTTTAGATCAAAGAATATTCATGTGTTAGAATGGCCCAGTCAAAGTCCAGACCTAAATCCCATTGAGCATCTGTGGCAAGACTTGAAAATTGCTGTTCACAGACGCTCTCCATCCAATCTGGCTGAGCTTGAGCTATTTTGCAAAGAAGAAAGGGCAAAAATTTCAGTGTCGAGATGTGCAAAGCTGGTAGAGACATACCACAAAAGACTTGCAGCTGTAATTGCAGCAAAAGGTGGCTCTACAAAGTATTGACGCAGGGGGGCTGAATACTAAAGCACATCACATTTTTCAGATTTTTATTTGTTTAAAATTTTGAAGACCATTTATCATTTTCGTTTCACTTCACAATTATGTGCTACTCTGTGTTGGTCTATCACGTAATAAAAAACTTTTAAGTTCGTGGTTGTAAGGTGGAAAAATCTGAAAAAGTTCAAGGGATATGAATACTTTTACAAGGCACTGCAAGTGTCTCTGGCTGCATTCTCACACAGAACGCTGGTGCGAAATATTTATAAACATCTGATAAAAACCTGCCGAACTAACGTCAAACCCGCCCAATTTTTGTCAACCAGCCCAAGCCATTTTTTGCCCGCAAAGTAGAATTCAAAACCGTCCAAACACTGTTGGCTATTATGGTCTCGACATCGATGTTTTGACCAATAACAATGTAGATGACACGAATTTTACATCACACTCAATGAGATTTAAACGAGACTAAAGATGGCGACTTACAAATAATGTGTAAACATCGTTGGAGTTAATAAAGTTTGAACAGCATGAAGGAACATACTCCAACCCCCCGAAATTAATAAAAAAAAAATTCTCAACGGATTTGGCATAATATAAAAAGCTCGTTTTTTACTCAGAAAAAGCAGAAAACTCTCATCCCTGCTTTTAGGTCTTGTGTGAAAATCTGATGTTTTAGGTCATATTTATGCAGAAATATAGAAAATTCTAAAGGGTTCACAAACTTTCAAGCACCACTGTATGCATGGTTATCATAGTTTTTGGTAAACTAGTGTGTATGGATGTTGTTGCTCACTCGGGTTTGTTGACGGTGTAGTGGCTGGAGGCTTTATGTTCCAGGGCTCTTCCCTTTTTGTTATGTGGTCATAGTGAGCAGGGGCATAGCCATCATTTTAGAAGTGAGGGGGACAAATTGTTCAGAGGTCTATTGAGTGATTTATCATCCTCTCGCATTCAACTGCACCTCTCCTTAGCAGCTAAAGAACCACATCACCACAAACAGCACAGCACCGGGGAACCGACTTAAGTTCTTTAAAATGATCTACTATCAAAATCTAAAGTCTAAATCTATAAAGTAAAATGTATAAATAGAATTAAGAATAGTAGTAGTGACATAGCTAGTTATATTCTCTTCTCACCTGTGACCCTGCATAATCATCCCTGTTGGCCTCTGGTCCACTGTCTCCTCTCTCACCCTGCTCTTTCTATTGTGGCAATAAAGATTAAAAAATATGTGGAAAGCAACATTTTGAAATAGAATTAGGAATACAGTAATAATAATCAGCAAATTCATGGACTTTAAACTTTAACTACTGCAAAAATAAATTGAATCTTTACAAAAATAACAGTCAAAGGAACACAAATACATTTATATTCTTATTTTCTACCCAGAAGTGAGTAATCTTAGAGTAGCCAAAATATTAACGTTACTCAAGTAAGAGTATTGTTACTTTAGAATAATATTACTCAAGTAAAACGTATTTTGCAACAAAACAACTCTTAAAGTGCCATTCCACCATTGGATGTATTCTTTGGCATAAAATACAATATATTTTGACAACATATATAAATGGTATCACTAGATAGAGAAATCTTTTAGCTTCAAAATGATATATCAAACATCATTTTTTGACGACAAGTATATTAATTTTGCGACCAAAGTCACCTACCCTTTTAATTTCTGCGCGTGATGTCATCGGCAGGTTCCCCTTCTTGTGTACCACGTGATGTGTGACGTGGCACATATCAGCAATGGCGGATAGAACGCGATAAAAATAATACCAATAAATCTAGCTAACTGAAAGATTAACTCAAATTTTTCGCAATTTTTTGGCCCCCATATACGAGGAAAAATGACTCTCTCACTTTGGGGGTTTCCTGGTCTAAAAATAGACCGACACGTGGTACACAAGAAGGGGAACCTGTCGATGACATCACGTTTCACTACCGTGCGGAAATTAAAAGGGTAGGTGACTTTGGTCACAAAATTAATATACTTGTCGTTGTCAAAAAATTATGTTTGATATATCACTTTGAAGCTAAAAGATGTCTCTGTCTAGTCATGTTGTCATAAAATATATTGTATTTTATGCCAAAGAATACATCCAATGGTGGAATGGCACTTTAAGAGTACAATTTATCCAAAAAGTTACTCAAGTAAATGTAACAGAGTAAATGTAACTAGTTACTGCCGCCTCTAAGTTAGCTAGCTAGCTTAACTAACTAAATTGACATCTATTTGTCATCTTTTCGCTAAACATTATCTCCATTCAACAGCATTACTCAACTTACATGGTTTGTTTGGAAAAAAAAAACTGTAAAGTCTTTAGCCTCTTGGCTGGTTTGCTGAACATACAGAAGCGCTGCCCAGATCTGAATCACACCAAAGATGATCACAATATTTTCTAAAGCGTCTCTGATCACACACCACAGCGGTGTTTGTTTACCGCCTGAGCGCCGCCTGCTCATGATGCGTTTAGAGGCGGCTCTGAAAAACGCGTTTCCATATGTTAAAAATGAACTGAGTGGTTGTAATGGCTGTAAAAAGTGCGGGGGACAGAGGGCACAAATACGGGAAGTGCGGGGGACATGTCCCCCACGTACGCTACACCCATGATAGTGAGTTTTGCCGGAGTCCCTGCTTGCACTCCGTGCAAAATGTATCCTGTTCTTACTCATTCGGTGACATTAGGCATACCTAACAACCTGTTTTTTCTCTCTCTCCCCCCCTCCCTGTCCCTCTGAGTTACATGTCGATCCTGAGACACCAGTAAGATGCTGATCTCTTCTGCTCCTCAGACCTGCCTGATCCATCCTGATGCCCTACATCTGGCTGGAGTCTCATCACATTTTTCCTGTAGAGGACGGCCACATACGGACAGTCAAAAGTTGCACTTGGAAGACGCTCTGGACACTTACAGTAATACATTTATGTCTGAGGACTTCAGTTGACTTGCTAACTCTAGGACTGCAGTTGTCATGAACAGTTTTGCGCTCAAGTTTCTATCAATGAACAGTTAATAACTTCAACAAAACAGACTTCATGCTAAAACTATCCTGGTTTCACAGTTATACTTTGTGACTTTATAGGACACTGTTATAGAAGCGAGTTATTTATAATTATGCTATCTGTTATCACCCAGATGAGGATGGGTTCCCATTTGAGTCCGGTTCCTCTCGAGGTTTCTGCTTCGTGTCGTCTGAGGGAGTTTTTCCCTTGACACCGTCGCCACAGACTTGCTCATCAGGGATAAAATTAGCTCATTTAAAGCCTTTAACTTTCTGTAAAGCTGCTTTGTGACAATGTCTATTGTTCAAAGCGCTATACAAATAAACTTGACTTTTTATAGCAACAGTAGGATTATCTGCATTCTTGACTAAACCCTTTAAACTCACTCTTTGTCCATCCTGAAACAGTCCAGATTGTACTGCTGTGTTTCATCTCTTCAGTGGTTGCTCCAACAGAGGACAAACACTTTCACACTGTCAAAACTCTCCACATCATCACCTCCCTCAGCATGTGTTGGTGCATGTCTTGGTGAGGAATCATTAATCTGGATTAAATTTTCTCTTCACACAACTGCAGCCATATCAGGAACATTGTTCCAACATGATCTAAATTCCAGTCTTGTTTGTTCTAGTTCCACTCATTATGAGGGTAATAAATATGAAGGATAACATTCACTATCGGAGCCAGAGTCACCGAAACGTATTATGACTAAACTCTTGTGTCTGCTAAATAAGGGATCATTAATTTTGATTTTCTAATCAGAGTACACCATCAAAATGCGTCTTAGTATGCACACAAACCTTTCTACAATGTTGCATGATGACCTGGAATTGCAATGGATTTAATCAGAATTATATAGCAAGTAATTAAAAGTACATTTTATTTAGAAAACACGTTGAAAACAATAGTTGCCCAATGTGCTGTAGGCTACATACATAAGAATAAAACTGCAACTCAAAACACAGACAGGGCACAATAAATAAAGAATTATGCTAGGAGATAAAATAGTAATAATAATAAAAATAAATACATAGAAACAATTCAAAATGCAAGCATGAAAAGATATACGTTTTAGTTCTGAGTTGAAAACGGTAACTGAGGATGCCTTCCTGATATCTAGGAGTAGGCTGCTCGTCAACCTTGGCACAGTGACTACAATGGCACGGTCACCCTTTAGCCTTAACCAAGACCATGGAACCACCAGGAGTTACTGACCAGAAGACCTCAGAGACCTAGATGCTGTCATGAATCCGCAAAATAAATAGCCCAAAATACTGAAGTGAATGTAAAAACAAGGTAGTCTGAAAATTATTTACAAATTTAAAAAAAAAGTGGTTGCATAAGTATTCACCTCCACTGCTGTAAAACCAACAAACGCCTTCTGGTTCAACCAGAAGTCACATATTTAGTTAAGTGTCGATCTGATAAGTCATGTGTTCCTAGAAAGCCCCAGATTTTGTCACAGAACAGAAAATGGGCCTGGATTTCCTGAACATGAAGCATCTCTATCACAAACAGGAAGGAAGCTACCGAAGAAACACTATTTAAAAAAAAAAATTTGACCTTGACCCTGTTTGGATCAATTGCAAAAAAGTCTAATTAGTTAATCTGCTGGTTACATTGATAATCCCATAAAACTCCTACAAACGTTCAATTACTTGTTTTTGAGATATTGCACTAACAACAAGCTTGGATAGACAGACTGCTACACAGACATCCTGATGCCTCTACCACCTAGTAAAAGAACCGAGAATATGGCATGGAAAGGGCTGTCCATCATAAGTCAGTGACCATGGGTTACTCTCATGATGCTACTACCACCACCACGCTTCACTATGGCGATGGTGTTCTCAGGTTGATGAGCAGTGTTGGGTTTTCTCCAAATGTAGCACTTTTTGCCAATGGCCAAAAAGTTCCATTTTGGTCTTATCAGACCAGAGAACCTCCCCCCCATGTTCCATGGGATTTCATGGAGTCACGCTTGCTTAAAGGCCAGCTTTGCAGAGTGTTCAGGCTATGGCTGTCTGGCAAAAAACTTATCCTATTTAAGCAGTGGATATCTCCAGCTTTTTCAGAGTTACTTCAGCACTTGGCTAAGCTAACGTTCAAATTTATGAAGTAATAGAGGATTCATGTTTCAGATCATATAATGTTTATTAATTTGGGTTACAACTACGTTGGCAGTAAGTGGTAAAGACCAGTCCAATGGCATTTGATTACGGACAGTTTGTATCACCTTATCCAACAGTCATACATTATTTTTTTACATTGGGTATAATTTTCAATAAAAGTCCTATGATGCAACTGGTATCACAACAACTTAATTGCTGACTTTTAGCTTATGTAAAAATACCTACACAAGTCTTTCTATTTCTGAAAAAGCAAGTTTTTGTTTTGCTTTCCATAGCTTTTGCACATGATAGACTTTGCTTAGATATTAAACGAGTGGACACATTTAAATAAATCCAAAGGATCAGTGTGTTAATAGTGTCAATTACATGATAAAGTAGTAAACTAGAACACAAATAGGCAGTTTAGGATATTTCCTATACAACTACTGAAGCAGTCAATACAGTAACACATCATCCAGAGGGCAACAGCAGCATTGCTCTTACCACAAGGATATCCAAAGCACAAAAGGCTCAGGTGCATTTAAACTCAGGCTGAATGCAAAACCGAAGCTTGCTATGAAAAACAAAACACGTTTTTAAAAAAATACTTTCAACAGCTGTGTAGTACTAGTACTCTCACAAATCAACATGCATGCTCATTGTTTTGGAAACACAAGCCATAGTATGAGGAAAGAATATGAAATGTGAGAATATTTTAATGCTGTAGGTCTCTTTTTCCTAAGCAAACCTGGGTTAAAGCAGCATGTGCTAATTTCTGCTCGCTTCAAGTGGTCTCCTCCTTCACGTCAAACCCATCCGCTCGACATAAACTTCTGATTTAGGACCTGATCTAATCAGATTCTTTATATCATCTGTCCTACTGAAGGTTTCAGCATATCTAAACCAGAAATAAGATTGCAGAAACGGGCCACGTATTTCTTTCCCTTTTAAAGTGTCCTATCTCTGTCCGCAACATTTAGCATCCTCGTCTTGGAGAACATTCTTCAAACATGTGCTGAAGAAGCAGCGTAGCGCTACAATGCCTTACTTAACAAGCGAGCAGTACTTTATTTATCCAGTTTGGACTTTGTCCTCTTGTGTCCAAGCTGGACCATGTGCACTGGGTACCTGTGTAATGGGGGTGCAGCGATGGCTTTTGTAAGTCCCTAAATGTCGGAAGCTTCGGCCACACTGGTAGCACGTGTAGGGCGTGGCACCACTGTGAATGCGCATGTGTGTGTACAGGTTGCCGAGCTCTTTGAAACGTCGACCGCACTGAGGACACGCGTAGGGGCTTTCGCCTGTGTGCACACGCTGATGTCTTTTAAGACCAGAGAGCACAGGGAAGCCCTTTCCACACTGTGGGCATGGGAAGGGGCTCTGGGCGCCGCTGTGGCTGAGCCGGTGGCTCTTGAGGCGAGCGGCGTGCCGGAATCTCTCGCCACATTCAGAGCACACAAATGGCTTTTCCCCTGTGTGGATGCGCCGGTGCTGCCGCAGGTTGCCCAGGTAATTGAAGCGGCGCCCGCAGTCTCCGCATTCGTAGCCACCTTCCACCTTTTTCTCACGAGCTTGGGATTCATTAGAGCTCGCCTTCCGCCACACCTCTCCCTCGCTGCCCTGCCCACCACTCGAAGAAGAGCCGGACTGAGCAGCGTGAGTGCTTCCATCTCGGTGCATCAACTTCATATGCTCCTCCAGGTACAACGAATCAGGGCAAAGGGTTCCACAGAAGGGGCAGATGAAGGTAGGGGCAGAGAAGTGCTGCTCTGAAAAAGAAACAGAGAGTTGGGGTTGAAAAAATGTGATGGTACTGGAGTGAGTATTAAGTAGTGTAGGTATTGCACGATGCAGCTTGTGCTCCTGACCAAAGTAGCAAACAGAAGTATGCAGTTAGTTTGACAAACTAATACTCCTACTGTTTGCTCTTTCTGGTGCAATTAGATCATACATCCAGCTCTAATTTAATTTAACACTATTTTCTTCATAATCCAACAAGTCATTTAAAAAAAAAAAATCAGCAATGACATTTCGGATGTATTCTGAATTCTAAACTATATGGCCAAAAGTTTGTGGACACGTGACCATAACACTCATATGTTCTTGTAAAACATACCATTCCAGTTCTGGTCCCCCTTTGCTGTTATTATAAATAACCTCCACTCTCCAAGGAAGGCTTTAGGATTTTGGAGCTTGGCTGTGGGGATGTGTGCTCGCTCATTCAGCCACAAGAGCATTAATGAGGTCAGGCACTGATGCTGGGTGCAGCCAGCATTACAGTTCATCCCGAAGGTGATCAGTGGGTTTGAGGTCAGGGTTCTGTTCAGGCAACTCAAGTTCTTCTACACCAACCTTAGCAAGAAGTCAGTGTCTACTTGGAGCTCAATTTGTGCGCAGGTGCATTGTTACGTCTGAACAGGTTTGGGCCTCTTGGTTCCAGAAAAGGGAACTTGTAATACTACAGCATACAAAGACAGACATTCTATACAACTGTGTGCTTTCAATTTTTGGGCAACCGTTTGGGTGGGATGGTCAGGTGTCCACAAACTTTCGACCACAGTGTATTTAGGCACTAAATCTTTATTGCAAACTAGCTACTTTAAAAGGGCACAAAAAGTTACAGATTTTTCATTTGCACAAACAGTATATCCAGAATATCTAAGAGACAAATAAATAAACAACTAGCATGAATCTGACAAGACTTCAGTGTCTATATTTATATGCAAAGATTTATCAGTGCAAATTCTTTCTGGATGCAGACTATTTAAAAAAAAAAAAAAAAAACTGCCAAACCTGACGAGGAATTATTTGTAGTTTTACATTATTCAATTCTACCTGGTTATTGAATACTTACAGTGATGCTTGAAAGTTTGTGAACCCTCTAGAATTTTCTATATTTCTGCATAAATAGGACCTAAAACAACATCAGATTTTCACACAAGTCCTAAAAGTAGATTTAGATTAGATAGATAAATAAATAAATAAACAAACTTTATTGATCCTTTTGGGGGGGGGGGGGGGGGTGTCCCTCAGGGAAATTAAGATTCCAGCAGCATCATTACAGATAAACAGAGAAAAGAAATAGAGAAAACTTCTAGATAAATTAAAATAAGTACTTACATATACAAATATAAAAAGAATAAGATATGGGGAAGAGAGGAAGGGGGGATGGAGAAAAAAAAAAAACCCAGAACCCAGTTAAACAAATGAAACAAAAATATTAGTCATTTATTTATTGAGAAAAATTATCTATTACACATCTGTGAGTGGCAAAAGTATGTGAACCTCTAGGATTAGCAGTTAATTTGAAGGTGAAATTAGAGTCAGGTGTTTTCAATCAATGGGATGACAATCAGGTGTGAGTGGGCACCCTGTTTTATTTAAAGAACAGGGATCTATCAAAGTCTGATCTTCACAACACGTTTGTGGAAGTGTATCATGGCACAAACAAAGGAGATTTCTGAGGACCTCAGAAAAAGCGTTGTTGATGCTCATCAGGCTGGAAAAGGTTACAAAACCATCTCTAAAGAGTTTGGACTCCACCAATCCACAGTCAGACAGATTGTGTACAAATGGAAGAAACTCAAGACCACTGTTACCCTCCCCAGGAGTGGTCGACCAACAAAGATTACTCCAAGAGCAAGGCGTGTAATAGTCGGCAAGGTCACAAAGGACCACAGGGTAACTTCTAAGCAACTGAAGGCCTCGCTCACATTGACTAATGTTAACCAGAACCATCTCCATTCGGGCCAATCAGAAGCCATGGCTGACAGGGGAAGTCCACAGGCTCCTGTGGGCTCGGAACGCCGCCTTCAGAGCGGGGGACGAGGTGGGCCTGAGGACAGCTAGGGCCAATCTGTCACGAGGCATCAGGGTGGCCAAGAGACAGTATTCCAGGTACATTGCTGACCATTTCAACAACAGCAGAGATACCAGGAACCTGTGGCGGGGGATTCAGACCATCACAGACTACAAGCCCTCACCGCAGACCTGTGACAACTCCACATCTCTGCTGAATCAGTTGAACGACTTCTTCACTTGCTTTAAGGCAGACAACAGCACCACGGCACAGAAGACCCCACCTCCTCCCGGCGACCAGGTGTTGACGCTGTCCCCAGACAGCGTGAGGAGAGCTCTCAGGACGACAAATACACGAAAAGCCCCGGGTCCTGATAACATTCCTGGTGGTGTCCTGAGAGACTGTGCCGAAGAGCTCACAGATGTCTTTACAGACATCTTCAACATCTCGTTGAGCCAGGCTGTTGTCCCCATGTGCCTCAAAACCACCATCATCCCGGTCCCGAAGAAGCCATCTCCCTCCTGCTTCAATGACTACCGCCCTGTCACACTCACTCCCATCCTCATGAAGTGCTTCGAGTGGCTAGTCATGCGGCATATCAAGTCTGCCCTCCCCCCCCCCGCTCTGGACCCTTTCCAGTTTGCATATCAGTCCAACCGTTTGACCGATGACACCATCTCCACTGCCCTCCACTCAGCCCTCACCCACCTGGAGACAAAAGACTCGTATGTCAGAATGCTGTTCACAGACTTTAGCTCAGCATTCAACACAATCATTCCTCAGCAGCTCATTCATAAACTGGACCAGCTGGGACTCAACACCTCCCTGTGCAACTGGCTGCTGGACTTCCTGACGGGGAGACCACAGGCTGTACGGGTTGGCAGCAACTCCTCCAGCACCATCACATTGAACACGGGGTACCCCCCCCCCCCCCCCCAAGTATGTGTGCTAAGCCCCCTCCTCTTCACTCTGCTGACCCACGACTGCACACCAACATCCAACTCTAATCTCTTCAATAAGTTTGCGGATGACACGACTGTGGTGGGTCTCATCAACAATGGCGATGAGACAATCTACAGGAGTGAGGTGAGCCGCTTGGCCATGTGGTGCAAGGACAACAATCTCCATCCAGGGTATCTGCACATTTTTCAAGTACAAATTTAAAGACTTTTAAGACCTTTTCAAGACCTCTAAATGGAAAAATTAAGACTGTACCTTGACAAAGAAAATGATAAATATGACAACTTAAAACTTTTCTGCAATAGTTTTTTTTACTAACTTTAAGAATAATGCACACAATTGGTGAACAACAGGGTGCATCAATGGCAACTGTTAGACATGCAAACAGCTGAAGCAAAGTTGTGTGTTTTGGGCCTGCAGAACTACTGTAGCAGCAAGGAGAAGACTGGTGTTTACTGGAGAAAACACCATGAATCATTTCAAAAACGAAAACAATAAACGGCAAGTAGAACCAGCTGAACAACCTTAGCCGGCATCATTTCAATCCCCAAAGATCATCTTTGATGTGATTTTGTGTCCGACAGCAAAATCAGTCTGAGTGTCGTACAGTATACAGCTGGCTGAGGAAGTTCTCGAGTATCTTCTGCATTATAGCAGGTAACAGCATAAACCCGTTTATGCAGTCATACAATCATCAGAGCGTTACATTAAACACAGAAAAACAACCGTCACCTTTCATAACCATTATCAATATTAATCAATGTGTTGTAATAACTAAACTAATTATCATCAGTGCAATTGTTATATCAATGTTCATTATTCAAAAATAATCATTAATTATCTATAATCCATGAATAATTAATTGTATTACTACTACTACTACTACTAATAATAATAATAATAATAATAAACTACTTTTTTAATAATTTTTTTAAAAATTAACTCAATTTTATAACATCTTAATAATCACTACTCATTAGCTATATTAATAATAGCGTAGCAATTATTATAATTCAGTATCATTACTTAATTAATAAGTAGTGATTATCAAAATGTAATTTAATAAGTAGGAATCATCAACTACTAAATTATACTAATAAATAAGTAGTGATTAGTAAAATGCTATAAAATTGAGTTATAAGATTAGTTAAAATTATTTTAAAAATTATTATTATTAGTAGTAGTAGTAGTAGTAGTAGTAGTGATACAAACAATTATTCATGGATTATAGATAATTTGTTTTTAATAGTGAACATTGATAACTGAACTGATAACATTAACAAGTATTACTGTTTATTATTATTATTATTATTAGTAGTAGTAGTAGTAGTAGTAGTAGTACAGTTATTTTATATCAATGTTCACAATTTAAAAAAAAATTATCTATAATCCATGAGTATTTGTATTCTACCAATTACTACTTTTTAATTATTTGTAATAATTTTTAATAACTTAATTTTATAACATTTAATAATCCCTAGTACTTATTAATCACATTCATAAGTAGTAATGATTAATAATCCATAATAATTACTATTACTACTAATTATTATTAGTGGTTGTTAATATTATTCTTATTATATTAAAAACACTGTTGTAGACGATAGGTAATAAAACAAAAATTTTGTACAAATTATATTGTACTATATTTAGAATTATTGTATTTTCTGTAGTTCTTTTTAATTGAGTTTTGAAATAAAGGTTGTTTATATTTATATTAAACTTAGTACAATAAACAATGTTAATTTTTTTACATAATTATGTTAATCATTATTAGTATTATGTCCCACAAGTCCCATTTTCCACCTGACTCTTGCGCGCATGCGCGAACCCCCCCCGCGTTTCACTCCGGAGCGCTTGACCTCTAACACACATACGCGCGCGCCTCGTGTCGGTGAAAAGCCGGTTTCCCAGTGGGCGTGTCCCAGCGCTGCGGTACCGGCTTTAAACACATTTGTGCGATCCAGCGCTTTTTATCGCAAACGATTCTTCTCCTTATTTTGGGGGTCTGTCATCCCCCAACCACTTGTCGTTAAACAGACATCTTCCCATAATTATCAACGCTTTCTAGCGCCCGCGTAAGCTACCCGCGCATCTCTCACTCTTCACAAGCACCGCACCACACCGCACTTCCTCCAGTAGCCTCCTAACGTTAGCTCTTCATCTGCGTAATGCATAGAACCAATGCTGCTCCCAAAAGGTGCGCTGGTCACTTTTAAAATTACAGTTAAAAAAATACCCCGAACCGGATGGAGACATTTCACTCGTTTGGTCCAAGATTAAATTTAATACCTCCCTTTCGAAAATTCCAGTCATTCCAAACAATTTAAGACATTTTAAGGCCTTGAAAACCAAAAGTTGTATTTAAGACTTTTTAAGGACCCATGGGAACCCTGTCCGTCTGAACGTAGAGAAGATGAAGGAGATTGTTGTGGACTTCAGGAGAGCGCACACCCAGCATGCGCCACTATCTATCGACGGTGCTGCAGTGGAGAGGGTGAGCAGCACCAAGTTTCTGGGTGTGCACATCTCTGAAGACCTGTCCTGGAGCAACACCACTGCATCACTGGCCAAAAAAAAGCCCAACAGCGTCTGTACTTCCTCCGCAAACTGAGGAGAGCAAGAGTCCCGGCCCCCATCATGCACACTTTCTACAGAGGCACCATCGAGAACATCCTGACCAGCTGCATCACCGTGTGGTACGGCGCCTGCACCGTGTCCTGCTGCAAGACTCTGCAGCGCATTGTGAGAGCAGCTGAGAGGATCATTGGTGTCTCTCTCCCTTCTCTAATGGATATTTATAACTCCCGCCTCACCCGCAAAGCCATCAGGATTGCAGGTGACCCCACCCACCCATCTCACAGCCTCTTCAGCCTGCTGCCGTCGGGGAGGAGACTGCAGAGTCTCCGGGCCAAAACCAGCAGGCTCAAGGACAGTTTCTTTCACCAGGTGGTCAGGAGGCTCAACTCACTCCCTATTCTGCCCCTCCTCCCCCCTCTGCCACAGATTCTGCTCGCACACACCCCTGCCCCCCCTTCAGCATCTGACGTGTCATCCTCACAGTCACCCCCCCCCAAACACACACACACACACACACACCTCAACGTTCATTAACACACTGAACTCAGGGACCACACATCTCACTTTACCTCGATCATTTGCACTATTCCGCACTACCTCACCTTAACAGCTGCTAGTTTGTTTATACTGCTTATTTCGTGTTTACCTGCTATACCGCAAGTGCCCTTGACTGTTTATTTGTACCAATTTACATGTGTGAGATATATATATATATATATATATATATATATATACACACACACACACACACACACACACACACACACACACACGAGTGTTTAGTCTGTCTAGTTCTTATCTAGAATGTTTATACTGTTTATATTGTTTGAGTGCGTAGTCTGTCTAGTTCTTATCTAGTGTTTATATTGTCTGAGTGTTTAGTCTTTGTCTAGTTCTTATCTAGAGTGTTTATACTGTTTATATTGTTTGTTTTTTCAATTATTCTATTTTTTGCATTGCCTGTTTGCGCCGTGGGTCAGAAAGGACTGAAATTTCATCTGTGCCGTATGTCGAGCATGTACAGCATATTTGCCAATAAAGTTGACTTGACTTAATGTTCATGAGTCCACCATCAGGAGAACACTGAACAACAATGGTGTGCATGGCAGGGTTGCAAGGAGAAAGCCACTGCTCTCCAAAAAGAACATTGCTGCTCGTCTGCAGTTTGCTAAAGATCACGTGGACAAGCCAGAAGGCTATTGGAAAAATGTTTTGTGGACAGATGAGACCAAAATAGAACTTTTTGGTTTAAATGATGTGTTATGTTTGGAGAAAGGAAAACACTGCATTCCAGCATAAGAACCTTATCCCATCTGTGAAACATGGTGGTGGTAGTATCATGGTTTGGGCCTGTTTTGCTGCATCTGGGCCAGGACGGCTTGCCATCGTTGATGGAACAATGAATTCTGAATTATACCAGCGAATTCTAAAGGAAAATGTCAGGACATCTGTCCATGAACTGAATCTCAAGAGAAGGTGGGTCATGCAGCAAGACAACAACCCTAAGCACACAAGTCGTTCTACCAAAGAATGGTTAAACAGGGTTTCTCATACATAGACCATTGTGTGGTGCAGCGCCACACAATGGATTCCTATCACCACACAATCAGACTTGCGATTTTGGAAAAAAAAAAAAATTCCGTTGCGTATTGTTCCCTTCATTCATAGTGCTCTTCTCGTTCACACCCACACACAGACAGAGAGAGAGAGACAGAGAGGCACGTACACAGGCCTGCCGTTGCGCATATACCCGGACTGCAAGTAGGCCTATTAGGCTAATTAAAAATAACGCAGCCTTCCCGATTCTCCTTCCGACCCCTCATTTTAAAAGGTAGCCTACGTCATGCTCATGATGAGCTTTATCATAGCCTTCTTGGCTTACAGGAAACGGACATCCCTGAGTCAGGCTATAAATCAATTCTGATGCATACAGTAGCAGCTTGACGCGAGGAACCGGCCTTATTGCATTATCCCGTTTATCCCGCTTCAGCATTCATGCAAGTTATTAATAATGGCTTGACATTCACAATAAATAATGATTTCCCACTAGCCTAAATAAAAATGTTGTTATACTCGCGGGAATGCCTAGTTGATGCCATCTATTTTATTATTATTTTGTTGTTACATTATACTATATTTCATTTTAGTATTGGTTGAGGTAAGTGTTGAGTTCAATATTTAAAATAAAAATCTCCAGCTTGTTTTTTGCAATTTATTCCTTGAAATGTCAACTAAAGAATGATTGCCACCAAAAAGGCAAAAAACTAAGGTAAAAACTAAACTTTAACTTCAATTTTGGTGAGTAATTTTCATAAATTTAAAAGGCAGGTTTTCCACCAACATCAAGCCCAGCAAACTAATGGCCTGCCCTGTAATGTAAAGTTGGGTTGAGGAATGAAACCAGGCAGGGTTCTGCTAAAAATTGTTTTAGCTGTCTTCTCTTAAAGAACTTAAAAGAATTTAGATTGAACTGAATAATCTCAAATGCTTCTTGTAGCTTTAAAATAGTCCCAGCAGGTGACTCTGAAGAAAAATACTGTGTTTGAACACCGCCCGCCGTAAACACTTTGCATACACCCCAATGACCGACTCCACCGACCGCCACGACACCACTGCACACGATTCCCTCATCGGCACAGTGGAGCACCACAAATTGCTACCTGGTCTGTGGGAAACACTGTTAAAGAAGGATAAAGTTAATGTTTTGGAATGGCCAAGTCAAAGTCCTGACCTTAATCCAATGGAAATGTTGTGGAAGGACCTGAAGCGAGCAGTTCATGTGAGGAAACCCACCAACATCCCAGAGTTGAAGCTGTTCTGTACGGAGGAATGGGCTAAAATTCCTCCAAGCCGGTGTGCAGGACTGATCAACAGTTACCGGAAACAATTAGCTGCAGTTATTGCTGCACAAGGGGGTCACACCAGATACTGAAAGCAAAGGTTCACATACTTTTGCCACTCACAGATATGTAATATTGCATCATTTTCCTCAATAAATAAATGAGCAAGTATAATATTTTTGTCTCATTTGTTTAACTGGGTTCTCTTTATCTACTTTTAGGACTTGTGTGAAAATCTGATGTTGTTTTAGGTCATATTTATGCAGAAATATAGAAAATTCTAAAGGGTTCACAAACTTTCAAGCGCCACTGTACAATGAAGTTTATATTCAATAAACTTCAAATCAGACTGACTGGTTTATACTCAATCCTGAATGAGTTGCAAATATTTGAATAAATAATCTTTCAGAAAGATCCTGAGAACATTTTACAATGTAGAATTGTGTCCATCTTCATTTCCCATAATTTCTCAGATTTTGGAGTTTGCCCTTTACACGCAATAAAGATTTAATCTTCAGACCTGCTCTATACTGTCTCCAGTGCTGGAAACACAGCAGGGTTACGTTGTTAGTAAAAGTTTCAAGTCCATGCCTTAACTGCAATGCTAACTCCCTTTAACACACTAACCTGGATCTAAATGGTCGATACTGTCCTCCACCGGGCTGCTGTTGTTGTCCTCCTCTGGCGAGCCGTGAGCATCCAGGGCAAACGGAGCTGAGGAATCGTCAGAGACCGGCCCCATCCCTCTCCTTTCTTCAGACTCTTCTTCAGCTGTCGCTCTTGCAGCTATGGCACTCTCACACTTGGACTCACACTCACCTAATCAAGCAACAGCACAAGGAAGGATTAGTTTCTGAGGAAATTAACACATTTTCTCCCCACATACAAGTCAGAAGTCCTCAGGATGCGTGGAAAAATGAAGGTTCAACTGATATCAACAAAGCTACATTAATACAAGCAAAACCTCTAGCTCGAAGCACATGCATATCACAATACTAAATACTGACAAACAGAAATCAGAAAAGTTGGGACGGCATGTTGAAATTAAAACTGAAAATGATTCGGAAATAATCTTTGACCTGTATTGCACTCAAAAAATTATAACAGCACATTATTTGACATTTTACCTCATTCATTTTTCCCCCCAAAATAAACAGTTCAATTTTGATTTTTGCAAGACATTTAAAAAAAAAGTTGAGACAGTAAAGTATTTACCACTTTATAATGCTGCCATTCCTTCTCACAACACTTAAAAGATGTTTAGGGACTGAAGACACCAAGTGCTGAAGCGTTTCAGGTGTTACTTTGTCCTATTCTTCCTGCAAACGTCATAAGGTGTGGAACACTAGGAGGTCGTCGTCGTCATTTTTTTTTGTTTCAAAATTCGCCACACATTCTCTTTTGGGGACAAAGGGGACAGGCACCCTCTTCTTCCAGTCATGCCTTTGTAATGTGTGCAGAATGTGGTTTTACATCGCCTTGTTGAAATCTCCCTGGAAAAGATGTCATCTTGAAGGCAGCATATGTTGCTCCAAAAACTCAATGTACTTTTCTGAATTAATGCTGCCATCACAGAAGTGTAAGTTACCTTTGCCAAGGGCATTGACAACCCCATACTATGACAGACCCTGGCTTTTGGACTTCTTGCTGGTAACAGTCTGGATGGTCCTTTTTGTCCTTGGTCCGGAGCACACGGCATCCGTTTCATACAAAAGAAAAAAAAAAAAGAAAAAAAGGCCTGGAATACTGATTCATCTGACCAAAATACACATTTCCATGGCGTGATGGTCCATCCCAGATGCCTCTGAGCCCAGAGAAGTCAATGGTGCTTCTGGACAAAGTTAACATAAAGCTTCCTTTTCAAACAGTAAAAGTTTTAACTGGCATTTGTGGATGTAACTCTATATTGTTATGCTTGACAAAGGATTGCCAAAGTAATCCAGAACCCAATGGTTATATCAGCTAGAGATCAATAATGATTCTTGATGCAGTGCCGTCTGAGGGATCGGTGATCACGGGTGTTCAGCTTAGGCTTGCGCCCTTGCCCTTTACACACTGAAATTCCAGAAACATTTCAATAATTTTCTCATGCATTTGCTGACAAACTGGAGATCCTCGGCCTATTTTTGCTCCTCAAACACTAGGCCTTTCCTGCATACCGATTCTGATATGCATGATAGGATTGTATCATGATTACAATCACCCATTTCAAATCGCATTATTTTTAATTGTTTTCTCTCATTACTAACCCTAAATTGCCCTGCCCCAACATTTTTAGGAGTGTGTTGCAGGCCTGAAACACAGAAATGGATGTATATTAAAAAAAATGAAAAGAAGTTGACCAGACAAAACATTAAATATCTTGAGTTTATACTGACTGCAATGAAATAGATGTCAAAATAATTTAGAAATCCTCCCCCCCCCCCAATTTTCCATACTGTCCCAACTTTTTTTGATTTGGGTTTGTAGAATTGTGTGTTCATTGGCTGATGCAAATCTACTTAAAATGGATTTTCAGGAAAACTATAAATAAATGTGATCAAGTCAGTACAAAAACATTTTTAGTCTCCAAACATTCATTTTCCAGCACAAAATTAAATGTTACAGAAAAACATGGTTGTATCTGAGCAGCATATTACATAAGAGAGCAGTTTTCAGATTAAAAAAGAAAACGTAATGAAGGCTGCTGGGTTTTGGTGCAAAATGAAGAAGCGAGTGAGACAGACAAAGTGTCCAGAAGAACTGTGGCTGCTTCTGCAAGATGCTCCATAAAACCTACAGCTCATTTCCTGCACTCATTGTACCTGAGACGACTTTTTTTTTTCCAGCAAAGGGTCGTCTCACACCATATATTGACTGTGTTTCATTTATTATGGCTTACTGCGGTTTATAGTTTTGTTTTTTTTAATGTTGAAACATTTAATTACTTTTAAGCCGATTTTGTTTTACAGCATTTCTTTATATGTGCCTAAGACTTTTGCACAATACTGCGTGTCTATATATACATAGACCCTCCACGATTATTGGCACCCCTTTGAAAGATTAGTAAGAAGGGTTGGGGGGGGGGGGGGGGGGGGGGGAGTCCCCTGGATCATCCAGGGTCCTCGGCCCTCTCTTGTGCACTCTCCTCTTCAGCTGACTGCACAAGTTTAGAATGGGCTTCAGCTCAAGGGACTGAGCTGGTCATGTCAGAAGCTTGATTCTGTGATCAGGTAACCTTTTGTGTGTTGATTTGGACAAATGCTTCGGATGATTGTCCTGCTGGAAGATCCAGTGACGGCCCAGTTCTAGTTTCCTGGCAGACGCAGCCAGGTTTTGATTTAAAAATATCCTGGATTTCATGGAGTCCATGATGCCATGTACCTGAACAAGGTTTCCAGGGCCTTTGGAGGATGACAAAAGGGAATTTGGCCTCTGTGTCACCTCTTATTTGTCACCTGGTTAATCAGGAAGTCATGGATTACAGCTTGAAACTTCCTACACGCCAATCAACTCACAAATGTACAATTTAAATGGGAAACATGCTTATGTTTACTAGAATTTCCAAGGGTGCCAATAATGGTGGCATGGTTTTGTTGAAAATAATTCATTCATTCTTGATGAGGGATTTGTTTTTCCTCTGAATACATCGTCAATTAAAGGTTGGATTTTTCTCGTTTTTTCAGCAGGAGATGAAGCTACTTCAACAAAAGGTGGGGGGGGGGGTTTCTAACCTTTTTTACTGAGCTTTACAAGGGGTGGAGCAGTTGGAGAAGGATTTCGGGAGTCATTTGTGATCGGAAAGTCCCAGCAAAAGTGAAAGGTAAGATGTATAAGACGGTAGTGAGACCACCTGTGATGTCTGGATTGGAGACCCTACCCTTAATAAAGGGACAGGAGGCAAAGTTGGAGGTGGCGGAGTTGAGGATGTTAAGGTTTGCGATGGGAGGTTGGACAGGATAAGGAACGAGCAGATCAGAGGGACAGCACATGTGGAGAGCTTGGGAATTAAGCTAAGAGAGATGAGACTGAGATGGTATGGGCACATCCTGAGAAGAGATGCAGAGCATGTTGGAAGGAGAATAGAGCTGCCAGGCACACGAAAATGAGGAAGGCCAAAGAGGAGATACATGGATGTGGTGAGAGAGGACATGAAAGTGGTAGAGAAGGATACGGAAGACAGGGAGCAATGGGGACGAAAGACCTGCTGTGGCGACCCCTAATCAGGAGCAGCCTAAAGAAGAAGACAAGGGGTGCCAATAATTGTAGACAGCTCTGTACATGATGTGTGCAAAACATCAAGAGACTGTTTTTAACCAGAATTTCATACTAAAATGTTGCCTTTAATTTTCAGCTTGTGTTTTTAAATGATAGGGATGATTTAAAACTAAGCTCTCTTAGCTTAATTCCCAAGCTCTCCACATGCACTGTCCCTCTGATCTCAGGGCTCTACACTAACTTCTTTTTTTCAGGAGCACACGTGCTCCAAGTTAAAAATTTTAGGAGCACAGGGAAAAAAATGGGGGCACAAGCAGGTTTTCATTTTAAAGGTTTACTGCAGCGCAAACCTTAGACACACCAACACACAAAATGCAAAATTCAATTGAGAATGAATGAATGAACGAATGAATGAACAAACAAATGAATAAGGAACAACTGAATGAATGAACAAACAGTAGCTAAACAGAGAGCAGAGCTCAGCAGAGCTAACATCGAGGACAGCTCCCACCCCGGCTCTGAGTTCTTTGACTTGCTGCCCTCAGGCAGGCGTTACAGGTGCATCAAAGCAAGGACCAACAGACTCAAAAACAGTTTTTTCCCACAGGCCATAACCACCTTGAACAATTAGCCTTTTTCACATTACGTCACTTGCAGGGGAACTCGTATCCGTTTTCAGCCTTTTGAATGGAAGAAGAGGTATACGGCGGCAACATATGTTAACAAAACTGTGTCATTCACAGATAAGATTGATAATAATATTGCGCATTGTTGTTTATCATTACGTATTGTTAGCGACCATTCCAGTCACCTATCTGCCTTGTTTTGGAAAGGAAGTTTACTGACTTTCTATGGTTGCTACTTCTTAGCCAGCAGATTAGCATGCCGCCTCTTCTTCCATTCAAAAGGCTGAAAACGGATGTGAGGTTCTTCTGCAAGTGACGTAATGTGAAAAAGGCCAATTACATGCACTGACTGATGCCACTTCTGGCAGATGCAACAATGCACCAACAAGGACCTAAAAGGACAATATTCTCACACTTACCTGATACAGTGCAATACTTATTACAGTGCAACCTCACAGAGCAACTTTTTAGTTTTTATAGCTTTTGTATATTTTATATTTATATTTCTACACTTTTACATCCATACCCAATACAATGCAATACCAAATACAGCGTATCCTGAGTTTTGTAGCTGAACTGAGTTTTGCTTTTAAAAAACGCCGTTATTCTCTGCATAGCGAATATATTTCTCAGCTCGGTCCGAACCAGCTCTCAGTTATCTCTCAGTTGAATGATCTGATGAATCCCTAAAAAGCACTTTTCCCACCTAATGCCACACCCACAACATACAACTGTGGGAAAGAGGGGCAATCACAGAAAGATGAGTAGAAAACGGGAAATGTTACGGGGGATATTTATTGTGGTAGTAGGCTATTGTAGCGTCAGCACAAAAGCACCAGACTCAACATTAACTGAAAGTGTTATTCAGTAGCCTAAACTTACTCAATCTACAGACCGAGAAGAATAAAAATGCTGAAATCTCATGTCCCGGTAAAACACACTAGCATGGCAGAACAGCAAAAAAAAAAATTTAACTTTTTCACTCCCCCCCGGCTACCGTGGGAACCACCGCAGTGCAAGACAGAGGCAATCCACGCAACTACAGACAGGGAGCAAGGCGCAGGCAGAAAACACACACACACACACACACACACACAACAATACAGGCCGTTACTTGTTACACTATATTAGGTAGGCTATCCAGCGCTGGATTTACATACTTTGCAGTTTAACGTCTGATACATTTTAGAATGTTAAACTCATAGAGTCTGTGCTCAGTGCTTTCCTAAATTGTCGGCCGCAAGAAGCCCTCGCACGAATGCGTGGTTTTTTTCGTCGTTCGCATGCCGAAAAATTCGCTTGCAAATGCGAGTGAAATGTGCGCACTGTAGAGCCCTGTCTGATCTGCTCATTCCTTATCCTGTCCAACCTTGTCACTCCCATTGCAAACCTTAACATCCTCAACTCCGCCACCTCCAACTTTGCCTCCTGTCTCTTCGTTAAGGGTACTGTCTCCAATCCATACATCACAGCTGGTCTCACTACTGTCTTATGTCTGATGATGAATACAGTGATACTTTAAGACCAGGCTATCAATGTCCCACCATAAGAAGAAGAAGAAACCTTTATTTGTCACATGCACAGTTGCACACTAAGATTCCATCCTCTGCATTTAACCCATCTGAAGCAGTGAACATACACACACAGAGTGGGCAGCCACACTACAGCGCCTGGGGAGCAGTGAGGGGTTAAGTACACTGGTGCTTGAAAGTTTGTGAACCCTTTAGAATTTTCTATATTTCTGCATAAATATGATCTAAAACATCATCAGATTTTCACACAAGTCCTAAAAGTAGATAAAGAGAACCCAGTTAAACAAATGAGACAAAAATATTATACTTGGTCATTTATTTATTGAGGAAAATGATGCAATATTACATATCTGTGAGTGGCAAAAGTATGTGAACCTCTAGGATTAGCAGTTAATTTGAAGGTGAAATTAGAGTCAGGTGTTTTCAATCAATGGGATGACAATCAGGTGTGAGTGGGCACCCTGTTTTATTTAAAGAACAGGGATCTATCAAAGTCTGATCTTCACAACACATGCTTGTGGAAGTGTATCATGGCACGAACAAAGATTTTTTTCTGGAGGTCCTCAGAAGTATTGTTGATGCTCATCAGGCTGGAAAAGGTTACAAAACCATCTCTAAAGCGTTTGGACCCCACCAATCTACAATCAGACAGATTGTGTACAAATAGAGGAAATTCAAGACCACTGTTACCCTCCCCAGGAGAGGTCAACCAACAAAGATCACTCCAAGAGCAAGGTGTGTAATAGTCGGCGAGGTCACAAAGGACCCCAGGGTAACTTCGAAGCAACTGAAGGCCTCTCTCACATTGGCTAATGTTAATATTCATGAGTTCACCATCAGGAGAACACTGAACAACAATGGTGTGCATGGCAGGGTTGCAAGGAGAAAGCCACTGCTCTCCTAAAAGAACATTGCTGTTCATCTGCAGTTTGCTAAAGATCACGTGGACAAGCCAGAAGGCTATTGGAAAAATGTTTTGTGGATGGATGAGACCAAAATAGAACTTTTTGGTTTAAATGAGAAGCGTTATGTTTGGAGAAACACTGCATTCCAGCATAAGAACCTTATCCCAGCTGTGAAACATGGTGGTGGTAGTATCATGGTTTGGGCCTGTTTTGCTGCATCTGGGCCAGGATGGCTTGCCATCATTGATGGAACAATGAATTCTGAATTATACCAGCGAATTCTAAAGGAAAAGGTCAGGACATCTCTCCATGACCTGAATCTCAAGAGAAGGTGGGTCATGCAGCAAGACAACGACCCTAAGCACACAAGTCGTTCTACCAAAGAATGGTTAAAGAAGAATAAAGTTAATGTTTTGGAATGGCCAAGTCAAAGTCCTGACCTTAATTCAATCGAAATGTTGTGGAAGGACCTGAAGCGAGCAGTTCATGTGAGGAAACCCACCAACATCCCAGAGTTGAAGCTGTTCTATACGGAGGAATGGGCTAAAATGGTGTGCAGGACTGATCAACAGTTACCGCAAACAATTAGTTGCAGTTATTGCTGCACAAGGGGGTCACACCAGATACTGAAAGCAAAGGTTCATGTACTTTTGCCACTCACATATGTAATATCGGATTATTTTCCTCAATAAATAAATGACCAAGTATAATATTTTTGTCTCATTTGTTTAACTGGGTTCTCTTTATCTACTTTTAGGACTTGTGTGAAAATCTGATGATGTTTTAAGTCATATTTACACTACCGTTCAAAAGTTTGGGGTCACCCAGACAATTTTGTGCTTTCCATGAAGTGTCACTTTTATTTCCCACCATAAGTTGTAAAATGAATAGAAAATATAGTCGAGACGTTTTTCTGGCCATTTTGAGCATTTAATCGACCCCACAAATGTGACGCTCCAGAAACTCAATCTGCTCAAAGGAAGGTCAGTTTTATAGCTTCTCTAAAGAGCTCAACTGTTTTCAGCTGTGCTAACATGATTGTACAAGGGTTTTCTAATCCTCCATTAGCCTTCTGAGGCAATGAGCAAACACATTGTACCATTAGAACACTGGAGTGAGAGTTGCTGGAAATGGGCCTCTATACACCTATGGAGATATTGCACCAAAAACCACACATTTGCAGCTAGAATAGTCATTTACCACATTAGCAATGTATAGAGTGGATTTCTGATTAGTTTAAAGTGATCTTCATTGAAAAGAACAGTGCTTTTCTTTCAAAAATAAGGACATTTCAAAGTGACCCCAAACTTTTGAACGGTAGTGTATGCAGAAATATAGAAAATTCTAAAGGGTTCACAAACTTTCAAGCACCACTGTACCTTGCTCAAGGGCACTTCAGCCATGTTAAGCTAACCTGGGGACTCCCTAAAGTGAATGACGCATGAAATGGAATGACAGCTAGTGATTTGAACAATAAATGGTCCCTTGTCATTCTGATTCTTATAAATGGAATAACGATTGAAATGTAGGTGGAATGACGTGCTTTCAGCTCATGAAATGGAATGACATTGTTTCTAAGTGGAATGACATACTTTTAGGTTATGTTATCAGTGATATCCCCTTTTACAAATGGAATGACAGTGTTTTTAGGTGGAATGACATACTTTGAGGCAATGTTATCAGTGATATCACCTATAACCCTAGAAACAATGTCATTCCATTTGTTAATTTGATATCACTGATAACATTGCCTCAAAATATGTCATTCCACCTCGAAACCTTATCATTCCATTTGTAAAAGGTGAGATCACTGACAACATTAGCTCAAAGTAAGTCAAGACATATAGAAACCCTGTCATTCCATTTGTAAAAGCTGATATCCCACCAAGCACCCACTTATCTTATCCTAGGGAGGTCTAAAACTAAAGATTTCAATCGTTATTCCATTTGTAAGAATCTGAATGGGGGCGGCACGGTGGTGTAGTGGTTAGCGCTGTCGCCTCACAGCAAGAAGGTCCTGGGTTCGAGCCCCGGGGCCGGCGAGGGCCTTTCTGTGTGGAGTTTGCATGTTCTCCCCGTGTCGGCGTGGGTTTCCTCCGGGTGCTCCGGTTTCCCCCACAGTCCAAAGACATGCAGGTTAGGTTAACTGGTGACTCTAAATTGACCGTAGGTGTGAATGTGAGTGTGAATGGTTGTCTGTGTCTATGTGTCAGCCCTGTGATGACCTGGCGACTTGTCCAGGGTGTACCCCGCCTTTCGCCCGTAGTCAGCTGGGATAGGCTCCAGCTTGCCTGGACCCTGTAGAACAGGATAAAGCGGCTACAGATAATGAGATGAGATGAGATGAATGAGAATCTGAATGACAAGGGACTATTTATTGTTCAAATTTACTACCTGTCATTCCCTTTAGGGAGTCCTCTAACCTGCAGGGCTTTGGACTGTGGAGGAAACCCTCGAACCCAGGACCTATTTGGTGGCGTCTGAGACCTGTCTAAAGCTGCTCTCTCGTTACCTTTATACTCAGAGGTGGAGTTGAGTTCTACTCCAGACATCCACTCATAGTCGTAGAGCCTCTTGCTGGCGGAAGGCAGCATGCTGAAGATGTCCTCGCTCTCTGTCCAGGGGCTGAGGGAGGCCTGGTGCTGCCGCTCGCCCTCCACATCAGCAGCACCTCCGCGAGAGTTCTTGTCCTTCATCAGGTAATCGCATATGGCGTCGATGTTCTCCTTTTTGACAGCAGGCGCGGCCGCTTTGGCCTTCTTCGGCTCTGTGTTGCTGCTCTTCTGTGGTGCCTGGAGCAAGTCGGCTTTCCTGACCGGTTCGCTGGCGACACACTCCAGCCGGGCTTTGAGCAGCTCGATCTCGTCGGTCTTCTCCCTCAGCTCCATTTTGAGCAGCCTGGTTCGTGCGCTCACTACTTTGCGGATTTCGGACAGGGCCTCCTCCAGCGCCACGGTGATGTTCCTGCCGAGGTGCTCGGTGATCTCACTCACTGAACACACCAGCTCTTCATCCAGCTCCAGCTCGCAGAAACTCTCCTCCACTCGACCAGACGGCCCCGTGTTCTCCATCACTGCGGCCTGAGAGTCAACCAACTGCCCCGTTTCAATAAAACTATGGTTTCTTTTACGGCTCATAGCTTCAAAATAATGCACTGTTTTGAACGTTCGATGCTCCAACAGCGCAGAGTTTTGACAACTTCCGCCTGCTTTATGATGTGCGTTTATTAACAGCGCCATCTGGAGGATTGGTGGCACATTTCACCTCTACGGTCTGTGCTGGAGAGCACTAGACAGGGCTGACACATACAGTAGACACAGACAACCATTCACACTCATTCACACCTACGGTCAATTTAGAGTCACCAGTTAACCTAACCTGCATGTCTTTGGACTGTGGGGGAAACCGGAGCACCCGGAGGAAACCCACGCGGACACGGGGAGAACATGCAAACTCCACACAGAAAGGCCCTCGTCGGCCACTGGGCTCGAACCCAGAACCTTCTTGCTGTGAGGCAACATTGCTAACCACTACACCACCGTGCCGCCAGTTTGAATATCCATCCATCCATTATCTGTAGCCGCTTATCCTGTTCTACAGGGTCGCAGGCAAGCTGGAGCCTATCCCAGCTGACTATGGGCGAAAGGCGGGGTACACCCTGGACAAGTCGCCAGGTCATCACAGGGCTGACACATAGACACAGACAACCATTCACACTCACATTCACACCTACGGTCAATTTAGAGTCACCAGTTAACCTAACCTGCATGTCTTTGGACTGTGGGGGAAACCGGAGCACCCGGAGGAAACCCACGCGGACACGGGGAGAACATGCAAACTCCACATAGAAAGGCCCTCGACGGCCACGGGGCTCGAACCCAGGACCTTCTTGCTGTGAGGCGACAGCGCTAACCACTACACCACCATGCCGCCCCTATATTATATTATATTATATTATATTATATTATAAGAAGGCTTTACAGTGCCTTGCAAAAGTATTCATACCCCTTGAACTTTTTCACAATTTTCCATCTTACAACCACAAACTTAAAAGTTTTTTATTTAGATTTTATGTGATAGATCAACACAGAGTAGCACATAATTGTGAAGTGAAATGAAAATGATAAATGGTCTTCAAAATTTTAAACAAATAAAAATCTGAAAAATGTGGTGTGCATTAGTACTCTGATACCTCTAAATACAATCCAGTGCAATCAATTGCCTTCAGAAGTCATCTAATTAGTTAATAGAATCTTACTGTGTGCAATTTACTCTCAGCATAAATACACTTGTTCTGTGAAGGCCTCAGTGGTTTGTTAGAGAACACTGAAGAACAAACAGCATCATGAAGACCAAAGAACTCACCAGACAGGTCAGGGATAAAGTTCTGGAGAAGTTTAAAGCAGGGTTAGGTTATAAAAAATATCTCAAGCTCTGAACATCTCAAGAAGCACTGTTCAATCCATCATTCAAAAATGGAAAAAGTATCGCACAACTGCAAACCTACCAAGACATGGCTGTCCACCTAAACTGACAGAGCGAGCAAGGAGAGCACTGGTTAGAGAAGCAGCCAAGAGGCCCATGATCACTCTGGAGGAGCTGCAGAAATCCACAGCTCAGGTGGGAGAATCTGTAAACAGGACAACTATAAGTCGTATACTCCACAAATCTGGCCTTTTTGGAACAGTGGCAAGAAGAAAGCCATTGTTGAAAGACAGGCATAAGAAGTCCCGTTTGCAGTTTGCCAGAAGCCATGTAGGGGACACAGCAAACATGTGGAAGAAGGTGCTTTGGTCAGATGAGACCAAAGTTGAACTTTTTGGCCTAAATGCAAAGTGCCATGTGTGGCGGAAAACTAACACTGCTCATCACCCTGCACACACCATCCCCACTGTGAAACATGGTGGTGGCAGCATCATGCTATGGGGATGCTTTTCTTCAGCAGGGACAGGGAAGCTGGTCAGAGTTGATGGGAAGATGGATGGAGCTAAATACAGGGCAATCCTGGAAGAAAACCTGTTGGAGGCTGCAAAAGACTTGAGACTGGGAAGGAGATTCACCTTCCAGCAAGACAATGACCCTAAACATACAGCCAGAGCTACAATGGAATGGTTTAGATCAAAGAATATTCATGTGTTAGAATGGCCCAGTCAAAGTCCAGACCTAAATCCCATTGAGCATCTGTGGCAAGACTTGAAAATTGCTGTTCACAGATGCACTCCATCCAATCTGGCTGAGCTTGAGCTATTTTGCAAAGAAGAAAGGGCAAAAATTTCAGTGTCTAGATGTGCAAAGCTGGTAGAGACATACCACAAAAGACTTGCAGCTGTAATTGCAGCAAAAGGTGGTTCTACAAAGTATTGACGCAGGGGGGCTGAATACTAATGCACACCACATTTTTCAGATTTTTATTTGTTTAAAATTTTGAAGACCATTTATAATTTTCGTTTCACTTCACAATTATGTGCTACTCTGTGTTGGTCTATCACATAAAATCTCAATAAAAAACTTTTAAGTTCGTGGTTGTAAGGTGGAAAAATGTGAAAAAGTTCAAGGGGTATGAATACTTTTTCAAGGCACTGTATTTATCACACGTACACTCCACCACAGACTTCAGCACACAGTGAAATTCCTCTTCTACATTTAACCCATCTGAAGCAGTGAACACACACATGCACAGACAAGTGAGCAATGAGCACACACACACACACACATATACCCAGAGCAGTGGGCAGCTATGCTACAGCACCCAGGTAGAAGTTGGGGCTTAGGTGCCTCGCTCAAGGGCACTTCAGCCCAACCTTCAGGCCATGGCTGCCTGATGTTAACCTAACTGCATGTCTTTGGACTGTGGGGAAAACTGGAGCACCCGGAGGAAACCAACACAGACACGGGGAGAACATGCAAACTCCACATAGAAAGGCCCTTGCCAGTCGCTGTGCTCAAACCCAGAATCTGTGTGACAGTGCTAACCACTACACCACGGTGCCACCCATTATTATTATTATTATTATTATTAATACAGGGCGGCACGGTGGTGTAGTGGTTAGCGCTGTCGCCTCACAGCAAGAAGGTCCTGGGTTCGAGCCCCAGGGCCGGCGAGGGCCTTTCTGTGTGGAGTTTGCATGTTCTCCCCGTGTCCGCGTGGGTTTCCTCCGGGTGCTCCGGTTTCCCCCACAGTCCAAAGACATGCAGGTTAGGTTAACTGGTGACTCTAAATTGACCGTAGGTGTGAATGTGAGTGTGAATGGTTGGCTGTGTCTATGTGTCAGCCCTGCGATGACCTGCCGACTTGTCCAGGGTGTACCCTGCCTTTCGCCCGTAGTCAGCTGGGATAGGCTCCAGCTTGCCTGCGACCCTGTAGAAGGATAAAGCGGCTACAGATAATGAGATGAGATGAGATTATTAATACACACTCTCTTTTCCAGTTTTGCAATGTCTGTTGGTATGTTTACCTCGCCCCCTAGTGGGACAGCGAGGTATTGTGATCACCCTGTGTGTGTGTGTGTGTGTGTGTGTGTGTGTGTGTGTGTGTGTGTGTGTGTGTGTGTCCCACCCCAGATTTTGCTCATAACTCAACAACAGCTGGACGGATTGACATGAAATTTGTTGGGCTGATGTATCATGTTCATAGGAACTCATTCAATTCATTATGTTGCGGTGCGAAGAAAAAAGAAGTGAAAGAAAAAGAAAGAGTACTTTCATATATATATTTTCCAAACAATTATGCTTTATGAGAAAAGGATGAACCACGATTTGTACAGATCTGTTTAATAATACTAGAGCCACACTGCCTGTCTTTAATGATGCCCTTGAGAATTGATAAAGCAATGTACGGTAACCCAACAAAAATTATATTCAATTGGCGAAATGGAAGAAACAAATCAGAAAATAGTGAATGAATATAATCTGAATGACCCCCCTTCTAGTCAAGAGGAAATCATCATTACACTGTGGGGGTGAGGTCTGCTATCTTTGATTGCCTTGTTTTCTCTTGTAAACAGAGGGGAACTGTCAGGGCCTTCTAGGCCTTCAGAGAAGGCCCAAACATATCAGCATTGAAAACATTAAAATTGAGTTATCCAATGAGATATTTTTGTTTGTTGTATCTAGGCAGAGAAGAGTCTAGAGCTGGCTCACTCATTGGTTCGGACTTCATTGCCGGGACAGAAGGCCATGGCAGTGTATGCTTATGTAGGAAGTGACAGATGAATCACATTTTGATTTATAGTGAGAGGGACCAAAAATGTATCAAAAATGTATTCTCGAAGGCCGACGCGAGCTCAACCGCGAGTCGGCGCCGTCAGCACAGCAGTGAAGTCACCTTCCAGCTGGTGTAGTGTTCATCAGTAGTGTTAGTGAATGCTAAAAGCAGTCAAGCCAGTGCTATCGAGAGCAAGTAGCACAGGCTAATGACAGAGAAACTAAGATTTCTGTCTCCAGACACTTCTTCCATGGTCGTTTGCTACAGTATTTTTCACTCAGACTGAAGTATTCATTTCCCTGTGTAATTTACTTAGTTACTTTTAAAATCAACATCGACAGCTACACACAAAAGAGCGACCTGTCAGCCTGCTGCTAATCCCTTGCAAAATCCTTTGCCCTGTTGCTTTTTTGGTGTCTGGCTAAGCTTTGGCTGAGTTGAAGTCTCAGCTCTAATACTAACAGTTTGCCACCGATATTTAACATGGCAAATCCCCAGAATCACCACTTGAAATCGTTCAGTATGATCGCCAAATGTATGGTCCCACGTCTCGAGAGAACTCTGGTGTGTGGGTTCTTGCGATTAAAATATTAAAAGTTGGTTAAATCTGTTGTTTTGTCTGTGGTCTCCCATATTTTTAAAATCAGGTAAAAGCTGAAAATCCTATTGTGTGCACCAGGCCTAAGTGTGAATGTGTGGTGAACGTGTTTTTCTGTGTATCTGCCCCGTCATGGACTGGTGACCTGTCCAGGGTGTTTCCCTGCCTTTTGCCCAATGAGAGATTGGATTGGCTCCAGACCCCCCACGAACCCCCCCAACCCTAACTAGTATAAGTTGCTTAGAAAATGAATGAATACTGTATTATATTTTGTGGTAACATTGCCATGAGCCCTGCGTTCAGGTTATTATTTTTACGGTGAATGTGTGCATGTTTTCTCCAAGTCTTTATGGGTTTCCTACGGTTTCTCTGGTTTTCCTTCCTCCTCCAAAAACATACCAGTAGGTGGATTGATTATGCATGTGTTATGTAATGTTATATAAATGTTCTTCTGTAATTCTATATTGTGTTACTTGTGTTTCCAGCATACAGTATTTTCATAACCTCTGAGCTTTCTTTGGATTTGGAAAGAAATCCAAAATGAAATTTTCTATAAAGATTACTCAACCCAGCACCCTGTCCTTTTTATATATGCTTGGCTGGATATATTTATATATAGCCTGGCTGGACTTTGATGATCCTTTGGACAGTTCTGCCTGATGACATTCACTCATTAATTTAAATCAGGTATTTACAGATAAATGCTTGGTTCTGAATTGTTTTTCAAACTATTATTTTGGTACATGATACATCCTGTTCTGTATATGTTTCCACATTTCCTCTTCATTCCACAAGTCGTGCCAGATTTTAGTCACTGCACATATTCGGCTAACCCAATCCATAAGCACAAGAGAAGTATTTGCAAAGGTTTATTCAGAAATAGCTCTACAGTGCTTTATTGGTATTCTTAGACTCTGACCTAGCATGAGGATGTGTTTTCATTGGGAAAACAAAAACTTCTGTGAGTCTCTGAATAAGGGCATTTGCTCAATGATAATGTAAATGTAAGCGCTAGTTGATCTGTCCATTATTCAGGGTATTTAGGTTAGTTTTAGTGTGTAATTGATCTGAATTTAATTTTCCTGCTGTCTGGAATGGAAAACCTGTATTTCTACGAATCTCAAGTTAGATGATCTTCGCCGAGTTTCCCAAAAGCATCGTAGCACAAAGATCATCGTTAAATGGTAGAGCAAGCAGCACAATGAACACTCACTCTCCTAGTTAAGATGCTCTTAGCGTTAAGAGGCTTTTGGGAAAGCCACCCCTGGTTAGTTTGCAAAACTATTTGATCATTTTACATCTGAAATATGACTAGAAAACACTGAAGGGTGACTCTGCATAGTGAATGTCATTCATGCAGTCAGCAGTAGAGAGCAGCAGTGCACAGCATTGATTTACTCGGTCTATACCCCTTGTGTTTTTCAGGATATCTGGTTTGGTCCTTTTTTTTACAAGACTTTTCTACCTCTGTCTTCCTCAGCATTGCTTTCTGATGAAGCGATATGATCTCCTCTACACAACAAGTGTTGCGAGACAAAACAAACCTCACCCAGCAGCACTTATTTTATACCTATATGTTGATAATGGTCATATTTCTCAATCATCAGCTGTCAAGTTATAGTCCTATGAAAATCCATGATCTTGAGTTTGACATTTCAAAGTCAAAGGTCATGGCTCAACTGAAAGCCCATATGGGACTTCTTATATGTTGATAATGGTAAACATCTGGCTATCATGAACCATTTTAAAGTTATAGCCCTTTGAAAACCCATGACCTTCAGTTTGACCTTTCATGGTCACTCAAGGTCAAAGATCATGGTGCCAAATGAAAGCCCATATGACACTTCCTATAAGTTGATAATGGTAAATATCTGTCTACCATCAACCGTTTTCAAGTTACAGCCCTCTGAAAATCTATGACTTTGAGTTTGACTTTTCAAGGCCACTCAAGGTCAAAGATCATGGTGCCAAATGAAAGGCCATATGGGAGTTCATATATGCTCATAATAGTAAACATCTGTCGATCGGCAACCTTTTTTGAGTTATAATGGAAAATATGTTATTTTGACCGAAAGGTTGACCTTTTCGTTGACCTTCACCTTGACCCGATTACCCCCAAAATTTAATCAGGTAATCTACGGACCATTGCCCACCTACCCTGCAAATTTGAAGTCAATCGGTGCAACCGTCTAGACGCTAGATTGTTAACAGATAGACACACACACAAACAAACAAACCGCACTGATTACAATACCTCGCCCTACTTACTCCGTCACAGGCGAGGTAAAAATGTTTCAACATTCACTTTATGAGCGTGCCTATACACAAATGGCACTCTGTAGACTTACCTCTTCAGTATTTCTCAGTATTTTTACTTCTCACATACATAGAAAATGTTCCATATTCACCACTTTACCTCTTACATACTCTGAATTTTTGTTACCTTTGTCTGGTTGTTTCACAACACTATGGCCTTTTTTTCACTGACAGTATGAAATGCTTGATGTTTTTGTGGTTTTTCTGTTGACGCATCAGTTATACTCAGAGATTCGAAACGCTTAGCTCAAGGAGAGCTAAAGTCCTTCACACCTTGCACGCTCAGTGTAGGTTGTTTTTTTTTTTTTTGACCTGCTTTTTTATGCTTATGCTGTGACCTTTTAACAGAAACCCTGCCACTCTGGACAAGAAAATATGCAGGACACACGTCCAAGAGATTTTGAGGTGGGTCTCAGTTTGTGTTGTGCTAAATATGGAAACCTAGTTCTTAACAGACATTTATAAAGTTATAATCAAACAATAATTATTGTTTAAGTATTGCAAAAACCAACATATATTAAATCATCAGTATCATTAATGAATAATATATTATGCATATGGAGTGCTATGGCATTCTCTATTAGCTATATACTTATGAAGGCATTATTAAACAGATTGATGAAAAGTAGGGGTTTGGGAGCTAAACAGGAGCTTGAAGTTCTCAAATCCACCATTCACAAAGAGTTGTAGTGAATGTGCAATTATCAAAGACCTCTTTGATAAGGAAGTCTGTTAGAAGTTACAGGGTCCACTAAACTTTAGGGAGAAAAAAAAGTCTATGCCTTTTTGTGTGGTGTTTGCATGTTAGATTAGATTAGATTAGATTAGATTAGATTAGATTAGATTAGATTAGATTAGATTAGATTAGATTAGATTAGATTAGATTAGATAAAACTTTATTGATCCCTTTGGGAGGGTTCCCTCAGGGAAATTAAGATTCCAGCAGCATCATTACAAATAAACAGAGAAAAGAAATAGAGGAAACTTCTAGATAAATTAAAATAAATTAAGTATTTACATATACAAATATAAAAGAATAAGATATGGGGATGAGAGGGAGGGGGAGGGGGAAGGGGGGAGAAGTGGGGTTAGGGTAAGTGTGTGTGTGGGGGGGAGCAGGAAAGATATTGCCTGTGTGGGTTTCCTCTGGGTGCTCTGGTTTCCTCCCACAGCCCAAAAACGTGTGGATTAGGCTAACTGGCTCCTCTAAATTGCCCATAGATTTGAATATGAGTGTTAGTCTTGTGATAGATTAGCAACTTGTCCAGAATGTTTGATGTTCATCCTTCAGGGTCGAAGACGATCATGACTTCAATTTGGTGGGTGGCGGTTGTAGGTCCGGAGGTGACTGATGAGGCCAATCTGGGCTTTGAAGGCACACCCACATGTCGACGTTCCACGTGCCAAGGTTGAGTACCTTCACTATCTTTTTGTTGTATTTCAACCGCTGAGTATAACCGGTGTGCTGGCCAGGGTGAGGTAAAGCAGACTATGTTTGGGGCACCTTTTCTAACCCCTTCCTCCATGGAGGTGAGCAGAGTGAATCCTAAACAGGGCTGCTTAGACACCCAGAGGGCTGCCGAACACCACTGCTGCTTCGTTCCAGCAGAGAGCGACCCTATGCCCTGGGCCGCCTGTATGCAGGTTCATGACGACAGCTTCCAGTGTTTCCGCAGCTGCTGCTTCGCCACTTGCCCATCGCCACAGGACTTGAATTTGAATTTGAAGTCATGACTTGCACGTGACTTGGATTAGAGTGAGGGGGAATTGCACAGCCCTCAGCCTCACTCTCTTGTCCCGACCTAACTGGGTCCAGGGGCAAGACAGAATCAAGACAGCTGGCACTAGGTCGGGATGTAGTGGATGGCCAACAGTGTTCTACGTGTTGCACTGTGTCCTGATCACGCTCCACAAATGTTTTGTTGGGTCTGCCTTCCTGCCCATTGAACCACCAGGTGGTGGTCTCCTCCACACAGTCTGCCGAGTTCAGTATTTGGTTGTAACCTTGACAAGGGAGAGCGAGGGGTTGCTAGTGCTTGCTCAAGGCACCACTCCAGGCTAGTGGAGGAAAGGAAACACCTTACTACTCCATTGCATGGCAGTCAAGGACTGACCTTGGACCCTGTCCAGGGTGTACCTCTTGCCTAAAGTCAGCTGGGAATGCCTCCCACTCGACTCGCAATGGATAAGTGGTATAGAAAATTAATGAATATTCTAAATGTATGGTTCCTCAAATGGTAACAGCTTTATTTTTTATTTAAATCAGAACTATTTTTTTAAGTCAGACATATCTACACTATCCAGAAAAGAATGCCATTCTGAAGTGAGCCAATATAGAACAGAAGTACAGTATATAGAGCTACATAATGTATACATCTTCAAACATGGTTTGAATCATATTCATTCATTCATTCATTCATTCATTCATTCATCTTCTGTAACCACTTTGTCCTGGTCAGGGTCACAGTGGATCCACAGTCTGTCCTGAGAACATGAAGCAGGAATATACCCTGGATGGGATGCCAGTCCATCACAGGGCACCACACACACATGCTTATATGCATGGATTAAAGTTTTCCGTCGCTACGACGGATTTCCGTCAACTGGGAGTGCTAAAGGTCAATAATGAGAGTGATGCAGATCCGAGGGAAAAAAGGAGGGGGGGTAGGCCCATAGGTCTGACACCGATGTGATTTAGAACTTCACCAAGCTGCTGTGATTGCCTGTTGTTGAACCCTTTCTTGTGCTATGTTTGAGTATATGTAAAGGAATAAGTTGTTGCGCTAGATAGGCATAAATAAATAAATAAATAAATAAATAAATACAGCCTCCGCTACTGTCTAGTCCCGGGGAGGCTCGGCGTAGGCCACTGATGAAACTATTTGGCTGTCCGACTACTAGGCAACTAGGTTACTTGTCTACTACTAATGCTAGGCCTTTTGTAGTAGTAGTAGTAATAATGATATTTGCCTATTGAAAGGTGATCAGGTGAAAAGTTGAAGCCGCAGCAAGACCTTTGCTATTAAGCGTTTTGTAGGCTTCGGCAGACAACGTTCTGGAAAGGCTGTGTTTTTCTTTGGTTTGATTAGCCTACGATTTAATCTTTAAACATTATGGTTTCAGCAGTTCGCTTAAACATTGGAGGCTGCAGAGTCGGGCTGCAAGATTTCCCGACACTTGTTTAAGATGCCAAACTTCATAGTAAGGAGAAAATAATTTCACAGTATTTAGTGCCTCGTCAGTCTCAAAAATTAATAGTGAAGGAGCAACGCGAATTAAGTCCCAAAAAAGCATCTCGTAGGCCTATATTTTACATTTTCAAAAAAGTCTGGAATTGGAAGTCGGTCAGTGGAGTGTAATGAAGTGTCTCATTCACTAAGCACAAAAGGTCAGAAAACAGTGGAGAAAACAGCTATTGCTTAAATAGGCTACTAATGGTTTACATTAGTAATTTAATGTATGTGACAAATAAATTCATTGATTAAATAGATAAAGAAGCGAATACTCCGAAGCTCAAAATTCAGGAAAGTGGCTCCTGTGTCAAGTGCACAAGAACAGTTATTTGAAAGTTAACCTCATGAATTTGTGCATGCGCGTGCGATTTCATGAAGAACCGGGACAATTGGCATTCGGTGAAAGATTCACACCTATGACTCATTATATTCGCGCGCGCCCTCTCGCCCACTGCTGCTTCGTTTTCCCGATTTACACGAGTGTCTGAAGATGGAGAAATATTGAGTGGTTTTTTTGTTTTTTCGTTTTCCAGATTGAATGGAATACTTGAATGATCGGATGATACACGGATCTCCTCCACTCTGCCCCGAGTTTGCGAAAGTAGCTGTTTTCAGTGACTGAAACCTCCGTATAGGTGTGAATGAGCGGTGCAACTGAATAAATAAATATGCGTCTTTTTTATCCGGCTACATGTAGGCTATCACTGCGCAAAGCCTCTTATGTTGAAATTGTAGTAATATTTGTTAAAATAATAGTAGGCTAATTTCCACATTAATTGGTAAAATGGCCCAAGGGATGTGATGGGGGGATGGCCGTTTTATAAGGGGAATGATTTGAGATTTTTATTTCAGAAAGGGGATGCCATCCCCCCACATCCCCCCTCAACTTGAGTACTGCGTATAAGGCCACCGGACATAGGCCCTTCGATTTCCATCACTAGAGCGCATCAAATTACTTTCGGTTTTGCCAGCATGGACGCGCTTCTTTTAAATGAAGGCACAGATGTGTCAGACATCGACAAAACGGTAAAGAATAAGTGGAGATGGGCTTGGCTAAATGAAATGGGCGATAATGGCAAGCCATTTAGTTCATGGTGCAAAAAGATGAAAATGGCAGGTGTGTGCTTTTGTGTAGTTTGCCATAAAAAAAAGTCTATGGAAGCAATGGTAAAAAACTAGATGCCTTTGGCTTCACCGCGAAGAAGCAGAAAAAGTGAACTTTCACTTTACTTTTCTTGTTTCCTGGCTTTATTTCAACAGATTTTCTTAATTTTCTTTCTGTTCCACTCTTCTGAAAGCATGGTTCAAGTTCGACTGCACTTGCACTTTTCTCTTAACCACTGCTGTGCAGTACTAAAGTATTGTTGAAATAAATTTGCACTTTGCGCTGAAAACTTGATGTTTCATCATTTATAGCCAGTAATGACAATGGTAAAGTCTTGCCTTAGCTTTAGTCATTTGTTAAAATTATGTAAATGTACTATAAGTAGGGGCCTAGGGGATAATGGACAACACGGCGTTTAAAATTTGACGCATCGCTGACGTGATAGGGGCCAACAACATGGAGCTTTTTTTTTCAGTCAGGTGATTTTTTTTTTTTTGCTTTAATCCATGTTATATGCTCATTCACACCTAGGGACAATTTCGATAAGGCAATTCACCTACTGGCATGTTTTTGATAGGTAGGAAAGAGGAGAATGTTTGAAACTCCATATAGTAACCCAACCTCATCAAACTGGGTTTGAATTGTACAAATGTAGTTTGACATTTGTTGTCTCTTACTTCTCTATTTCCCAACATTTTTTACATATGGATAATGGACCGTGTTCAGGTAGTTAGCATGCAGTAAAATTAATTTATTTGTTTGTTTGTTTGTTTGTTTGTTTGTTTTTCACATCAAATATTATGAATGAAACTTAAATTTATAGCTTTAAAAGAACCAATTTGTATTATTTGCTGGTCAAACATTGTTTAAATCCCAGTACTTTTTTCCTAATTAAATATATTATAATAAACTCTACATTAATTTTCACTTTGTTCCTAGCAGCACACTGTAAAAATTGTGTATTTACTGTAAAATATACAACCCCCCCCAAAAAAAAAAAAATTGGGACGCTGTATAAAACATAAATATAAACAGAATTTGCAAATCCTTTTTGACCTATATTCAATTGAATATAATACAAAGACAATTTATTTAATGTTCATGCTGATAAACCTTATTGCTTTTTGTAAATATACACTAATTCTGAATTTGACGCCTGCAACACATTCCAAAAAAGTTGGGACAGGGGCAACAAAAGACTGGAAAAGTTGTGGAATGATTAAAAAAAAAAGTGTTTGGAACAGTCTACAGGTAAACAGGTTAATTGGTAATTGGAAAGACTCAGTCATTCACAAGCAAGGACGGGGCAAGGTTCACCACTTTGTGTGTCAAACTGCATGCAGAAAATAGTCCAACAGTTTAAGAACAACGTACAACTGTCCAACAATAATGCAACAATTTAAAAACAATATGCGAGTTCTAGTCGCAGTTGGGTCATACCAAAGACCATCATAAAAATGGTACCTAGTGGCAGCTGGTAAGGCATGCTGCAATACAGATGAAAGTAGGGCCTCAAACTCTTGTGGTTACCAGAAGACCAGCCCCCCACTGTAACCCTAGCTATATAGGTGAGAGGTCAAGGGCTATAGAAACGGAAATCAGCACCACCCAAGTTCCAAATAACCAAAGAACCAAATAAAATCAATCAATCAATCAATCAATCAATCAATCAGTCAGTCAGTCAGTCAACCCAATGCACTTTTAGAACAACAGTTTCTCAACATTGTGACAGCAGCCAGGGGAAAATGCTGCCAAAGCAGCACACTGCTCCTCACGCTACCACTCCCGTGGTCCTGAAAGGACGGCAGCGATTGACACCATTGTTTTGGACAGCCAAGAGCAGTGTGGCAATGGGATGGAGCCCGCTGATCACACACAGCTGGAGTGGAATGGTCAGCCCTCCTCGAGCAGCCATGGGAGTTTAAGAAGAGGCTACTCAAGAGGTTAGAGAAGCTCGCTCAATGCTGCGCATCCCCCCCCCCCCCCCCATTCAGGACACCTCACTGACATCAAGGACAACAAGGAAGAATTCAAACAGCCTTTTATTCTCTGCTGGTGGATCCCCCTGCCTTCACGAGCTCTGGAGCTTCACAAGAAGACACAGATGCTGCCAGCACCTGCCTGCAACCCTGCCTCTGGCCAGCTTGGGACCCCTGGCACCGGCACTGATTACTCCGTTCATGGTAAAATGGTGTGGGTGCTTAGTGGTAAAATGGTGTGGGTGCTAAACTGGCCTGCCTGCCTCCCATTGAAAATGTGTGGTGCATTATGAAGTGCAAAATATGACAGCTGAGACCTCGGACTGTGGAGTCATATATCAACAGAAGTCATATATTAAGCAAGAATGGGAAAGAATTTCACTTTCAAAACTTAAACAATTAGTGTCCTCAGTTCCCAAACACTGACTGAGTATTGGTAAAAGAAAAGGTGATGTAACACAGTGGTAAACATGCCCCTGTCCCAACTTTTTGGAATATGTTGCAGGTATCCAATTCAGAATGAAGGTATATTTACAACAAACAATAAAGTTTATCAGTTTTAACATGAAATACCTTGTCTTTGTATTATATTCAAATGAATATATGTCAAAAAGCATTTGCAAATCATTGCATTCTGTTTTTATTTCCATTTTACACAGTGTCCCAACATTTATGGAGTTGTTTTCAGATAAATATCAATAGACAAAAGATTTGATATAATTGGATGTAATAAATCATACTTTGGCATGTTTGTATTCATATATTACAAGAAACCATTTACTTGTATTAAATCATGTTACTTTTACATTTGTCATATCCATATGCACAGCAAAACTACAAATCTGGTTAAAGGTATTTTCCAACTGATACCATAAACGGATTAACTAAGTTTTAGGTTAAAAAAAACTGATTATAAACTGTCAAAGAAAAAAGTGTTAATTATAGGCATTTTTGCAAACATTTATGCTGGCCAAATGAACTTGTCCACACTACTGACGTAGGAGAATGGCAAAATACGGGCTGTAACCTTCAAAATTGCTGGCACAGTGATAATGACAAACCCACACTGGTCAAAAATAAATTGCTTACACTGCTGCCTCAAGTCTTAACAAGGCCACAGTGGCTTTTTTTCTGACTTCAAAGTAAGGCTGACACATGCTGAATATATTCAAAGGAATTCAAACATCTGTGTAAAATGTCAACTGCAGATATATATATATATATATATATATATATATATATATATATATATATATATATATATATATATATATATATACACAGTGCCTTGCAAAAGTATTCATACCCCTTGAACTTTTTCACATTTTTCCACCTCCTTACAACCATGAAATTAAAAGTTTTTTATTGAGATTTTATGTGATAGACCAACACAGAGTAGCACATAATTGTGAAGTGAAATGAAAATGATAAATGGTCTTCAAAATTTTAAACAAATAAAAATCTGAAAAATGTGATGTGCATTAGTATTCAGCCCCCCCACGTCAATACTTTGTAGAGCCACCTTTTGCTGCAATTACAGCTGCAAGTCTTTTGTGGTATGTCTCTACCAGCTTTGCACATCTAGACACTGAAACTTTTGCCCATTCTTCTTTGCAAAATAGCTCAAGCTCAGCCAGACTGGATGGAGAGCGTCTGTGAACAGCAATTTTCAAGTCTTGCCACAGATGCTCAATGGGATTTAGGTCTGGACTTTGACTGGGCCATTCTAACACATGAATATTCTTTGATCTAAACCATTCCATTGTAGCTCTGGCTGTATGTTTAGGGTCATTCACTACGTTTACATGCACATAGAGAGAATCGAATTTCTGCCGTTGCTCGACTGAAATCGAAGTTCAAAATGCCATGTATACACCTTAATTCGGCTGAAATTGAACCGAACTTGATTTCTCGGAATCGAGCTACACGACCTAGTTTATGCGATTTCTGCCGAGCTACTTTGTGCATGTATACCCTATCGAGCTAGTTGTCGAGCTACTTCCGGAAGTGACGAGTGACGAGACCACAAGCGGGAAACACAACAGCCTCGGTCGGCATGACAACAGTAGTAGCGAGCAGCAGAAGAGGTCAGGAGGAACAAACGGAGAAGAGAAAATGGCAATGTAGAGCTCTCTGAAGTGTGGGTGGAGCACAGAGGACGGCAGGACAAAGCTTCTGGTACTAATAGGCTTTTTATTGTCAGACTTTTCAGTTTAACAGCCTACTTTTATTCTTGAGAGAAAAACACACACGCGCGCGCTGTGTTCTAGTCCCGGGATGAGCTGTCCCCGCTACTCTCCCTCTGCCTCCTTAAATAGGGCGCGGTTACTGGGAAGACACACAAACACAGGTTAATTACCGTCAGGTGTAGTTATTCTACCACTCACCTTCCCTGGCTCCGCCCTCCTGTCACAGACCGGTGCTTGACCACGCCCCCACTGCTACAGGCAAGCAGAAACGTGCACTTCTGGAGCAATGAGGAGACAGAGTTCATGCTCATTCAGCTTAAGGAGTTGAATATATTAAAATTCATGGACGGGAGAAAAACGCGCAATGGAGAACACGGAACTGATAACTTTGTTTGCACTCTTGAATAGCTCTTCTTCATGACGACAACCGGAAGTGTACCAACACGATGGGGCGTGTTGCGCCACCTGTGGCTCGGGTGCACAATGCACCTCACACAATAGCCCGATTTCAGTTGTGTGCATGTAGGATTGGATTTCTCTGGCACCCTGCTGGGACCTTCAGCTCGATTACCGACAGCAGCTCGATTTGGATGTGCATGTAAACGTAGTCACTAATGTCTTGCTGGATGGTGAATCTCCTTCCCAGTCTCAAGTCTTTTGCAGCCTCCAACAGGTTTTCTTCCAGGATTGCCCTGTATTTAGCTCCATCCATCTTCCCATCAACTCTGACCAGCTTCCCTGTCCCTGCTGAAGAAAGGCATCCCCATAGCATGATGCTGCCACCACCATGTTTCACAGTGGAGATGGTGTGTGCAGGGTGATGAGCAGTGTTAGTTTTCTGCCACACATAGCCCTTTGCATTTAGGCCAAAAAGTTCAACTTTGGTCTCATCTGACCAAAGCACCTTCTTCCACATGTTTGCTGTGTCCCCTACATGGCTTCTTATGCCTGTCTTTCAACAATGGCTTTCTTCTTGTCACTCTTCCAAAAAGGCCAGATTTGTGGAGTATACAACTTATAGTTGTCCTGTGCACAGATTCTCCCACCTGAGCTGTGGATTTCTGCAGCTCCTCCAGAGTGATCATGGGCCTCTTGGCTGCTTCTCTGACCAGTGCTCTCCTTGCTCGCTCTGTCAATTTAGGTGGATGGCCATGTCTTGGTAGGTTTGCAGTTGTGCCATACTTTTTCCATTTTTGAATGATGGATTGAACAGTGCTTCTTGAGATGTTCAGAGCTTGGGATTTTTTTTATAACCTAACCTTCTAAACTTCTAAACCTAAACCTTTTAAACTTCTCCAGAACTTTATCCCTGACCTGTCTGGTGAGTTCTTTGGTCTTCATGATGCTGTTTGTTCTTCAGTGTTCTCTAAGGGCGTATTCACACCTACGTTGTTTGGTCTGGACCAAACGACTAAACGAACCAAATTTCCCTTGGTCCGGACCTTTTGGGTTGGTCTGAATACAAACCACCGAACTCTGGTCCGGACCAAACAAGCGGACCGAGACCGAGCTGCAAGGTCGGACTCGGTCCGGACCAAAGGAACCCTGGTGCGGACCTTTTGGAGGTGTGAAAGCAGACCAGACCTAATCTGACAGTTTTGCTTTTTTGTACCTCGGGAGCTTCCGTCGTTTGTCGAGCATTATGGGAAACAGAGTCTTGACACTCCACCACAAAGTACAAGCACTGTTTCAGTTGTCAAGGGAACCTTACAACAGTCGTTCAGTCATTCAGACCAGTGGTAGGCTAGACTACAGAGTACAAAAAATGAGTAGGGGGCAAACGTGGGCTGAGGAAGAAACGCGTACCCTTGTGGATATATGGGCAGATGTCCACATATCTGAGCTTTTGGAGAGAACACACAAAAATGCCGACGTGTTTGCTGTATTCAGTGAGAAAATGAAGGAGAAGGGGTTCACGCGCTCCCCAGAACAATGTCGGCTAAAAGTGAAGAAATTCCGTCAGACCTACATTAAAATCAGGGACATTCTTTCAAAAAGTGGCGGTACTAGCAACGCAAAAAAGAAATTCATCTATTACGATGGGTAAGGCAAATATCCCGACACATACCTCCTCCGTCGTGCGTGAAGAGCCAGAACTGTCACAACATGATGTGCGCTCATCAGAACTATCCTCCGTAGCCGCCTTGCCCTTTGAAGTCGTCGTTGATAAATTACTTGTACAACAGCATAGTAATCGCACAATTGTGAAAACAATAAAAACTGGAAAAAACATATAGCTTTGACATTAAAAAGAATAACAGCACAGAAAGCCTCCATGACTACTTTTGAACTTAACGCTTCGTGCGCGTGTCGTCTCTGACCAATAGCTGAACGACCTCAGGGCGCGTGGCTTTGTTGACAGATTTTGGTCCGCTTACTAAAATGTACAGTGTGAAAGCGAACCGCACCAAAATGAAAAAATAAAAAAAAACATTTGGTTCGGACCAAAGCAAGTGAACTATCGAACTATCCTGGTCTGAATACACCCTAACAAACCACTGAGGCCTTCACAGAACAAGTGTATTTATGCTGAGAGTAAATTTTACACAGTAGGACTCTATTAACTAATTAGATGACTTCTGAAGGCAATTGATTGCACTGGATTGTATTTAGAGGTATCAGAGTACAGGGGGCTGAATACTAATACACACCACATTTTTCAGATTTTTATTTGTTTAAAATTTTGAAGACCATTTATCATTTTCGTTTCACTTCACAATTATGTGCTACTCTGTGTCGGTCTATCACATAAAATCTCAATAAAAAACTTTTAAGTTCGTGGTTGTAAGGTGGAAAAATATGAAAAAGTTCAAGGGGTATGAATGCTTTTGCAAGGCACTGTATATATAAAGAAAGACAAAAAGGAAAAAAACGGTCTGAGAATCACTATAAAACAGACTGACTACTCATATTTTCCAAGTTAAACCTCTGAAATCTCTCTTGAGAGTGATTTCATTAAGTGAAAGTTACATTTTTGTCAATCTATGTCTTTGTTTGTCAGAACAAGAATGTTCATGTTCTTTAACTGCCAAAACAAACATACTATACAGCACTGTTAAGCACTAGATTTAGCATTAGATTTCTCATTATCATGTTGCACAGCATTTAAATTCACTTCAGTTTCTTATGGCTAGGTCTTAATGTAACAAACAATCTCTAGTCACAACAGCTAGCAAACGTTAGTATATATACTGGACCTGATATCCATGCTGGCATCCTATCCAGGGTGTATTCCTGCCTCATGTCCAGAGTTCCCAGGATAGGCTTCAGATCCACTGCCACACTGATCAGGATAAAATGGCTACTGAAGATGATTAATTAATTAATTAATTGATTGATTGATTAGGGGTGAGCACCTAGTGGTTAGCATGTCCGCTTCTCAATCGGGAGATCGCGAGTTCTACTCACGGTCGGTCATACCAAAGACCATTATAAAAATGGTGCCTACTACCATCTGGCAAGGCATACTGCAATACAGATGCGAGTGGGGAGTCAAACTCTCGTGGTTACCAGAGGACTAGCCCCCCACTGTAGCCCTAGCTATGTAATATAGGCGAGAGGCCGAGGGCTATGAAACTGAGATCGGCGCTGCCAAACGTACCATGAATGGTGCAGGAAGGACTTTGACTTTTGACCTTAGGGATATGAGAAGTGTAAAATAAAAAAAAATCCAACCACAATAAAATACTGTTTGAAAAGTTCTGATTGCTGACTGAATCTAATATATTATGTTTCTTAATTTAAAATTGGCATGAAAGTCAAAGTCCATCCCGTGCCAGGACCTGATCTTCCCAGGTAGTCTCCTGTCCCAGTAGTAACCAGGCACTTAGCTCATTGGGCAACACTGATCTCCGTTTCAGTAGCTCTTGGCCTCTCACCTATTACATAGCTAGGGTTACAGTGGGGCCAGTCCTCTGGTACCTGTGAGAGTTTGACTCCCTACTTGCAAAATCTTAAAATATATTATCTTAATTCTTACAACGTGTCAGCTTTTTTTTTTACAAAAACAAATAGAAAAAAAAAACGAACAGGGAAGCCATGGCCTCCAGGCTAGAGAAGCAGCTTTGGGACCAAAAGGTCACATGCTTGATTCTCTGGATCAGTAGGAATGGCTGACATGCCATCGAGCAAGGCATCTAACCTCCAACTGCTTTGCAGACTGCCTGCTGCTGTGTGTATGTCAGGGTCCTGTTGTATGTTGCTCTGGATAAGAGTGTCTGCTAAATTCCTGTAACGTAACATATCTTTCTTCTGAATATACCTTTCAACATAAGCATAAATGTGTTTAGGCTGGTAACATTATCTATGAAGCCTGTTTTTATTACTTTTAAATGCTATTTTGTAATGGTTATTAATAGTTAGTATAAATGTGTACAATACTATTTAATAATTGCAGTAAAATGCTGTATGTTTATGTGCATTAAGATAAAGTATATAATACTTAATTCTTGATGAATAAGGAATAAAATATATATCAATTATTTTCCTTATAGCATGTTTTTATTTTTTATTAGTACATACTAAACACACTTTATAATTATACACAGGTTATTATGAGTGTGCAGTAATATACACTGTAATAAAGAATAGAGGAAAGATCATTTAAGCAATATGGTACAAGCAAGAACATTCTTGTATTGAATATCAGCACGGCTGTGATTCGGCCGGAGGTAATCACAGAAGCATGGTTGTGAATGCAATATTGATTTTACACAACAGTTCTATAAACAAACAAAAAAATATGAATATCACGTAACTGACATTTCAGACACAATACAGCAAAATCTTTTATTTATTTTTGCTCCCAATTAAGCATCAAATGGTTAGAGATAGACTGACTGACAGCCCATAGTAAGTGCAGTAATGGCTTCAATGTAATGAACTATTGTTAGAAGTTAGATTTTATGTAGTGAACACAGATGAGCAGAGTGATACAAACAGTAAAATGTACCAATGTGGTTAAACGAAATATCAGCACACTTGGGATGTCACTTGTCCAATCAAATCAGTGCACCAGAACTAACTGTTGTAGATCATGAAATTAATGTTTGTAATTTTTTTTTTTACTTTTTTTAACCTTTATGAATTTTTGTTTGTTTGTTTGTTTGTTTGTTTGTTTGTTTGTTTGTTTGTTTGTTTTTTAAGAAAAGAAAAAAGTAACCTTACACTTAATTTGCAAATACGCATAACCATAGCCATAAAGCTTACAAATACAGGCTGTTAGCAAAAGTCCTTTACAAAGAAAAACATTTACAACTTTGATTAATGATATGTATGAACATAGAGGAGACAAACAATAAAAATGCAGAGAAGCACAGCTGATCTTATAATGGAGAGAAGGACTAGAACCTCAATCTGAAAAGGAGCATCTGCACAAAAAAAAGAAAGAAAAAATAAAAAATATGTAGCGAATAAGTTTTGTTTGCATAGTTCATTTTACATGCACAAAAGCAATTTGCTCAAATGAGTGAAATAGCCAGTGTTCGACACTTAAGGAAGTACTTTACCTTTGAGGGTCACCTTAGTTCTATTCCCAAACAGAATCTCTTCACATGCAGCCACAGCACAATAGTACATTCCACCATCAGAGAGGGTGATGTTCTTGGGGAGACTGTAAACACACGTCTGTGTAGGAGAATTAGCAGTGAAGCTTGTCTCACACTGGCCACTGCTTTGTCTTTGAGTGTAAATGAGCCCTGACTGGGAATCATCTGAGTCGCGTCTGAACCAGTATACACTGTCATCTCCTGCACAGCGATTAGTGACGACTGTACACGGAGACACAGGGTCTCCTGGTTCAACCATCTGAACCTTTTCCTGCTGGGTAACTGTGCTGATTTTTAATGACTGATCTTAAAGACAAATGAACAAAATTCAGTTATATAGTTTCATCAGTCGATATAGTACAAAACCTTATAAATGGCTAAATGATTATTAAATGATGAATCTCTCCAAATATTTTTTTCACAGAAGCACACTATTATAAATGTGTTACTGACTGAGCAGTTACATTTATAAATGAGAAGTAGCTGTGAGTAAAGCAGCTTCTTACCTTTCACGATTAGAACAGTGCCTTGTCCAAATGTGATATCATAAAGAAATGTGATAGCACAGTAGTAAGTGGCTGAGTCTGATAGTTTTGCATTTGAGATTCTCAGATTAAACATGAAAGGTTTGATTTCTATATCAAAGCGGATGTTGTTTTCAAATTCTTGATAAAACGTTGCAGGTTGAAGCTGATATGATGTAGCAATTACATGTGGCTTCTCTCCAAGCTTTTGTCTGAGCCATATAATAGTGGTTATTCTCTTTTCTGTAAATTGACACGTTAGATTAACACTGCCTCCAACTTCAACAGTTCTTAGTGGCTCCTGCCAAGTATCATCTTCACTGGATGAAAGATCTAGAGTAACCCCCCACCCAAAAAAAAAATAATAATAATAATTAATCACTACTAAGACACTGACCTCATCCCCTATATGTTATAAAATACCTACAATAACTGAATTTGTATATAATTGGCAATGAAATCTAATATCTAAGTCTACTTACTGATAGATGTGCACAGCAGGAAGGAAAAAATTAAAATCATTTTCTACAAGATTGACCTGTACATAGTACAAATACCCTCTGAAAAGAAAAAGAGAGAAAGATTAAGTGGAAAAAAATCCAAACCCATCATATACGAGTACGGTGAGATCAAAATTATATACAAGAACTTACTCACAAAGCAAGATTTTTACTCACAAAAGCAACTAACGCCAGTAACTACCCAGTGTCTTCTTTCAAAAGCGTGAAAAGCTGTGAATAAAACTTCCGCTAAAGAATAACACCTTCATAACTATGCAGGAAGAGACTGACTGACAGAAAAACATATTAAAATAGGTCACCTGCACACAAGGGAGTGGCATTACATAATCAAGATTTTTTTGGACCAGTTTGTGTCATGGATGCTGGTGCCAGATGGGTTGGTTTGAGTATTCCAGAAATTGCTGATCATCTGTGATTTTCACCAAGTTTCTCACACACACACACACACACACACACACACACAACAATGGAGAAAATTGTGTGTGTGTGTGTGTGTGTGTGTGTGTGTGTGTGTGTGTGTGTGTGTGTGTGTTGGGGGTGGGGATGGAGTGCATTACTTTTGTATAAAAGGAGTGTCTTTTGTGTTATTCCTTAAACTTACCTACTTAATCTTAAAAATGAATATATACACATGTATACAAAAATACATAAATATACAATGTTTTAGAACTAATATGCATATCCTAGACATTTTATAAATATAAATTTGATAAATACATTATACTAATGCATATTTATAAATACACAATATCTGACTGTAAAAACCTGTACATTTAACTACAACCAGATGTATATAAATCTACAAACTATTTTTTTAAATAATTAAAAAGTCCCAAAAAATTAGGGGAAAAAAAACCCCACTAATGCTGGAGCACAGGGGTGAAATACTCACCACAAATACAATATTTACTGTAGATTTTATGATGAATATGAAGTGATGGATTTGGATGGGGGTGGCATGGTGGTGTAGTGGTTAGCACTGTCACCTCACAGCCAGAAGGTTCTGGGTTCGAACCAAGTGGCCGACAGGGGCCTTTCTGTGTGGAGTTTGCATGTTCTCCCCGTGTCTGCATGGATTTCCTCTGGGTGCTCTGGTTTCCCCCACAGTCCAAAGACATGCAGGTTAGGTGGCTCTAAATTGACCATAGGTGTGAATGGTTGTTGGTCTCTATGTGTCAGCCCTGTGATAATTCGGTGACTTGTCCAGGGTGTACCCCCCGCCCATAGTCAGCTGGGATAGGCTCCAGCTTGCCTGTGACCCTGCACAGGATAAGCTGTTACGGATAATGGATGGGGCGGCACAGTGGTGTAGTGGTTATCACTGTCACCTCACAGCAAGAAGGTCCTGGGTTTGAGCCCCATGGCCGACGGGGGCCTTTCTGTGTGGATCTTGCATGTTCTCCCTGTGTCTGTGTGGGTTTCCTCTGGGTGCTCCAGTTTCTCCCACAGTCCAAAGACACGCAGGTTAGGTTAATTGGTGGCTCTAAATTGACCATAGGTGTGAATGTGAGTGTGAATGGTTGTTTCTCTGTGTCAGCCCTACGATGACCTGGCGACTTGTCCAGGGTGTACCACACCTTTCACCCATAGTCATCTGGGATAGGCTCCAGCCTGCCTGCAACCCTGTACAGGATAAGCGGCTACAGATAATGGATGGATGGGCTGGATTTGGATGGACCTCCTGATAAAGTTCTCCTGAGTCTCCTTAGCAGGATCCACATGCTGCATGCTACTATGAGGGGATTCTTGACTGTTGTCCTCTTCAGCCTTCCTTCTCCTTATCCCCTGGCATTGGATGGGAATCCTCATAAGGCTGATCAACTACAATGTCATGAAAGAACTAGAGACCAGAGGTTTAAGCTGTGACACGTGGAACATGGGGTGGATGCGTTGCATGGTGAGTGGTAGTGCCAGTCTGACAGAACATGGGCTGATTACCTTTTTGATGAGGAAGGGTCCTGGGTACCTGGGATCCAGCTTGCGGGAGACAGTTCTGAGTGGCAGATGGCGTGTGGAGGGCATGACTCATTGCCCCACCCGGTAAGTGGGCGCCTTAGAGCGGCGTTTGTCGGCCTGCCTCTTGGATGCTAGGGCGGAGCGAATGAGTTTTCTCCAAGCCAATGCCCACATCCTCTGCAGTGGCATATGAAGGTCTGGGCTGAGGGTACAGCGACCTCCTCCTCTTGGTTGGGGAAGAGTGGTGGTTGGTAACCTAGGGAGCACTGGAAGGGTGAGAGACCTGTGACAGATGAAGGAAGAGTGTTATGAGCGTACTCGATCCAGGGTAGGTATTTACTCCAAGAACTGGCATCCCTGGATGCCATGCACCTGAGTGCAACCTCCAAAGCCTGGTTCACCCGTTCTGCCTGGCCATTGGTCTGTGGGTGGAAGCCTGAGGTGAGACTACAGGTGGCCCCGATGAGTTTGCAGAAGGCCCTCCAGAATTGTGCAGTGAACTGAGGGCCATGGTCAGAAATGATGTCGGTGGGTAGTCCATGTAGGTGGAAGACGTGGTGGACGAGTAATTCTGTGGTTTCTTTGGCTGAGGGGAGCTTGGGCAGAGGAATGAAATGGACAGTCTTGGAGAAACGGTCAATGACAGTGAGGATGCATGTGTTACCACCTGAGTTGGGGAGTCCTGTGACGAAGTCCAGGGCAATGTGAGACCAAGGTCGATGTGGAGTCGGGAGGGGTCTTAGCAAGCCAGCAGGGAGTCGATTGGTTGTCTTGTTCTGGGAGCATGTGTTGCAGGCTGCCACGAACTCCTGGATGTCCTCCTTGATGGATGGCCACCAAAAGCACTGCTGGATGAGTGCCAGGGTTCAAGCGGCTCCTGGATGACAGGCCAGCTTGGAGCCATGACCCCACTGCAGTGCCTGGGTTCACACAGGACAGGGAACAAACAGATGGTTAGGAGGAATGTTGTTGGGGTTACCTTCACCGGGGTCCTGCACCAGGGCCCTCCGCACAAGTGTCTCAACCTCTAGAATGGCAGCTCCCACCAGGCAGCGTGGAGGAAGGATGGTCTTGGGCAGTTTAGGCTCCTCTTGGTGGGAAGAAAACATCCTGGACAGGGTGTTGGGTTTGCCGTTCTTGGAGCCTGGGCAGTAAGAGAGCATGAAGTTGAACCAGGAGAAGAAGAGAGACCAATGGGCTTGACAGGAATTAAGGCGTTTAGTGGACTTGAGATACTCCATATGGTCAGTCCAGACTAGGAAGGGGAGCTCCGATCCCTCAAGCCAGTGCCTCCACTCCTCCAAGGCTAGTTTAACAGCCAGTAGTTCTCGGTCGCCGATGTCGTAATTCCGTTCGTCTGGGGATAGCCGGCAGGAGAAGAAGGAACATGGGCAGACCTTGTCATCACTGGCCCTCTGGGATAGTATAGCTCTGATCCCTGACTCAGAAGCGTCAACCTCGACAATAAACCGCTTGGTAGGATCGGGTATGGTGAGAATGGGTGCTGTGGTAAACCTGTGCTTGAGCATGGAAAAGGCTTTCTCTGCTTCCTCCCCCCACTTGAATTGGGTCTTGGTCAAGGTCAGGGCTGAGAGAGGTCTGGCCACTGTGCTGAAGTTGTGAATGAAGTGCCTGTAGAAGTTGGCGAATCCTAGGAAGCGCTGGAGCTCTCATCTCAAAGATGGGGTGGGCCAATTGGCAACTGCCTCGAGCTAGAGGGGGTCCATCTGGATCCTTGCTGGGGAGATGATGAATCCCAGAAATGAGACAGAGCTCTGGTGAAATTCGCTCTTTTCTGCCTTGACGAACAACTTGTTCTCTAGCAGGTGCTGGAGGACCTGCTGGACGTGACACCGATGTTCCTCTAGGGAGCCGGGAGAAGATCAGGATGTCATCCAGGTACACAAAAACAAAGATGTTTAGGAAGTCCCTTAAGACATCGTTAACAAGTGCCTAGAAGACTGCGGACACGTTGGTCAAGCCGAAAGGGACCACGAGGTACTCATAGTGACCAGTGGTGGTGTTAAAGGCCATCTTCCACTTGTCCCCCTCCCTGATCCTGATGAGATGGTATGCATTGTGTAGATCTAGCTTGGTGAATACCTTCACTCCCTGGAGTAGTTCAAAGGCCGTGGTCATGAGCGGTAGTAGGTAGTGGTTCTTGACCGTGATGGCGTTGAGACCCCAATAGTCGATGCAGGGGCAGAGTGACTTGTCCTTTTCCATGAAGAAGAATCCTGCCCCTGCTGGGGAAGAGGAAAGACAGATGATCCCAGCTGCCAAAGATTCAGATATCTACTTCTCCATGGCTTGCCTTTCGATGGAAGAGAGAGAGTAGAGTCATCCTTTGGGTGGCGCTGTCCCGGGTAGGAGGTCGATTCCACAGTCACAGGGTCTGTGAGGAGGGAGGGACACTGCTCGGGTCTTGCTGAAAACAAGTTTGAGATCCAGATATTCCAAAGGCACATGAGAGAGGTTGGGGAACTCGCTAGCTGAAGGCTGCGGTGGTTTGGCGGGAGACAGAGCAGAGTTCAGACAGGAAGCTAGGCAGGACTGGCTCCAGCCTATGATGGTGTTGTCAGCTCAGTTAAGGTGGGGGTTGTGCTGCATTAACCATGGTAATCCTAGGGCAATGGGTACGTGGGGGTTGTTCATGACGTGAAGCTGGATAGTTTGAGTAGTTACCAGAAATCCTTAGGGTGAGCGGGGTGGTAAGGTGGGTGATGCTGGTCAAGCCGATGCCATTGAGTGTCAGGACAGTGAGAGGGACGTCGAGAGCAAGTAGCGGGATTCCCAGATGCTTGGCGGTGGCAGAGCAGATGAGGTTCCTGTCTGCCCCGAGTCGACAAGGGCCTGGAGGTGGTGACGCTGGTTGTCACAGATAATGATGACAGGAAGTAATGGACAATTAGCGGGGGACTGGTTCCGAGCATTGCCCACCAGGGCCCCTTGATTCACTGGTGGGCTCGTCCTTTTAGCGGGCAGGCTCAGCAGATGTGTCCCAGCTGACCACAGTAGAAGCAGACCCCCTGTGCTCTGGTGGCAATATCATTCCTCCGCTGACACCTGAACCCGGTCTACCTGCATGGGTTCGATGGACGCAGCGGGAGGTGGAGAGGAGGTGAATCTGGAGTGGTTCTTCTCTCTCCTCCATTGCTGGATCCGAGCGTTGATGCAGTTGGCGAGGTCCATGAGGCTGGAGAGGTCTGACGGCAGTTCCCGCGATACCAACTCGTCCTTGATGGCGTCGGACAAGCCATGCAGGAACGCATTGATCTGGGCATTCTCATTCCAACCGCACAAAGCTGCCAACATCCAGAACTTGATGGCATAATCCAAGGTAGACCAGGACCCCTGATGCAGCTCCATGAGCTCTCTGGCCTCCTCCCAGCCGGACAGAGAGCAGTCGAAAGTTCATCTCATCTCCTCAGAGAAATCCTTGAAACTGGAACAAAAGGGTGCATTGGCATCCCAGACTGCAGTTCCCCACTCTCTGGCCTTGCCAGTGAGGAGCCTTATTGTATATGCTACCCGGGAGCATTCTGTGGGGAAGGCCAGAGGTTGCAATTCTAGGATCAATGAATATTGAGACAAAAACGATCTGCAAGTACCTGGTTCTCCATTGTAGGGCTGAGGTGCTGGAAGTCTCAGTTCGTGGAGAAAGGCGGTGGCAGGAGCTGAAGTAGGAGACGGCTGAGCAGGGGTAGGCACGGCTTGACAGTGCTGTATCTACGTGGTGAGAAGGTTGAGTGCGTTGGACAGAGTGGCGAGGTTCTGGGTAATTTGTTTTAGGTCTTGTTGGTGGGTCCCGAGGAGAGTCCCTTGCTGTTGGATGGCCGTTCTCAGATGGGCGAGTTCCGCTGGATCCATGTTGGCCAGAACGTACTGTTAGGGTTGGTGGAGGTATGGTGAAGTTAGGATCCAAAAACAGAACACAGACAGTAATCCAATAAATAAGATGATTTAATACAGGGAAGAAAGGGTGTGGCAAAAGATAAACAAACAGGGCAAAAAACAAATAGCAAAAATAGTCTGGACAAAACGAGAACAAACAACTTGACAAAAACATGAGACAGGCAAAGACAAAAAAGCTAGCGCAAAAAACCATAAACAAGAAAAGACCCTTAGTGCAAGAAACCATGAACCAGAAAACCCTTAGTTCAAAAACCATGAACCAGAAATAACCCTTAGTGCAAAAAGCCAAGAACCAGAAAAACACTAGTGCAAAAACCATGGACAAGAGAAAATCACTAGAGAGAAAAACCATGAGGAGCAAGAGAGGCACAGAAACAGCTAGAGAAGCAAACGAGGCATTCTGGCAAAGTCTGAATCTGAGAACGGCTTATTTATACACAGCAGTGAAAACCAGGAAGTGAATACGGGTGAGAAGGGATTCCTGACCCGGATCCAGATCGGCTCTGGTGTGAGAGATCCGTAATCTCCGGAGTGGATGTCCAGGGCGGAGCATGACAGTATATTTGTCGGGAGTGCTTCAATAAGGACACTCAGAGAGCACAGGCCTCTGCCAATACCAAATGTCAGTGTGTACATGTGGGTTTGTGTGTCGGGGGTGTTGCAGGATAAATTAGAAGAGCACTCGGAGAGCTCAGACCTTTGCCAAGGCCAAATGCCATAATGTTAGTGAAAGTGAAACTAAATTTGTTGACAATCCAACAGCAGAGTGTACATCATGCCAATGTTATTTATGAAAGGGAGCTCAAAGAGTGATTTGTATTTACAACAGAGACACGAAGGTGAATTACACTCTGCAACTGTCAGGGAGCCCAAGAGCACAAAATACCAATTGTCAAATAATAGAATAGAATAGAATAGAATAGAATAGAATAGAATAGAATGCCTTTATTGTCACTATACACATGTACAATGAGATTAAAAGCAACTCCAATCACAGTGCAAACAGCATAAAATATAAAATATGCAATAAAAAAGAGAAGGAAGGGGGAAAAAGGGTGCTATGTACAGTGCTGTGTTCCACATTATGGAGTGGGGTATTGCATATTATAAGTATTGCACAGAGAGAGTCCGGGTATTGCACATTATTGCACATTATAGTATTGCACAGAGAGAGTCCGGGTATTTCACATTATAAGTATTGCACATTATAGTATTGCACATGGAGAGTCCGGGTATTGCACATTATAAGTATTGCACAGTGAGAGTTAGGCTATAAAGTCAGTGCATATTCGAGTTCAGGGTGGTTATGGCTTTTGGAAAGAAGCTGTTTTTGAATCTACTGTATCTGTTTTTGTCTTGATGCACCTGTAGTGCCTCCCTGAGGGCAACAGGTCAAACAGATCAAAACCAGGGTGGGAGCTGTCCTTGATAATGTTCCTAGCTCTGCTGAGGCAGCGTGAGGTGTAAATGTCCATCAGGGAGGGGACAGGGCAGCCTATGATCTTCTGTGCTGCCTTTACTACTCTCTGGAGCCTCTCCCTGTCTACAGCAGTGCAGCTGCCGTACCATACTGTGATACAGTACGTCAGCAGGCTCTCAATGGATGAGCGGTAGATGGTCAGCAGCAGGTTGGAGTCTAGGTTGTACTTCCTGAGGACTCTCAGGAAGTGTAACCACTGCTGAGCCTTCTTGATGACTGCCGTGGTGTTCTCTGTCCAGGAGATGTCAGCAGAGATGAGAACGCCGAGAAACCGGAAGGTGTGGACCCTCTCCACACACTCACTGTTGATATAAAGGGGGGCTAGGTCAGTGCTGTGCTTCCTGAAGTCAACGATGATCTCTTTGGTTTTCTTGGTGTTCAGAGCAAGGTTATTCTCCGAACACCAGGCTGCCAACTTCAGTACCTCCTCTCTGTAGGCTGCCTCGTCTCCCTTCGAGATGAGTCCGACCACAGTGGTGTCATCAGCAAACTTGACGATGAAGTTGTTGTGGGTTGAACTGCAGTCGTGGGTGTAGAGGCAATACAGGAGGGGGCTCAGCACACAGCCCTGTGGAGAGCTGGTGCTCAACATGCGGGTGGAGGAAAAGTGGGGGCCAAGTCTCACAGTCTGGGACCGGTTCGTGAGAAAGTCCTTTATCCAGGCACATGTGAGACAGGGGAGGCTGAGAGTGTCCAGTTTTCTGATGAGAATGTCCATGTTTATTGTGTTAAAGGCTGAACTATAATCCACAAAGAGCATCCGGACGTAGCTCTGGCGCTGCTCCAGGTGGTTCAGCGCAGAGTGGAGAGCTACAGCAATGGCGTCCTCTGTGGATCTGTTCACACGATATGCGAACTGGTGGGGGTCGAAGTCTGGGGGGAGGTAGTCCTTGATGTGCTGAAGAACTAGTCTCTCGAAGCACTTCATGATCACTGGGGTGAGGGCCACAGGACGGTAATCATTCAGGCTGGTGACGGGAGACTTCTTCGGCACTGGGATTATTGTTGCTGATTTTAGGCAGGGCGGGATGACTGCCTGAGCCAGGGAGAGGTTGAAGATCCTGGTGAAGGTGAGGGCGAGCTGATTGCATACATGTCAACCCCTTTGGGCGTCCACCTGTAGTATTAGAGGAAGAAATCCATAAAATCAACATAAAATCCTTATAGCCTTCGAATCGCACCAAACTTAATAAATAAATAAGTAAATATAACTTGCCTGAGAACTTCGTCCAGCATGTCGAAAATCGCCTCGCCCGTGCCGATATTGCACACGGGCATGTCTATGATTCTTGACTTCGCCCCTCTGTTTATGTCAAAGATCTGCACCAAAACGGCCAGTCGCTTGTCCGTCTTTTTGTCATTGGATTCGTCGATCATCAAGGAAAATGGCGACGTCCAGCAGTGCTGGATGATCGGTAGTGTAGCTTCGGGGGCCAAGCTCTTTTTGATTATTTGCATTGTTTTGGTGTGCCTACAGCTGATAGATTTCGCAATCGTACTGTCCATGCAAATTCGTGGCAACAGTTCTGTCAGGTGGTCCGCAACGGCTAGCGGCAAATTGTGCTGCGCAATAAAATTACAGATCGTAACTTCTGCTCTTGTTACACTTGTTGGTTGATCATCAGTCTTAGGCTTTGCAAACATCGTCATTTGCGGCTGATTCTGTTTCTGGTGCAAATTTTGCTGATGTAGTTTGGACCTCATGTGTTCCCTCACGTCGCAAACTCCAGACACCGCAACTTTTATATCTCGCACACAAACTGTGCAGTGCGCGTACTCCTCATTTTTCGCCTGAACAATGACACCATTAAATGTCTCTGTGGCAGCGGGGGCGTGGTCAAGCATCGGTCTATGATGGGAGGGCGGAGTCAGGGAAGGTAAGTAGCAGAATCACTGCACCTGATGTTAATTAATGTGTTTGTGTGTCTTCCCCAGTGATCGCACCCTATTTAAGGAGAGAGAGCGAGAGCAGAGGGAGCTCTCTCCCCAACCGCCGACCACCGGCTGGCCTACGCGGACCTTCACCGGGCTGTCCTCCAGCGGGTGGGACGCACCCCCGAGCAACAACGTCAGCGCTTCCACGCTTTGCGCTTGGAGGAAGTTGGCCAGCTGTTCGCGTTTGGCCAGCAACTCCGGGATGCCTGCTGGCAGTGGTTGAGGGCCGACAACCGCGACGCTGAGGGACTCCTCGACCAGGTGGTACTGGAGCAGTTCATCACGCGTTTACCAGCAGGAACCACAGAGTGGGTCCAGTGCCACTGCCCGGCGTCGCTGGATCAGGCAATCGAGCTGGCGGAGGACCATTTGGTGGCTGTCCCGACGGCAGGACAGCAGACGACCTCTTCTCTTCTCTCCTCTCTCTCTCTCTCCCCCCTCCTCCTGTGTCTCCTCCTTGCCCCATTCCCCCACCGCGGAGGCGGCGCACCCGCGGTGCCCTCCCGTTTCTCCCTTCTGTGTCTGTCTCTCCCCCCCCTCAGGTGAGTGAGCCCCAGAGCACTAGTGCAGAGAGGAAGCCCAGGCCGGTTTGCTGGCGCTGCAGGGAGCCGGGCCACCTCCAACAGCAGTGCTCGGTAATGGAGGTGGGCACGGTGGTTCGGATCCCCGATGCGCCAGGAGCCGCCCTCGATCGGGCCGGAGCGTATCGCATACCGGTGAGTATCCAAGGGGATACATATCAGGCGTTGGTGGATTCTGGCTGTAATCAGACCTCAATCCACCAAAGCCTGGTGCAAGACGAGGCATTGGGGGGAGCATAATTGGTGAAGGTGTTGTGTGTGCACGGGGATGTTCACAACTACCCTCTAGTGTCGGTCCACATTCTTTTCCGAGGGGAAAAATTTATAGTGAAGGCGGCGGTTAATCCTCGCCTTACCCACTCGATAATTTTGGGGACTGATTGGCCGGAATTTCAGGATTTAATGACACACTTAGTGAAGAGTGGGTCCTGCCATAGTTTAACAGGGGGAGGTCCCGGTGTCGCGTTGGTGGGAGCAGCTGTCACAGAGCCGTCTACGTCAGCTCCGCGTCAGAGTGAGGAGCCGCCGGCTCCTCCTCTCTCTGTTGGGGAATCCCTCACGGATTTTCCATTAGAGCAGTCACAAGACGAGACTCTGTGGCATGCGTTTGACCAAGTGAGAGTAATTGATGGTCAAACGCTCCAGCCAAACGCCACCCTGTCCTTCCCCTACTTCGCAATTATGAAGGATAGATTATACCGAGTGACGCAGGACACTCAAACTAAAGAGCGAGTCACGCAGCTTTTGATTCCGAAGAGCCGCTGGGAATTGGTATTCCAGGCGGCTCACTTTAATCCCATGGCTGGACACTTAGGGCAGGATAAAACACTAGCCCGAATAATGGTCCGGTTCTATTGGCCAGGGATTCGCGGCGATGTCCGTAGGTGGTGTACGGCGTGCCGCGAATGCCAGTTAGTAAATCCAGCAGCCATTCCAAAAGCGCCTTTGCACCCTCTACCATTAATCGAGACCCCGTTCGAAAGAATTGGGATGGATCTCGTCGGGCCATTAGATCGGTCAACATGAGGGTACCGCTTTATATTAGTTCTGGTGGACTATGCAACGCGATACCCGGAAGCAGTGCCTCTTCGCAATATCTCAGCACGCAGTATTGCGGAGGCACTCTTCCCCGTTATCTCCCGAGTTGGAATCCTGAAAGAGATTCTGACTGACCAAGGCACCTCGTTTATGTCACGTACACTGAACGAATTGTATGGGTTGTTGGGTATTAAGCCGATCCGCACCAGCGTGTATCACTCACAAACGGACAGTTTAGTTGAACAGTTCAATCGTACCCTCAAGAATATAATTAAAAAATTCGTAAGTGAGGACGCACGTAATTGGGATAAATGGCTCGAACCCTTGCTATTTGCAGTGCGAGAGGTCCCCCAAGCCTCCACGGGGTTCTCCCCGTTTGAATTGTTATACGGGCGTAAGCCGCGCGGCATTCTAGATGTGCTGCGGGAAAATTGGGAGGAGGGACCTTCACCAAGTAAAAATGAAATCCAATACGTTATTGACCTGCGCGCAAAACTCCACACACTCACACACCTAACTCAGGAGAATTTGCGGCAGTCCCAAGAACGACAAACCCGCCTGTACGACAAGGGTACGCGCCTTAGGGAGTTCGCTCCGGGAGATAAAGTACTCGTACTGTTGCCCACATCGAGCTCCAAATTGGTCACCAAGTGGCAAGGACCCTTTGAGATCACATGGCGAGTCGGGGACGTTGACTATGAGGTGAGGCGAATGGATAGGGGTGGGGCGCTACAGATTTACCACCTCAACCTGCTCAAACTCTGGAACGAGGAGGTCCCCATGGCGTTGGTGTCGGTGGTTCCGGAGAAGGTGGAGCTGGGGCCGGAGGTTCAAAAGGGAACATTGGCATCACGTACCTCTCCGGTCCCCTGTGGAGACCACCTCTCCCCGACCCAACTCGCGGAGGTTGCCCAGTTGCAGACCGAGTTTTCGGACGCGTTCTCGCCCCTGCCCGGCCGCACCAACCTCATAGAGCACCACATTGAGACGCCCCCGGGGGTGGTAGTGCATAGCCGCCCTTACAGGTTACCCGAGCACAAGAAAAAAGTGGTTCGGGAAGAACTCGAGGCCATGCTCGAAATGGGCATCGTCGAGGAGTCCCACAGTGACTGGAGCAGCCCGGTGGTCTTGGTACCTAAGGCCAATGGGTCAGTCCGGTTCTGTGTAGACTATAGAAAAGTCAACGCGGTGTCTAAATTCGACGCGTACCCAATGCCTTGTATTGATGAGTTGCTCGATCGGCTAGGCACGGCTCGTTTTTACTCGACACTGGATTTAACAAAGGGTTATTGGCAGATCCCCTTGACTCCATTATCCCGAGAAAAAACAGCCTTTTCCACACCATTTGGCTTACACCAATTTGTCACACTTCCTTTTGGGCTGTTTGGGGCACCCGCTATGTTTCAGCGGCTGATGGATAGAGTCCTCCGCCCCCACGCCACCTATGCGGCCGCCTACCTCGAGGACATTATTATCTATAGTAATGACTGGCCGAGGCACCTCGAACATCTGAGGGCCGTCCTTAGGTTGCTGAGGCGAGCGGGTCTCACAGCCAACCCAAAGAAGTGTGCGATTGGGCGGGTGGAAGTATGGTATCTGGGCTTCCACTTGGGCAACGGGCAGGTGCGTCCCCAAATTAACAAGACAGCAGCAATTGCGGCCTGCCCGAGGCCCAAGACCAAAAAGGGGGTGAGACAGTTCCTGGGGCTGGCTGGCTATTACCGTAGGTTTATACCTAATTATTCGGATGTCACCAGCCCGCTGACTGATCTAACTAAAAAGGGGACACCAGATCCGGTCCAGTGGACGGAGCAATGCCAGCGGGCTTTTTCTAAGGTAATGGCTGCACTGTGTGGGGGCCACTTTTACACTCCCCTGACTTTTCTCTCCCCTTTATGTTACAGACGGATGTGTCAGACAGAGGGCTGGGGGCTGTTTTGTCCCAGGAGGTGGAGGGGGAGGATCGCCCAGTACTGTATATCAGTCGCAAGCTGTCGGTGCATGAGGGGCGCTACAGCACCATTGAGAAAGAGTGCCTGGCGATCAAGTGGGCGGTCCTCACCCTCCGTTACTACCTGCTGGGACACCCTTTCACCCTCTGTTCGGACCACGCGCCCCTCCAGTGGCTCCACCGCATGAAAGATGCCAACGTGCAGATCACCCATTGGTATCTGGCACTCCAACCCTTTAATTTCAAGGTGATCCACAGGCCAGGGGCACAGATGGTCGTGGCAGACTTCCTCTCCCGTCAAGGGGGGGGGTAGTCAGCTGCAGGCCAGACGGCCGCCTGGCCTGAGTCGGGCGGTGGGGGTATGTGGCAGCGGGGGGCGTGGTCAAGCATCGGTCTGTGACGGGAGGGCGGAGTCAGGGAAGGTAAGTGGCAGAATCACTGCACCTGACGTTAATTAATGTGTTTGTGTGTCTTCCCCAGTGACCGCGCCCTATTTAAGGAGAGAGAGCGAGAGCAGAGGGAGCTCTCTCCCCAACCAGATGACTGATGTGTGTGCGTGTGTCTGAGAGTGAATATAGACACTGAAAAGCTAAATAAAAGAGTTTTGTGAACTCAGTTCTGGCCTGCCGTCCTTCTGTGCTCCACCCACCTACACGAACTGTCACAGTCTCCTTCCATTCAGGAAGATACCACCTGCCGTATCTCATTTTCTTTCTCGGTGTTCCCATTCTTTCACTCAGCAGATGCTATTCAAAATCTCTCAGGTGTAAACAATGTCGCTTTGCACAATGAGAAAATCGTTCGAACAATGACCGTTTGGCGCGTTTAAATGCAGATCGTGCGCATGACCGGAACAAGCGAAGTCTCGTAGTCATGATGCTGCATGAGGCTTGAGGAATAAACATCCGGTTTCACATAGTCTGGGTTATCTGCCCCTGCATAGATGCTGTTCTTTGTCTATAAATCGAGCTTTTGTATGTTTTTGCGACGATCAGCTGACGATGTTCAAGTAAGATACACAAAATAAATTTAGGTCAGAAAATACTGAAAATCCGTAAGACTTTGTTTATACGTCTGTACGCCTTGAAATGAGCTAAAATCCTTATAATTTCCGGACAATCCGTATAGGTTGGCATGTATGTGATGGGCGCATGCTCTGAGCACCTTGCCAGGTACTCCGTCTGGGCCGGTAGCTTTCTTGGGGTTCACTGCCAGGAGTATCCGTCTGACATCATGCTCCTGTACAGTGAATGGAGTGGTGCAGGAACCGGGTGGGGGTGGGGGCAGGGCTGGAGCAGATGAGTGCTGCTGGGATGTTTCAAAGCGAGCAAAGAAGCAATTTAGCTCCTCTACCAGCAGCACACTCAGGTCTCCTGTTGACGCATCACAGCCTCTAAAGTTTGTGATGTCTTATATACCCCGCCACACCTCCCGTGTGTTGTTGCTGGACAGGTGGAACTCTATACTTATCCTATGGTCCGCCTTGGCTTTTTTAATTCCTCTTTTCAGGTCAGCTCGAGCAGCTCTGTACAGAGCTCTGTCACCTGACCTGAAGGCAGCATCACGGGCCCTGAGGCGTGAGCGGACCTGGCTGGTCATCCAGGGTTTCTGGTTTGGGAAAACCCAGATGTTTTTGTCCACTGTCACATTCCCGATGCAGAACTTAATATAGTCCAGTACCGTTCCTGTAAACATCTCCAACTCCTGGTGTTCAAATAAGTCCCAGTCTGTCTGATTGAAGCAATCTTGTAGTTTGGAGAGCGCATTGTCAGGCCAGGCTGTAACATTCCTAATGGTGGGCCTGGCTCTGCGTCTGAGGGGGGTGTAGGCTGGGGAGAGCAGGAGGGACAGATGGTCTGATTGGCCAAGATGGGGGAGGGGTATGGCTCTGTACACATGCCTGATGTTGGAGTAAACATGATCCAAAGTGTTCTCCCCTCTAGTAGAACACTTGACATGTTGATAGAACTTCGGCAGTACAGTCTTCAAGTTGGCCTTATTAAAATCTCCCGCAATTGTGTGAACACCATCGGGGTGGGCTCGCTGCTATTTGTTTATGGTGTTCAGCAGGAGAGAAAGTGCTGTGTTTACACTGGCATCGGGTGGAATATACACAGCCATGACAATCACTACAGTTAGCTCTCTCGGTAGAAAAAAAGGTCGGCATCTTACAGACATGTACTCGAGGTCTGGGAAACAGTGTTTGTCTATAATTGTTCCGTTCTTACACCAGTTATCATGCACGTAAATACAGAGCCCCCCTCCTCTGCTCTTACCGGAGTCCTCAGTCCTGTCCCAGTGGAGCAGAGTGTGTCCTGCTAGCTGCAAGCTAGCATCGGGAATTCCCAGGTGAAGCCAGGTTTCGGTGATAATCAAAATACAGCAGTCACGAACATAGCGATTTCCAGTGAGTTGTAATTCCAAGTTGTCCATTTTATGCACCAGGGATCTGGCATTGGAGAGATACAGGCTCGGTAGAGGTGGCTTGTGTGGTTGTTTTCTTAGCCTTAGCATAATACCGGACCTGTGGCCCTGGTTTTGCTTCCTCTCCCTCCTCTGTCTGCGCCACCTCCTAGACCCGATAACAATCCACAGAGAGCCCGGCGGTCTCGCTATGTCATCTGGGATGTTATGCGTGGAGTGAAAATCGCTCGAAACAGATATCTGGTATTGGTCTCTGATATCCAAAAGTGTCTGGCGGGTGTACTGGATGTTTGCAGAACCGATGGTGCACAAGCAAGCAAGAAAAATACAATAACAACAAAAAAGAGCACTGAAAAGGAGAGCCATAAGCCGCTGCAACCATGCACACCGCCATCTTGAAATGATCAATGCTGGTCATTTGCACACTGCATAGACGCATACTGATGTTGGCAATCAGTCACTCTTACAGATAATCATGGCTGTCTCAAATATTCAACATATTTTTAAAATATTTTCATATACAATTCATTCACCTAAGATATGAAATATTATATATTAATTGTTGTAGTATGTTCCAGACACACACACTTTGTTTTATTACCCATGTCAAACTTGAATTTACTCACCAAGTGGCAAGGGTTATTTGAGGTCACACAGTGAGTCAGGATGTCAACTACTATCACACGTAATGAATGGATAGAGGCAGGGTTCAGAAGATATACCACTTAAATGTGCATACCTTGATGCATGCCTCATATTGACAAATTGCTTAATTGGTTAGGTGCAGCTTGCTTTTATTTGAGTCTGTATTTTATGAAAGGATATTGGCAGATCTTCTTGACTCTATTACCCAATGAAAAAACAGCCTTTTCCACTCCCTTTGGTTTACATCAATTCGTCACCCTTCCATTTGGGTTATTCGGAGCCCCTGCAACATTTCAGCAGCTCATGGATACATACCACCTATGCCACAGCGTATCTAGATGACATTATCATTTATAGCAATGATTAGCAGTAACACATGTAACATCTGAGAGCTGTTCTGAAGTTGATGAGATGTACGAGGCTCATGGCAAACCCAAAGAAATGTGCAAGAGGACAGGTGGAATTACAGTATCTGGGTTTCCACTTGGGTCATGGGCAGGTGTGTACCCAAATTGATAAGACAGCCGTGATTGCAATTTTCCCAAGACCCAAGTGTCAGGATGCAGGTGCTTACAGATGTAAGCGCAGGGGAAAGCAGGGAACGCAGACTGGCAAACAAATCCAAAATGCTAGACGAAATCGAAGTCGAGGGACAGGCAGGGGTTGATTGAACGGCAGACAAAGGAATATGGGCTAGACTAAAGAGTAACAAGAACGAGACAATAACAAGGGTCAAGAATATGATAAGGCAGGCAGAATAACAAGTCTTGGTATGACAGGTAAGACACTGAACAATACTTTGCATCAAGTACGTGTGGGAGAGGTGTTTACAGTATATAGCGTGGACTGATTAACCAGGAAATGAGTGACAGGGGTGGCACGGTGGTGTAGTGGTTAGCGCTGTCGCCTCACAGCAAGAAGGTCCTGGGTTCGAGCCCCGGGGCCGGCGAGGGCCTTTCTGTGCGGAGTTTGCATGTTCTCCCCGTGTCCGCGTGGGTTTCCTCCAGGTGCTCCGGTTTCCCCCACAGTCCAAAGACATGCAGGTTAGGTTAACTGGTGACTCTAAATTGACCGTAGGTGTGAATGTGAATGGTTGTCTGTGTCTATGTGTCAGCCCTGTGATGACCTGGCGACTTGTCCAGGGTGTACCCCACCTTTCGCCCGTAGTCAGCTGGGATAGGCTCCAGCTTGCCTGCGACCCTGTAGAAGGATAAAGCGGCTAGAGATAATGAGATGAGATGAGATGAGATGAGTGACAGGTGTAATAAATAGACAGGCGATAGCGGGTGCTGTGGTTTTTGGGTGTTGTAGTTCAGATCGCCCATGTTTGTAGTCTGACTGGAAGTGGCGCTCTTTATCGCGTTACTGACACCAAGACCAAAAGGGAGGGCTGGCTGGCTATTGTCACAGGTTCATGCCTAACTACACTACAACCCTGCTATAATTAACTCTTTTACTGCAAACTTTTGCATATAAACACACTAAGTTCATGTCCCCCTCCTTTAATGACAATGAGTCAGTGTCTTCAAAAAAACATCACTTTGTCACATCCACGTGCGTTGGTGCTTGGAGCGCAGAGTGTGTATTTCCATAACAGATTAAGAAATCATCACCTTCCTTCGTGATCCTTTAACTCAGTCAATGAACTGGGACAGTGACTTGAAAGGAGAAATTTGTAATAAGGAGAATGTGCCTAAAATTTCACATATAATGTGAGTGTTTGGTGTGAGAAGTGGGTCCATTTCAATATTATGAACATTTTGGTATAACAAACTATTTGGACATCCCCCAAGGAGTTTGTTATAGCAGGTTATTGTTTATTCAGTTGTCACTAACCCACTGACTTATCTCACTAAAAAGGGAGCACCAGATGTGGTCCAGTGGATGGAGGCATGCCAACAGGCTTTCACTCAAGTAAAAGCTGCACTGTGTGGTGGGTCACTATTACACTCTCCTGATTTTTATCTTCCTTTTATTTTTGCAGACTTACACATCGGACAGAGAGCTGGGGGCTGTTTTGTCCCAGGTGGTGGAAGGGAGAAGCATCCAGTGCTGTATATCAGTCAGAAGCTTTCATTGTGAGACACGAAATACAGCTCCATTGAGAAGGAGTGTCTAGCCATCAAATGGGCGGTCTTCACCTTTTGGTACTACCTTTTAGCTTTTGGAAACAATGACGCACACACCCATGTTTGCTTTCTGGTTGGGTCTTATCAGTCACAATGTATCCTTCCCTGATTCATTATGCTCCTCTCACAGGATCCTTTTACAGAAGAAAACAAACCAGTGTGCATTATGCCGGCATGCACATGCCCAATGTATGTGAATGGTCATGTGACATGATTTTTCAGGCGTGTTAGTATGGTTGGAGATTATTTCTAATACAGAGCTAAAACACTTGACTGGATGGAGATCATTTTTGTTTTAAAACATCATTTTAAAACTAAAATGTATGAATATGGATGGAGCTTTAATACAGGTAACATTCTCATGTACACACACTTAATGTTCTGTTTCGAATGAGAGTATATGTAAGTATCATGCATTAAGCCACACACTGTGGCTCTTGTAGCCATCCAGGCTTATGTTTTTTCCAATCATGTGCACGTCTGTGAGTTCTCTGCTCAGTTTGCCCACCGGGAGAAGCTATAGATAAAAAGCTGAAAAAGAAAAAAAGAAAGAAACAAAGAAGTAAAAACAAACAAACAAAACTAATCTGAATTTCAAGAAGGTTAATTAAAAAATTAATAAATATAGATGTTTGGTTTTCAACCTAAAATATTGAAATTTTATAAATTCAATTGTTCTTAATTTTCATTATTAAGAATTAAGGCTTTTGGATCCATGTAAGTCATTCATATTTAATTTTCAAAACAAATACAAGAGAACAAAAAAAACAACCTGTTTTGTTTGTAATTGGAGTTTGAATATAGAAATTGCAAAATAGAACACATCTTAAATTGCACCTACAATAAAATACATAAATGATGGGTTAGGTTAAATACAACATGCAACATATTTCTTGGTTATAGACCTCTGCTATGGAATTTGCCATCATATCACTACCATAGACGTCTGGTGTAGAGGCAATAGGCATGATGGCTTTGGAGCCCGATATGGCAGCAGTATTTTCGCAATGGCTCAAGAGGGTAGGTCATCAGTCAAAATAGCTGAGACTATTACTTCAGTAGCCAGAGAGGATTTTCTGGCCAAAGCATAAGGAGATTCTGTGCTGAACGTGGATTCTTTAAAATAAGCAGATGACCTGATGCACATTTGGAATTGGAGGTGGCCAGTGCTATTACAGAGGTAGCATTGAATGACAGCCTAGGGTTTTTTTTTTTTTTTGACTATCTAATACTAGCCTACTGCCAAGTCCACAAGATTGTGCTTACTATAATCATATTAATTTTCTAGATAGGGCTAGCATTTGTGCAAAATATGATGACAGGCTATCTCTGTACAAAAAGTGTCAAAGTCTGAGAAGGACCAGTAGGAAGAGAGCTGTGAGCCATGCATCTGACATACCATGAAGCCTCTGTGAGGTTTAGAAAATTATCTGGTGTCCTGCATAAACCACAGTCTCTGTAGGCTATGTGACAAGTTTTCTTTTCTAATGTTTGGGCATAAATGACTTGTATGCACTCACAGGCCTCATCCTACTATGGGTCTGTTATTTGCAACATGTGTCCTATGCATTCTGCATTTTAAGATTGCATGAAAAATGGAAGAAAACAGTGTTGAAAATAGGCCAGTGAGGAAAATCAGAAGGTCTTCAAATCTTAGTTCAGCCATTTTGTCTGCCAATAAAAAGTAAATCTAAGTAAAATTTGCATTTATTTCTAAAATCAAATGTCTAACAAGCTTGGCATATTATTTCATGCCAGCCATTTATCATAAATGTAGGGTATATAAACATGACTGGCTTTAGAGTACACTATTGAGAAAAAAGGTACATCTGATAACATCAAAGTTTGTATGTGCCCTTTGTTCTAATAGCTTTGACTACATTGGTGTAAGATCATTATCATTTTCCTCAGCAATCCTCAGCAGCTGTTCAAAGGCACTTAGAAAAGGACGGTACCAATGGAGGCACAACCAGGTCCTGAAGAATATTGCTGAAGCAATCAGCACAGGTCTTGAGTGGGTGAAGTAGTGCTGACCCCCCCCCTCCAAGAAGATCATCAGCTGCAAGCATCCTGATCTCAGCAAGAGACTGGCAACTATTGGTGGATCTTGGACAGCAGCTGAAGTTCCCAAGCCACACTGCAGTCACCACCCTGTGACCAGACATTGTCCTTGTATCTGAATCCACCAAGCAAGTGGTGCAGTCCCATGGGAAGATCGCTTTGACCAAGCCTTCGAAAGGAAGCTCTCCAAATATGTGGAATTGATAAGCAATTGTCAGCAGTCAGGATGGAAAGCCAGGTGTCTCCCGGTGGAAGTTGGCTGTAGGGGATTTGCGGCCCGTTCTCTAGCCAGAGCCTTCAGTAGTTTGGGCATTGAAAGTGAGAGGAAGAGGAGAGCCATCTGCAGTACAACGTAAGCAGCTGAGAGAGCCTCAAGATGGCTGTGGCTACAAAGAGGAGAGCCATGGGACAGAGTAGTTAGAGCTGTCTGAACACACCCGAGGGTTTGATCAACCCCAGTGGGTTGATCATCATACACTCTCCTGGAGGAGCGTGTATGATGTTGAAAGACCCGAAACACCAGATGATCCCAGGAACATCACTGGCGATGTGTCCAGACTAAGGCATCAGCAGATGTATGTTTACAACAACAAACATGACTGGCTTTAGAGTACGTTATTGAGACAAAAGGTACATCTGATAACATCAAAGTTTGTATGTGCCCTTTGTTCTAATAGCTTTGGTTACATTGGTGTAAGATAATTAGCATTTTCCTAAATTGGTAAAACATCCCACAATAACACTTTGAATATTTGCCTTCTGTCACAGTACATTTAAAGTGAGCATTCTTGATTGTGTAGTGGGTAGTTGAATTACTAAGATTTCACAATTAGTGCGCCACAATTTTCATAAATGAATAAAATGTACCTTCAATCATTTTAAGAGCCATCTCCCAGCTGTAGATGGTGTCATCTGTCTTGTGATGGTTGGTTCCTCTACTGCTGTAATTGTATCTGAAGATGGCCTTGAAGGCTGCCTTTGACAGAAGTTCACAGGAAGAGAAGAGAAAGTCCAGATGCACACCTGTGCAAGAGGACAAGTACATCTGTCTCTAGTTTGACATACAACAAAAAAAAAACTTGTTCTCTTGGCTGGCCTGGGAACACCTCGGTGTTCTTCCCGAGGAACTGGCCGAGGTGTCTGGGGAAAGGGCTTCCATGCTCAGACTGCTGCCTCCGCGACCCGGCCCTGGATAAGTGGAAGACGACGAGACGAGACTTGTTCTAGGCATTAATGGACACTCTCCCATACCCGCTCGCTTCGCTGGAACCATGTGTCACTGGTTAGAATGTTCATGGGAGAGTCATACCAGGGAAGTAGCAGTGGCTGGTAACCAAGTACACACCGGAATGGAGTGAGCTGTGTGGCTGAGTGTTTGAGTGAGTTCTGTGCTTATTCAACCCAGGGGAGAAATTGAGACCAGTCCTTTGGGTTTTCAAGACAGAACACTCTCAGGAGCAAATCTCCTGATTTGCTCGCTCCACCTGACCATTGGATTAAGGGTGATAGCCTGAGGTTAGTCTTACCGGCACTCCCAGCTTGTCCATGAACTTGGCCCATAACCTGGACATGAATTGAGGACCCCAACTGCTCACTGTGTCTTCTGGAAGACATGGGAAAATATCAATTCTGCTGTTTTGAAAATGGTGGGTAGGCCAGGCAGTGGAATAAGTCAAAGAGCCTTGGAGAACCGGTCAATGACTACCATGATGATGGTGTGATTTTGTGATTTGGGCAGATCAGTGATGAAATCTATGGCTAGGTGGGACCAGGGTCTCTGGGGTGAGGGTAGTGACATGAGCTTGCCAGCCAGCAGGGCCCGAAGTACCTTGGCTTGGGCACAAGCAGAACAAGAGGAGACAAACTCATTAATGTCAGTGAACATGTTCTTCCACCAGTATTTTGTCTTAGGAAGCTGGTATGTACGATGGCTGTTAGGATGCCCCATGGCTGGTGATGAGTGTGCCAAAGTGAAAGGTGGCCCTGGAATCACGGTGGGACAAACATTAGACCTGGAGGGCATGCTTCTGGGAGGTTGTGAGGCTGAGCTTGAGACAATTCTTTGTCTATTTCCCAGGTGAGGGCATTAATGAAACACTTGGGAGGTAGGATAGGTAAGGATTCTTGGCTGAAGGTGATGGAAGAATGAATTCTGTATAGAGCATCCACCTTTGTGCTTTTGGAACAGGTCAGAAAGAGATGGAGAACTGGAAGCGGGTAAAAAAGAGAGCCCGATGTGCCTGATGAGAGTTCAGTTGCTTACAGTAGCTGACTTGAGATACTTGAGGTTTTTGTGGTCTGTGAGAATGATGAATGGATGTGCAGCCCCTTCAAGCCAGTGCCTATACTTCTCTAAGGCCAGTTTGATGGTCAAGAGTTCTCTGTTTCCTATGTCATAGTTTTGCTTAGCTGGTGTAAGCTTTCTAGAGAAGAATGCTACAGGGTGTAATTTGGGCCTCTCCCCAAAGTGCTCAAACAAAAAGCCACCCTCTCCTGATTCAGAGGCAACAATGTCAACGGTGAGGAGGTTATCTAACTTGATAGCAAGGTCTGTTAGAGAGTCTAGGGTTTGCTGTTCATCACAGCATGCTAGTTCAGTGAGAATGAGTGAATCTAATCCCTGGCAGAACACAGCCTTCAGAGCCGGTTCATTCCATCTGCTCCTGGTAGTGAGAGCATGGAACTTGAGAGCGTATTCGACCATTTGGCCCCTTGCTGTATAGTCAGCAGCTTTTCATGAACTTCAATGCCCTCAGGCTGGTGGTCTCTTAAACAGTACAATAAAGCGTTCATATGACGTTGTGAGCTTGCCACCTTTCTCCCACACTGCGGTAGCCCATTGAAGCATCTTACCAATGAGAAGATTGATGAATTGCCCGATGTTCTGCTGATCTGTGGTGCCAGACTGTACCGTGAAGAAGAGTGAGCATTGTAGTAGAAAGCCCTTGCATTCTGACACTTCTCCAGAGAATTTGTACAGTCAGGGCATGAGTGCAGATGGGTTTACACTGGGCACTCAACATGTTAGGAGGGCCTGCAATACAGCAGCGGTAAGTTGGGAGATGTGGATGTCAAGATCACTCAACATTTGCTGATGTTCTCCTAACAATCATCCTTGCACAGAAATAGCAGTTTGCTTCACCTCCTTTGCTGTGTCCATGATGTCAGCTAAGTATCCTGTCAGAAAAGCAGGCACTTATGGAGGCAGTCACAAGGGAGAGCAGGTGTGTTGCAAACTGATAGCCAAATCCAAATTGGAAACCTTAATTGAAGTCAGGGTAAAGCAAGGGGTCGAGTGATGTGCAGACAGAATGTTGTAGAGTAGATGAAGGCTCAGAGTTGGGAACTTAGGTCAGAGTCACAGGAAGTCAACACAGTAAACAAATGGCTTGGTAAAGTCAGGTAGTAATACACTAAGCAATACTTCACATTGATTGTGTGGAGAGAGAGCTCTTAAGTACTGGGGGTAATGAGGAGCAGGTGCTGTGACAATTAGAATTCCAGAGAGGGAGGACGATGTAGCATTTGGGAGTTGTGGTCTGTGGCAGCCATGCTTGGAGGCTGCTACAAACTCTGGTTGTTAGCGCTATCTGTGACAACAAAGGGCAGGGACGTAATCAATGCGAGCTTATGAACTGCAATTACTGGGAATTCTTCGTTCATGGTGAATAATTGCAGTCCCTATTCTCAATCATGAATGGGTTTCAGAGGCTCACCTGCGCCCCTTGGCATAGGGTAGGCACACACTGGTCTGGCCGTTGTGGCACGCATGCAGCCCCAGGCATCTAAAGGACATCACATGTGATCGCACATTCATTCAGTCTGTCAATAATGAATGAATGAATGAATGAATGACACAAAACGAAGACATTTTTAAAAATATATTTTAATAATTTATTAATAATAATAATGGGCAGCATGGTGGTGTAGTGGTTAGCGCTGTTGCTTCACAGCAAGAAGGTCTGGGTTCGAGCCCCGTGGCCGGCGAGGGCCTTTCTGTGTGGAGTTTGCATGTTCTCCCCGTGTCTGCGTGGGTTTCCTCCGGGTGCTCCGGTTTCCCCCACATGCAGACATGCAGGTTAGGTTAACTGGTGACTCTAAATTGACCGTAGGTGTGAATGTGAGTGTGAATGGTTGTCTGTGTCTATGTGTCAGCCCTGTGATGACCTGGCGACTTGTCCAGGGTGTACCCCGCCTTTCGCCCGTAGTCAGCTGAGATAGGCTCCAGCTTGCCTGCGACCCTGTAGAACAGGATAAAGTGGCTAGAGATGATGATGAATAAATAATTAACTCATTACCACACAAAAAACAAGCATTGTAATCTTGAGATAATGCAATAATGTTCTTTTTGTCATGAGAAAATGACATTAAAAATTATTGCAAGCATGGTCATTCTTGCCTTTCGTAACACACAGCAAGCTAGCTATAGAAATGCTCTGGTTGACCAGCTAATGTTAGCAAGCTTTCCTCTCCCGTAATAGCATTTGTCATGTTACTGCTGTAACTATGTAAATGATGAATAAGAGACTTAGACAGGAAAGACCCATAGTTATGATTCATGAACAAATTAATCATTCCTACACTGAGAATAGGCAGCAGTCATGCGACAAGTGAACAATGAACAAATCACTCACTGAGAATCATACAGAAGATTAGATTAAAACAAATTGTTCATGAATGACACATCACTACTTTGTCATCAAGGTCAAAAACGCCCTTACTAATGTAATTAGTGGACATTTTTGCCTTTACTAGTTAAGCAGTGAGCATTTTTGCTTTGACTTGTTACCATGTAAGCTGCAACATTCAGCTACTTGTTAACAAGCTAATGTTCCTCAGGCCAACACATTAATTAGTGTGCAACATGCAAATGAAGTGGACAGGATAATGACAAAGTCCTGAGTCATGATTGGTTGGCATTTTTCATTTTGAACTGGAGAACCAATAGGAAACCTCAATGCACACTTCTTCCCCACCTCCTCATTGCATTTTGTGCAACTAGTGTTACCATTGAGCATTTTGGTATTTGGTAGTAAACAGTTTTAGCCTCTGTAGTTAACTAGTAAATTAAAAAGACACTCCAACTAGTTAACGAGTGGGCATTTTGGCTTTCACTAGTTCAACTATTGAACATTTTGGACCTAACTAGTTAAGTCAAAATTTCTCTCACTAGTGTAACTAGAAAACATTTTGAGCCTCATTAGTTAACTAGTAAAGTCAGAAGAGATTTTAAATGGTTAACTAATCAGCATTTTGGCGTTCACTAGTTAACTAGTGCAGAAAATTATAGGTCACTAGTTAACTTGTGACTGAAAAAGTGACGAGTTGAACTCTGACTAGTCAGACAAAATGGCGAACTAGTGGGACAAAATATTCAACTAGTGCTGACAAAGACTGAACTCATGGAGGAACTGATATCTGATATCAAGGATACTACTACAACTGCTACACAAAATATTATGCTTATTTTAAAATTTCATTAAAATCCAATCACTACTTTTTGAGTTATGTTGGGAACAGGCAGACAAACAAACAAATGGAGGCAAAAATATAACCTCCTCCAACAAAGTTGGCGGAGGTAAACAGAGTATTGCTTTCTGTTATCATTTGGGATTGGATTTAGATTTATTAGCTTTGCCATAGCAAGATCTATATATGTACATACATTATGGCTGGGAAACCACTACAGCTTGCGCCAATTACAGTGGCCCCATTGTACCGAACCTGCATGTCTTTGAACTGTGGGGGAAACCAGAGCACCCAGAGGAAACCCATGCAGACACGGGGAGAACATGCAAACTCCACACAGAAAGGTCCCCGTTGGCTGCAAGGTTCAAACCCGGAACCTTCTTGCTGTGAGGCGACAGTGATAACCACTACACCACCGTACCACCATGCCGGATTATTATAATATAGTACAACAGCACAATTTATGCAAACTGGATTAATAAGGATGTTCATTCATTATGAAAGAGTAAATGTGCTGTATTAATATAAGCCTAATTGCTAAATATACAGTGGTGCTTGAAAGTTTGTGAACCCTTTAGAATTTTCTATATTTCCTACCTAAAACAACATCAGATTTTCACACAAATCCTAAAAGTAGATAAAGAGAACCCAGTTAAACAAATGAGACAAAAAATATTATACTTGGTCATTTATTTATTGAAGAAAACGATCCAATATTACATATCTGTGAGTGGCAAAAGCATGTGAACCTCTAGGATTAGCAGTTAATTTTAAGGTGAAATTAGAGTCAGGTGTTTTCAATCCATGGGATGACAATCAGGTGTGAGTGGGCACCCTGTTTTATTTAAAGAATCGGGATCTATCAAAGTCTGATCTTCACAACACATGTTTGTGGAAGTGTATCATGGCACGAACAAAGGAGATTTCTGAGGACCTAAGAAAAAGTGTAGTTGATGCTCATCAGGCTAGAAAAGGTTACAAAACAATCTCTAAAGAGTGTGGACTCCACCAATCCACAGTCAGACAGATTGTGTACAAATGGAGGAAATTCAAGGCCATTGTTACCCTCCCCAGGAGTGGTCGACCAAAAAAGATCACTCCAAGAGCAAGGTGTGTAATCGTCAGGGAGGTCACAAAGGACCCCAGGGTAACTTCTCAGCAACTTAAGGCCTCTCTCACACTGGCTAATGTTAATGTTCATGAGTCCACCATCAAGAGAACACTGAACAACAATGGTGTGCATGGCAGGGTTGCAAGGAGAAAGCCACTGCTCTCCAAAAAGAACATTGCTGCTCATCTGCAGTTTGCTAAAGATCACATGGACAAGCCAGAAGGCTATTGGAAAAATATTTTGTGGACGGATGAGACCAAAATAGAACTTTTTGGTTTAAATGAGAAGCGCTATGTTTGGAGAAAACACTGCATTCCAGGATAAGAACCTTATTCCATCTGTGAAACATGGTGGTGGTAGTATCATGGTTTGGGCCTGTTTTGCTGCATCTGGGCCAGGACGGCTTGCCATCATTGATGGAACAATGAATTCTGAATTATACCAGCGAATTCTCAAGGAAAATATCAGGACATCTGTCCATGAACTGAATCTCAAGAGAAGGTGGGTCATGCAGCAAGACAACGACCCTAAGCACACAAGTCGTTCTACCAAAGAATGGTTAAAGAAGAATAAAGTTAATGTTTTGGAATGGCCAAGTCAAAGTCCTGACCTTAATCCAATGGAAATGTTGTGGAAGGACCTGAAGCGAGCAGTTCATGTGAGGAAACCCACCAACATCCCAGAGTTGAAGCTGTTCTGTACGGAGGAATGGGCTAAAATTCCTCCAAGCCGGTGTGCAGGACTGATCAACAGTTACTGCAAACGTTTAGTTGCAGTTATTGCTGCACAAGGAGGTCACACCAGATACTGAAAGCAAAGGTTCACATACTTTTGCCACTCACAGATATGTAATATTGGATCATTTTCCTCAATAAATAAATGAGCAAGTATAATATTTTTTCTTATTTGTTTAACTGGGTTCTCTTTATCTACTTTTAGGACTTGTGTGAAAATCTGATGTTGTTTTAGGTCAAATTTATGTAGACATATAGAAAATTCTAAAGGGTTCACAAACTTTCAAGCACCACTGTATTAACTTTACACATACCTACTAAAATAAATGGATATGCAAGGATACAGTTTTTGAAATAAAAAGTACAATACCTACTTTTCCCCAGATTCAGTTGAATAATAACATCTGGATATGATATTTTATCTTTTTATTGGATTCTTGTTCTTTGGTTTGGTTTTATCTAATTTGTCTAGATTGTTTTTGCAATCTCAGTTCCAAAAAATTTGGGACGCTGTGTAAACTGTAAATAAAAACAGAACACAATTTGCAAATCATGGAAACCCTACATTACATTGAAAATCGTACAAAAGTGAAATTTTGAAACTGAGATATTTTATTGTTTTTAGAAAAATAACAATAATAACAACAATACAGGGTTTCAATGATTTGCAAATCTTCACATTCTGGGGTTTTCTATGTTTTACATAGAATTTTAGAATTGAGGTTATAGCCATCCATCCATCCATTATCTCTAGCCACTTTATCCTGTTCTACAGGGTCGCGGGCAAGCTGGAGCCTATCCCAGCTGACTACGGGCGAAAGGCGGGGTACACCCTGGACAAGTCGCCAGGTCATCACAGGGCTGACACATAGACACAGACAACCATTCACACTCACATTCACACCTACGGTCAATTTAGAGTCACCAGTTAACCTAACCTGCATGTCTTTGGACTGTGGGGGAAACCGGAGCACCCGGAGGAAACCCACGCGGACACGGGGAGAACATGCAAACTCCACACAGAAAGGCCCTCGCCGGCCACGGGGCTCAAACCCGGACCTTCTTGCTGTGAGGTGACAGCGCTAACCACTACACCGCCGTGCCGCCCACCCCTGGGGTTGTATTATTATTATTATTATTATTATTATCTGCTGCAGATGTATTTCAAGGTTCCACTCAGAAGCTGCCTCCGATATTTACAAGCACTTGAACAGACACTCATGAAACAGAAAGAAAGAAAATATATTTTATTGGGTTACACAGGCTTGTGATGTGTTGCATTAAAAAAGGTATTTCGACATGTCACACAGAAACAGCATAATTGCTATTAAATTCACAACACTGAAAATGTATTTTGGTATTTTTTTATTCTGGTCAATTTTGTTGACACAAGACCAAATGCACATGAACATTGAGCATTTTTTTTTTTCGTGAACCAATTTCATGCTTTAAAGATGTGTTTTAAAAATATATTTCCAGTAAGTCATTAGTTCGCAACTATTTTCTTTTTCTTTTTTTAATTGGGAAAGATGTTTCTTTTCTTTGTAGTCTTTCTAAAGGTGGACTTTGTTTTTGAGAACCTGCAAAAGTATATCACAGTGATGATAACACAACAGAAAAGAACACAAGTTCTTAAGATAGAAACAAGCACCAAGATGTGAACTTGTTCAGAGCAGCCCAGACCTGAAAGAGCATTGGAGAAACAAAAAAAAAAGAAAAAGAAAACAAATTTTGATTTAAAATGACAAATTGTAAGTCAATTCTTTGGAAGAAAAAAAAAAACAGAAAACCCACCTGTAATGTCCACATTCAGCTTAGTTCCATTTCCAAACAGTATCTCTCCACATGCTGCTACAGCACAGTAATAAGTTCCAGCATCAGAGAGACTGAGGTTCGTCTTGGGCAGACGGTAAATACACTTCTGTGTAGGAGAATCAGTAGTCTTCTTCTTACACCAACCATTACTGTCTCCATGAGTGTAAATGACTCCTGGATGAGATTCTCTTGAGTTATGTCTGAACCAGTACACACTGTGCTCTTCTGCACAGCGATCAGTGATGACCGTACAATGCAGAATCACAGAGCCTCCATAATGAGCCTGTTTCATAACAGGCTGCTGGAGCACAGAAAGTGTACGCAGCTGTGAAGCTAAATCAGTGTGAAGTGATTTTGTTAGTATCAGTTTCAGTGGAATAATCAGCGTAAAAATGATAGCCATGATGGAAAAAGTATGTGAAATTAACATTTTTGTTTTTGGTAAGTTCACATGTTTCACACACTTTTCGCATGTGGACTTTTCAGACATAATAAATGTATTTTAATTTTATCATATGCAATGTTTCACTTATTTTTACATGTGAATTATTTTATGCATGACCTTTTTTTACACATGATTTTCACATTAATTATCACATATTATTCGCATCTCGTCACTTGAGTTTAAAGATGTTGCCCCCCCCAAGAGAATAATTAAAAATGAATCTAACATGAATCAACACCATAATTACCTTGTACTATCAGCTCGGTTCCTTCCTCAAACTGCACTACATTGGTATGAGCACTTCCACAGTAATATGTGGCTGAGTCAGAGAGCTGTAACTCTTTTATTTCCAGCTTAGTAATGCCTTTCTCATTCACTATGCTAAAACGAGCATCATCCTTGAATTCATCATGGAATTTGGCCTTTTGTTCATATTTGTAGAAATTGGAGATGAGTTTAGGCTTCTGACCAAGGCTATGTTTGTACCATGAGAAGTGCACAGCTATAGTATTTTGGTAAATGCAAGTAATGTTCACATCATGTCCTTCTTCAACAACAACCAGACTCCTGGAAGACTGAAAATCAGTCTGTGCTTTGACAAGGTCTGAAAACACACGCGCACACACAAAACAAGTATGACATTACATTTCATGGCATTTAGCAGACGCTCTTATTAACTACATTTAATGATATAGTACGATAACATTTCAATAATTCAACTTACAAACTGGACAAAGGAGTATAATTAATCCAACAGTCAGCATTTTTTTCAGTTTCTTCACATAGTTTGTGCGACTTCTGAAGAACTGAAGAAAATGTGTGATAGACAGAAAGTTAAGAGAGGATGTACCAAACGTAAGTGTGTCTCAAATACGGGTTCTCTTTGTGCTAGTTGTGGTTACTGCCCTTCAGATATGTGGTAACTTGACTTGTGCTCCACCTAACTTTCACACATGTGCAAAACATGCATCAAAGCAGATATAGGAAAATGATGATGTGATTATACGTATGTGTGAAATAGGTTATCTTCAGATGTGTCATATTTCCTTTTGTTAGCCATGTTTTTCTTTTTTTTTCTTTGTTTTTTTTATATCAGTGCAAATTACATTAAAAACCAGTTCATGTTCTTAATGCTTAACATAAAAAAAAAATCAACGACAACTTTTCCTCCATTCGTTTCATTCTGTAGTATGTGTTTTGTCACAGACTTTTGGTGTAAAGAAGATTGTGACTACATGTGGCAAGAACAATGTGTTTAGATTTCAACTGATTTTATACACATGTATGGATTTATAATCAAAGGTAATGAATATAAAACCTCATCCTCATACTGAACCGAATGGTCATGAGGATAGTCACAAATCTGCAGAAATCTTATGTACACCATCATTTTTATTGTTCCCTCTTTCATTATTTATCACATACAGTACATATAGGACAATTGTGTACCCCTCTGGTAGAAATACAGTACTATGCAAAAGTCTTAGGCACCCTATTTTTTTGTTGTTGTTTTTTCATACAAACTGTGTTATAGATTTCTATTTTATGACTTCTACATTATCGAGTCAGGCAGCACGGTGGTGTAGTGGTTAGCGCTGTCGCCTCACAGCAAGAACGTCCGGGTTCGAGCCCCGTGGCCGGCGAGGGCCTTTCTGTGTGGAGTTTGCATGTTCTCCCCGTGTCCGCGTAGGTTTCCTCCGGGTGCTCCGGTTTCCCCCACAGTCCAAAGACATGCAGGTTAGGTTAACTGGTGACTCTAAATTGACCGTAGGTGTGAATAGTTGTCTGTGTCTATGTGTCAGCCCTGTGATGACCTGGCGACTTGTCCAGGGTGTACCCCGCCTTTCGCCTGTAGTCAGCTGGGATAGGCTCCAGCTTGCCTGCGACCCTGTAGAACAGGATAAAGCGGCTACAGATAATGAGATGAGATGAGACATTATCGAGTCAGTAAACATTTTAGAGTCCAAATGTTCGTTTTCCAGCACAAAATTAAATGTTACAGAAAAAAAAAGTTTGTATCTGAGCAGCATATTACATAAGAGACGACTTTTCAGATTAAAAAAGAAAACATAATGAAGGCTGCTGGGTTTTAGTGCAAAATGAAGAAGCGAGTGTGACAGTCAAAGTGTCCAGAAGAACTGCGGCTGCTTCTGCAAGATGCTCCATAAAACCTACAGCTCACTTCCTTATAAAACTGCACTCACTGTACCTGAGACTACTTTATTTTTGTAAAAAGGGTCGTCTCACACCAAATACTGACTTTGTTTCATTTATTATGGCTTACTGTTGTTTATAGGGTTTTTTTAATGTTGAAACATTTCATTTCATTATTTTTAAGCCGTTTTTGGTCGACAGCATTTCTTTACATGTGCCTCAGACTTTTGTACACGACTGTATGTTATACTGCATGTCACCTGCTTTAACATTTTATCATATTTGTGCAGTGCAACTGTCCCCAGATGGTTCCAAGTAATAAGTTGTGTCAGCGAGGGCGTGGTTGAGCACTGGCTGTGAATGGTGAGGAGTCAGGTAGAATCGGGAGGTAACATGTGACGAGGTAACCTGAGTCTAATTACTGGCTGTCTATTAATGTGTGTCTCTGGTTGTCTTTCAGAAGGCCGGTAATGAGTGAGAGAGCTGCGTCCTGCAATCTGCATGCGTGCTTGCATGCACGTGTGTGTGTGTCATGGGCGCCGCCACCATTGAATGTGAAGGGGACGTGTCCCCTTCACATTTCATAATTCTTCGTTTGGACCCCCCCCATTTAACATAAAATATGAGTTCACCCAGCGCCGTTTCTATTGCTTTGTGAAAGAATCCATTCCACTTGATCGATAAGAGAATACACAGACCACTGAAAATCCACTCCGGGTTTTCCGGGCGTTCCCTACAACAGCTCAACGCGAGCAGACATTTTGGTGCAGCTGCTTGAAAGTGGAGGAAGTGACGTCAGCCCCATTGCCACCTCACAATGTCTAGCTTTTGCTAAAACCTTATTCTTTTGTTATATGCCCTCAAAATTAACCCTCGGCCACGTTAAATTAATGTTCAACTAAATAAAATAAGCTTAGCCTAATGGGGTATTCTTGGTTGATGATGAATTGTTTGCAGTATTTGCTCCTCCCCAGACACAATGGACATAAGGAAATTCTTTACAAAGAAGTGGAAAGTCAGTCAAAATTTCCCCACAGCACAGGGTTTCTTTTTTTTTTTGTCCCAATGGAAATGTTAGTGCAGTTAGCTGGCTAGTCAATGTTAGGAGATGTATCAGCTAGCTTAATGTTAGCTATCATTTAATTCAAACCCAGTAGGCCTGCCTGACTGTAATGCCAAGAATGAGGTCAAGTCTGCTCTGATGATATTTACTGATTCCCTGTTGTGATTTGAAGAACTTGTTTTGTCTGGTCTTTGCCAGTTTTCTGGAAAGTAAGATGGGAAATCAGTGTATGGGGAAGGAATAGTAGAAAGGAAAGCTTTCTACTACCTCGCTGGATGTTATTCCAGGTGGCTTGTGAAGGAAAGGGGGATAAAAGTTATGAAGTGGTAGAAATTGTGGTGGCACCAATGTAAGAAGGAGTTATATCTATAAATCTATTTGTTATACTAATGTGTAAATGCTACTGTAGTACCACCATTGCATGTAGGTTGACAAAACTGCACTTGTTCATTGTGTGAAGTTCTCTTTTATGTGTCATTGCTTGACCCAGTGTAATTTTGTGTTATGAAGACTGCATGATGCCATGTCATTTTTGTTATATCGCTAAATCGGAAAAAAAGTAAAATGCACCCACTAAAGTCACTGTTGGTGGTTAACAAAATTGCACCTGTTCAATGTGTGAAGTTATTTTTTATGTGTCACCGTTGCTTGACACAGTGTGATTTTGTGTTATGAAGTTTGCATGATGCCATGTCATGCCTGTTCATTGTGTGAAATTATGAATATTCTTATTTTTAAACATACAGTTGAGTGTCACTATTGCTTGGCACAGTGGCATGTTGTGTTACATCTAAAACTAAATAAAAAAGGAAACAGAATAAAAAGTAAAATGCACCCATAAAGTCATTGTTGGTGATAAATTGTGTCACATTCATCTCATTATCTTAGGCAGAGCAGTGGGTTTAGGCTGATGAATATATGGACTATTGTAGGTAAAATTAGGTGTTTAACAACCTGTTAAAATACACCAGAATGTAGGAAATGGCATCTAATTAATTAAAAATTTTCTGGGGGAGGACCCCCAGACCCCCCACCAGTGTGTCCCCCCCCCCACATTAAAAATGCTTCTGACGCCCCTGGTGTGTGTGTGTTGTGTGTGTGTGTGTGTGTGTGTGTGTGTGTGTGTAGAGATAGACACTGAAAAGTGAACATTTAAAATAAAAGTGTGCCTCGGATTGTAGTGCCTGTCTCAAGTTCTTCATTTATCCCAGCAAACTTTGTCACACAAGTCAGTACCTGTTCCAGGATTATCAAAGACTTGGTACTCTATTTTCATGACAATTTAGAATTTACTGGTTAATGTAAGCAAGTTATGAAGGTTGGGCTCAGCCAATCTGTGCTTCTCATAAGGTCATATCCTCTCTTCCAAATTTCACACCTTCACTTTTGTTTATTCTTCTTTTGAGGCTATTGAGATTATTTCAATATCAGGATGCAGGTGGCACAGCATATAGTGTTGCTGCCTCATAGCCCCAGGGTTCCAACAACAAAAAAGCTTAATTCTGTTCTTTTTATATAAAAAAAACTCATTTTTAACATGACTCAATAGGCCCCACCCAAGACTATGCATTGCCGTATAATCTACTTTCTCTTCTACTGCTGTAGGCATCAGTGATGAAATTCATTGGTCATCAAAATTCATCAGAGATGATTTTCATTCATGAAAATAATTTGTAGTCATTTTCATACAAAATGGTGTCATGTCAAAAGATTACAAAAATATGAAGGAAGTAAATGATTCTGTGTGATTTTTGTTGTTGTTGTTGTTGTTGATGGTTGTGGTGGTGTATATTTTTTATTAGCTTCAAGATAAACTAACATGTAAGTGATAACAGGAATGAACTTGTCTCTTGGATGTTCATTTGACTTGAAATGGAACTATAAACAATTAAAAATATCCATCCATTATCTGTAGTCACTTATCCTGTACAGGGTCGCAGGCAAGCTGGAGCCTATCCCAGCTGACTACAGGTGAAAGGCGGGGTACACCTTGGACAAGTCGCCAGGTCACCACAGGGCTGACACATAGACACAGACAACCATTCACACTCACATTCACACCTACGGTCAATTTAGAGTCACCAGTTAACCTAACCTGCATGTCTTTGGACTGTGGGGGAAACCGGAGCACCTGGAGGAAACCCATGCAGATGCATGCAAACTCCACACAGAAAGGCCCCCGTCAGATGCTGGGCTGGAACCCAGGACCTCCTTGCTGTGAGGCGACAGTGATAACCACTACACCACTGTGCTGCCCAGTTAAAAATATCCTCTTCTTAAATAAATAAATATTGTTGTAATTGATAACTGTGATAGCTGTGGTGTAAGTGGGATAAAACACTGGTGTAGTAAAAATGTGGTGGTAACAGTAACTCAAACCAAATCATCTTCCTCAGTTATAATATTTTACAGTTAATACACATACTGGATATAATTCCAGTTACCAACAGTACAGGACAAATTAGTTAACCATTGCTTCTCGTTCTTTCTGATCTATTACTGGGCTACTTCTCTTTTTGTCTGAGGAAGTACTTCTAATGTCACAGTGTGGCTTCTGTCCACTGAGATTTATTGCACATAATCACTGCATGTCATATTCAAGAAAAATATTGTGCACTGTGGCACATTTTATACAAGGCCTTCATTGATCTTATATGAAAGCCTTTGATTCAGTAGCATGCCAAGCCCTCTGGTGCATACTGTCACAATCAGGCTGCATTGACAAATATGTGGGACGATTGAAGTTGCTCCATGATGGCATGTTAGCCTGGGTAGCCTTTTAATCTGACCCCTTTAGTATAGTGACAGGAGTCAAACAGGGATGCATCATGCTCATTCAGAGCCATGAGCAAACTGAGCACATCATGGAGCTTTAGTACAGGGACAACAACACCATAGCAGCACACTTCCTTGGCAGCTTTCTCTCCATGATCGCAGATATCGACTCAGAGATTAGCCATCTGAGTTGTGCAAGTGGGACCTTTGCAAGGCTGAAAAATAGAATCTTTCAGTATCGTGAATTGCAAGTCCAAACCAAAGTCCTGCTTTAAAAAGTTATCAACCTCCCAACTCCGCTGTATGGAAATGAATCATGGACTACATACTTACAGGGGGCAGTGTTAATGTGCTACAGTGTTAGGTGTATAATGTATATAAAGTGCTACAGTGTTAGGTAATGTTACATTAGCAAAATTGTGTTAGTATAATTGACTGTGCAATATTTTCATAGTATGATGTTACAACGGTGGCACGGTGGTGTAGTGGTTAGCACTGTCGCCTCACAGCAAGAAGGTCCAGGTTCGAGCCCCATGGCCGACGAGGGCCTTTCTGTGTGGAGTTTGCATGTTCTCCCCGTGTCCGCATGGGTTTCCTCCGGGTGCTCCGGTTTCCCCCACAGTCCAAAGACATGCAGGTTAGGTTAACTGGTGACTCTAAATTGACCGTAGGTGTGAATGTGAGTGTGAATGGTTATCTGTGTCTATGTGTCAGCCCTGTGATGACCTGGTGACTTGTCCAGGGTGTACCCCGCCTTTCGCCCGTAGTCAGCTGGGATAGGCTCCAGCTTGCCTGCGACTCTGTAGAACAGGATAAAGCGGCTACAGATAATGAGAAGAGATGATGTTACAACCCTTTCGCCATTCCAACCATGACACATGCACAGCTCGGCATTATACACCAAACATACCATGACATTCAACTAACAGTATATGGCAGCATTTGAGATTGGTGTAACTCTGATTAAGCTGATGCTAGTCAGTATATCACTAAACATATCAGCTGTGATGATTTGGTCCCATCTTGAAATCTCTAAGAACATAGGCATGTCCCTGTGGTCTGTACCAAAATTCACGCCAATGTTAAAAATAGATCTAAATGCTATGCACTTAGGCTTGCCTAGTCTTGCTTTCACTCATAATTTATAGTTTTATACCCTCCAATTATATATATATATATATATATATATATATATATATATATACACACAGTATATTTGCATTAGTTTGCACAGAAAATGTATTCATTTAAAATAAATAAAATACACCTGCAACATCAAGTGCAAAATTGTGCTGGAGAGCATGACACATCTGCCCAATCAGCTAACTGCCACAAAAATACCACAACCTCTCTCCACCCCATACGTTAAACCAGGTTTAACTTCACATGTTTTTCTACCAGAGAACAAGCCGGTCCTCTTAAACTCACAATGAATATGACTAAATTACTATATCTAACTTTTCTGCTCCTAACCTTGTGTAAGTATGACCCACTGTTAAACTGCTGTTAAACTAGCATAAGAAAATTCATAAGAAATGTTTTACCTTCAGCATAATAATAATAGCTCATTTATAAGAATTTATAGGAATTCGTTGTGAGATTTTAACTTTATATATATATATATATATATATATATATATATATATATATATATATATATATATATAATGATACTGATGGGTAGTTAGTGACATTCTAATATTTTAGGTGGATTTGTCAGTGGATTTGTGATCTCGCAGCCACATTCATCCATGAAAATACGTGCAGGATTCTCCACAACATTTCAGTGCCACGTAAAGGCAGAAGGCTACTATTCATTTTTTTGGATAAAAGTTCCTCTTGAAGGGGCTTCACTCTATATAGCTAATGTAAATTCACTGAGGGGTGATGTGGAAATGTTTGGCCAATTTAATAATAATCCCAGAATCAAAGTTACTTTGAAAGAAACCAACTTCAGCTTGCTGGTTTTGTCCACGGATCCAACTGATATTGCAACATACATTTGTGGAGCACTTGGCTATGAGAAGTTATATTTTGGAAACGGGAGTAAGCTGATTATTGAAGATACAACTGGTGAGTTTGAATGGAATATGTTAAAGCTAATCATTCCCTTTAAACTACACTGAGACACTGTGTGTGACTTATTATATATAATTATGTGAATACAGATCTTTACCAGCCTGTATAGCTACTGCTCTGTAGATTTTTCATTTTTAATTTTTTTGAAGACAAAATGTTCAAAATGTTTTATATTAAAATATTATGCCAGACTTCTGCTTTATGAAGATGTGAGCTTAAACAGAGGCTATATAGATAAGACTTAAACTCTGCTCAGCTGGATTCTTTGTGTGGGTTTACAAACAATGAAAACAAGTCAATAAAATAATATAATAATTGAACCAATATTAATCAATCAAATGTTGGTCAGCTTTCTCACCTAAAACAATGCTTGACTCTAAGATTTAAAAAGAAAACATTTGTGTGACGATGTATACTGTACACTGTACCTTTTTACAGTAACTGAACCAACAATGCCAACTGAAAAGGAAGACGAAAAAAACGGTGGGTACCATCTAATGTTTTCTACAACAAAAAAAAGAACCTGTAGTAATTATTTGAACGTAAAAAAATATTGCTAGTCTTAATATATGTATACCGATATCAGGTGAACTGTATACATAAGGGACAAAAATAATAATAATTAGCCACTATTTCTTGAGTATAATTGCATTATTACTTATATATTTAATTTATCTATGGTTGCTGTTGTCAAGCAATGAAGTGCCAATGCCAGTATAGCCAATAGTACATCTAAATCAGTTGGCTGGTCAAATGTTCTGTATATATTGCCCACAATCTCAAATCAGAAAACATTAGGACGGTTTGTAAATAATCTTTAACCTGTATTGCACTCAAAACAATACAACAGCACATTATTTGATATTTTATATCATGAATTTTATTACTTTTTCAAAATAAACATTTCAATTTTGATTCTTGCAACACATTTTTAAAAAAAAAAAAAGAAAAAAGTTGGGATGGTAAAGTATTTACCACTTTTATAATGTTCCCATTCCTTCTCACAACACTTAAAAGATGTTCAGAGACTGAAGACACCAAGTGATGAAGCGTTTCAGGTGAAATTTTGTCCCATTCTTCCTGCAAACAGGTCTTAAGATGTGCAACAGTACGGGCTCATCGTTGCCATACAGTATATGGTTTTTATTTGCATTTTCAATACCATCCCAACTTTTTCTCATTTGGGCTTGCACACTGGATATTGTTTTATGAATATTTCGAGGTGAAATAGTGGTTATAATCAGTTCAACCATGCACAGTTCTTAGGACGTTTAGAAAGTGTAGCAGTTATACAACTACAAAACAGAAGTTGCAATCACTAACCTCATAACTCAGCTTAACCAAACCTCAATATTAATAACTATTAGCATGAGCTTCCGAACAGAATTCCTAAAAGATTGCTATTATAAAGCCATGTTGGTGTGATTCAATGTATCCTATTAACGCTTAAAAAATCTTCTTCTTTTTTTAGTGAAATTGTCAGTTTTTGTCTATGCTGTGTCAGTACTAGCAGCGACTAATGTGGCATCAGTAATTATCATCATTGTTCTCATGTGTCACCTTTTACGAAAGAATAAACCAGGTAAGTTGGAGCATGTACAAACGCTGAGATATGAACAACAAGCAATCAGTTCATATTTTGTACAGTGCTTTTCCTATTGTACAGTTATTCATATCAATATTGATAAGCACAGCTTCCTGGATAAAGACATTTTTTTTGTATATTTGAATTATTTTTCAGGTGTCACAAGACCAGACAGTGGTACAGATGAAAATGTATGCGGTATTTAATAGTGGCTTGACTTAATAATTGCACAGCACACTACGTACAATCTTTAAGGCAATTTACAGCCTATGCCAGCTGCTTTCACCATTCAATAATGTTAATGGGCTTCATTTTTGTGCTATTGTAAGCATAACAAATGTTTAACAGTGCAGTGTATTGTTAATTTGGTTGTGTATAAGCCAGTTTTATCTCCCGTTGCCACCTAGTTGCTATTTTTGTGCTCAGAAATAAAGATGGTGAAGGGCTAATGTGGTAGGGGAACAGGGGTCTGACATTCGAAATCTGCTGGCGCAGTGGAATTTTTTACCCAGCTGAGGTTATATCTACAAAACTGTTTACCTGACCCACTTTAGGACACAAGTTAAAAGTGGAATATTCCTAAACTCTGACATAGGCTTAAACATTCAGTCTCATTTCTTACAATCTGGTGTTGTAGCTACTTTACCCAGTTACTGAATAAAACCATAACCTGGATATAAGCTGGTAGAATAGCATTCACTTATCTTCAGTAAGCAATGGATCTGGGTCAGGGTTGCACTGAGAACCCTGTAAACACTTGATGTGAGGCAGAAATACACACTGCGTGTGACGCCAGTCCATCACAGTCACTAAATAGCTACAGGTTTAAAGCCAATGGCTTATCCATTACTCACATACAGATACTGATATACCGTAGGAAAGTAATCAATGATAGAGTCGAGTGTTGTCATTTTATCTCTTTAACACATGAATTTGCCAGCGACTTCAGTTTTCCATTTATGGATGAATGACATATTGTGCTTTTTAAATGTTTATGGTTACATTTAATATTATAGAACATTGTGGAGAGACTTTTTTTTAAGTGCATCTTGATATTTTACCAAGAAACTGGAAAGTGCAAACATCCACTGATCTGAAGCATTTCTGTGGCAGAAAACTTAATGAATGTACAAAACACTAATCCTTGAGACTCCTTCCATAAATGTATCTTAACAGGAAACTCTACCATATCATGATTATTTGTTAAGTAATGTGCTTCATTAGCCTTAAACTGTGTATAGCATGGGGCGGCGCGGTGGTGTAGTGGTTAGCACTGTTGCCGCACAGCAAGAAGGTTCTGGGTTTGAGCCCAGTGGCTGATGAGGGCCTTTCTGTGTGGAGTTTGCATGTTCTCCCCGTGTCTGCATGGGTTTCCTCCGGGTGCTCCGGTTTCCCCCACAGTCCAAAGACATGCAGGTTAGGTTAACTGGCGACTCTACATTGACCATAGGTGTGAATGTGAGTGTGAATGGTTATTGGTCTCTATGTGTCAATCCTGTGATGATCTGGCGACTTGTCCAGGGTGTACCCTGCCTCTCACCCATAGTTAGCTGGGATAGGCTCCAGCTTGCCTGCGACCCTGCACAGGATAACCGGCTACAGATAATGGATGGATGGACGTTTGCATTATGATCATGAAAATGAAGCCTATTATCATTTTAAATTGTGATGAAAAAACTATAATGAGAATCGCTAACAAGTGACTCTTTGTTTTAAACAGGATACAGGTGATGTAAATTACGCTGCTCTCACATTTAGCCATAACCCGAAAAAATCTCTACAGAGAAGAAGCAGTGTGGACACTGAGGTCATATACAGAGCTGTGCAGCACCAAACAAAGTAAGGGTGATAGTTAGCTAAATAATCATTATATTTTACATTCTGTATGTTCATTATTAATTTATAAATCCATTATATTATATCTATATCAACATTCAGCTTCCTGTAAAGGCCAAGCTTACATTTAACATTTATTATCATGAATTTCATTAAAACAGCATAAATGATTAGGAATGTGTTTGGTAATTGTATATTTTTGGTTTTGGTTTGAATATTTGTATATTTTAAATTGTGACTAATATTGTATTGTTCTTTTATTTGAAGAAAATATGTTTAAACTTTAATTTTAATGACTGTATTAATAATATCTATGTCTCTATGTATATATGTTTACATGTTACATACATGTTACATCTGCATGTGCTGTTTCAGCCATAACTGCTGTAAACTTTTGTTAAGAATTTACTTTTGTAAAATGGCTCATATGGAGGGCAAAGTTTCATCATTCTTTTTTTTTAAGTGCGCCTACAATAGTTTAAAATGAATATTTTTTGTGAATGAATAAAAAGCTAAATAACTTTTTTATCAGTGTCATGAGAGTCTGTCTGGGAATCAACTTTAGCCACAGAAATTTTATTTGTAACTTAATTTCACAGTGTCTTACAGTGTAAATAATTGTTATGAAATATAATAAGGTTTTACAAAGACCTGCACATCCAAAACATCTTTGTTTTTTCTCTTACTTTAAGTCAACAGCACTGGAATCCTTCATGCACTATTTTATACACAACATTCGGTATTTCTTCTTCACTGCAACAGAACTATAATCCTAGTACTGATCTATAATGTCTATTTTTAAGAAATTTGTATTATTGAGCAACTTTGTTCAATCCCTTTCAGTTTCAAAGTTCCTTTGGTCCTGAGAAAGTGCTGCTAAATTATTGTAACCACATGAAAGTGCAATGAACAGTCTCACACACACACACACACACACACACACACACACACACACACACACACACACACACACACATATGAATGCTTTTGCAATTGCATGGCAGCCTTATTAAGAAATTGTCCATAATCTACAAAAACATCGAGCAGAGGTAAAAATCACAAGTAGACTAGTTATGGATATGAAAACATGGAAAACCAGGGAATATAAAAAGCCTGAGGTAGACCACTGGATCCAAAACCACTAGATGGAGTAAAAGTACTCAGAAAAAATAATAATAATTTCACACACACACACACACACACACACACACACACACACTTTTATATTTATTTATATATAATGAGATATATTAATATCTCATTATACTCTGGGGTTAATTTTTTTGTGTCCTTGTAAGATGAAACTCAGTAGGATAGTCAGCACTATTATTTTACAGATTTAAAAAAAAAAATCTCTTCACTTGTACTAATAAGACATTGTTACACTTTATATATATAAGAAATTGTTCTGCATAAATCACTGTTCCAGCTTCAGTTTAAAATTTATTTCAAAGTTTGGTTTAAAGGGAAAAAAATTGTTCTTTTCATACTACAGTACATCTACATGACACAACATCCAATACATAAACACATACATATAACAGTAAGTGTGCAAATATAATCCACATACATAAATATGTGGATTATATTTACATAACAATTGTGAACAAACTGATGAAAAAATTGTGAACACTTTGAAAACAAATTCAGACTTAATTTCACTTTTAAAAAAAAGAAAAAATTAAATGTAGTACAAGTCACCTGATTGATTAAATGCCTTTAATACAGATAATGCAATATGTAAAACAGTTGGGCTGCAGATTGACAGTAATTTTAGAGCAGCATAGAATAATTCATAATGTGAAACATTAAGTGGTGTGTCAATCACTGACACTGCACTTGCTACTGTATAACTGACAGGCACCGAGGCCCTCGGGATATGTGAATATCTTATTATACTCTGGGGTTCATTTTCTTTGTGTCCTTGTAAGATGAAACTCAGTAGGATAGTCAGCACTATTATTTTACAGATTTTAAAAAATGTCTTCACTTGTACTGATAAAACATTGTTCAGTAATTTGTACTAGCCTACTGATCAGGTTTTAGCATAGAAAGGTCTGCTATGGGAATTGATGCTGCTTTACTAACACACCAGCAGGAGGTGTGTAACACACACACACACACACAAAACCCTACTTACACTGTAATTCTATCATGCATATGTGTAGTGAAGCAAAAACACAGAAACCTGATGACAAATGAACAAATTACCTACTCTGTCAGAAGCTGAACCTCTGATCAAGCCGCTGTGTATAATATCTTGAAATTGCAATTTTCACCTCTAACTCTGGTTACATTAATGGTTTTATATTATAGCAAGCTGCTGAGGTGGATCAGATGAGCTCCCAGATAGCAATGTGACAATTCATGGAACGTTCTATTAACTATACGCATCTTTTTAGTGCTATAGGAATATTCAGTCCGTCAAGATTTCTGGGTGTTCTGAGAACATTTTTACATAAAGTTAGTCAATGTCCCCACAGTGTTGCTGCAACATTTTCAGGAGGAACACTATCAGTAACATTTGCATAATGTTCATCTCCGACTACTTGGGAACATTGTATGATCAACATGCTAAGAACATTGTAAATATGTTTAAAGAATGTTATTTTTGTAACATTACTGTCTGTTCTGAAAGATTCTGTTTGGGGTGTTAGAGCAGTGAATTCTGGTTATTTATATAAGACATTGCTCCTCAGTTTACATTAGTAGTAATTGATAATTTTTTTCAAAAATCTGCTCTCACTTTCACAAGTCTTTACACTTTACACCAGCCTAAGTGGGGATTGAACCCATGGCATTCACTTAGGCTGGTGTAATCTGGGACTACAATGGAAACAAGTGTTCACACTTTTTTGTGTAATCCTGGTTTTTATGCCATGTTCATATTGTATTTTTGTATGTACTGCATTTTAACCAAATAAATCAAATCAAAAACCATAATGATTTCAAATTGTAATTCAGTAAACATACAGTAGTTTTTAAAATTCTGCATTAATTTCTTTCTCATACTCTAAGAGCAGCAGGACAATGCCGTTCCTCCACACAGTCTGCACATTTTTGCATCATCTCTTTAAAAGCATATTGCACTCAAATCCAAATAGTTTTAGGTTTTTTTTTTATTTTTTATTAAGCTTTCACCTCAGATACAATAAATAAACACATAATAATAAAAGGGGGGGGAAGGGGGGGTCACATAACAGAGCTAGGCTCCAATAACTGTGCCCTATAATAATAAAAAGGGGGGAGGGGAAAGATACATATACATATAAATAAAACTAAATAATAAATATAAATACATCATCACATCACAAAAAAAAAACTAAAAAATAATAATCTTTACTTATTTGATATTCAAAAGCCAATATTCAATATTCAAAATACTCAATATTCAAAAAAAATATTGAGTTACATGTTGATCCTGGGATTGAGATGCTGGCCTCTTCTGCCCCTCGGACCTGCTTGATCCATCCTGGTGCCCTGTGTCTGGTCGGAGTTTTATCGCCCCACTCCTGTGAAGGACGGCCCCATGAGGACAGTTGAGGGTTATACCTGTTAAAACTGTTAATATTATAGTCAGGCTGTCTGTTGTTGCCCAAATGAGGATGGGTTCCCTTTTGAGTCTGGTTCCTCTCGAGGTTTCTTCCTCATGTCGTCTGAGGGAGTTTTTCCTTGCCACCGTCGCCACAGGCTTGCTCATTGGGGATAGATTAGGGATAAAATTAGCTCATGTTTTAAGTCGTTCAAATTCTGTAAAGCTGCTTTGCGACAATGTTTATTGTTAAAAGCGCTGTACAAATAAACTTGATTTGATTTGATTTGATTTGAAAAGCCCATTCAGTAGAAGCCTAAAAAATATTCACCTCACAGAAACGTATTTGTGGATACCATGAATTAAAATATATCCTAAAAATCTCATAACAAAAGAATATAAAATATACAATTATAATATTCCAATTACTATAACAATATCGTTTATAATATTATTTATATTTAAAAACTGACTGAAAACCTCTAAATCTACTCAATAACAGCAAGCATTAGTTGTTAAAATATTTCGGGAAGAGCAGCACTTAAGGCAAATGGATTTCCAAGTATTAAAAGCATTAATGTCAAAAGCATTGTTAAAAGCATTAGTATAGTACCGTAAGTAGTTAACTGAGATTTAAATTGCTTAACAGATCTACTGTACAAGAACGTAAAGAAAGAGGCAGGGTGTTCCAAAGCTTAGGCAATCTATTAAAATAACTAGTCTGAAAAAGTTTAGTTTCGCACTTCGGAATTATCAAATCAAAAGCAGAACTGTTACGAGTAGTACGAAATGGCACCCTAGGTTTAATGAATTCATGAATCGGAAAGTCTAAGAGTCCTAAATGACACTTAAAGTAGAATAGCAAATCACTGATTTCATGACGATAAGATATTGGCAGTAAATTCAATTTAACTAATAGGGCTTTATAACTAATAGTATCTCTCCAAATAGTCAACAATTATTGAGTATTAACTAGAGCGCAATTACCAAACTATCCATCCATCCATTATCTGTAGCTGCTTATCCTGTGCAGGGTCACAGGCAAGCTGGAGCCTATACAAGCTGACTCTGGGTGAAAGGCGGGGTACACCCTTGACAAGTCACCAGATCATCGCAGGGCTGACACACAGAGACAAACAACCATTCACACTCACATTCACACCTACGGTCAATTTAGAGCCACCAGTTAACCTAACCTGCATTTCTTTGGACTGTGGAGGAAACCCGAGCACCCGGAGGAAACCCACACAGACACGGGGAGAACATACAAACTCCACACAGAAAGGCCCTTGTTGGCCACTGGGCTTGAACCCAGAACCTTCTTGCTGTGAGGTGACAGCGCTAACCACTACACCACCGTGCCGCCTATTACCAAGCTAAACAGCAAATATTTTACTGAACTACAATCAAAACACTTAAAATTACTGTATACAATTACAGAAGCATAGAGGAAAAGGCAGTAAAGGATGTTCTGAACAAAACAGGGTCCAACTTCAATATGCATGCAGCAACATCTTACAATGAAGCACTGAAGGTGATATGTATTATACTGGAAAAAATTGGTATGTTCCAATTAAAAAAAATTGGATTCTTTTCCCCCTGTGAATACCTGACAACAATAAAATCTATTCCATATGGCCATTTTGACCTATCCTATGTTATAACAAATGCTGGAAAGATAGTGTTGTCATCTCTGTAGTATGTTTTGAGATTTATATTTTTACGGGAAAGGCGACAATCATCCTGCAAATTTGTTGAATATAGATTTTGAAACATGGATCACCAAATCCCACTTAATCAGCATTGAGAAAGTATCAAGAATAAACCAAGAGCAAAAAAGAGCAATGTAGTAAGAAATATATAAAGAAGGAGGGATTGGATAATTCTTAAGTATGTACCTTTTACACTGTTTGATTCAAAGACAATTACTTTTCCATCACACACATTCAACCCCAAATCAGAAAAAGTTGGGATGGTATGGAAAATGCAAATAAACAATGCAAATAAATTCACTTTGAAGAATGAGATGGTACCTGTCCCCTCGTTACAAATAGTTAGTCCCCAAATTTTGAAATGGAAAATATGACAATGATGACCATATACCGTTGCACACTTTAAGACTTGTTTGCGGAAAGAATGGGAGAAAATACCACCTGAAACGCTTCACCGCTTGGTGTCTTCAGTCCCTAAACATCTTTTAAGTGTTTTGAGAAGGAATAACAACATTACAAAGTGGAAAATGCTTTACCATCCCAACATTTTTTGAAATGTGTTGAAAGAATCAAAATTTTAATGTGTTTATTTTGAAAAGCAAAAAAAGCAACAACAAAAAAATTCATGAGGTAAAATATCAAATAATATGCTGTTGTATTGTTTTGATTGCGATACAGGTCAAGAATTATTTACAAATCATTGTTTTCAGGTTTAATTTCAATTTCAACATACCATCTCAACTTTTTCTAATTTGGGGTTGTACATTTTAGTCTCTGAACACAGTTATAAAATCATTCTGTTTTATTTACTGATTTTCTACATAATTTAATAATTTTAATTCAATTTCCTGGTGGTGCGGTGGTGCAATGGGTAGTGTTGGTTCTTTACAGATTCAGGGTTCAATCCTGAGCTTGGGTTACTATCTATATGGAGTTGTTGGGCATGTTCTTCCCATGTTCACGTGAGTCCTCTGGGTACTCCAGTTTCTTCCAACTGCCCAAAAAAATGTCAGTAGGTTGATTTACTAATATAAATTACCCCTAGGTGTGTGTGTGTGTGTGTGTGTGTGTGAGACATCTGCATTCTGGACTCCATTCTGGTGCTGTATTCTGGACACCATGGCTTACAAACATGGCCATCATGGACAACAACACCCATGCACCACATTCATCAGACTTCTGATCATACATACCTGTTCACAATCACGCCACACACATAAATACTGACTCTAAACCTCAGTTCATTGTGAAGTAAATGCTTAGTGTGATTTTTGCCTGACTTTACCAAGCCGTTTGTTTTTGAGTTGCATTTCTGATTTTGACTTTGTTTGTTATTTTGATTCATGTATTTTGTGCATTGCCTCTAATATCTTGTTTGCACATCACCTTATTTATTTGCCTGTTCCTGATTATGACTTTGAATCACATTTTGGATTTGTCTGCCCTGTCTTTTCAATAAACTCTTTAAATTTCAACTGCCTCCACCTCCTGACCTTACCTGATAGATTACTTAGCCAATTCCATGGATGCAGCAGGAGAGGCAGGCTGGTGAAGTGCTATGGTATCTCAAGGGAAGCTTGTCAGATGAACAACAGCAACATTTGCTAGATGTCAAGATTAATCTGCTCACCAGTGCCTTCTCCCAAACCCTCAGGTCTCATCACAACTCAAGTGTATCACCCAAATCTCTCATCTCCTGTCACAAAAATTTCTTGGGTGAAACTGCAGAAGGTAAAGGCTTCCTGCTTCAAAGTTCCCTTTATTTCTCTGGCCAAGTTAACATTTCTGATCACCAGAAGATTGCACAGTTTCTCAACCTGCTCACTGGAAAAGCCTTCAGATGGGCTATTGCTGTGTGGAAGCAAGGCAGTGGGTCCCTTTCCTCCAATGAATGCTTTATGGAACTGTTTCACAGAGTCTTCGACTACACTTTGGAGAATTACTGCTTGCTGTGAGAAAGGGAAAACCGTGCATGGCCAAATATGCACTTGAGTTTTACATGCTAGCAGCACCAAACTTGCCTGTCAAGATGATAAGATGTCCCTTAACACCCTTATCCATCTGAACATCTGCCTTGACCACCTACTCAAGAACCGCCAAGCCCTCTGAGGAACAGCTAATCAGGTACCCACCACTGGTCCTCCTGAACCCATGAAGCTCAGATGATCAAAGCTCAGCCTCACTGAATGTGAGAAACAAAAAAAGGCAGGACTATGCTTTTACTGTAGCATTACTAACCACTTTGTTGCCCAATGTCCTAATCATCTTCGAAAATCTGAGTCATTACCCTAGGCTGACAGAATGCCAGCATCCTTGCACAGATACTCGGTGAGTCTTTTTTTAGTTATTACCTCACCAATTTTTCAAATTGTGAGTTCAGATATGGCACTCAGGACCTGTCTCTGCTCTCTCAGCTCTAAAGCCGCAGGCAATTTCATTGACCATGACACAGTAAATCAATTCAATCTGTCTGTGCAACCACTACAGCACCCTTTATCAATCAGCTCCATCGATAGAGAGTCCACTGGAACCGGCAGTGTAAACTACTGTACTGAGCCCCTCTTACACCAAGTCAGTGTCCCGCACCACAAATCCATTTAATTTCTGGTCACCATCACTAATAAGAACTCAATTATCCTGTGGTTCCCTTTGATGCACCTTCATGACCCTCAGATTTCATGGCATGACAAGGAAATTACCAATTGGTCTGAGTAATGCCTCCACAAATGTCTGCATCTCCCATGCATTGTTGTCACCTCCACCTCTGTAGAGAGCCCCAATGCCTCAGTCACTGTGTACATCCCAGAAATGTATCATGATGTACAAGACATATTCAGTAAAGCCAAAGCTAGTGGTGTACAGCCCCTCAGACCCTATAATTTTGCCATAGACCTCTTGCCCAGCACCAAGCCTATATCCACTGTTCCTCACTGAGCAATGTGCAATGGAAGAATATGTTCAAGAAGCTCTCCAACAGAGGTATATTTGACCTTCCACCTCTCCTGCTTCCTCTGTTTTTTCTTCATATAAAAAAAGGACAGTCTGCATCCCTGTATTGATTATCAGGAGCTAAATCAGATCACTGCTAAGTATACCTACCTACTTCCACTGATACCATAAGCCCTAGAAAAACTGTGTCCCAGAAAGGTGTTCACTAAGCTTGACTTCTGCAGTGCTTTATAACCTGGTGCGCATCAGACCTGCTGGTGAATGGAAGACTGCCTTTAGCACCATTTCTGGCCACTATGAGTACTGTGTCATGCCTTATGGGTTCTCTTGCTCCCCCTTGGTGTTTCAATGCTTCAGTAATAACATACTGAGGGATGTTATGGGCAAATTTCTATTGCATACATAGATGACATTCTTATCTGTCTCATGACACCCATGTCAAGCTAGTTCTTTCTTGTCACCTCTATATATAGGAGGATAAATGCAAGTTCCATATTTCAGACATTTAATTCCTACAGTAGGCTATATCATAAGCCCAGAGGGGTCAAGGACCCCTAATGTTTCCTTCAGTGTTTCCTCAGTTTCCCAAACTTCTATTGGATGTTCATTCAGGATTTCAGTTCTGTTGCCAACCCCCTCACAACCCTCCTCAGGAAGGGCCCCAAGTGTTGAACCCAGAAGCTGATGAGGCCATTGCAAGACTCAAGACCGCTTTCATCACAGCTCCCATTCAAAAGCACCCCGATCCCTCAAAGCCATTCATGGTCAAAGTTAACACCAGACAAATCTTGAGTGGGAGCAGTGTTGCTGCAGCATTTGGTGGATAAACATAAACCACACCCAATAGAATTATTTTCAAAGAAACTCTCGCCGGCTGAACAGAACTATGACATTGGAAATTGGAAGCTGCTAGGAATCAAGCTCACCCTAGACTGGAGGTGGAATTGACTAGAGGGGGATAAGTTTCCTTTCACAATCTTTGCTAACCATAAGAACTTAGAGTACTGAAAAACAGCAAAACACATTAATCCAAGCCAAGCCCAGTGGGCTCTCTTCTTCATGTTCTTTTATTGACCTGGCCCAAAGAATGTTAAGGCTGATTCCTTCTCCGATATGTACCTACAGTGATGCTTGAAAGTTTGTGAACCCTTTAGAATTTTCTATATTTCTGCATAAATATGACCTAAAACATCATCAGATTTTGACACAAGTCCTAAAAGTAGATAAAGAGAACCCAGTTAAACAAATGAGACAAAAATATTATACTTGGTCATTTATTTATTGAGGAAAATGGTCCAATATTACATATTTGTGAGTGGCAAAAGTATGTGAACCTTTGCTTTCAGTATCTGGTGTGACCCCCTTGTGCAGCAATAACTGCAGCTAAACGTTTCCGGTAACTGTTGATCAGTCCTGCACACCGGCTTGGAGGCATTTTAGTACAGAACAGTTTCAACTCTGGGATGTTGGTGGGTTTCCTCACATGAACTGCTCGCTTCAGGTCCTTCCACAGCATTTCGATTGGATTAAGGTCAGGACTTTGACTTGGCCATTCCAAAACATGAACTTTATTCTTCTTTAACCATTCTTTGGTAGAACGACTTGTGTGTTTACGGTCGTTGTCTTGCTGCATGACCCACCTTCTCTTGAGATTCAGTTCATGGACAGATGTCCTGACATTTTCCTTTAGAATTCGCTGGTATAATTCAGAATTCATTGTTCCATCAATGATGGCAAGCCATCCTGGCCCAGATGCAGCAAAACAGGCCCAAACCATGATACTACCACCACCATGTTTCACAGATGGGATAAGGTTCTTATGCTGGGATGCAGTGTTTTCCTTTTTCCAAACATAACGCTTCTCATTTAAACCAAAAATTCTATTTTGGTCTCATCTGTCCACAAAATATTTTTCCAATAGCCTTCTGGTTTGTCCACATGATCTTTAGCAAACTGCAGATGAGCAGCAATGTTCTTTCTGGAGAGGAGATGGCTTTCTCCTTGCATCCCTGCCATGCACACCATTGTTGTTCAGTGTTCTACTGATGGTGGACTCATGAACATTAACATTAGCCAATGTGAGAGAGGCCTTCAGTTCCTTAGAAGTTACCCTGGGGTCCTTTGTGACCTCGCCAACTATTACACGCCTTGCTCTTGGAGTGATCTTTGTTGGTCGACCACTCCTGGGGAGGGTAACAACGGTCTTGAATTTCCTCCATTTGTACAGTGTCTGTCTGACTGTGGATTGGTGGAGTCCAAACTCTTTAGAGATGGTTTTGTAACCTTTTCCAGCCTGATGAGCATCAACAGCACTTTTTCTGAGGTCCTCAGAAATCTCCTTTGTCCATGCCATGATACACTTCCACAAACATGTGTTGTGAAGATCAGACTTTGATAGATCCCTGTTCTTTAAATAAAACAGGGTGCCCACTCACACCTGATTGTCATTCCATTGATTGAAAACACCTGACTCTAATTTCACCTTCAAATTAACTGCTAATTCTAGAGGTTCACATACTTTTGCCACTCACAGATATGTAATATTGGATCATTTTCCACAATAAATAAATGACCAAGTATAATATTTTTGTCTCATTTGTTTAACTGGGTTCTCTTTATCTACTTTTAGGACTTGTGTGAAAATCTGATGATGTTTTAGGTCATACTTATGCAGAAATATAGAAAATTCTAAAGGGTTCACAAACTTTCAAGCACCACTGTATCTGAGAACTGTGACCTCAAAGCCAAAACTATCCTGTCCCCTTTTGCTTCATCAATAACATAACCTAGAACTTTGACAGAGAGAGTGCCAATGCTCGTGCTCACCAAGTCCCTGCTGCATACCCTGCCAGCCATACCTTTGTTCCCCAAGCACTTAGAAGCTAACTTGGTCACACACAGTTGTCATCGCCTGGTCAAACACAACTCCAGCTACTGGTCACCCAGGCATGCAACATACCTACAACCTGCCAAATATTGCTGGCTCAACGTGTTGACCAATATGTACAGGTACATTTCTTCAAGTAAAACCTGTGCCTGAGCCAAGGTTTGCTTCACCCTGCCTGCTGATAGTCACGCCACGGCCCATTCCGCAATTCCCCCGGTCACATATAGCCATAGATTTCCTCATCAACCTCCACAAGTCCAAGGGAAACATAGTCATCATGGTAGCCATTGACTGTTTTTCAAAGTCTGTGTGCCTAGTCCCTTTGCCTGGCCTACCCACTGCCTTTGAGATGGCCAAGCTCATATTTAATTGTGTGTTCTGCTACTTTGGAATCCCTGAGGATATTGTAAGTAATCGAGGCATGCAATATACCTACATTGTGTGGTATAGCTTCATGGAGAAGTTGGGGGTTTCCATGAGCCTCACATCAGGGAATCATCCACAAGCTAATGGTCAAGTCAATAGGGTGAATCAGGAAATAGAATGTTTTCTACAAGCCTCACAATCCATGTTCACAATCACCAGATCATACAATTAGGTCACAATTATGCCACACATAAATATGGACTCTAAACCTCAACTCATTGTGAAGTAAATGCTCAGTGTGATTTCTGCCTGACTTTACCAAATAATTTGTTTTCGTATTGCATTTCTGTTTATGACTTTGTTTGGTATTTTGATTCACTTATTTTGTCCAGTTTACACATAGTCTGACTTATCTGTCTGTCCCCGACTATGAATTTGAATAATGTTTTGGACTTCTCTGCCCTGGCTTCTCAATAAACTCTTTAAACTGCAATTGCATCCACCTTCCAACCTTACCTGACTCTCTCTGTGTGTGTGTGTGTGTGTGTGTGTGTGTGTGTGTGTGTGTGCGCGCGCGCGTGTGCGCGCGTGTGTGTGTGCACACATGAATGCACGCGTGCAGTGGTGCCCTGTGATGAATTAACGTCTCATGCAAGGTGTGTTCCTGCTTCACACCAAGTGTTCCTGGGATAGGCTTTGAATCAATTGCGACCCTGACCAGAATAAAATGACAACTCAATGAATAATTATATTTCCTTACTTACATTATGTCACATTCTCTCCCTTTGTATTTCTTCTGGGTGGCAGGGTGGGTCACTTGTTAGCAATGACAGCAAGAATTTTCTGGGTTCAAACCTCGCAGCCGACTGGAACCTTACTGTGTGGAGTTTGCATGTTCTCCCCATGCCTGCATGGGTTTTCTCTGGGTATACCAGTTTCCTCCAACAATCCAAAGACATGCAGATTATGGTGGGGTTTACATTAGACCGTATCAGCGGATCATCAGATTAACGTTTTTAAAACGATTAGCGTGCACACAGCAACACCAATACACGATTCGCGTGCACACAGCAACACCAATACACGGATACGCTCGGCTCCGCAGGCATCCTGCGCTCCAAATCACTCCGCCCTGAACAGCGAGTGCCCTCTGGAGGGTGCGCACTCCGGCCCTGCGCAGCTCACAGAGCGCGCGAGTATAGCGCACGAGCAGTGATTCGGGACTGAGCCGCTGTGTGTGTGATCCCAGCGCATATCACTTACCACTTGCAAGTGGAAGGATGGCAAGCCTAAAGACAATCATAAGTACACAATGGGCAGTATTTGCATCAGTATTTGCAGTATTTTCATACTTTTGTACTCTTTAATGAAAGGTGATACAAGGCGGAAGTCCGCGCTGTTTTTCAGCAGTCGCGTCACATGACCAACGCCAGCGAATCAGGAAGGTGGATGTCACAGTGACGTTGTCCAATGACGACGCCAGCTAGAGCTCAGCACAGCGTATCCGCGTATCCTCAATGTTTACACAGCACCGGACCAGACACAATCTAAATTGAATACGTGGACCCTGGCGGATTCCCGTTTCCCAGCGTTTCCAGGTGTTTTAATGTAAACAGACAGTGCATCCGCGAAGAAAACGAGACAGATACGGTCTAATGTAAACTTGGCCTATGTCAACTGGCTCTTCTAAATTGCCCATAGGTGTGAATGTGACTATGAATGGTTGTTCATCTCTGTGTTAGCCCTGCAGTAGATTGCCGACCTGCCCTGGGCATATCCTGCCTCCCTCCCAAAAGTCATCTAGGATTGGCTCCAACTTCCCCCGCGAACCTGATGGATAATTAGTTTAGACAATGGATGGATGGATGGATGTAATTCTTCTATATGTATTTCTCTACTGTATATATTACTTTTCTCGGACAGAATGTTGTCTTTTGCATTTATTTTGAACAATTCAGTTTCTCCAAACTTGATATTCCAGGAAGGATCTCATTACAGTCCTTGAATTGAATTCTAATGTTTTCATGACTCTGTATTTGATTGTGATTCATAAAAACCTAAATATCTTTGCCCGTGCTAGGTATTCAAACTAATATTTGTATAGAGCAGATTTATTGTATTGTGTATTTATTAGATTTCTGGCCATGTTTACACAGAATATGGCATTCCATTCTTGATGGATTCCATTAGGACTGCATCAGCTTGGTAATGTTCATTAGACACATCACTGAGTAAAACATTGAACATGTTGAGTGTCTGGATAGTCATATGGCTCAGTGATTACTGCAGAGATTAGTGTTATCTCTTGGACCTAATCTCATGAAAAATTCTAACAAGTAAGACATATTCCATGTGAATAACTTAATCCTACCCTACTCACCTGCCATCAACTACTACTCATACCTTTGCACTCTTTTTGACTCATGAAATTTAATAGATTTAAAGTCATGCCCTTATAAAATTACTTACATCTCACATGTGATCATCCATTTTTAACATGTGCTTATCTCAGTTTTATGTGACCAGATGTGGAAATTAATGTGAAAGTAAATGTTATGCCCTGAAATTGCACATGTGAACTGAGGTAAATATGTGATATTGTGTGAACATATCATAGAGACAGGAAATAAATGTATGTCCTATATGTGAGAAGAATGAATCATACATGTCTACATGTGAAAATATGTGAAATGACCGAAAACCACAAATGTAAATTTCACGTGTAAATTATATGAGGTCCATGTGATGTTTCTGCAAGGGTGACACCATGTTGCTCTGACTACTACAGTGATTCACTTGATGAGACTTGCACTTGCCCATGAGAAGTCTCTTGCACTCTCCTGACCAATATTTTATTGTGCATGCACCAAAACTAATTAATTGCAGTGAATTAACTCTCCTGAGTTCATGGCCCAACTGTTTTCTTACAACCTGTTTACATGTCTTGAACCCAAGAGTCTAGTTACCTCGAGGTGTTGTGTGCAGAGGGAACCAACAGTTTTTCCATACTGGATCCCAGTGGCCAACCTGCTTTAGAGTCCATTTACTGAGAGCTGTGTCTTTTCATTACTTACAAAAAATAAAAATAAAATTAGTGTAAGAACAAAAATAAAATGAGAAACGCAACAAAATGCACAAAAATGGGACAAAAGGAAAATGCATCTTCAAATTATCTTCAATAGTCAGACAAATATTTGTCTTACTATCCTTGTGAGGAGCTTCCACTGATGGAACTAATTAATGGTGCAGTTTTACAAGGAAAAAAAAAAGCTTTCCTCATGAGGACCTGACAAATGTCCCCACAACTCTGATATTCCTATTCCTATCCTCCAGCATGGTGGTGTAGTGGTTAGTACTGTCGCCTCACAGCAAGAAGGTCCGGGTTCGAGGCCAGAGGGCCTTTCTGTGTGGAGTTTGCATGTTCTCCCCGTGTCCGCATGGGTTTCCTCCGGGTGCTCTGGTTTCCCCCACAGTCCAAAGACATGCAGGTTAGGTTAACTGGTGACTCTAAATTGACCGTAGGTGTGAATGTGAGTGTGAATGGTTGTTGGTCTCTATGTGTCAGCCCTGCAATGACCTGGTGACTTGTCCAGGGTGTACCCTGCCTCTTGCCCATAGTCACCTGGGATAGGCTCCAGCTTGCCTGCGACCCTGTACAGGATAAGCGGCTACAGATAATGGATGGATGGATGGATGGATGGATCCCCATGACGACATTTTGTTCTCTACCAAGATATAAAAACATCCCATAATCCTTGTGAGGACCTTCCACTGACATAATAATGATCGTAGTTAATTAATGCTAAGCTACACCTAAACCTAACCATAACCTTATCCTCAACAACCAAAAGGAAATTTTATTTTTTTAAACAAAGCTGCAATTTTTGTATAGAAGAAAAGAAAAGAAAACAAATCCTTATGGGGAATAGCCAAATGTCCCCACAAGGTCAAAATCGTTAGATATTCCTATCATTGTTGGAAGTTTGATAACCACCAAGATATTTAAAAAAAAGACCCATGCAATATTAGGTTTTAAATTAAAATTTAATTTAATTTGAATTTTATTTTAAATCTAACCTACTGCAGCATCTGTGAGAATGTGCAAAGTGCAAACTAAGAATTTCACTGTACAAGGAAGCTTGTGCACATGACAGCAATGTTTTGGAATCATCTTGAACCTTGAAAACACACGCACGCACATGCACACACACTTGATGCCTCAGGAGAGAGATAGTTCAAAGGCTAAGGGAATTTTCTTCTCTCTAATAGCCCGAGAGTAATTCTGCAACTCTTCATCTCCTCCAGTCCCAAAAAAGGACATAAATAAAAGCCAGGCCAGCAGGAGCCTCTGTCAGAGAAGGGAAGTTTAAAGGAGAGAGAGAGAGAGAGAGAGAGAGAGAGAGAAAGAGGGGGGGAAGTATAGAGAGGCAAAGATAACGTGTTTTATTGGAGACACTGTGCTTATCTGTGCAGCATTGATATGAAACTTCAGCATGGGGTGAGTCAAAAAAATGTGACTGTTAAAAATTTGTTTTGGGTACCTGATAGTGACAAGTGTGTGTGTGTGTGTGTGTGTGTGTGTGTGTGTGTGTGTGTGTGTGTGTGTGTGTGTGTGTGTGTGTGTTTTATGCCAATATGACTTACATGAAGGAATGATTTGTATTTGTATCAGCAAAGGAAATCCAAAGAATATGAAAAATAATATTTCAGAACATCACAGTGGCTTTTTTTTTTCTCACACAAGCTATGACAAGAAAAAACACTAAGTTGGATTCTCCTGATGTGCTTCAACCGCAGCCTGCTGGTTCAGCTCTCAAATTGTTTCAGCATAATTTCCAATTTTAACACCTAACTCTTCGGTTCTCATATGTGAGTGCTTACATGGGAGAACATTTGTGAATATTTGCCCACATCATCATAAAAAACTGAGCATTCCAAGCTCCCACGATAGCCAGCTTCACTCTAGGGAGGACTAGGTCGTGAGAGTGTTTACGTCTGACTTTAGAAGAACATTCGTTCTAGTCTATTGCACTAGTTTGGCACATGTTAGCTTTGAGTACACACTAAGCAATTGCCAGACCTTGTTATACTTGCCTCACATGCTTGCCTGCATAAGAGCCTGTGTATGACAGTGTGCATGACCTTGAATTTCCACGAGACAAGGAAGGAAATTTCGTTCATCATGACTGGACGAATATATTGATTTTTACTCAAACCATCAGGATGTTGCAGGCAGACATGCATCAATTTACTCGCTAATTGTATGTTTCTTCTGCAGAAGGTTTTAGCCTGCTTATGATATGTTGTGCGCTGGATTTTGTACTAAGCTTTGACTTTATACAGAGAGTTAATAATCTTGCTACAAGACTGTTGAATATCAACAGCAGATTTTTGATAGATTACTTGCAATTCCCTTCTCTGGTAACCTTAATAGATTGGGTAGGATGTAGGTGATGAAAGCAATGAATCAATGTTAGCTGATGCGCTCTTGTTGTTCATGTTTTGAATAGTTTGAAGGCTGAAACAGGTGGTATTGTTTAGTTTGTGCCCAGGGCAAGGAACGCACATGATGAAGTATGAGGAATGGCGATCACTCTGGATTGTGCTTAATTTAAGTAAGAATGTGAATATTGGTAAACATAACCTATATTTTTAACACAAGAGGTTTTTTTTAAACACATTAGGTTTAAGATATGCATGTGCCGTTTTATTTTCTTGTAATCTGACAAACATTTTATGTAATCCAGTAGTATAATATCTATAGGAATTTTCCAAATCTATCATAGCCAACGGCATGATCATTTCAATGGATAGAAAAGGACTTTATTCAACTAAATATTTATCAGTAGAATCCGAAACCTCATTCTATTTCTGTCACCATACCAGATTTTGAAGTTATTGCCAAAGTCATATGCTTTTCATCATCCAGGACAGAGAACTGTCCAGAAAGACAGCAAAAGTGAAGATGATGCATATCTCAGTACCGTTAAGAGGATCTTGCACTTCCTAGTATTAGTATCTGGAGTACTTTTATGACAATAGTGGACATCTGAGGCTTTCATTCTTTTTTTTTTTCTGAGTCATTAATTCCCTTAAGGGGAAATAGCTGCAAAGTCAAGTTCTCATGTTGATCTTTAATTTCCATTTCAGGATGTAAGCTATTCCAAGACCTTGTTTCTAAAAATAATGGCGAGAATATGATGTGTGAATGAAAATAAAAGACATACCTGGAAAAAGTCACAGTTCTAAGTTTTATCTTCGATTTATCTTCATTAGTCTCTGTGTGCAGGGTAGATTCATCTAATGGCTTTTTTATTTGTGCTTAGAACAACAGGATAATAATACCCAGAATGTCTGAAGTCAGTGTATGTGGTAAGTAAAGAACCTTATTTGTAGGGAGGTAGTAAAGAAGGTTATTTTGTAATAAGGCAATTAATGCAATGTACTGACACAGAGTAACACACCATGTGGTCTTTAAAACCAAACAGAATAATTTGGGTTGAAGTCTGTCAAAGTCAGCATGAATGAGGTCCAGGAATAATATACAAAATTTTGGAAAAATATTGTTGTAGGTTGGTTAGCATCATTTAAAAAGAAATGTGTATAATGATGAGTTTTTTTTTTTTTTTTTTTTTACTTTTTTTCACCACTACTATCTGGAAGGCTCTTAACCACCTCATACCCCTAATACCTAATACACTAGTAAACTTATCAGATGAATATTTGTTAGTTCAACACTAACTTACTTACATCTATCTATCTATCTATCTATCTATCTATCTATCTATCTATCTATCTATCTATCTATCTATCTATCTATCTATCACTTCTTTATTATCAACACTTTAAGATTTTGTTTGTTTGTTTGTTTGTTTGTTTGTTTGTTTGTTTGTTTGATCGATCTGGAAATTACATTACAAGCTTATCAACATCCAGCACCAATAGTTTAGCTTGATACTGCCTGACAAGGAATAGGTTGATGTTGGGATTTCAAGGGATTTGGGATTTCACAATCTGATGTAGGTGACAGCATTAATAGTAAATCAGTAAAAGAGACACACGTCTGCTATGGCTGGTGTCCTTCAGCTTGTATGTACTTCCTGCCTAAAATCTGTTGTTTATTTATCACCTAATCAGTGCCACAAAATAATTCAGCCTCCAGACTCAATCTGTGCTGCCAGATGGTCTACTGCTGCAAAGAAATGAGCGGGCATGTGTTTTTGACATTCCATCAGAACATGAATGATTTATGTAGTTTTCTGTAATGGCCAGAATATTAGTTGTGTAAGATTGTACTTTCTTTCAGTTGTTAGATTTGTTTTTTTCTTGCCACTGGTGTAACTAAGAAATTAAGGTGGCTGGAAGTCGAAAGTCGCCTTTTCACTTTAAACCACACATAATATTGGAACAGCCTGATGGGCCTTGTACGGAACATTATTAATGAGTGTATTCTACCGGTATATACCTGATGTGTATATTCTGTGTGTGAGTTTTAATGTGTTAAGTACAGTATATTTTGCACTCAGAATATTTATCTAGATGTTGCACCATCTGATTGCAGTTTTCCATGCCAAACTATTTGATGTTGTTCTATTATCTGTTTTAAAATATTTCTTGCTAATAGTTTTGATTTGCAGTCTCAAACAAGTATTCATTCATTAGTTTTTTCCACATTTTGTAGTGTTACAAGCTGGAATTAAATTGGACTTACTTGGAGTTTTTTAGCATTTGATTTACACCTTATAGCCTAAAGGTTAGAAAAGCAGCTTTGGGACCATAAGGTTGCTGGTTTGAATCCCTGGACCAGCAGGAATGGCTGAAGTGCCCTTGAGTAAGGCACCTAACCCCTATCTGCTCCCCAGGCTGCCCACTGCTGTAGGTATGACAGGGTCCTGTTGTACGTTGCTCTGGATAAGAGTGTCTGCTAAATGCCTGTAATGTACGCAATATAATGTACACTGAGGGTACAAAATAAATTTTAAAGCAACACAATGGGGTTTTTTTTAATAATTAATAAATTTTTAAAAAGCAGATTTTTTTTTGGTTGCATAAGTATTTCCCACCCGATGTCAATACTTGGTCGGAACACTTTTGGTTACAATTACAGCTGCAAGTCTTCTGGAATATGTCTCCATCACCTTTACACATCTGGATCCTCATGTTTCTCCTGGCAAAAGTTCTATGAGATTGGATGAAGACAGTTGGTGAACAGCAATTTTCAAGTCTTGCCACAGATTCTCAAAGAGAGTGAGTTTTGGGCTTTGATTTGTTCATTCCAACACGTTCAGGTTCTTGGTTATGAGGTACTCCAGTGTAGTTTTGACAATAAGCTTAGGGTTATTGCCCTGTTGGAAGGTGAACATCCATGGCAGACTTGCAAACTGGAACAGGTTTTCTTTTACAATTCCCATATTTGGGTTCATCCATCTTGCTACTCTAACTAGTTTCCCAGTTCTGCTGATGAAAAGCATCCCCACAACATGATGCTACCAACACTATGCTTCATTGAGCAGTTTTGGGTTTCTGATAAACGTAATGCATCGTGCAAAGGCTAATTTGCTCAATGTTAGTCTCATTAGACAATATAGCCTTTTTACTTATGTTTGCTACATTTCCAAAATGGATTTTGGCAAACTCTAAATGTGATTTGGAATTCAGCTTTGTAGTGAATTCCACTGTAGCACTGTGGTATTAGTGCTAGGGTTGTCCTGTGAACAGCTTCTCCCATCTGAGCTGTGGATCTCTCCAGCTCTATCAGAATCACTCTTGACTTCTTGGATGCTTCTCTGAAAAATGTCCTCCTTATCAAGTCATTGACTTTGTGGACAATCTTCACTAGGCAAAGATGCTGCTGTGCCATATTCTTTCCATTTTTAAAATGGTTTTAATGGCATTTTACAGGATGTCTGGGATATTTTTGCATAGCTCTACACAAAAATATCTCAAACATTCCATGCCATAGCACTTAATTGATTCTTTGTCTCAGATTTTTTTTGATAATTTATTGGTCTTCGTGATGCTATTTGTTTAGGTATTTTCTTTGACACACACTGAAGCCTTTCAGGAACATCCATCCATCTATCCATCCATCCATTTTCTGCCGCTTATCCGGGTCCGGGTCGTGGAGGTAGCAGCCTAAGCAGAACAGCCCAGACTTCCCTCTCCCCAGCCACCTCCACCAGCTCTTCTGGGGGAATACCGAGGCGTTCCCAGGCCAGCCGAGAGATGTAATCTCTCCAGCGTGTCCTGGGTCTGCCCCGGGGTCTCCTCCAGGTGGGGCATGCCCAGAGAACCTCCCCTGTGAGGCGTCCAGGGGGCATCCTAACAAGGTGCCCGAACCACCTCAACTGACTCCTTTCGATGTGGAGGAGCAGCGGTTCCACTCTGAGTCTCTCCCGAATGACCAAGCTTCTCACCCTGTCTCTAAGGGAGAGCCCAGCCACCCTGCAGAAAAAACTCAATTCAACAGCTCTTTCAGGAACATGTATATTTATATTGAGATAATTTGATATTTTACTTGCATGCAGGTGGACTCCATTCACCTATTTACAGTGGTGCTTGAAAGTTTGTGAACCCTTTAGAATTTTCTATATTTCTGCATAAATATGACCTAAAACATCATCAGATTTTCACACAAGTCCTAAAAGTAGATAAAGAGAAGCCAGTTAAACAAATGAGACAAAAATATTGTACTTGGTCATTAATTTATTGAGGAAAATGATCCAAAATTGCATATCTGTGAGTGGCAAAAGTATGTGAACCTCTAGGATTAGCAGTTAATTTGAAGGTGAAATTAGAGTCAGGTGTTTTCAATCAATGGGATGACAATCAGGTGTGAGTGGGCACCCTGTTTTATTTAAAGAACAGGAATCTATCAAAGTCTGATCTTCACAACATGTGTTTGTGGAAGTGTATCATGACACGAACAAAGGAGATTTCTGAGGACCTCAGAAAAAGCATTGTTGATGCTCATCAGGCTGGAAAAGGTTACAAAACCATCTGTAAAAAGTGTGGACTCCACCAATCCACAGTCAGACAGATTGTGTACAAATGGAGGAAATTCAAGACCATTGTTACCCTCCCCAGGAGTGGTCAACCAACAAAGATCACTCCAAGAGCAAGGTGTGTAATAGTCAGCGAGGTCACAAAGGACCCCGGAGTAACTTCTCAGCAACTGAAGGTCTCTCTCACATTGGCTAATGTTAATGTTCATGAGTCCACCATCAGGAGAACACTGAACAACAATGGTGTGCATGGCAGGGTTGCAAGGAGAAAGCCACTGCTCTCCAAAAAGAACATTTCTGCTCATCTGCAGGTTGCTAAAGATCATGTGGACAAGCCAGAAGGCTGTTGGAAAAATGTTTTGTTGACGGATGAGACCAAAATAGAACTTTTTGGTTTAAATGAGAAGCATTATGTTTGGAGAAAGGAAAACACTGGATTTCAGCATAAGAACCTTATCCCATCTGTGAAACATGGTGGTGGCAGTATCATGGTTTGGGCCTGTTTTGCTGCATCTGGGCCAGGACGGCTTGCTATCATTGATGGAACAATGAATTCTGAATTATACCAGTGAATTCTAAAGGAAAATGTCAGAATATCTATCCATGAACTGAATCTCAAGAGAAGGTGGGTCATGCAGCAAGACAACGACCCTAAGCACACAAGTCATTCTACCAAAGAATGGTTAAAGAAGAATAAAGTGAATGTTTTGGAATGGCCAAGTCAAAGTCCTGACCTTAATCCAATCGAAATATTGTGGAAGGACCTGAAGCGAGCAGTTCATGTGAGGAAACCCACCAACATCCCAGAGTTGAAGCTGTTCTGTACGGAGGAATGGGCTAAAATTCCTCCAAGCCGGTGTGCAGGACTGATCAACAGTTACCGGAAACGTTTAGTTGCAGTTATTGCTGCACAAGGGGGTCACACCAGATACTGAAAGCAAAGGTTCACATACTTTTGCCACTCACAGATATGTAATATTGGATCATTTTCCTCAATAAATAAATGAGCAAGTATAATATTTTTGTCTTATTTGTTTAACTGGATTCTCTTTATCTACTTTTAGGACTTGTGTGAAAATCTGATGATGTTTTTGGTCATATTTATGCAGAAATATAGAAAATTCTAAAGGGTTCACAAACTTTCAAGCACCACTGTATGTGACTTTTGATGGTAACTGGTAGCATCAGAAATAATTTGCAAGTTTCACAACAACATGGATGAGTACTTATGCAAGGTACTGTAAATCACTGATTAGTATTTGTGATGGGGACTGAATGTATTTTACTGACAGCCTGATAATATCATTATAATTTCACATGGATATCTGGGATAAATGAACAAATGCTTGAATTTCTGTGGGTGGAAGAAATGTTCCAGAGATATAGTATTTACTGGCTGGTTGGTTGGTTGGTAGGCAGACATTATACTAAGTGTAATTTAAACAATTATAAATGAAACAAAAAAGAATAAAGATATAAAAATGAATGTAGTGTAAGAGTGTGATGTGGTAGTGCAGTAGGGTGTAAACACTGTAGATATAAGCAGTGGACTTGAGTGGACAGTGCAGTGCAAACATTATCAACAGTGTAAACAGTGGGTAAACAGGAATAGGAATGGAAGTAAAGTGGCAGCGCATATGGATATAAATAGTGGATAAGGTAGCTCAACTATTCAAATTCAGCTATTGACCAGTGAGCTTATGCTAAGACTGGCTCAGGGCAAAATCATGTCCCAGCACAGTGATGAGCAACTGGACAGTGTGATCATTGTGGGTACAAATGACCTTTCTACAGTGGGGCTGAATGAGTCCTCTACTAAACAAGCTTTGCTGTTTAACCAGTAGATCAGAGAGGGGATGCTGTTTATTGTCCCAAATGACTGCGAGTTTATTTAGTGTGCTCTTTTCCACCACCACCTCATACCCATCAAGACAGTAGCCCAAGACTAACCCAGCCTTCTTAATCAGTTTGTTGAGGTTTTTTTTTTCTTCATCTCCAGCTCTGGTTCTGCATCCCCAGCATCCTGATTCAACGAAGACCATACTGGCTACCACAAACTGGTAGAAGATCTCTAACATCTTGCTACAAACATTAAAGGAAATGAGCTTCCTCAAAAAGTAGAGTCTGCTCATCCATTTCCTGTACACAGCCTGAGATAACCTTCCAGTTTAGCTTGTTGTCAAGATGGACACCAAGGTGTCAACTAGCCTGGCTAACGCGACTTCAAAGCTCTCCGAGCATTTGGTCTGGCCAAGCGATTAAGCCAAACCGTTTCCCAAAGCCCGTGGTTGACCCGCCTCCCTGAAATGCCTCAGTTTGCTACTGGTCGAAGCCAGAAAAGGCTGTGACGAAGCTTAAACCAATCACATCACTCTTTCCTCTGACGTATGTGACGCGACGGGGCTAACTGGTAGATTAAACTCTTACCGAAGCCGGTCGGGAGCAAGGCGAAAACGTCCTTCCTTTCAATAAATACCTCCAGGGCTGCTCTTTGCTCCGTTTTCAATGAGAACTTGCTCCATGTTTGTAATGTTTCTAGTGAATGAAGCGCTTCCGGCATAGATTCTGTAAACAATCTATGGCTTCCGGTCGCAGTTCTACTACGTCACTGCCTTGAACACGCCTCTACCCAGGGCCATTGGAGATGCTCAAAGTTGATTGGTTCCCGATTTTTCGGGAGCTTGGAAATGCTGTAGATAGCCTGCCTGGCCAGACTAAGCTCGGAACAGGCCCTCGTGTTGCGTCACGCTTAGGATGGGCGGGCCCAGGCTAGGTGTCAACCAGCTCAACGTCCTGAACCATAATGGTAATGGGACTGGTTCTGGTCTTCTTCCTCCTGTAGTCCACCACCATCTCCTTGGTCTTGCCCACACTGAGGAGTAGATGGCTCTTCCTGCACTACTCCACAAAGTTGTCCTTGTACTCCTCTTCCTGTCCATCCCTGATGCACCAGACCACCACAGAGTTCATCTCATCTCATCTCATTATCTGTAGCCGCTTTATCCTGTTCTACAGGGTCGCAGGCGAGCTGGAGCCTATCCCAGCTGACTACGGGCGAAAGGCGGGGTACACCCTGGACAAGTCGCCAGGTCATCACAGGGCTGACACATAGACACAGACAACCATTCACACTCACATTCACACCTACGCTCAATTTAGAGTCACCAGTTAACCTAACCTGCATGTCTTTGGACTGTGGGGGAAACCGGAGCACCCGGAGGAAACCCACGCGGACACGGGGAGAACATGCAAACTCCACACAGAAAGGCCCTCGCCGGCCACGGGGCTCGAACCCGGACCTTCTTGCTGTGAGGCAACAGCGCTAACCACTACACCACCATGCCGCCCACCACAGAGTTGTCAGAAAATTTCTGAAGTTGGCAGATCTGACCTGTACTGAAAGTCTGCAATGTACAGGGTGAAGAGGAAGGGGAAGAGAGTGGGATGGAAGAGAGAGAGAGAGAGAGAGAGAGAGAGAGAGCAGAGAAGGATTTAGATATTATGGCTACTTCTAATTCTAAATCACACCTGTTAGTAAGTGATAAATGACATGAGAGGTAGTGAGATATAACGTGACAAAGGCAAACACATACTATACAGTCATACAACATAGTGTAAATACAATACAATACAATACAATCACTGGCTGCTGGTGGTAAATCTTTTTGGGGATGGGACACAGTGAATAATATATATCACTAATATATAATTTAAAAGTTTATATATAACTTTTGGCATTTGAATCTGAACTGTATTTCATCTGAATAACAAACACGGTACACAGAAAAGTTGCAACACTTTTTTTTTCCTTTTGTGTAATTTGTACTTTGATTAGACAATGTGTGCTCAGTCTATCAACTTTTAGCTTCTCCTCCAAGCATGTTTTAGTGGAAAAATCATGATAGAGTAAATAATCCACTTCGTTCACATTCATTACACCTGCAACTGAGTCCATAACACACCCACTGGTGATTGTATTATGGAAATGTCAACAAAATGGGTTAGAATACATTAGCCCATTGGAGCGCAAAACTAGGTGGGCGTGTCATGCTGTGTAATAACATGATGCGACTGCTGCTGACTGTCTGCATGAATCTATAGCAGAGAGAATCTCTGCCTACAGCACTGGGCTCAGTTAGCCCACAGCCAGGCTTCATATCATTCTGTGTGTTTTTTGTATGACCACTAGTGATGCTGTTACACGTGATTTAAAAAAAAAAAACACAAATAATCCTCTTTAAAACATCTTTTAACTATAGATAAGATGACGTGGATGCCCCAAATAGGAAACCTAATCCTGAATTTTCTTTTTCCTTTGAAAGATGGGGGGAGCTTAGCTCTCCTAATTCACTGAGATGAGCTACCCCTGAATACAATACATTTTGTATTTAGTGGACCCTCAGTGGCCCGTGAGCAAGGCCCTTAACCCTATGTGTTCCAGGGACGCCATATCATATGCTCTGACCCCAGCTTCCTAACAAGTTGGGCTATGCAAAGAAAGAATTTTACTGTGCTGTAATAGATATGTGACAAATAAAGGTTTAGTTTCAGGATCACATTCCTAATGACGTGTTGCTTTGTGGTCACTGATAGGACTCATAAAATTATAACTTTTAAAACCTCAAGGTCATGTTTGTTACTAACTTTCCATTTTCTGTTTGTTGGTTGGTTTGTTTGTTGTTTTTTAATCAATTACATAATTTCACAAACAGTACCAGTCATAAGTTTGGACACACCTACTCATTCACAGCTTTTTCTATATTTTGATTATTTTCTACACTGTAGAACAATGCTGAAGACATCAAAACTATGAAATAACATCTGGAGCATATATGGAATTATGTGGTAAATAAAAAAGTGTTAAAAAACAAAAACAAAATATGTTTGATATTTTAGATTCTTCAAAGTAGCCTGCGTTTACCTTGATGACTCTTTACACACTATTGGCATTATCTTAACCAGCTTCATGAGGGAGTCACCTGGAATGCTTTTCAATTAACAGTTGTGCCTCGTCAAAAGTTAATTAGTGCAATTTCTTGCCTTCTTAATGCGTTTGAGATCAAACAGTAAATAGTAAATAATAAAAATACAGTAAATAGCCCTATTCCACAACTGTAGTAATCTATATCATGTCAAGAAGCGCTCAACTAAGTAAAGAGAAATGACAGCCATCATTACTTTAAGACATGAAGAGTCTTTTAATTAATACAAATAAGGAAAAACCATTGAATTAGAAGGTGCATCCAAACTTTTGACTGGTCCTGTGTATAATATTAGAAAAGAGTTTGCAGCCATCATATGAATGGTAATTTAGCAAATGTATGTTCAGTGTGCTTTTATATAATTCTGCATCAGAAAATTATGCATTTAGATCAATTTTGATCTGAATTACAGGCATAAACACCTGCCTCTCTCAAACACAGTGGGTTAGTGATAACTGGGAAACCCTCCTGATTCTAAAATATTGTGCATTTTGTCCTTTTGTCACATTAGTCTGATGCATTCTGCACTTTTGTGTTGTCATAGCACAACAAATTGTACAAAGTGTGAAGTGTCCTCTTTTGTGTGTGCGTGTGTGTGTGTGTGTGTGTGTGTGTGTGTGTAGGGGGCGAGGCGAAAGAGCATGGTATGACAAAGCGATCAGGTTGCCTGAGGGAAATCAAGGCTGTTGTTTTACACACACACACACACACACACACACACACACACACACACACACACACACAAAATGAGCGTCTCTGTTTGTTCCACTGACTACACAGTTGGACTTCTTTGAACAGGTTGCTCTGAGGAATACCAAATAAGCCACAAGAGTTGAAATACAATATAATCATCCTAAGATGGAATAACATGAGATAAGGAGAAAGAGAGAATGAGGGACAGGAGTGTATTATTGGCAGAATAAAACTGGTGTGTTGCCATCAACGCTAATTTTGACTAAAAGCAAATTTTATGCCTGGCTTCTAAAAGCATCCAATAATCTGAGAGATAAGTAGTGGATAAAAGGCTCCAGAACGAAATTGCATTTAAATACCTCATGAATGCACATTAAGTCAAAGTCGGATCAGTAATGGAAACTATAATACGTAACGCATAATTGATGGACCATTTTGGGTTCACTGGACGAAAAAATGGAGTTCAAGCTCCGGTAACTAACAATATACTCAGTCAGCTGAGTGACTGAAAATAACTGCAGTTATTACCTTTGCCTGAGAGATGAGTTCCAGATGGACTTCCATTATGAGCATGAAGCTGTTTATCCTGAATTACATCTCTTGTTATATCTGTGAATGTGGGTATAAATCCTGGGGGTCACAGAGAGGCTGACAAGCATCTTTAATAAAAGACGGATTAGATGTGTTGCACATTGTGCTAGATTTGATACAACAGTAAGTCCCTTGCCATAGATAACATCTGCAATGCACGCAAGGACGACATGCCTGTGAGTTATTGCTATGTTGCTTTTGTTATGTAACAGCAAAAAATGTATTTCTGGACTTTGCAACTGCTTATGGGTTTTACCTCTGCATAGTATTTTTTAATAATGATTTACAGCCTACGAAATACTTCAACACGTGGCACCAAGTACAACGTGTATACGCAGAAGGTCATGGGGACGTAAATAACAAATCGTGGAAGTGGATCTGTGGATTTTTACTGCACCTATGGTTCACAATGATTTATCCAAGCTATTTCAAATGTAATCTTAGTGGTCTGCTAACAAGCACACAAAAACTATCTGTATATGCACCACTGTTTATTCAGCTGCAGGTCAGTTTATTTAATATCAGCAAAGGTTCATAATTAGCAGTTTGCAAACTTTTACCATAGTTGTAGCAACCCACAACAGTGACAGTGTCCTGGTTTCCAAGATTAAACCGAAGGTAAACAGTGGTGTGTATTTTTTCAACTATTTCACAGTAACAACTTCTTTCACATAACAACCCACTGCACAATACACTTGTATGCCCAGTCATATGTTTGATGAGAAAACTGATTATTAAAGCATCACATAAAATGCCTCTAGTCACTAGTTTATAACAATTTCTGAGAAAATTATATAAATATAGATTGGTATAATTTTCAGCCCTGCCATAACTTGGCGACTTGTCCAGGGTGTACCCCGCCTCTCACCCACAGTCAGCTGGGATAGGCTCCAGCTTGCCTGCGACCCTGTAGAACAGGATAAGCAGCTACAGATAATGGATGGGCGATATAATTTTCAGTGAGAAATTATAGAAGTGAAAATTATATTCAAGCTGCAAATTATATATCTAACAGGTCAAATAACTCAAACCTGTGTACATCATGTTCATCTATTAGGCCTGAAAATGTCATGGATTTCACGAGTTAACAATTATTCGCCAAAGGTGAAGTGATTATCGGTGAATAATAACCGAAGTGAAGTTGAGGTTTTTATTTAAATAATATTAGCTGGTGTTGAGTGGTACGGTATATCAGATATATTCCATTCAGCTAGCATGATATTGAACGAGTCGAAGACGAGTAGCTGAATGGACTATATCTGATATACCATAAAAAAGCCAGCCAATATTATTATTATTATTATTATTATTATTATTATTATTATACATTCCTTTTGAGTGTTCAACACGTCTTTTTCTTTCAAAATTCTTTCAAAATCTTCCGTATTTAATGAAGCAAACCTGGCGGCCATGTTTGTTTATAAACTGTCACAGTTGCTCCCTAGCGCTGAAGTTTTATGTTTCCAATGTATCTCTTTTCCAGTTTTTCAATGTCCATTGGTATGTTTTTTCTCTTGTAAATATGCGTGAAGAATATCTAATGAAGTTTTGGGAGCCTTTCAGGTGTTCAACGCATCTGCCTTTTTCCTGGCGAACAAAGTAATGCTTCTGTGCATGCACAGCAGAAAACTCTCTCATTGGATATTTGCATCAGCTCCGACGTGTGATGTCATGTTGCATGTTGTCTTGACAACCATGCAATATCGTAAACCATATTCAATGCTCATTCTCCATTGGGTAGAGTGATATAATGCGCATAGGATAAGTGATATGCTAACAATATTGCATGCTATCAAACCAAATGAATGAAACCCACTAGAAGGGAACATAACACATGTTTTTATTCCATGAAAAAAGCATCCTGTATATAATATATATAATAATTGCCAATATTCACTGAGCCTGAGGCAGATAATTGTTTTAGTATGAATACACAGGTGATTTTTTTTTTAAATCATATTAAAAAAAAGTCATTTATTTCAGACTTCAAAAGTGGCATGCAAATGTAATAACGGTGCGGCACAGACTTGTGTCACTTGTCTGTGCCTACTCGCATAAAATATTTTGTTTTGAAATCGATAAAATAAATCATAATTCCACCTTCCCTTTGAATAGTTTTAGACCAAACTTCGTAGCATCTTTAGTGCCTTTAGGAACAGCATTTTCTTTCATCATTTGTAATTCTTCCTCATTTACGGTGACAAAGCGATTGGCCGCCATTTTGCCGAGTCGCTCGAGGTGATTATCGAGAAATAGTCTGAATTTCTCGACCAATCAGCGTGCACAATTTTCTATAATCACCTGTGTATTTATACTAATGGTTATTAATGGCCTTTTTAATACTAATGTTGGTCATTTTGCTCAGTATTTTGTATTAGGTACAGTATGTCCTGATGTTAAATTTCTGTGTCAGGTTTACCTGACATTTAAAATATTAACTGTAAATGTTAGTCAACTATTTAGATTGGTGACCTGCCCAGGGTGTACTCCACCTCTCTCACAAAGTCAGCCAGGATTGGCTCCAGCTTCCCCTGTGACCCTGAGGGATAAGATACTGGATAGATGCATGGATGGATGGATGGATGGTCAGTGCTTAATATATTGTATGTATACAGTACTGTGCAAAAGTCTTAGACAACGAAAATTTCTTCTTATCCTAACTTTGTGTTAGATTTTTTTATGAAAAAAAAGAAACCTTACAGGAAAAAATTTCTATGTTAGTATAAAGAAGGTAACATATTATGTAAAAGACAAAAAAAGTGAAGATTTCCAATTTGCAGGGGTTACCTGCAAAAACAAGTATGATATTCAAAGTTTCCAAAAGAACTGTGGCAGATGTTTAGAAAACCCTCCCAGCTAATTTATTCATAAACATGCATTAAATATACCTGAGACTACTGCTGGATTTTAAAGACAAAGGGTTGTCAGGTCAAATATGTACTTCGTTTAATTTAGTACTGTTTACTGCTCTTTATAGAAGTTTTTCATGTGAATAACAATTCATTTCATTCTAATCTTTGCTTTAACTCTTTACCCCTTAATGACGACATATGACGACCCCATGTATATCCCATAATGACGACATATGATGCCTTGTCTAAAACCTTGTCAAAATCTTGTCTTTAGACTTTTTTTTTTGTACAGTGCCTTGAAAAAGTATTCATACCCCTTGAACTTTTTCACATTTTTCCACCTTACAACCACGAACTTAAAAGTTTTTTACTGAGATTTTATGTGATAGACCAACACAGAGTAGCACATAATTGTGAAGTGAAATGAAAATGATAAATGGTCTTCAAAATTTTAAACAAATAAAAATCTGAAAAATGTGGTGTGCATTAGTATTCAGCCCCCTGTACTCTGATACCTCTAAATACAATCCAGTGCAATCAATTGCCTTCAGAAGTCATCTAATTAGTTAATAGAGTCCTATTGTGTGTAATTTACTCTCAGCATAAATACACTTGTTCTGTGAAGGCCTCAGTGGTTTGTTAGAGAACACTGAAGAACAAACAGCATCATGAAGACCAAAGAACTCACCAGACAGATCAGGGATAAAGTTCTGGAGAAGTTTAACGCAGGGTTAGGTTATAAAAAAAAATATCCCAAGCTCTGAACATCTCAAGAAGCACTGTTCAATCCATCATTCAAAAATGGAAAAAGTATGGCACAACTGCAAGCCTACCAAGACATGGCCGTCCACCTAAACTGACAGAGCGAGCAAGGAGAGCACTGGTCAGAGAAGCAGCCAAGAGGCCCATGATCACTCTGGAGGAGCTGCAGAAATCCACAGCTCAGGTGGGAGAATCTGTGCACAGGACAACTATAAGTTGTACACTCCACAAATCTGGCCTTTTTGAAAGAGTGGCAAGAAGAAAGCCACTGTTGAAAGACAGGCATAAAAAGTCTCGTTTGCAGTTTGCCAGAAGCCATGTAGGGGACACAGCAAACATGTGGAAGAAGGTGCTTTGGTCAGATGAGACCAAAGTTGAACTTTTTGGCCTAAATGCAAAGCGCCATGTGTGGCGGAAAACTAACACTGCTCATCACCCTGCACACACCATCCCCACTGTGAAACATGGTGGTGGCAGCATCATGCTATGGGGATGCTTTTCTTCAGCAGGGACAGGGAAGCTGGTCAGAGTTGATGGGAAGATGGATGGAGCTAAATACAGGGCAATCCTGGAAGAAAACCTGTTGGAGGCTGCAAAAGACTTGAGACTGGGAAGGAGATTCACCTTCCAGCAAGACAATGACCCTAAACATACAGCCAGAGCTACAATGGAATGGTTTAGATCAAAGAATATTCATGTGTTAGAATGGCCCAGTCAAAGTCCAGACCTAAATCCCATTGAGCATCTGTGGCAAGACTTGAAAATTGCTGTTCACAGACGCTCTCCATCCAATCTGGCTGAACTTGAGCTATTTTGCAAAGAAGAATGAGCAGAAATTTCAGTGTCTAGATGTGCAAAGCTAGTAGAGACATACCACAAAAGACTTGCAGCTGTAATTGCAGCAAAAGGTGGCTCTACAATGTATTGACGCAGGGGGGCTGAATACTAATGCACACCACATTTTTCAGATTTTTATTTGTTTAAAATTTTGAAGACCATTTATCATTTTCATTTCACTTCACAATTATGTGCTACTCTGTGTTGGTCTATCACATAAAATCTCAATAAAAAACTTTTAATTTCGTGGTTGTAAGGAGGTGGAAAAATGTGCAAAAAGTTCAAGGGGTATGAATACTTTTTCAAGGCACTGTAAATATGTTGTCAGGGTGAACAGTATATACATATACAAGGGTGGCTGTAGCAACAGCTTTAAGGGGTAAAGAATTAAAGCATTTCTTTGCATATGCGTAACACTTCTGCACAGTGCTGTACACTCACCATCTACTTTCTATGGAACACTTGTACATCTGCACAATCATGCAGTTATCTAATCTGCCAATCATGTGGCAGCAGCACAAGGCAAATAATCATGCAGATGCAGGTCAAGAGCTTCAGTTAAAAGTAGACGGCCTTTCGATTTCATAAAATCGATGAAATTTAGTTCCCTCTGAAATTTGGTCATCGTGATATATGTTTATTTCTGTAATATCAAAAAAAAAAAAAACAGGCCATTAAATAACCAGGAAGTTATTTTAATTTAAGGGGATTCCCTAGCAAATAACACGCATGAAATTGCTCGCTTCGTGCAGTCAAGTAAACAGAGGAAGTCCAGTATGTGCATGTGCAAGTTCACCTTTCAGCGTCATCTTCTTCTTCTTCTTTAGGGCTTTATGGTAGCTGGCATCCAGTGTTGCATTACTACCATCTACAGGTTTATCTTTGACCGTGCACTGACAGTTCCATCATTCTGTCACTAAACGAACAGCTGATCACACCGAGGTGCTCGCTGACCGCAGATATTTATTAGTTTGGTCCTGCGTTTCCTTTCCTTCACAACATAACATCTTTTCTTCTCACTTTCCATTACTGTAGTCGGTCTTTCACGTTTCATTTGCGTCCTCCATTTTCCTTTCCTGTTTCACATTTGTATCCCACAATGCCTTGCGCGAACGGGGAAAGCCCACCACGTGATGTGTCACGGTGCAGCAAGAAATAATAGTGGAGAATTTAGGGCCATGTGGCCCAAAATTTATTAATTGTTTGATTTAAAAAAAAACTAATAAAATTGGAAGACTGTGATTTGAATTCAGTAGCTTTCGGTACACTAAACAAAAATAATTGGATGTCATGAAAAATTCTTTTTATGACCTAAACCTGAAAAATCTGAAAGTCAGTCTACCTTTAATGTTTGTATCAAATATCAGAATAAAGAAAATGTATGATCTGTGTGACTTTGATTGTGGCATGGTACCAGATGAGCTGGTTTGAGTGTTTCAGAAACTGCTGATCTCCTGGGACTTTCACACACAACAGTCTCTAGAGTCTAATAATAATAATAATAATAATAATAATAATAATAATAATAATAAAAACACTGAGTGAGTGACAGTTTTGTGGATGGAAAAAGACAGAAAAAGAAAAGAAAGCACAACTTTATTCATGACACACTTGTGAAATTTCCTCTCTGCATTTAACCCATCTGAAGCAGTGAACATACACATGCACACACGTGAGCAATGAGCACACACACACACCCAGAGCAGTGGGCAGTCATTCTAACAGCGCCCGGGGAGCAGTTGGGAGTTAGGTGCCTCGCTCAAGGGCACCTCAACCCAAGGCCGTCCCATATTAACCTAACTGCATGTCTTTGGACTGTGGGGGAAACCGGAGCACCCGGAGGAAACCCACACAGACACAGGGAGAACATGCAAACTCCACACAGAAAGGCCCTCGCCGGCTGCTGGGCTCGAACCCAGAACCTTCTTGCTGTGAGGCAACAGTGCTTACTGCTACACCACTGTGCCACCCAAGAGAGGTCCGAGGAAAATGGCCAGATTGGTTTGAGCTGCCAGGAAAGATACAGTGACTCATATAATCACTCTTTACAACTGTGGTGAGTAGAAAAGCATCTCAACCTGCACAAACCATCAAACACTGAGGTGGATGGGCTACAACAGCAGAAAACTATACTGAATTCCCCTCGTGTCAGCCAAGAACAAGAATCTGAGGCTATCATTGGCACAGGTTCCCCCAAACTTAATCATGTCAAGGTTGAAGGATTTTAGTCACATGTCTTCAGACATTCAGTGGATTTTCTGTTGTGCATGCACTGTCAGAAATAGGGGTACAGTAGGAGTCAATTTCTGTTCCTGAAAGGTGCAATCTACACTAATGTACCCCCTACTGTACCTCAAGGTAACTATGTGTACCTTTTTAGGTACATATATGTTCCCAAGCATATACAACCCCAATTCCAAAAAAGTTGGGACAAAGTACAAATTGTAAATAAAAACGGAATGCAATAATTTACAAATCTCAAAAACTGATATTGTATTCACAATAGAACATAGACAACATATCAAATGTCGAAAGTGAGACATTTTGAAATTTCATGCCAAATATTGGCTCATTTGAAATTTCATGACAGCAACACATCTCAAAAAAGTTGGGACAGGGGCAATAAGAGGCTGGAAAAGTTAAAGGTACAAAAAAGGAACAGCTGGAGGACCAAATTGCAACTCATTAGGTCAATTGGCAATAGGTCATTAACATGACTGGGTATAAAAAGAGCATCTTGGAGTGGCAGCGGCTCTCAGAAGTAAAGATGGGAAGAGGATCACCAATCCCCCTAATTCTGCACCGACAAATAGTGGAGCAATATCAGAAAGGAGTTCAACAGTGTAAAATTGCAAAGAGTTTGAACATATCATCATCTACAGTGCATAATATCATCAAAAGATTCAGAGAATCTGGAAGAATCTCTGTGCGTAAGGGTCAAGGCCGGAAAACCATACTGGGTGCCCGTGACCTTTGGGCCCTTAGACGGCACTGCATCACATACAGGCATGCTTCTGTATCGGAAATCACAAAATGGGCTCAGGAATATCTCCAGAGAACATTATCTGTGAACACAATTCACCATGCCATCCGCCGTTGCCAGCTAAAACTCTATAGTTCAAAGAAGAAGCCGTATTTAAACATGATCCAGAAGCGCAGACGTCTTCTCTGGGCCAAGGCTCATTTAAAATGGACTGTGACAAAGTGGAAAACTGTTCTGTGGTCAGACGAATCAAAATTTGAAGTTCTTTATGGAAATCAGGGACGCCGTGTCATTCGGACTAAAGAGGAGAAGGACGACCCAAGTTGTTATCAGCGCTCAGTTCAGAAGCCTGCATCTCTGATGGTATGGGGTTGCATTAGTGCATGTGGCATGGGCAGCTTACACATCTGGAAAGACACCATCAATGCTGAAAGGTATATCCAGGTTCTAGAGCAACATATGCTCCCATCCAGACGACGTCTCTTTCAGGGAAGACCTTGCATTTTCCAACTTGACAATGCCAAACCACATACTGCATCAATTACAGCATCATGGCTGCGTAGAAGAAGGGTCCGGGTACTGAACTGGCCAGCCTGCAGTCCAGATCTTTCACCCATAGAAAACATTTGGTGCATCATAAAACGGAAGATACGACAAAAAAGACCTAAGACAGTTGAGCAACTAGAATCCTACATTAGACAAGAATGGGTTAACATTCCTATCCCTAAACTTGAGCAACTTGTCTCCTCAGTCCCCAAACGTTTACAGACTGTTGTAAAGAGAAAAGGGGATGTCTCACAGTGGGAAACATGGCCTTGTCCCAACTTTTTTGAGATGTGTTGTTGTCATGAAATTTAAAATCACCTAATTTTTCTCTTTAAATGATACATTTTCTCAGTTTAAACATTTGATATGTTATCTGTGTTCTATTCTGAATAAAATATGGAATTTTGAAACTTCCACATCATTGCATTCCGTTTTTATTTACAATTTGCACTTTGTCCCAACTTTTTTGGAATCGGGGTTGTAAGTATATAAAGGGTACAAATAAGTACCTTAGACAGTACTGCCTCAGTGACAAGTTGTTGTACCCCTAAAGGTACAATAATGTACTTTATTTCCTGAGAGTGTGTCTATTAATTTAATTTAACATTTTCCCATGATTAATGTTATTTCACACATGATTCTTCTTACACAATTCACGTATTTCAATTATTCACGTGTGGCATGTGGCTTTGGTTTTTACATGTACTTTTCTCACATGGATAATCCTTTTTCACATGTGATCACATATTGTTTACAGAATCTTATGATAAACTTATGACCATCTGTGCAGTGCATGCGATTTTTCCATAAGGTCTGGTTTTCTGGCATTAGTACACTTTAGATTCCTCATAAAATATTTCATCCTACACAGAGTATTCAGATAATCTAAACATGTCCTAGCAGAAACAAGCCTGCTCTAAATTTATGCAGGAAACGACACAGAGGAAAACTCTGAGGACATTAAAGAAAGTGTAGTGTTTTCAGTTTGACTGCAGGTGTGCAGAGAAATGCAGATATCCACCACTGCATGATTACATCAAACGAGCTTATTTGCTCAGCGATCATTTGCATTGCACTTTTTAAGTCCTAATCACCAATGCAAATGTATTCCTATCAAATTTGCATCAGCGCTTTTCCTGCCAAGACAAAGCTGCCTCGGGTTTCCTTGGAGATGACAAAGTAAAAGTGCTAACAAGTATACACGGCCCACGTTTGTACATGGACACACTCACACATGCACTGTCTCAATCTTTAAAAAATGGTTCTTTAAGGGTCCATTAGATTGTTACAGGTTCTTCCTTAGCTTCCCTTTTTATTCTAACACTCTGTTGTAGGATTCGACATAGAATTTAAGGGTTCTCCAGAGGGACAACTAAAGAACCCATAATTATCCGATGAACCTTAAAGAACCCTTGAAGAATGTCAGTAATGGTTCCTTAGAAATCTAAGAAACATTAATTATTCAATTAATTTAAAGAACCCTGTTTTCTAAAAGTTATCATATATGCATGTGCATGTATATGTACAAATAAAAAAAGGCCTTTCTGTGTAGAATATTTAAGGGTTCCCCAGTGGAGCAACTGAAGAACTGTTAAGGGTTCCAGAGGAAGAACATTCTTGAGTAATTGTACTTCTTTGTACAACCCTGATTCCAAAAAAGTTGGGATAAAGTACAAATTGTAAATAAAAACGGAATGCAATAATTTACAAATCTCAAAAACTGATATTGTATTCACAATAGAACATAGACAACATATCAAATGTCGAAAGTGAGACATTTTGAAATTTCATGCCAAATATTGGTTCATTTTAAATTTCATGACAGCAACACATCTCAAAAAAGTTGGGACAGGGGCAATAAGAGGCTGGAAAAGTTAAAGGTACAAAAAAGGAACAGCTGGAGAACCAAATTGCAACTCATTAGGTCAATTGGCAATAGGTCATTAACATGACTGGGTATAAAAAGAGCATCTTGGAGTGGCAGCGGCTCTCAGAAGTAAAGATGGGAAGAGGATCACCATTCCCCCCAATTCTGCGCCGACAAATAGTGGAGCAATATCAGAAAGGAGTTCGACAGTGTAAAATTGCAAAGAGTTTGAACATATCATCATCTACAGTGCATAATATCATCAAAAGATTCAGAGAATCTGGAAGAATCTCTGTGCGTAAGGGTCAAGGCCGGAAAACCATACTGGGTGCCCGTGATCTTCGGGCCCTTAGACGGCACTGCATCACATACAGGCATGCTTCTGTATTGGAAATCACAAAATGGGCTCAGGAATATTTCCAGAGAACATTATCTGTGAACACAATTCGCCGTGCCATCCGCCGTTGCCAGCTAAAACTCTATAGTTCAAAGAAGAAGCCGTATTTAAACATGATCCAGAAGCGCAGACGTCTTCTCTGGGCCAAGGCTCATTTAAAATGGACTGTGGCAAAGTGGAAAACTGTTCTGTGGTCAGACGAATCAAAATTTGAAGTTCTTTATGGAAATCAGGGACGCCGTGTCATTCGGACTAAAGAGGAGAAGGACGACCCAAGTTGTTATCGGCGCTCAGTTCAGAAGCCTGCATCTCTGATGGTATGGGGTTGCACTAGTGCGTGTGGCATGGGCAGCTTACACATCTGGAAAGACACCATCAATGCTGAAAGGTATATCCAGGTTCTAGAGCAACATATGCTCCCATCCAGACGACGTCTCTTTCAGGGAAGACATTGCATTTTCCAACATGACAATGCCAAACCACATACTGCATCAATTACAGCATCATGGCTGCGTAGAAGAAGGGTCCGGGTACTGAACTGGCCAGCCTGCAGTCCAGATCTTTCACCCATAGAAAACATTTGGCGCATCATGAAACGGAAGATACGACAAAAAAGACCTAAGACAGTTGAGCAACTAGAATCCTACATTAGACAAGAATGGGTTAACATTCCTATCCCTAAACTTGAGCGACTTGTCTCCTCAGTCCCCAGATGTTTACAGACTGTTGTAAAGAGAAAAGGGGATGTCTCACAGTGGGAAACATGGCCTTGTCCCAACTTTTTTGAGATGTGTTGTTGTCATGAAATTTAAAATCACCTAATTTTTCTCTTTAAATGATACATTTTCTCAGTTTAAACATTTGATATGTCATCTATGTTCTGTTCTGAATAAAATATGGAATTTTGAAACTTCCACATCATTGCATTCTGTTTTTATTTACAATTTGTATTTTGTCCCAACTTTTTTGGAATTGGGGTTGTACTTCCTGTACTTAAGGACCATTTTGGAAGATTTGTATTCAATATTATTGAAGTTGAATGCTTGTACTCTTACTCAAGTAATAATAATAATAATAATAATAATAATAATAATAATAATAATGCTTCTATTGCACACATTTACATATCAATATGATCAAATGCTCATTACAAGATTAAAATCAACATAAAATATGACAAAGACACAAAATAGCTACAAAATATTTACAAGAGAAAACCCGATTTTACATTTACATTTTCATTTTGCCCAACACTCATTAAAAATCTCAAGTAACATTTTCTATTTTTCTGTTTTTTTGTTTTTATCTTTTGCTGGATTCATCAGCAATTTGTAGAATGACACGTCTCCTTCAACTCCTGTGAAACAAAATATCAGCTTTTAAAAAACTGTCAGCAGTCAGGAAAACTCTAATTAATTAACTAACTAACAACACTTTTTATCAGCTAAAAATATTTACATTTACTCTTGAATATTTGAATGATTTGTGACTTAGATGACCAGTCAAAAATTTGGACACACCTTTGAATTCAATGTTTTTTTCTTTATTTTTATTCATCAAAAGTCACTTCATGTCTTAAAGTAATGATGGATGTCATTTCTCTTTACTTAGTTGAGCGCTTCTTGACATAATATGGATTTCTACAGTTGTGGAATAGGGCTATTTACTGTATTTTTATTATTTACTATTTACTGTTTGAGCTCAAACGCATTAAGAAGGCAAGAAATTGCACTAATTAACTTTTGATGAGGCACAACTGTTAATTGAAAAGCATTCCAGGTGACTACCTCATGAAGCTGGTTAAGATAATGCCAATAGTATGTAAAGAGTCATCAAGGTAAACACTGGCTACTTTGAAGAATCTAAAATATGAAACATATTTTGTTTGTGTTTAACATTTTTTTTGTTTACCACATAATTCCATATATGTTCCAGATGTTATTTCATAGTTTTGATGTCTTCAGGATTGTTCTACAGCGTAGGAAATAGTCAGAATACAGAAAAACCTATGAATAAGTAGGGGTGTCCAAACTTTTGACTGGTACTGTACGTTCAAGTACATTTTTGGCTCCATTGTTCCACTTTAACTGAATATGGTTTTGACACAGTACCAACACTTTTACTTAAGTGCATGTATCTTTTCCAACCCTGAAGGGTGAATGGGCTGTTTGGGCTCAGCGATCAGGTGAAATCTGAAAGTTAGTACCAACAGAGACTGCTATTACTTTTGATAGGGCAGTCACTACCTTCCTTCCCTTCCTCTCCTTAAAGGAGATACACAGAACCTTTATTTTTAAATAAATTTCTGAGTGGACAGTATCTCCATCCTTGACTCTTGTATGCTGCATAAATGGGAATAAAAAATATACATATTTTTGAGAGTTAAAATCGACTGCAAAGTTGGCATTCGAGCCGCCCCGCTGAGCCAGCCAGCCCTGAGCACGTGATGTCACAGCGGGAACCGGTTTTAAGACCAAGGCCTTTTACAGCTATAGTCCAAAGTCATATAAATAAAAATTTTATGGCGAAAGTAAGAAATACCGTTACTGACTTGCTCAACTAAGACTGATTTGACTTCATTGATTGTGGGTTGACTCTCATTAAAACAGGATAGGTGTTGTAAGTTATGCAACATGCATGTACATGCATGCATTTTCACTGATAAAATGTAAAAGGCTGATTAAATAATCAGATGAACTGAGACAATCACATTCTGAAGCAAATTAAATAATCTTATACCGGTAACTTAAACACACAATACAAGTTACATGTATTAATCTAAATGCAGGTAAACAACGAGTGTTGTTTTTGTTGTTTTGTATCCGAATGAGAGTCGGAGCTTACCCGTCTGTGTTCTCGCTTCTTGAAGGCCGACCTTGTGGCTGAATGTTTTGAAACAATCTGACTTTCAGTTGTTTGTTCAGTTCTCCGTTCATTCGCTTCTTCCATGTAATAAAAATAATAAAAATAATAATGCATTTTATTTAGAAGTGCCTTTCAAAACACTCAAGGACACTATACAAACAGTAAAAACAAGAGTAAAAACAATGGTAAAAACAGTAAAACAAGACACAATAAAAGCACAGAGAAAGTAAATAGAGAATTTAGAGATGGTAAAAGTCACAATGAATATGCTAACTGAAACAAGTGAGTTTTCAGTCTGGATTTGAATAGAGGTAGAGAGTCGATATTACGTATGTCGGGGGGGAGTGAATTCCAGATTGGGGGAGCAGAGCGACTGAAAGCTCTACTCCCCATAGTACTGAGGCGGGCAGAGGGGACAGTGAGGAAGATGGAGGAGGAGGATCGGAGGGAACGAGAGGGGGTAGCCATGTGGAGAAGATTGGACAAATATGGAGGGGCAAGATTATGGATGGCCTTGAATGTGTGGAGGAGAATTTTGAAATTGATCCTGTATTTGATAGGGAGCCAGTGGAGAGTCTGTAGTGTTGTGGTGATGTGATGAAAAGAGGGCGTATTGGTGATGATACGGGCAGCTGAATTCTGGACCAATTGGAGCTTATGAAGGGATTTTTGAGGGAGACCAAAGAGGAGAGAATTACAGTAGTCAGTGTGGGAGGTGACAAGACTGTGTACAAGGATGGAGGTGGTGTGGGAGGTGAGGGAGGGGTGAAGACGATTTATGTTGCGTAAGTGAAAATAAGCAGACCGTGTAATGTTATTGATATGAGAGAGGAAGGATAGAGAGCTGTCTAAGATGACACCCAGGCTCTTGACCTGAGGGGAGGGGGAGACTATGGAACCGTCAATTGAAAAGGAGATACTGTCAACTTTGGAGAGGGTGGATTTGGCGCCTACAAGGAGGACTTCAGTTTTGTCGCTGTTCAGTTTCAGGAAGTTAGAGGTGAACCAGGATTTGATTTCAGCTAAGCAGGTGGTAAGGGAAGGGGAAGGGAGGGTGGAAGAGGGTTTTCCAGACAGGTAGAGCTGGGTGTCATCTGCATAGCAATGAAAGTTGATATTAAATTTACGAAATATATTGCCGAGGGGAAGGAGGTAGGTGATGAAGAGGAGGGGCCCCAGGACAGAGCCCTAGGGCACGCCAGAGGTGACGTAAGGGGGAGATGGCAGCAATATCCAGTTTAGAAATAAGACGGCTGCTTCATTCATTCTCCATTCTCTCCATTACTGAGTACTCTGCCATTACTGCTCGGCTCAGGCAATTACTAAAACCCGGGACGGAATGGGACATCACTGGTTTTAGCAACAACCGTGGGGAGGTCACTGCCCGAGCAATATGTCCTGTCCCGTTCCATCCTGGGTTTTACCAACAACCCTTGGCTCACTCCAGTATAACTGGTGCAACTAGACTCACTTTCCTTTTAAAAAAAAACAACTTTCCTTTTCTTGTAGTTTTATTTAATTGTTGATACTGCACCCTCTTTCAATATGGGCTTATAGCCAACGCTCCTCAACAGATCAGAGGTCTTGTACGAGTCTTCAGTAAAATGTGCAGAGCAAAGGAGAGACCACTTCATAGGTGCCCAATGTGCCCGTGAACTTCTCGCAAAATGCATCCAAATCTTTGCAGTTTGAACATTCTTGGGCTATGAATGCAACGTAAATCCACCTTCTGTCATGTTGCTGCACCCGCCAGTAACACATCTACGTGGCATGGTGATAAATTTGCTCAAAATGGAAGCTCAAAGTTGCAGTCAGCTCTGTGTTTTAGTATAGTGGAAATGGCGATGAGACCGATAGAATTCCTGCTGTGACGTTACAGACGTCAAGGTCATTCACTCAGACCGCTACCTATATAAATCACTTTAATCATAAAAATTACTATATTAGATTTATTGTTAACGCTTAAAACTATCCCTGTGCCATTCTTGAGATCTCAAGGCATTTATAAACGAAAGTGAGGCCATGGCTCTGCGTATATGCTTTAAGCCTTAACATGTAAACATCCCTGCATTTAAGGCAGTTTCATGATGGTACCGCAGAGCACCTTCAAAACAGGAACAAGAAAGTTCAAACTTGAAGGTGGAGCAGTGCTGGAGTTTCCTCGCTGTTCAGAAATGTGAATACAGGAGCTCCATATATTCTTCCACCAGCCGTGCCCCCCCCCCCCCCCCCCCCATCTAAATTTGTATTTATTTCATGTCATGCTGGACCTTCTGAAGCTCAGCAGGGATGCTTCTGTGTTTTCTCATGTTCTGAGAGAAAAAAAGAGAGACGGCTAGAGCAAAAGAGAGGAAGGGTGAGAGCACAGAAATGTTTGTTACCCCCTCCCACACCAACCCCACCCTCCTTCTCTATTTCTCTACCTGTAAAAATCACAGCATTTCAACCACGCTGATAAGTTATTCACTCAGGACACTGCCTTCTAGAGCATATTTTCTCCAGAAAATGCAGCTTGTGACCCCTGCGATCATTTCCAAGGAGACATGATGCTGTGGAGAATGAGGTGCCCGTTGGAGGTAACTGTGCCTGAAAAGCATGCTTGAGTTTGGGGTATGCATGTCACACTTCAGAACAATAAACAGTCCATGCATGTGAAGTAATGCATGTTAACTGCACGCAATTATCCATATTACTATGTGGGAGGAAAGATGAGATATATTTCAATACAAATTCATTTACCACTAAATTATATGTAAGGTTAAGTTTACAGTACAGTCTAAGTAGTATCCTTATCTTGTAGTTTCACTTCACCAACTTCAGGAAAACCTTTCAATATTACTCTTTTTTTTAGATTCTCTTCCACTTTAATGCCAGCCAGGTGTAAAGATCAGATTATTATATCTTTGTGGCATGGGAGTTCATTGTATTGTTTTTAAAAATATTAAAAGTTCATTTTAGGCCTGCATGTTTACTGAAGGGTTACTTTCGTAAAATGGCTAGAGGGCAGAGGGCCTGACCTGGCTAGTCTGTGCTTAAAAAACTTCTTCAGTGCAGTAGTGTTTGCATAAGGGTGTGTATTGGATCGTGGAGTCATTCAAATGCTAATAAGTAAGGCTGCACATATGGTTTGGAGATGACATAAATATTTCAGAAATAGCGTGCTATTTTATCATTTATATTTTATGTATATATCTTGCACTGCATTCACTTTTACAGTGCATTTTGACTTCATGTAAACCCATTACGCTCATACATATAATCTTCCTTCCAGCCTAATCTTTATGTAAATGGTTTCTCCAGTAAAATGACCTTGTTGAATAATGTTCATTGCTGCACACTGAGTGCACAGATTTTTCCATTTAGGCATTGTGTACAGAGACTTCTCTTTTGCTGTTATCTTCCCTGGCTACGCTTCAGGACAGGGTTTACAATAGCACGTTGAAATGTTTAATGTAGTCCAAGGGGAATTATACAACAGAATAGAGCGTTGTTTGATTTGTGACTGAAAGGCAAAGCAGAGAAGTTTAGCTTGAGCTAAAATGAGTGACTGTATCTGGACTGTGTTCCACTGCAGCGCCATGACTTTTGTGTGTTCACGTATGCACACAAATGTATCAGGTGACACCTTGACTGATGTTGCTTGGATGTTGTGGCCATCTACTCTGGTGGCGAGGAAGGAGACGGATGGAGGGAGCAGCAGACGGGGAGGAGTGGAGGGGGAGAGAGAGAGAGAGAGAGAGAGAGAAACCCCACCTTTATCCCCAACGTGTCTTAACCAGTTTCTCACACAGTCAGCAATGAGCAAACGAACCAGTTTAAGGCTGTGTTGTGCATCCTTACATATAAAAATTTACACAGCTCACTGAACATTATTCCACCAATCAAATTACATTACCTAGATATTACCAAAGGGCTGCAATTATCTCACTCCAATCAAGTACATGTGGAATCACATTTGTGCCCAGGAGAGCATATGTCTCCGACGTTTCCCTTGTTCCCTCTGGAGAAAAGGAGGCACCATCTGCTTGTAAGGCTACACCAACAGGGCAGGCAGCATAGTCTCATTGAACATACTCACCAATAGCAAATGTCACTGATCTGGTTTCCTTTTTTGTTTTCTTTTTTATTTCATGCTTTTATTTATGTCTGAGAGTAATCTGATAATCGAATATTTCTTGAGAAAATGATTGCTGTCTGAATCGTTGACAATCTTTGGCACAATTTATAACTCTTAAATGGTGACTGAAAATAAATCACTAAACAACGTTAGTTTAGCAGGCTTCAAATACATAATATAGACCTAGCCTGCACAGAAGCTTGAACAGATATTCATTGTGAATATGTGTGACGTTGTCCTCATTAAAGGTTCTAACTACCCGAATGCTGACTCGAAATATATCATTATTCTTTTTTTTTTGGGTTATTCATTTTGAACTTTCCTACAGTGCATTCATTTTGATAGATGACTTGCAACCACATGATCAAAATATGCTAGGTCATGAGCGTCCGCCATGATGGTGGATATACTAGGATGGCAGCCGCTGAAAGCGTGTCTGTAAACAATGCTGAATTTTCTCAGTATTACCACGATTTGAACGGTCGAGTGAAGATTCAATACAAAGAGAAGATAGATATGTGTGGTTTTGACACATATTATTGAAAAAAGTCAGACTTTTCTGAAGATAAGACACTTCTACAGACCATCGAGTACCCAGATATCGCGTTCTATCTGGTTTGGCTGCTGAAGAATCAAATCTGACCTTGGGCGAAACATAGCCCATGTTCTGAGTGGGTGCCCAGTCTGGATTGTTTCTATCATATAATTTTGCTGGCGCTCCTAGAAGCGAAATAGTAATACACGTGTTAAAATTATAACAACGAGTGAGTGAACCACAACAAGAAAACGCTCATTTTTTAGCAAAATTCTAGCAACACGAAATAAAATTCTTCCATGATATTATTGAGAAAGCTTTTGAATCTCACCTGAGATAAAATGATGACTGCAAACACAAGCTGTTTTGGTTTTAGCCTCTGTTAGATCAGCCCTGCCGATGTTGTTCAGCCATGCTCGTCTCCTCTCCGTACTAAACCTCAGGGTTTCCTCACCCTCTTTCCGAATCACGGACAGAATTCTAAAAAATCGGAACGTGCTGCAGTCACGAGTACTGTTGTGACCACAACCATCTCATCTCATCTCATCTCATTATCTCTAGCCGCTTTATCCTTCTACAGGGTCGCAGGCAAGCTGGAGCCTATCCCAGCTGACTACGGGCGAGAGGCGGGGTACACCCTGGACAAGTCGCCAGGTCATCACAGGGCTGACACATAGACACAGACAACCATTCACACTCACATTCACACCTACGGTCAATTTAGAGTCACCAGTTAACCTAACCTGCATGTCTTTGGACTGTGGGGGAAACCGGAGCACCCGGAGGAAACCCACGCGGACACGGGGAGAACATGCAAACTCCACACAGAAAGGCCCTCGCCGGCCCCGGGGCTCGAACCCAGGACCTTCTTGCTGTGAGGCGACAGCGCTAACCACTACACCACCGTGCCGCCCGACCACAACCATATACAGCAAAAAGATATGGCAAAGCTAAAAGAACACTTAAAGCAGTGAAAAAACAAAGAGAGTCACACACGCGTGAGTATGTTTTGTATGGAATGTCGCTTGACCTTGCATTTGTATCTCCACCAACATGGCTAACATCTGGGTTTCTATTTTGCTTTGACATCACTTGCAAGTCAAGGATAGCTGCGTATTCTTGAAATTAAACCTGTATATATTGTGATCAATTCTGTCTACGACTAAATTATATATTTTTTAAATACTCACACAACTCACATTGCACAAAATTTATTCATTCATCTTCTTACTTACAGTGGGGCAAAAAAGTATTTAGTCAGCCACCAATTGTGCAAGTTCTCCCACTTAAAAAGATGAGCGAGGCCTGTAATTTTCATCATAGGTACACTTCAACTATGAGAGACGGAATGGGGGGAAAGAATCCAGGAAATCACATTGTAGGATTTTTAATGAATTAATTGGTAAATTCCTCGGTAAAATAAGTACTGTATTTGTCACCTACAAACAAGCAAGATTTCTGGCTCTCACAGACCTGTAACTTCTTCTTTAAGAGGCTCCTCTGTCCTCCACTCGTTACCTGTATTAATGGCACCTGTTTGAACTCGTTATCAGTATAAAAGACACCTGTCCACAACCTCAAACAGTCACACTCCAAACTCCACTATGGCCAAGACCAAAGAGCTGTCAAAGGACACCAGAAACAAAATTGTAGACCTGCACCATGCTGGGAAGACTGAATCTGCAATAGGTAAGCAGCTTGGTGTGAAGAAATCAACTGTGGGAGCAATTATTAGAAAATGGAAGACATACAAGACCACTGATAATCTCCCTCGATCTGGGGCTCCACGCAAGATCTCACCCCGTGGGGTCAAAATGATCACAAGAACGGTGAGCAAAAATCCCAGAACCACATGGGGGGACCTAGTGAATGACCTGCAGAGAGCTGGGACCAAAGTAACAAAGGCTACTATCAGTAACACACTACACCACCAGGGACTCAAATTCTGCAGTGCCAGACGTGTCCCCCTGCTTAAGCCAGTACATGTCCAGGCTCATCTGAAGTTTGCTAGAGAGCATTTGGATGATCCAGAAGAGGATTGGGAGAATGTCATATGGTCAGATGAAACCAAAATAGAACTTTTTGGTAAAAAACTCAACTTGTCGTGTTTGGAGGAGAAAGAATGCTGAGTTGCATCCAAAGAACACCATACCTACTGTGAAGCATGGGGGTGGAAACATCATGCTTTGGGGCTGTTTTTCTGCAAAGGGACCAGGACGACTGATCCATGTAAAAGAAAAAAATGAATGGGGCCATGTATCATGAGATTTTGAGTGAAAACCTCCTTCCATCAGCAAGGGCATTGAAGATGAAACGTGGCTGGGTCTTTCAGCATGACAATGATCCCAAACACACTGCCCGGGCAACGAAGGAGTGGCTTCGTAAGAAGCATTTCAAGATTCTGGCGTGGCCTAGCCAGTCTCCAGATCTCAAACCCATAGAAAATCTTTGGAGGGAGTTGAAAGTCCATGTTGCCGAGCGACAGCCCCAAAACATCACTTCTCTAGAGGAGATCTGCATGGAGGAATGGGCCAAAATACCAGCAACAGTGTGTGAAAACGTTGTGAAGACTTACAGAAAACGTTTGACCTCTGTCATTGCCAACAAAGGGTATATAAAAAAGTATTGAGATGAACTTTTGTTATTGACCAAATACTTATTTTCCACCATAATTTGCAAATAAATTCTTTAAAAATCAGATAATGTCATTTTCTGGATTTTTTTTTCTCATTTTGTCTCTCATAGTTGAGGTATACCTATGATGAAAATTACAGGCCTCTCTCATCTTTTTAAGTGGGAGAACTTGCACAATTGGTGACTGACTAAATACTTTTTTGCCCCACTGTACTTCCTTATGGTCTTCGTCATGTTATGATGATGGGGGACCCTTGAATGCCCTCAGTCGTTGACAATCATGTCTTTTGGCTGCCTTCGTCTGGAGGCATGCCTTGCAGAGCTCCTTTCCCGATGAGAGAGCGGTCTGCCAGGTGCTGCGATTCAGCGCAATCTGGTGCCAGTTGGCATTTATGCCGAAGAGCCGCAGGTCCTCCTTGGCAAAGTCTTTCCAATGCTTATGTGGACGATGCTTATCGCGCTTGCCCTGCTTAAATTCACCAAACAGCAGTTGCTTTGGTGTTCTAGAGTCATCCATTTGTGCCACATGGCCGAGCCAGCGTAGTCTGTTGTTTCGAAGCATGGTCTTGATGGTAGTAGAATAGTTGCGGTGGAGGACCTCAGCATTGGTCTTACGCTGCTGCCACTTGATGTTCATTATCTGTCGGCGCGATCTCTGGTGGAAAACTTCCAGACGGCTGATGTGGTGAACTAAGGTCGGCCATGTTTTGGAACCACGGAGGAGAGATGGTAGAATTATCGCCTTGTAAATGGTCAACTTAGTTGACAGACTAAGGCCTCTCCTGTTCCGGCACCTAGTACACAAAGCACTGAAAGCTGCTGCAGCGCGAGAGACTCAATGTTGGATCTCGGGGTCAAGAGGTGAATCATCTGACATGTTGCAACCAAGGTACGTAAACATGTGTGCATGCTTTAGTGGATGGTCATCGATCATGATGGAGGGGGAGTGATCGGACAGTACATGCATCACCTTCATCTTCAGTAACCTCTTTATCCTGGTCATAGTCAGGATCTAGAGACTATCCTGAGAACACTGGGTTCATTCTCAGGAAATAAAGTACATTATTGTACCTTTAGGGGTACAACAGCTTGCTACTGGGGCGGTACCCTCTAAGGCACTTACCCATACTTACCCTTTATATCTGTGGTCTCCAAACCACGGCCCGCGAGCCAACTACGGCCCGCGGGCAGCGACTTTATGGCCCGCCAAGTGACGTCTAAACAAAGGTCAGGCATGCGCAATGCGATCCCTCCACATCCCTGGGTGCCTTCCGCTAATCACAGAGTGAGTAAAACAATATATCATTGACAGATGAAATACTAACAACAGACAATGGCTACCACTTCAAAGAAACGTAAAGTTGACCGCGAAAATTGCCAGTTTAAACCGGAATGGACGGATGAGTTTTGTTTCATTTTACCGGCATATCAGAACGCTAAGCCAACATGCCTGATATGCATGCAAACTGTCGCAGTCTGCAAGGTTGACAACATCAAGAGGCACTTCAGAACTATGCATGCTAGCTTTAATTCCAACTTCCCAGAACATTCTGATCAACGCAGACAAAAAATAACCACCATGCAGTCTTCTTTAAAGCGCTCAGTTTTTAGAATTGAAACGTGTAACACGGCACATCAAAGGGCAAGAGCAGCGTCTTTACGTGTTTCGTGGAGTCTCGGAAAAGCAAAGAAACCTTTCACAGACGCAGCCATGGTTAAAGAGTGTGCGATTGGTATGGTGGAAGAGGTTTTATGCCACGATATGAAAACCCAGCAAACTGTCGTGGAGCTATTAAAGCAGGTACCGTTGTCAGCCAACACTACCGCAAGACGAGTCGAAGTTTTAGCCGAGGATTGTACATCCAAACTGAAGGCGGATCTCGTTAAAGCAGATGCCATGTCCCTGGCAATAGACTCGTCGTGTGACCGAACGGATATGGAGCAACTGTCTGTTTTTGTCAGATTTTTTGATGGGAATGCATTCAGGGAAGAGCTGCTATGTTTGCTTCCTCTACCTGGGCGCTCAACGGGGGAGATTATCTTTAACGAGCTGACACGGTTCTTTGAGAAGGCTGGCTTGGACGTGGACAAAATTGTGTCAGTTGTCACTGATGGAGCCCCGTCCATGGTGGGACTTCGACAGGGATTGGCGAGCAGGCTGTCCGCAATTAACCCAAAGATGTTGACATTTCACTGCATCATTCACCAGTCAGTGCTGTGCGCGAAACTCGACAACAAAATGAAAGATGTCATGGATTTTGTGACCAGGCTAGTGAATTTCATTCGAGCGAATTCAAGTCTGCAACACCGGGTTTTCCGAGCCTTCTTGGAAGAAATGTCAGCTGAGCACAGAGACCTTTTGCTGCAGAACGACGTGCGCTGGCTGAGCAAAGGCCGTGTGTTGGAGCGTGTGTGTGACCTGCACGCCGAGCTTGTTTCGTTCCTCTCCAGCCTGCAGAGTCAAAAAGCGCAACAGTTCCAGACTTTTTTGACCGATCGGAAGGAGATGGCATACGTGTGTTTTTTAAGCGACATAATGTCTCATCTGAATCACCTTAACCTTAAACTACAAGGCAAGAATCACACTGTTGCAGACATGTACGAAGCTATTGAAGCATTCCAGGGAAAGCTGAACATTTTCGAGAGAGACATTCGAGGGAGAAAGTTGCACTTTCCTCGTTTGCAACAGCACTGTGAAAAGAACGGCATGCGCGAAGATCCAGCAATGGTGCACTTCGTGACCAAACTGGCGGAGAACTTCAAGGAGCGATTTGAAAGCAACCGCAAGCTCTCCCGTGACATCCTCCTTTTTCTGAGACAGCCGTTCTCTGTGACGCCTGATGGCCAGTGGACATCGGAGGCCAAGAAACTGCTGCCTTCTATAGATGAAGCATCGCTTCAGATGGAGGTCTCGGAAATGGCAACATCCGACACGCTTAAAGCGCACCACCAGGAGCGCGAGTTGGCTGAATTCTGGATCAATGTCGACCGTGATCGATTCAGAAACACCAGATCAGTTGCAATGCTCCTTTTGACAAGTTTCCCCTCCACATACATATGTGAAGCCTCATTTTCGGCAATGAACTGTCTCAAAAATGACGCAAGAAACAGATTGTCTGACGCACACCTTGGCGATTGTTTGAAGATTGCCACAACAGAATACAAACCAGACTTCATGAAGGTTGCCTCCTCATCCAGTCACTGCCATCTCTCACACTGATTGGTGAGTAAAATATTTGTGTCTATCAGTAGTAGGCCTATTACTCAGTAAGCATTTTATTATCCCAGACATTTAATATCTGGTCTGTTTGCTCTCTCTCTATCTCTCTCTATCTCTCTCTTCAGTGACTGACGTGGCTGATATGGTCCTGCAGAATCCTCTATCTCTCTTCAGTGACTGATGTGGCTGATGCGGTCTTGTAGAATCCTGCACCTCTCTCTCTCTCTCTCTCTCTCTCCCCGGCTAGGAAGGTGGTTAGTTGTGTATAGTTTGTCCATTGCCCATGTATACTGCTTTTCCTGGCACTAGTGTGGCAGCAGATATAGTTGTGTGGCAGCTGATGTTTTATTTTACATTTTTAAAGAAAGCTGATGTTTTATTTTACATTTGTAAAGAAAGCTGATGTTTTATTTTACATTTTTAAAGAAAGTGATAATTCTGTGCACTGTCTCCCTCCCTCCCTGTGTGTGTGTGTGTGTGTGTGTGTGTGTGTGTGTGTGTGTGTGTGTGTGGAGGATGGTTGTTAGTTGTCCATACTTTGTAATACACAGCCCTTCTGGACACTTAATATTTGTTTTTTTTTTCATATTGCAAAATGTTTGCTACTGCGAGTAGGCCTAATAAAAATTACTATTTTTTTAGTACCACCTTCTGTGTCTTGCATGGCCATGTGGGGTGGGTGGGTTTGGGGTGGGGGGGTGGCTGCGGCCCTTGGCCTCACTTACTGTTCATAATTTGGCCCTCCATGAAAACTAATTGGAGACCACTGCTTTATATACTGCTTGGGAACATATATGTACCTTTTTGACCCTAAAAAGGTACAATCAGTTTCCTTGAAGTCCAGTAACGAGAAAGCCCTAGAGGGTACATTAGTGTAGACTGTACCTTGAAGGACAGAAATGGACTCCTATTGTACCTCTATTTCTAATAATTTGTGAGGTGGGAATACACCCTGGATGGGACCCCAGTTCATCGCAGGGGTTAATAAACAAAATATGTTTCATTGCTTTTCTTCAGCAAATGGGGATCTATCACTAGTGATTGATTTCAAAAGTTCTAAGTGATGTTAATTGCTACATACTGAGTATTATGCCAAAATAAGAGCAAAGTTGTAATACAGTAAAGAATGGATATATTCATTGTGATGCTTTTACATCTTAGGGGAGCTAAATGTCCCCACAAGGCTAGAAATATCTGACAGATTTTAGCTTTATTATTATTATTATTATTATTATTATTATTATTATTATTAATAAACCTTGCTTTAGTCACATTTCCTTCTGGTTACTGAGGTTAAGGCTAGGGTTAGGTTTAGACAAAGGGGTTATTAAAGGCAGGGGAGGTAATTTTGGAGAAACCAGCAAGAGTAACCTAGCTTTTGAAGGTATCCAAATGAAAAATCTCACCCCTTCCCTCCAAAGCCACTCCTCTAAAACACAGGAACACGCACTGCCTGATTACTGCTGCTGGAAAAGTCCACCAGAGAAAGAACTTGGCAGGGGTTGGAGGGTGTAGCGCGTTATAGTAATAGCCGAGCTCCCGAAGTGCTCAAAGCAAAGCTCTATACAGTGGGGCAAAAAAGTATTTAGTCAGCCACCAATTGTGCAAGTTCTCCCACTTAAAAAGATGAGAGAGGCCTGTAATTTTCATCATAGATACACTTCAACTATGAGAGACAGAATGGGGGGAATGAATCCAGGAAATCACATTGTAGGATTTTTAATGAATTAATTGGTAAATTCCTCGGTAAAATAAGTATTTGGTCACCTAAAAACAAGCAAGATTTCTGGCTCTCACAGACCTGTAACTTCTTCCTTAAGAGGCTCCTCTGTCCTTCACTCGTTACCTGTATTAATGGCACCTGTTTGAACTCGTTATCAGTATAAAAGACACCTGTCCACAACCTCAAACAGTCACACTCCAAACTCCACTATGGCCAAGACCAAAGAGCTGTCAAAGGACACCAGAAACAAAATTGTAGACCTGCACCACGCTGGGAAGACTGAATCTGCAATAGGTAAGCAGCTTGGTGTGAAGAAATCAACTGTGGGAGCAATTATTAGAAAATGGAAGACATACAAGACCACTGATAATCTCCCTCGATCTGGGGCTCCACACAAGATCTCACCCTGTGGGGTCAAAATGATCACAAGAACGGTGAGCAAAAATCCCAGAACCACACGGGGGGACCTAGTGAATGACCTGCAGAGAGCTGGGACCAAAGTAACAAAGGCTACCATCAGTAACACACTATGCCGCCTGGGACTCAAATCCTGCAGTGCCAGACGTGTCCCCCTGCTTAAGCCAGTACATGTCCAGGCCCGTCTGAAGTTTGATAGAGAGCATTTGGATGATCCAGAAGAGGATTGGGAGAATGTCATATGGTCAGATGAAACCAAAATAGAACTTTTTGGTAAAAACTCAACTTGTCGTGTTTGGAGGAGAAAGAATGCTGAGTTGCATCCAAAGAACACCATACCTACTGTGAAGCATGGGGGTGGAAACATCATGCTTTGGGGCTGTTTTTCTGCAAAGGGACCAGGACGACTGATCTGTGTAAAGGAAAGAATGAATGGGGCCATGTATCGTGAGATTTGGAGTGAAAACCTCCTTCCATCAGCAAGGGCATTGAAGATGAAACGTGGCTGGGTCTTTCAGCATGACAGTGATCCCAAACACACCGCCCGGGCAACGAAGGAGTGGCTTCATAAGAAGCATTTCAAGGTCCAGGAGTGGCCTAGCCAGTCTCCAGATCTCAACCCCATAGAAAATCTTTGGAGGGAGTTGAAAGTCCATGTTGCCCAGCGACAGCCCCAAAACATCACTGCTCTAGAGGAGATCTGCATGGAGGAATGGGCCAAAATACCAGCAACAGTGTGTGAAAACCTTGTGAAGACTTACAGAAAACATTTGACCTCTGTCATTGCCAACAAAGGGTATATAACAAAGTATTGAGATGAACTTTTGTTATTGACCAAATACTTATTTTCCACCATAATTTGCAAATAAATTCTTTAAAAATCAGACAATGTGATTTTCTGGATATTTTTTTTCTCATTTTGTCTCTCATAGTTGAGGTATACCTATGATGAAAATTATAGGCCTCTCTCATCTTTTTAAGTGGGAGAACTTGCACAATTGGTGACTGACTAAATACTTTTTTGCCCCACTGTACTAAAGAGAATATGGTAATGCATCGACCTTATTTTTGATGGCTTTTGCCACCATTTGACGTTCATACATGCACCACCACAGGGTACCTAGTCTTAAGTGCAAGGCAACATATCTCATAAACACGACCACTGGACAACAACATTTGTATCTTTATTTACATAAGATAGATAGGGTTTTATCCAGCGCTTATTCTTAAAGGTAGACTGCCTTTCGGATTTTTCAAGTTTAGGTCATAAAAAGAATTTTCCCTGACACCCAATTATTTTTGTTTAGTGGACCAAAAGCTACTGAATTCGAATCACAGACTTCCAATTTTATTAGGTTTTTTTTAATTTAACAATTAATGACTTGAGGGCTACGTGGCCCTAAATTCTCTACTATTTTTTCCTGCTTCACCATGACCCAATTCAAGATACTACGTTATGCATCATGTGGTGGGCTTTCCCCATTCGCGCAAGGCATTGTGGAATACAAATTTGAAACAGCAGAGAAAAATGGAGGATGTGAATGAAACGTGAAAGACTGACTACAACAGAAAAAGTAACAGAAAGCAAGAAGAAAAGACGTTATGTTGTGAAGGAAAGGAAACGCAGGACCAAACTAATAAATATTGGCGGTCAGCGAGCACCTCGGTGTGATCAGCTGTTTGTTTAGCGACAGAATGATGGAACTGTCAGTACACGATCAAAGATAAACCTGTAGATGGCAGTAATGCAACACTGTGGATGCCAGCTGCTGTAAAACCCAAAAGAAGAAGAAGAGGAAGGTAAACTTGCACATGCGCACACCAGACTTCCTCTGTTTGCTTCAAGTTTACTCAAATCAAGTTTATTTGTACAGCGCTTTTAACAATAAACATTGTCGCAAAGCAGCTTTACAGAATTTGAACGACTTAAAACATGAGCTAATTTTATCCCTAATCTATCCCCAATGAGCAAGCCTGTGGCGACGGTGGCAAGGAAAAACTCCCTCAGACGACATGAGGAAGAAACCTCGAGAGGAACCAGACTCAAAAGGGTGCACAAAGCGAGCGATTTCATGCACATTATTTGCTCGGGAATCTCCTCAAATTACATAACTTCCCAGCTACAGAATGGCCTGATATTTTGTGAGATATTACAGAAATAAACATATATAACAATGATCAAATTTCAGAGGGAACTAAATTTCACTGATTTTATGAAATTGAAAGGCCGTCTAGCTTTAATTTGCTTATTTTAAAAAAATAACATGGGATAATTTACTAACACATTTTACACTCAGGTGGTGTAGTGGTTAGCACTGTCGCCTCACAGCAAGAAGGTTCTGGGTTTGATCCCAGTGGCTGACGGGGGCCTTTCTGTGCGGAGTTTGCATGTTCTCCCCGTGTCTGCATGTGTTTCCTCCAGGTGCTCCGGTTTCCCCCACAGTCCAAAGACATGCAGGTTAGGTTAACTGGTGACTCTAAATTGAGCGTAGGTGTGAATGTGAGTGTGAATGGTTGTTTGTCTCTGTGTCAGCCCTGTGATGACCTGGTGACTTGTCCAGGGTGTACCCCGCCTCTTGCCCATAGTCAGCTGGGATAGGCTCCAGCTTGCCTGTGACCCTGTAGAACAGGATAAGCGGCTACAGATAATGGATGGATGGATTTTACACTCATCAGGAACTCTGCTTTTACACAGTGCTTAAATATATATTATCCAACTACCTTATGCCTCCTTCACATATAAGAAACCATCTAACATTATCATAATGAATGTTAACAATGAACATGACTATTATTAGTTCTGACAGCTGTCGACTAGCTCACTAGCCTTAGCAATATGTCTGCAATATGGTTTCCTAGCCTTGTGGAAGACTCTGGTCATGTGTAATGAGTTCACAGACAGAGTGTGTACAGGTAGGTATGCCAATCAATTATTTCATTCAGACTAAATGAAATAACTAGATAGGCTTTTTATAGCCATACGACTGCCAGAGATGATGGATTGTTTTTATACCCTGCCCAAATGAGGTTTGGCGGGGGATATAGAAATGGGTTCCCTCCGGCTGACCGTCCAGTCACGTTTTCATTTCCAAGCCATATCTTTAAAACTACTGAAGATATCTTCATGAAACTTTGTATGCATATCAAGCAACATGTGAACTGATGCCTTTTGGTATTTTGGATTTTTGAAAAAAATATTTTACAAATTTTTACATAAAAAATAGATTTTGACTTGGTTTCTAAGAGCAATGTTCGTTTCCGGAGCATATATCCAAAATTATTCATGGTACAGATTTGAAACTTGGTATAGATGTTAATAAGGTGATGTAGCTGTGCCTTTTCATACTAAGAAATCTGAGAAATTTAAATTTTTCATGTTTCCATGGAAACAATTTCAGACTTGGTCTCTCAGGTTAGTCTTAGGTGTAGGTTTTGTTTCCGGAGCAGAACTTGAAAACTATGAGTGGTATGGTCTTGAAAGTTGGTATATGTGTTGATGAAGTAATGTATATGTGCCTTTTGATACTAAGAAATGTGAGAAATTTTAATTTTTAGCTCACCTGGACCAAAGGTCCAGTGGGTTTATGCCATGGGCTGCTGAGGTCGGTGTAAAGAGGTAGGGTTGGTTTCCTGCAGCAGAACTTGAAAAATGTGACAAATAATATCTTGCAACTTGGTATATAGTTGGTATATAGGGCGGGGGATATAGACGATTCTGTCTTCTTGTTGTTGTTTTTTTCCCTTTTTATTGTCAGAGTGGAGTTTGCATGTTCTCCCCGTGTCCGCGTGGGTTTCCTCTGGGTGCTCCGGTTTCCCCACAGTCCAAAGACATGCAGGTTAGGTTAACTGGTGGCTCTAAATTGACCATAGGTGTGAATGTGAGTGTGAATGGTTGTCTGTGTCTATGTGTCAGTCCTGTGATGACCTGGCGACTTGTCCAGGGTGTACCCCGCCTTTCGCCCATAGTCACTTGGGATAGGCTCCAGCTTACCTGCAACCCTGTAGAACAGAATAAGCGGCTACAGACAATGGATGGATGGATGGATGGATGGATGGATGGATGGATATTGTCAGAGCATTTGATTTATTCATTGATTGATTGCTGTTGGGATGTAATGATAATTTCAAGAAATACAGGGTTAGTCAAAATGATGTTAACACTAATGGATTATTTTTCTCCTGCAGATAGATGTACGCCACGGGTGACAGATTAAATGGTACTGTTGCTCTCTGGTTTTTGTGTGTTGAATATGAAGTTGAACAGGTTGAGACCGTCCTGTAAATCATCTTGCACATACAGTATGATGTACGTTTTGTGAATAAATGGTTTATACATAGTTTTCACTGATGTCACAGCATTCCGGGGAAAGCCCTTCAGCCGCCATCTTGTGGGGCAAACAAAACGGACCATCGCCATTACCGGCTACGTTATCTCGGACGAATTTATGAAGTTATATAGTCAGTTTTCTAAAATAAAGATCAATGTCGGCAAAATCAAGCAAACAGAAGTATATAGATACATTAGACGACATCTCACGACAACAGTATGCAGCCAAACTGGCCTTGATTGGGGGAATTGACCCCTATGAAGTGGACAAAGATGCATTTTCAAGTGACTATGCAGGGCTGCCAAAGCCTGAAACTGCCAAAGCCTGAAACTGCCAAAGCCTGCTCCAAAGCCTGAAACTGACTTCATCAAACTTTAAAGGCTGTCTGATATATACAACTTTATATATTCTGCAGCGCGCCTTTTGGCGGATGCCGCCTTTTCACGGCTGAATCGCGCAGATCCGATTTTTTTTGGGGGGGGGGGCGTTGGAGTGTCTGATTATAATTTCAAAGTAAATTCTGTATTAAAATTACTAAATAAGCAAATCCATTACAGTCCATGAAACATAGGAAGTATAAGGATGAGAAAAAAAACAGTTTAAATCGGAAAGCTGTGGGGGAGGAGAGAGAGAGTGGGAGGGGGGAGAGAGAGAAATAGGGAGGGGGAGAGAGAGAAAGAGGGAGGGGGAGAAAGAGGGAGAGAGATAGGGAGGGGGAGAGGGAGGGAGAGAGGGGGGAGAGATGGGAGGGGAAGAGAGGGGGAGAGAGAGAGGGAGGGGAGAGGGAGAGTGGGAGGGGGGAGAGAGAGAAAGGGGGGGAGAGAGAGAAAGAGGGAGGGGGAGAGAGGGGGGGAGAGAGAGAAAGAGGGAGGGGGGAGAGAGAGAGGGAGCGAGAGAAAGAGGGAGGGGGAGAGAGGGAGGGGAGAGGTAGAGAGAGGGGGAGGGGGGAGAGATGGGAGGGGAAGAGAGAGGGAGAGAGAGAGGGAGAGAGAGAAAGAGGGAAAGGGAGGTAGAGAGAGAGGGAGGGGAGAGGGAGAGAGAGAGGGAGGGGGGAAAGAGGGGGAGAGAGAGAGGGAGGGGAGAGAGAGAGAGGAAGGGGAGAGGGTGAGAGGGAGAGGAGAGGGAGGGGGCGGGGGAGAGAGGAAGGGGGAGAGGGAGGGGGCGGGGGAGAGAGGAAGGGGGAGAGGGAGGGGGAGAGAGAGAGGGAGGGGAGGGGGAGAGGGAGGGGGAGTGGGAGAGGGAGAGAGAAGGAGGGGGAGAGAGGGAGGGAGGGGGAGAGCGAGAGGGAGAGGAGAGGGAGCGAGGGAGGGAGGGGAGAGAGAGGGGGAGGGGGAGAGAGGGAGGGGAGAGGGAGGGGGAGTGGGAGAGAGAAGGAGGGGGAGGGGGGGAGAGGAAGGGGAGGGGGAGAGCGAGAGGGAGAGAGAGAGGGGGAGGGGGAGAGGGGGGGTTGGGGGAGAGAAGGGAGGGGAAAGGGAGAGAGGGGAGAGGGAGAGAGAGAGGGGAGGGGGAGAGAGAGGGAGAGAAGGGAGGGGGAGAGAGAGGGAGAGGAGAGGGGAGAGGAGAGGGGAGGGAGAGAGAGGAGGGGGAGAGACAGGGAGAGGAGAGGGAGAGAGGGGAGGGAGAGAGAGAGGGAGGGAGAGGGAGAGAGAGAGGGGAGGGGGAGAGAGGGGGAGAGGGAGAGAGAGAGGGGAGGGGGAGAGAGAGGGAGAGAAGGGAGGGGGAGAGAGGGGAGAGGGAGAGAGAGAGGGAGAGGAGAGGAGAGGGGGGAGGGGGAGAGAGGGAGGGGAGAGGGAGGGGGAGTGGGAGAGAGAAGGAGGGGGAGAGAGGGGGGGAGAGGGAGAGGAAGGGGGGAGAGGGAGGGGGAGAGAGAGAGGGAGGGGAGGGGGAGAGGGAGGGGGAGTGGGAGAGGGAGAGAGAAGGAGGGGGAGAGAGGGAGGGAGGGGGAGAGAGGGGGGAGAGGAAGGGGGAGAGCGAGAGGGAGAGGAGAGGGAGCGAGGGAGGGAGGGGAGAGAGAGGGGGAGGGGGAGAGAGGGAGGGGAGAGGGAGGGGGAGTGGGAGAGAGAAGGAGGGGGAGGGGGGGAGAGGAAGGGGAGGGGGAGAGCGAGAGGGAGAGAGAGAGGGGGAGGGGGAGAGGGGGGGTTGGGGGAGAGAAGGGAGGGGAAAGGGAGAGAGGGGAGAGGGAGAGAGAGAGGGGGAGGGGGAGAGAGAGGGAGAGAGGGAGGGGGAGGGGAGAGAGAGGGAGAGGAGAGGGGAGAGGAGAGGGGAGGGAGAGAGAGGAGGGGGAGAGACAGGGAGAGGAGAGGGAGAGAGGGGAGGGAGAGAGAGAGGGAGGGGAGAGGGAGAGAGAGAGGGGAGGGGGGAGAGAGGGGGAGAGGGAGAGAGAGAGGGGAGGGGGAGAGAGAGGGAGAGAAGGGAGGGGGAGAGAGGGGAGAGGGAGAGAGAGAGGGAGAGGAGAGGGAGAGGGGGGAGGGGGTGAGTGGTGGGGGAGTGGGAGGGGGAGTGGGAGAGAGAAGGAGGGGGAGGAGGGGGGGAGTGGAAGGGGAGGGGGTGAGCGAGAGGGAGAGAGAGAGGGGGAGAGGGGGGGGTTGGGGAGTGAAGGGAGGGGAGAGGGAGTGAGGGGAGGGGGAGAGAGGGGAGGGGGGGGAGGGGGAGAGAGAGGGGGAGGGGGAGAGTGGGGGTTGGGGGAGAGAAGGGAGGGGAGAGGGAGGGGGAGTGGGAGAGAGAAGGAGGGGGAGAGAGGGGGGGAGAGGAAGGGGAGGGGGAGAGCGAGAGGGAGAGAGAGAGAGGGGGGAGAGGGGGGGTTGGGGAGAGAAGGGAGGGGAGAGGGTGAGAGAAGGAGGGGGAGAGAGGGGGGGAGAGGAAGGGGAGGGGGGAGTGAGAGTGGGAGAGAGAGTGGGGGTGGGGGGGGGTTGGGGAGTGAAGGGTGGGGTGTGGGAGTGAGGGGTGGGGGTGTGAGGGGAGGGGGGGGGGTGGGGGTGAGAGAGGGGCTGGGGGAGGGAGTGTGAGAGGGGGGGGAAGAGTGAGAGGGAGTGAAGGGAGGGGGAGTGTGAGTGAGGAGAGGGGTGGGGTGGGGGAGAGTGGGTGAGAGAGAGGGAGAGGAGAGGGAGAGAGAGGAGGGGGAGAGAAGGGAGAGGAGAGGGTGTGTGGGGAGGGGGAGTGTGTGGGAGTGGTGAGGGAGAGAGAGAGAGGGGAGGGGGGGAGAGAGGGAGAGAGGGGTGGGGGAGGGAGTGGAGAGGGGTGGGGAGGGGGAGAGAGGGGAGAGGGAGAGTGAGGTGAGGGTGTGAGAGGTGGGGGAGAGAGTGGGTGGGGTGAGGGGGTGAGAGAGGGAGGGGAGAGGGTGAGAGAGAGGGGAGGGGAGAGTGAGGGAGTGAAGGGAGGGGGAGGGAGTGGAGAGGGGAGAGAAGGAGAGCAGAGGGGAGGGGAGAGAGAGAGGGAGAGGAGTGGGGAGGGGTGAGAGAGGAGAGGGTGAGGGGTGGGGAGAGGGGTGGGGAGGGGTGGGGATGGGGAGGGGTGAGGGGTGGGGTGGGGTGGGGTTGGGGAGGGGGTGGGGTGGGGTGGGGTGTGGGGAGGGGTGGGGTGGGGGTGTGGGAGAGGTGTGGGGTGGGGTGGGGTGGGGTGGGGGAGTGGGTGTGGGGTGGGGTGGGGAGGGGTGGGGGTGTGGGGAGGGGTGGGGTGGGGAGGGGTGGGGTGTGGGGGTGGGGAGGGGGGGGGGAGAGGGAGAGGGGAGGGGAGGGGTGGGGGGAGTGGGGTGGGGTGGGGTGGGGTGGGGGAGAGGGGGAGGGGAGGGGAGGGGAGGGGGAGAGGGGGAGGGGAGGGGAGGGGAGGGGGAGAGGGGGAGGGGAGGGGAGGGGAGGGGGAGAGGGGAGGGGAGGGGAGAGGGAGGGGGCAGGGAGGGAGGCGCGTGCGTGTGGAGGTCAGTCTCCTTGTGTTTAGGAGGCTGCCGCGTGCGCGCGCGATGTCGTCAAGTGCCGGCGGTCGGTGTGTGTGTAATGTGTGTGTGTGTGTGTAATGTGTGTAATGTGTGTGTGTGGTGTGTAATGTGTGTGTGTGGTGTGTAATGTGTGTGTGTGTGGTGTGTAATGTGTGTGTGTGGTTTCGCCTCGACATTCCCACATGAGCGCGTGTTTTGTTGGAGTGTGTGAAGCGGAGCGGCTGAGTGCTGTGTGCTGGCGGCTGTGAGAGCGCTATGGACGCTGCTCCTCCTGTCACTGAGAGGATGGAGGCTTGGCTCGACGACAACCGGGATTTCGCTCACTCCTATTTCATCCGGAAAGCGAGCCGGTGAGTGGGGGAGAGGGGCACTCAGGGGCTTTACTCTCAAACAACTCAACTCAACTGAGTCCCTGGGAGAGGACAGTGAGGGATGCCGCGCGTCAGTCTGTAACTTTGTTGCCGTCGGTGTGTAATGTGTGTGTAGTGTGTGTGTGTAATGTGTGTGTAGTGTGTGTGTGTAATGTGTGTGTGTGTAGTGTGTGTGTGTAATGTGTGTGTGTGTAATGTGTGTGTAGTGTGTGTGTGTAATGTGTGTGTGTGTAGTGTGTGTGTGTAATGTGTGTGTTGTGTGTGTGTGTAATGTGTGTGTAATGTGTGTGTGTGTGTAATGTGTGTGTGTGTGTGTGTGTGTATAATGTGTGTGTGTAATGTGTGTGTGTGTGTGTAATGTGTGTGTGTGTGTGTGTGTATAATGTGTGTGTGTGTGTAATGTGTGTGTGTGTGTGTGTAATGTGTGTGTGTGTAATGTGTGTGTAATGTGTGTGTGTGTGTGTAATGTGTGTGTGTGTGTGTGTAATGTGTGTGTGTGTGTGTGTGTGTGTGTAATGTGTGCCGGTGTGTAATGTGTGTATGTGTGTGTAGTGTGTGTGTGAATGTGTGTCGGTGTGTAATGTGTGCCGGTGTGTAATGTGTGCCGGTGTGTAATGTGTGTGTATAACGTGTGCCGGTGTGTAATGTGTGCCAGTGTATAATGTGTGTGTGTAATGTGTGTGTATAACGTGTGCCGGTGTGTAATGTGTGTGCCGGTGTGTAATGTGTGCCGGTGTGTAATGTGTGTGTGTAATGTGTGTGTATAACGTGTGCTGGTGTGTAATGTGTGCCAGTGTATAATGTGTGTGTGTAATGTGTGTGTATAACGTGTGCCGGTGTGTAATGTGTGTGCCGGTGTGTAATGTGTGTGTGTAATGTGTGCCGGTGTGTAATGTGTGTGTAATGTGTGTGTGTGTGTGTGTGTGTGTGTAATGTGTGTAATGTGTGTGTGTGTGTGTGTGTAATGTGTGTATGTGTGTGTAGTGTGTGTGTGTGTAATGTGCGTATGTGTGTGTAGTGTGTGTGTGTAATGTGTGTGTATAACGTGTGCCAGTGTGTAATGTGTGTGCCGGTGTGTAATGTGTGTGTGTAATGTGTGTGTAATGTGTGCCGGTGTGTAATGTGTGTGCCGGTGTGTAATGTGTGTGCCGGTGTGTAATGTGTGTGTGTAATGTGTGTGTAATGTGTGCCGGTGTGTAATGTGTGTGCCGGTGTGTAATGTGTGTGTAATGTGTGCCGGTGTGTAGTGTGTGTGCCGGTGTGTAATGTGTGTGTAATGTGTGCCGGTGTGTAGTGTGTGTGCTGGTGTGTAATGTGTGTGCCGGTGTGTAATGTGTGTGTGTAATGTGTGTGTAATGTGTGCCGGTGTGTAATGTGTGTGTTTAATGTGTGTGTAATGTGTGCCGGTGTGTAATGTGTGCCGGTTTTCGCTGCGCGACTCTCTGCGGTTATTATTACCCCGGAGCGGGTTTGTTTTCCCACATAGTGCAGTTGTGTATAAAGGCAGACTTTAACTCTGGGGTTTTGTTGCTGTGCTTATAGTTTACTTGTGTTCTGGTTTGCAAAGCTGGCAGTGTTAATGTGACTCTTCACTCTGAGCGTCTCATGTCCTGTTTCTGCCTTCTGCTGCTTCTGCGGCTCACCTGCATCACCTTACTGTGGTGATAGAAGGGCCAAAAGAAGGAATACCATTTACAGAAAGAAAACACTGGGTCACTGAAATTGCACTAATCTTTTTCATGAATTTTGTGGATAGTTTCACACACTGTAAAAAAAAAAGAAGACATATATCTAGAGAAGGGCGGCACGGTGGTGTAGTGGTTAGCACTGTCGTCTCACAGCAAGAAGGTCCTGGGTTCGAGCCCAGCGGCCGGCAGGAGCCTTTCTGTGTGGAGTTTGCATGCTCTCCCCGCGTCTGCATGGGTTTCCTCTAGTTTCCCTCACCGTCCAAAGACGTGCAGGTTAGGTTAATTCAAACTCCTTCCCACACCATGTGGCGGCGCTGATCTCCGTTTCGTAGCCCTCGTCCTGTCACCTATTACATAGCTCAGGTTACAGTGGGGGGCTGGTCCTCTGGTAACCGCGAGGGTTTGACTCCCCACTCACATCTGTATTGCAGCGTGCCTTGCCAGACAGCATATTTTTATGATGGTCTTTGGTATGACCTGACCGCGAGTAGAACCCACGATCTCCCAACTGAGAGGCGGACACGCTAACCACTAGGCCAACTCGCAGTAGGTTAACTGGTGACTCTAAATTGACCGTAGGTGTGAATGTGAGTGTGAATGGTTGTCTGTGTCTATGTGTCAGCCCTGTGATGACCTGGTGACTTGTCCAGGGTGTACCCCGCCTCTCGCTCGTAGTCAGCTGGGATAGGCTCCAGCTTGCCTGCGACCCTGTAGAACAGGATAAAGCGGCTACAGATAATGAGATGGGTGGATATCTAAAGTATTTACATGAAACACCGGGGTATTTAAATAATACTTCAGTGTCTTCGTGGGTGTATATGAGGGATGCAAGGAAACACGCGTGTCTTATCAGTAGACACAGAACATGCTAAATACCCTAGACATGCCTTCTAAGTGTTACTTAATTTTTATTTACAGTGCACCTGTTGAACTGGTCCAAGGTGTACACATTGCATTACACGCTTGTTTCTGCGTTTCGCTGTGTAATAAACTGACCTCGGCTCACATCACCCTCTCTTCTGTCCGCTTTGAGATACCCCATGGTATCCCTCTTACGCCCTTTTTTTTTTTGCATGTATGGGTTTCTGCTCTGTTCTGTTTTTTATTTTTTTTGCTTTACTGGAGACGCAAATACTGGATCAAGCCCCAGAACGAAAGCGTGGCTAGTCAGCCTGAGCCTCAGTGAATCAACATGTTTTATGCATGGAGGAGATGAGTGATGCTGTTCTAAGTGAGTGCTATCTATCGATTTAGCTATACAGACCGAAGACACTTACTAGACCCTGGAGATTTCCCTGAAGATCTCTCTCTCTCTCTCTCTCTCTCTCTCTCTGGATAACCTACCTCTTATAACCTTTTGTTTAGATAGAATTAGAAGATTAACTCCAGCAGATTTACAGCATTGAGTTTTATAGCCACAGGGGTTTTCCACTTGACTTGCAAAAGCCAAGGCTTCATTCAGTTTTATATGAAAGCAGAGGGACTTTGGACTTTAAGCACTTGAACGTATGGGCATGACTCTGTTAGAAACAGAACAAAATGATCTCTTCAGTTTCTCCTCATTTTGTGCGCGCAGAAAAATATCATGATGTAAAATTGTGCACGCAGTATTATTTTGAGCTGGCTGTACTAGTTATCATTTTAAAAGGGCAACTTTGTACTGTAGAATACTGCATCTAGTTTCACATGAAGTCATGCTGTTCAAGTTTTCAGGAAGCGTCACCGACATAATGACGGAGCTTAAGAACACTTTAGAAATGCTTATGCTTTTTCAGTGTATCATTAGTTAAGTGTTTTATAGTAACTTGAAAGTGCGGGTCTATATACACACATAAAGTACACTACCGTTCAAAAGTTTGGGGTCACTTTGAAATGTGCTTATTTTTGAAAGAAAAGCACTGTTCTTTTCAATGAAGATCACTTTAAACTAATCAGAAATCCACTCTATACATTGCTAATGTGCTAAATGACTATTCTAGCTGCAAATGTGTGGTTTTTGGTGCAATATCTCCACACTCAAAAAAAAAAACCCATTGGATTTACTTAACCGAGTTATGGCAACCGGTCCCACGAAACTGTGTTAATTTAGATGTATTGAATACAGTTATGTTGAGTTATTCAAAACATAACTGTATTCAATACATCTAAATTATCACAGTTTCGTGGGACCGGGTGCCATAACTCGGTTAAGTAAATTCAATGTTTTATTTTTTTGAGTGCATAGGTGTATAGAGGCCCATTTCCAGCAACTATCACTCCAGTGTAAGGTGGTGTTTACATTAGACCGTATCAGCGGATCATCAGATTAGCGTTTTTAAAACGATTCGCGTGCACACAGCAACGCCAATACACGATTCGCGTGCACACAGCAACGCCAATACACGGATACGCTCGGCTCCGCAGGCATCCTGCGCTCCAAATCACTCCGCCCTGAACAGCGAGTGCCCTCTGGAGGGTGCGCACTCCGGCCCTGCGCAGCTCACAGAGCGCGCGAGTGAAGCGCACGAGCAGTGATTCGGGACAAATAGCAGGAAGTGAAAGTCAGCGCCATTTTTCAGCAGTCGCGTCACATGACCAACGTGGCATGACCAACACCAGCGAATCAGGAAGGTGGATGTCACAGTGACGTTGTCCAATGACGACGTCAGCTAGAGCTCAGCACAGCGTATCCTCGTTCCTCAATGTTTACACAGCACCGGATCAGATACGTAATGGATTGAATACGTGGGCCCTGGCGGATTCAAGTTGTTCCGCCTGTGGAGTCGTTTCCCGGCGTTTTAATGTGAACGGACAGTGCATCCGCGACGAAAACGAGACGGATATGGTCTAATGTAAACACCACCTAATGGTACAATGTGTTTGCTCATTGGCTCAGAAGGCTAATGGATGATTAGAAAACCCTTGTACAATCATGTTAGCACAGCTGAAAACAGTTGAGCTCTTTAGAGAAGCTATAAAACTGACCTTCCTTTGAGCAGATTGAGTTTCTGGAGCATCACATTTGTGGGGTCGATTAAATGCTCAAAATGGCCAGAAAAATGTCTCGACTATATTTTCTATTCATTTTACAACTTATGGTGGTAAATAAAAGTGTGACTTTTCATGGAAAACACAAAATTGTCTGGGTGACCCCAAACTTTTGAACGGTAGTGTAGATCCTAGGAGCTCTTTGTTGTTCTTATAAATTGTTTTTGGTCGTTTTCAGGGAAATGGTCAATGCTTGGTTTGCTGAGCGTGTGCATTCCATCCAGCCATCCCGGGAAGTATCCAAGACTCTTCCAGACGGCTCGAAAACTCTTGCAGAAGCAAGCGCCCTGACCGCTTCAGGCTCCACAGAGACTCCTTCACCCAGTCCGGTTCCTTCTACACCCACACGCAAGATCTCTGCATCCGAGTTCGATCGGCCGCTACGACCTATCGTGGTGAAGGACGCAGAGGGCTCGCTTACTTTCCTCAGCGACACAGAACGGGTGCCCATGCCACCTCCAGCTCCTTCGCACAAGCTGGAGCGGACAGGGGGGGACCGTTGCGCCCGTCTTCTCGAGCTTGTGCGTGATGTGTCCAGCCACTTAGACCTGACGGCGCTCTGCCACCGCATCTTTTTACACACACACGAGCTAATCGCAGCTGACCGCTACTCACTGTTCTTGGTGTGTGAGGACAGCTCCAACCGAAAGTTCCTGGTCAGCCGGCTGTTTGACGTTGCTGAAGGCTCCACGCTCGAGGAAGCATCCAACAGAGGCATCCGCCTGGAATGGAACAAAGGCATCGTGGGACACGTGGCAGCCACAGGCCAGCCGCTGAACATTAAGAACGCCTATGAGGTAAGGCCACTGCGTACTTCTATCTGAATGCTTTTTTTTTTTACTCCCACTTTTTCAGGCTTGAGGAAAGGACATGATTGTACTATAATTAATTGCAATTTAGTCATGATCACAGTCTTTGCCTTATCAATCTTAACGGACTGTGACATCGATTCACTGAGGGTTAGCTACTCGGTTGATGTTATGTATCCGATTTGATTGACTCTGGTTCTGTAAAATCTCTGTCATGATTGCTTTCTAATTTGGTCAGCACTGGATCTGGCGTATGCAGCAGGGGTTCTCAGACTTCTTGCAGATTGACTCTAAAATAAATTTCATGGACCTCTAATCCAACTATTCAAATATTAGGGTCATTTGTCCAATAATATTCTGGCTATATATCGGTGCCATCGAGCTTATTATTCCTGGACTTTCCAGCAACACATTAGGTAGAAGTTGACATTATTAAAAGGTCAAATTGTTTTTGAGTGATTTTGATTTGGATTAAACCCATTCGATTCAGGTAGCTCATCAAATCTACAGTAATAATAAATAGCAATAAGAACTCAATCATAAATAGATTGTAATAGCTTTGATAATCGCGGGCTGTGATTCTCAGAGCAGTAATAAACTCATTGTATATTCTTTACATACCCCACTTTTAGAAACCCTGATGTACATAGTATGATTAATTGACGATATTCCAATGTCTGCATTTACTCTGTATTGCAGTATTTACAGAGTTTTTCATCTTTCAGTGTTAAGTGAGCAGTCCTATTCCAGAGACTCAGATTGTTTTGCAGGTCAAGGGGCCCACAGGGCCCCTCCTGGGAAAAAAAACAGGGGCCCGTTTCTACAATGGGGGCCCAGTGATTATCCTTCAGTTGAAGTGAACCTAGTGAGCGAAGCGAGCCCAATGAACAGCTGGGGCAGCCCAGGGGCTGTTTTTTTTTTCTTCTCAATTCTGTTTTTTTTTGGTATTAGAAGCCATATGAAGCAATGTAGATGACAAAAATCAATGCTTCAACCAAATATATTGAGATATTGTTTAATCAGTGGCAATATTTTGGAATCCAACCACAGGCCACTATATATCACATCTATATTATCTCCTCCTTGTAAATTATAATTTATTTTATTAACTTGTTTTCAGTTTGGTGTAGGTCTATAGTAGTAGTAGTAGTCACCAGTGGTAGTGGCAGTAGTAGTAGTGGTTGCTGTTGTAGTAGTTGATGTTGCAGTAGTAGTTGTTGTAAATCTAGTATAACTAATTACCTTGGGTATCAGTTTTTTCAGGTGAATGTACCGAAGAATGACAAAATAGATGTATTTTTCTTTTTTTTCTTATCCATGTTTTCTTGTCTCTTTCGAATATTCGTACATAGACCGTAAGACGCCACCTAGCGAAAGACTTAGATCAGGTTTTACTCGCTTGGGACGCTACAAACGGGGCGGCGTAAATACACGAATGGGTCCGACGTATATTCAATATGGCGGCAGTCAAAACAAATTCATCCGATGCTGAAATCTGTTGAATATCCAGATAATTATGTTGGAAGTTGCATATTTGTGCAAGATTTTCGATATTGAGACCATGAAGTCAAGTAATACCAGTCCCCCCAGGATTCCGCGGGCCTTTTTTGTGATTGTTGCGGGCTAAAATGTCTGATGTTGCGGGGGGGTTTTCCAAAAAATTGCGATGAAAGTTGCGGTGTTTTTTAGGTTTTTGTTGCGATTACATTGCGGGAGGAAGTGAAAGTTGCGAGAAATTATTGCGATTTTCTCTTTTTGTGATTAAAATTGAGTGATATGTTAAATATTAAGTTATTACTGAAAAACTATTGATTAAAAAAAAAAAGACACTGAGAAATGGTCCTATAAACAACTTTACCAATATAAAAGATTACCAGGACTACAAAAATGCAGAAAAATAGGCTTTACTTATCCAAATGCACCTGTTGGTTCAAAAGTTAAAGTGCAGAGAACCTCACAGCACAACATGAAGTTACCTTCAAATATAATATAAATGCCTCAGCTTTCATGTAAGAAAAAAAACTAGTAATACTAGTACTGTGTGCAGGCAGTCTCTCCTGAAGACTAAATTAAACAATAATTATAAACTAATAAAATAAATGGCTCAGGCTTCACAGAAGAAAAAAAACAATTGGAACAGAATCTCACAGTATGATGCTGAAGCTGCCTAAACAATGGAAAATAAAATACCATTTTGGTAAAAATGTTGGCATCCATTAATTTCTTGTATTAAGTAAAAAAAAAATAATGTGAAGTGCACACAGTCCTTCACTGTAAACATAACACACTTTCAGTAACAGAATTTAAGCCTATATAAACACTGACTCGCACATCATACATGCTGCTTCTCTTGAACGGAAACACAGAAGTAAGCAGTGTTGCCAGATACTGCTGACGTTTTCCAGCCCAAAATATGTTCAAAACCTGCCAAAATGCACTTTAAACCCCCCAACTGGGCGGGAAACCACCCAATCTGGCAACACTGGAAGTAAGGCAGAAGGTAGTTTGTCGACATCACCTCAAGACGACGCCAACGATTGGTCAAATTTGCAGGAAAGTTGCGGTGATTGGACATAATTGCAACACCACCCTGAATTCGCGGGGATTGGTTGAATTTGCAAATTGCAACATCGTGAAATCCTGGAGGGTCTGTAATACGCCACGAAACGTTCCAAATAGGGTATAAAATGCTCGTGTCCATATTGGCCCCTGCCCCTCTCAACAATGCGTTCATTATTCGAAATAGTGCGTCTTAGACGCGGGCGCGCCAACAATCTGAGTCTCTGCTATTCTGGTCCAGTCAGTAACTTGTGCTATTGTGTTCAGTTCTGTTACACTCCAGCCAGCATGTTGTGAGGATCTAGTGGGAAAAGGCAGTGACTAAACTAGTAGCGTAAATAAATTAACACTGTTAGACATATAGAAATAACAAACTTTGGTATTTAGTCAATTGATAATTAGATATTGACAGGTTTTTTTTTTTTCACAGTACTAATTTCTTGGGAAACACATACTGTAAATTCTCATGTTAGCCATTTTTAGCATTTACTTTTGGCCAAGTATAGTTAATAAAGTCAAGTTTATTTGTATAGCACTTTTAACAATAAACATTGTCACAAAGCAGCTTTACAGAATTTGAACAACTTAAAACATGAGCTAATTTTATTCCTAATCTATCCCCAATGAGCAAGCCTGTGGCGACGGTGGCAAGGAAAAACTCCCTCAGACGACATGAGGAAGAAACCTCGAGAGGAACCAGACTCAAAAGGGAACCCATCCTCATTTGGGCAACAACAGACAACCTGACTATAATATTAACAGTTTTAACATGAAGTCAGTTTCGTTGATGTTATAAACTCTTCATTGATGGAAACTTGAGTGCAAATTCAGCTTTTTAACTGCCGGTTTTTACACACTCATATCAAACATGTATTAACAATAACGTACTACTTTCTTGTTTCCTCAGGTAAAGTTACCTGAGGAAAGGCAGGCAATACACAGGACATTTCGCAAGAAACGTTGATGTTACTAAACGAGATTTTAAACAAGGTTTCTCTCAAATCGTTGCTATCTGCTGTTCCCCAGCCCAATGTCAAAAACAAAGTATTTCTTCAAGATGATGTTGAAGTAATTCGTATAAATAATACCTAAGATTAACACGCAAATTTTTTTTTCTGAAATTACATAATCTGTACCATACAAAAAAATAAAATGTAAAACAAGATAGACGTCGTGTCCTGTTTACCGTTTTGCCATTTTTCTGTTTCTTACCATTCTGTCGGAGCGGCATAGCGGGCTCGGAGTCTCAAACAAGAGCTAAGGTGCTCAGTAGAATATTAAGCCATACCGTATAGTTCTCAGATCCGTCAATTAGAGTTTGTTGGATGTTTACCATGGTGTCCAAACCAAACATTTTACTACTCTACAGACAGCTAGCTATTCATTCATATGCTTTAAAGCTTTGATTGTAAATGGTGGCGGTGTGTTTATTTCACTGCTCTTATTTAGCGGTTAAGATCTGCTCAGTTGATGTGACTAAGAAGTAAGTTTTTATTATGATCAACTGGTTATGCCATGGCATATATACTTACAATAAATAACATAGAAGAAAAGATTTTTGTTTATTTTAAATAATGAAAATTAAAACTAAATCCCAGCTGCTACTCAATGTGGATTAAATAATCACGATCATTTTAGTCCTTGTTTTACCGCATGTTTTATTACAATTATTTGGCAGTTTAAAGTGTCATTCCACCATTGGATGTATTTTTTTGGCATAAAATACAATATATTTTATGACAACATGACTAGACAGAGAAATCTTTTAGCTTCAAAATGATATATCAAACATAATTTTTTGACAACGACAAGTATATTAATTTTGCGACCAAAGTCACCTACCCTTTCAATTTCCGCGCGGTAGTGAAACGTGAGGTCATCGGCAGGTTCCCCTTCTTGTGTACCACGTCATGTGTGACGTGGCACAGATTATCAGCAATGGCGGATAGAACGCGATTGTCAGCTTCGGAAAAGAAGCGAAGGAAAATAGCAAGTGATGCCCAAAGGAGACGGTCGATGGTGAATATCGGCACAGCAATCGACAAGTGGAAATCGCGTTCTATCCGCCATTGCTGATAATCTGTGCCACGTCACACGTGACGTGGTACACAAGAAGGGGAACCTGCCGATGACATCACGTTTCACTACCGCGCGGAAATTGAAAGGGTAGGTGACTTTGGTCGCAAAATTAATATACTTGTCGTTGTCAAAAAATTATGTTTGATATATCATTTTGAAGCTAAAAGATTTCTCTGTCTAGTCATGTTGTCATAAAATATATTGTATTTTATGCCAAAAAAATACATCCAATGGTGGAATGGCACTTTAAGGTGTTTTATTTACTCTGATTTTTGTTTTTTTTTGTAAGCCCTTTTCTAAAACCTAGTGAAGAAAGATTCCATGTCTGTTTAGGCCTGTATATTTGACTCTATAAATTAAAAATATGTAAATGTTATTCCAGCACTGTGTGCAACATTTACACATGATGTTTTATTTATTTATTTATTTATTTATTTTCAGGCCACCTTTACAAAAACATGTAAAATATGTAAATTGCATATCTCTATTGTTATGCTTAAAGTATCAGCAACATCCATAAAAATATTTTCCTTCTTTTTTTTTTGACTTATCAAAAGGACATTTCAATGATCGTACATTTCTGGAGAATTGTAAGACGTATGAAATAGGAGACGAATTTATATGTACCCTGCCATTTTAACCCTTTGATGCAAAACATGGGTCAAAAGTGACCCGGCTGAGTTTTTATCTTCTATATCTTTGCAAGAAATTAATTCCATCATCCAGTATTCAAGGTATTCCTCAATTAACTTGTTTTTGATCATCATATATCCTTATTTTATTTTTTCCTTTCTTACTTTTTGAATAAAAACCCTTTTTGTATCACTACCCTTCTAATGCACAACATGGGTCAAAAACGACCTGCATTCATTTTCCAGGTTATTTCATGTACGGCTGAGTGTTTCTATGATATACTTTTGAAATACATTCATTTTGTCATTTACTTTTCCAAATATGCAGTAAACATCTTGTTTCTGTTTAGCACAAATCATCATTTTTATTTTTCCTTTCTTAAGTTATGAACAAGCACAGCTTTTGTAATTCTACATCAAGTTTACACACATGGGTCAGAACCGACCTGCATGCATTTACTCCAGCGTTTGGTGGGAACTGTGGATTGTGCTTGTGTCAGACATTTCACAGCTCAGCACAGCACAGCGCCCTTTGCCCATCTCATACATGCAAGTAATGTTTTTCAATTGTTCTGATGTTTAGGTTCCCTTGAGAGTGAGTAGATTACTCGTCAGAAAGTTACAAGTAATTACTATTAGCTACCGAGCTGTTGACATGTTGTTAGTTTTTTCTTTTTTATCAGACATCTAATTTTTTAGGTTTGTTTACCTGACATGTTTCGACGTACGACTGTCGTCTTCCTCAGAGTGTCACCGGATGTTATTGGTGACGCATCTTTTATCAGCTGATGTTTCCGAAGGCATGGCCTTCCTGTCTGGTTTGACAGGTCGGTCACGCCTTCTACTGTCTGTTCGTCCCCTGCAAGATGGCACTCCAGGTATGGGAGAGCATGTATGCTCCCTCATCCCGGTTGATGGTCCTCGGGCTTCGCTTACAGATCTCCATGGCCTCCCTGATCCAGCGCTGATGTTTATTATCTTCTGTGCGGAGCCCGAGGACCATCAACCGGGATGAGGGAGCATACATGCTCTCCCATACCTGGAGTGCAGGGGACGAACAGACAGTAGAAGGCGTGACCGACCTGTCAAACCAGACAGGAAGGCCACGCCTTCGGAAACATCAGCTGATAAAAGATGCGTCACCAATAACATCCGGTGACACTCTGAGGAAGACGACAGTCGTACGTCGAAACATGTCAGGTAAACAAACCTAAAAAATTAGATGTCTGATAAAAAAGAAAAAACTAACAATATTCAATATAAGACATAATGAACATAATCGAAAGAGCTGTTGACATATTCTACTTTAGTTAGCTAATTTTATTGTAGTTGGCTTAGCTAACTACATAGTTAATAAATAAATAATTGGCCCCATTCACCGCTAAAGTAATTACTTGAAACAAATTATTATTATAGTATTAAGACATTTAATTTTAAATCACACTTGGATGACCCATGTGTAGTAATATAAAAAGTATTTTTGTTCATAAAGTAGGAAAGAAAAAATTAAATGAATGATTTGTGGTAATTAAAAACAAGATATTTAAAGAATACTTGGAATATTCAATCATAAAATAAATTGATTTCAAAAGATAGAGCAAAGAAAAACTCAGTCAGCATGAAATAACCTGGACAATGAATGCGGGTCATTTTTGACCCATGTTGTGCATTAGAAGGGGTGTGCGTATGTTTTGCATCAAAGGGTTAAATCAGATGGGTGTACGGTGATTTCTGTATTAGTGTGTTGATGTTAAAGCAAAGCACTTCTGTCGAGCCCGTATCTTGGTTTATTCTATATCTGCTAAAGATATCTGCTGGTGATAACCGATATCGGTTTGTGGCATCAACTTGCCTTGTTATCTCTCATCTATGTTATACGTTTGTCTTATTATCTATGTAATAGATAATAACCTGCTCTCGATTTAACCTTTAAACCCATCTAAAGTCTCCCTGTATCTTAGGCCGAATCCCATTTCACCCCTTGGACCAACCCCTTGGCCCTTCCCCTCCATTTTGCGCGTTCACGTGAAGGGGTAGGGGTATCCCAATCCCAGTTAACGCGGAGGGGTAGGGGAAGGGGGAGGGCTTCTGTACCCCTCCAAACGGAGATTTTCCTGGAGCAGACTCCGAACGAAGGGGTTTGAGTGATTTCCCACAATGCCATGCGGATTTCAGAAAGATGGCGGTTCCCGCGGCGAAAGATTGTCATAAATGTATTTTCTCCATTATTTACGTGTTTTAAGTTGTTATCCAGAGGAAACACGCCGCTTGATTTGCTTTCGAGCTGAGAATGAGCAGCGATTTCTGAAATCCAAGCTGCTGCTAAAAAGCTTTGGGAGTGAGTATTGTTTTCGGTTGCTTGACTGCGTACGTTTTGTTCTGTTATTCTCGCTTTTATTGTTTACATGAGTGTTCTGACACCTCATTCTGTCGGATGTGGTGCACGAAGCGCCAAAGATATCCCATTCAGTGGTGTTAGTTAACAAATCACACCCTGCCAGCAGAGATTTCTGCCTCTGACTGTAGCGGCTGGTCGCAGCCAATGACGCGTTGCGTTTTGCTAACGTAAACGCTGACGGAGGTACGCGATGACGTATGCGATCGTTGAAGGGCTATCCCAATACGTAAGGGTTGAATTTCAAGCCCTATCCCTTGTAGCTCAGTTTCAAGGGGAAGGGCCAAGGGGAAGGCGGAGGGGAAGGGGGAGGGGTAGGGGTAGAAATTAGAATTGGGATTGGGCCTTACTACTCCAAACAGTTATATTCAATTCCTCAAGTTTTTAAATGGTCTTCTTAACTCCTAAATATATTCCGTGGTTATTATTACAGCAAGCACACTGGCTTTGGGGTCTGAAAGCAAACGTGCACTGTGTATAATATGGTTTTAGATATAAAAACCATTGTCTAACCCACACTGCTCTTGGAATAATAAAAACCATTATCTGTCTTGTTTACTTTATATATCGGTAGTTACAGAAGCCAGTTGCTAGCCAACAGTTTAAATGAGCTCATAGCTGGTATTTTTAGGCATTCTTAATTTAGTTAAATTGTGGTGCTCCCAACAACAAGTCTATAGAGAAATCAGAGAGAGTGTACCTACATTATTGACGTTAATTAGGGAGTTGTTTGTCTGAAGCAGCCTGGCTTAGAAGCACTAATCTTTTGCTTGAGAATTAAGGTTATGCTTTGAATTGACAGGGAAGCAATGTACATGCAAAAGCAATACTGTCATGCAGAAATTATAGACATCCGCAGATATCTGTACACTAGGCAACTAGTGCAGATTAAAAAAACAGCAAGTCATTTTCAGTTTTGCGTCTCTGGTTGTTCCCAAAGTATTTAAAAGCTACTTTTTTTTTTATCTCTAGGATCCTCGTTTCAATGCAGAGGTGGACCAGATCACAGGCTACAAGACACAGAGCATCCTGTGTATGCCCATAAAAAATCACAGAGATGAGGTGGGATAAAAAAATAAAAAAAATTTGAGGTGTAAATGTTTCTTACTGCTTAAATTGCTCAAATAGTGAATCATCTTCCCAAAGGTTGTTGGTGTGGCACAAGCAATCAATAAAAGGTGTGGCGAGAACAGCACCTTCACAGAACAAGATGAGAAGGTAAAAAAAAAAAAAAAAGCGTGGATAATAATTATAGACTGGTACCAAAATCCAGAATTGTGACACCCAAAGGCATTTTTGAGACAAAGTCGGCAACAGTGGCGGTTCTAGACCAGAATTACTAGGGGGGCCGAGGTGGGGCCAATGTTTTTTCAGGGGGGCACATATGGACAAAACATGGCAATGTTTAAGCGTTCAAAATGTTTTGTTTAGTTTATTTAAAACCAAAACAAAATACTGTACATTGAGCATAAATACAATGAGAGAAACATTCTGTCTCAATAGCCTAAACATAAAATAAATTGTGCTCAATAAATCTTAAAACCATATTTCTCTTTTTTGTAAAATAAGATTTCTATTTTTGCACACAATGAACCTTTTCTTCAGATGTGGCTGCACTGGAGTGTCGTCCAAGCACTTGCTGATATCCGGAGAAAGATGAATACAGTAAATATGAGAGTGCGACTGAGAACAACATTTATTTATCATTATTCATTTATTAATTTATTATTATATCTATTATTTTTATTTTATATTTATTAATTATTATTCAGACTTCACACTTTCAGGGTAGGCTATATGAATTGTAGGCCAACACTGCTCATACACACACACATTTGTTCAACATCACAAACCTGATGGTGCTGTACTTGATATGCATGCTGAATCTGGTTGTCCCAATGACTCGTTGGGTTGTCCCTCATTCTGTCCCTCAATCTGATCCTGAATGTCTTCATCCTCACTCTCAGATTGCCTCTCAGATGCCTCACTTTCCACCTCTCCAACCACCACCTCTGGCTCTCTCTCCACCTCTGGCTCTCTCTCCTCTTTCATAATCTTCATCTTCCTTACTCTCTCTATGTTGCTTTTTGCCAACAGGGGCAAAAAAGGACATAATGTCCTTCTTGCTCCTTTTCATGATGATAGCCTACAGTAGGCCTATACTAAAAAGTAAACGGAAAGGAATGTAGCCTCTACATATCACAAGGCCATTCAAGTTTTACAAGAAGGTTAAACACTGTCAGTTATTTACCCATTTCCCAAAAATCTTAAGTTAGGCTACTTATTGCTGTGCAACACACTTTTAAGAAAGTGCAATAAAACGGATTTATTATTGTAGTGAACAACAACAGTAAAACACGGATATGTGCAAACACTGACATTACGAAATTGAATAATTTTCCTTACCTTCGCCTCTTTGCAGTAGCCTAGTTCTTGCAGGGCTGCAGCTGTTATCTCTCACGTCCGAAGTTTACAATTCGCGCTGCTGCTGGTCTTTCTGCTGCAGGTAACAGTGTGTGTGTAGCGCTTTAAGGAGTCCATGTAGAAACTCCGTCATGTCAGTTCCGATCTTCGAGCCAGCGCACGTCGAAATTAATAAAGCTTATTATCTGTTCAGCACAGGGGCCACAACAGGGGCCAGGAGCAATTTTACAGGGGCACTGGCCCCCCCGGCCCCTATTTAAAACCACCTATGGTCGGCAAACAGTCTTATTTTGTCAATTTGGGTGTGCCGAATTCAAATCTGCAATATACCGAGCTCTATCTGACCTCTGTTGACCTCTAGAGGTCATTGAACTTTGGGCCTGTAAACGTCTCAGCTGAACCCAGTTTCTCAGCTTTCTAAGGAATGAAATGTACTAAAATGATTAATGAAGTTAGCAAATGGCCTTGTTTGTTAAATGTTTGGGTGCTGAATTCATTTTTCATTTGTAAAACGACATGAGAGTTTTTTTCTTTGTTGTTTGTTTTTTGTAAAGGCTTTACCCCGTTTAAAACAAAACAAACAACAAAGAAAAAAACTCTCATATATACTAACCCTGATTAACCTGTATACCCTGTATGCCCCCACATTTTGTATGCTGCTGAATCTGTCCTTTTTTCAGTAGCTTTGTATAAACAATAACCGCTAAATGTAATGCAATGTTATGTAAGGTGATCGCCTAGGCATTCTCATTGTGAAAAGTAAGTCACATGTACATGGACTGGCATTTAATGTTGTATTTGAGCAATTCCAGCGTTATGGACATGACACTTGAACTCAAAATGGCAACAAATGACCCAGTGCATGTTTTATTGTCTCCCAATATTTAAACAGGTGTTGCATATTTTAAGGCTGTACCATACTGGAGAAGTGATAGAACAAGAACAATTCCCATAGTACATCTAGGGCATGCCAGAAAATGCCAATAAAAGATGCGTTATGGATGTGACAGAAAAAGTATCACTTTTCTTGGGTGACTGTACATTTTTATCAAACTCTGTGAAATTGTAAACCTAATGTCGAAATGGAGATATCCATTTGATAGAGGGGTCCAAGGTGAATATTAAAAAATCTTTGTTTAAAATATTTTGTATTTCATGCAGAGTTTCGGAAGGAAAAGTCAGCGTTATGGATGTGACGAAATTCCGTTATGGATGTGACGCGTCTGAAATAGACATGGCATATGTTTAGAAAATCAGCAATTTAACCACCATAACCCTTTGAAAAAAACTCTAAATATCAGCTAAAACTATCACAGTTCTTAAATAATATTTAGGATGGCTATTGTTTTGCTGTTTTGTGGATTTTAGCATACATTTCTGTGGCTTGTGGCAATAATATAGAATTGTACGTGATCAAAGTTGATTTTAGCTTGGGTTTTACATTATAAGAAAGAAAGACTGACAGTGACACATTAGGTTGGTTACAAATTGGTTCAGCTTGTTCACATCTGTAAAATACAGGCCTAGGTGATATCTCTGGGAGTGGTTTTGATGTATTACATGTTGCTTTATTTTTGCATGGTGAGGTTGACATTTACATGGAATTGCCCATTTGTTCCTTTCTATTTGTTTTTTGTCTGTTCATATTCTTTTTGGGGGAGTAAAGTCAGTTTAAAAATGCCGTTAAATGCATAGGCCTATAGGCCAAGTTTAATGACCTTGAGGTTATCAGAGGTCATATGTCGTTTTACAAATGAAAAATGAATTCAGCACCCAAACATTTAACAAACAAGGCCATTTGCTAACTTCATTAATCATTTTAGTACATTTCATTCCTTAGAAAGCTGAGAAACTGGGTTCAGCTGAGACGTTTACAGGCCCAAAGTTCAATGACCTCTAGAGGTCAACAGAGGTCAGATAGAGCTCGGCATATTGCAGATTTGAATTCGGCACACCCAAATTGACAAAATAAGACTGTTTGCCGACTTTGTCTCAAAAATGCCTTTAACTCCTTAAATAAGCACTTTTTTGAATTTTGGTACCAGTCTATTAGTTCTGTAGTATTTTTAGGAAACGTCCCAAATGAGTAGGACTGCAGACATTGCTGTCCTTGTAGATGCTGTTTAACCCTAAAACAGTTCATTAATTTTTTTTTTTTTATGCATACACAGGAGTTTTCTTCCTACTTGGCTTTCTCTGGGATTGTTCTGCACAATGCACAACTCTATGAGACATCACAGCTTGAGAACAGGAGGAACCAGGTATCCTGCTGTTGTTGTTGTTGTTGTTGTTGTTGTTTGACTCCTGAAAAATAAATAATCTGAATTACTTTTAAAATGTAGCTTTTAAACTTTGTGGCTTATGTTGTCACATGTCCAATTGGTTTAGGTGTTGTTAGATCTGGCCAGTCTTATTTTCGAAGAACAGCAGTCTTTGGAAGTCCTGCTGAGGAAGATCGCAGCCACCATCTTGTCTTTCATGCAGGCTCAGGAGTGCACTATATTCATTTCCGATGCTGAAACATTGGTAAGTACAAAAAACGAATATTTTCCTTTTTATAACCTAGCCTGTCAAAAGGATATTTCAACATTAGTGCATTTCTGGAAAGTTTCTAACAGATGTCGTATGGACGAGAAGACAAATTATCACGGTCCCTGACATTTTAATCTTGTCATATAATATGGTTTTAAATACTGGGCTGGCCTCCGCAGGCCTTTCTCACTTCTTTAGCTTTGAGCCTTCAGCCAAAAATACCTGCTTTTTAGCTGCTTTGATAATCCAGCTTGTCTAGTGTCACAGCTGATGAAATTACTGTATAACACAGTGTTCTCCACTTCTCAAAAATAAAAGGTGGTGGCAGGGGTATGAGGGCCACCTAGGCCCCCAATGGGGTCCAGGGGGACAAAGTCCCCCTGAAGCTGACAGATTTTGGGCTTTTTTGACAGTGAAACTGGCCAATAAATGGATAGGAAATGCTAAATCATTGTTAAAATCTCATTCATTCATTCATTCATTATCTCTAGCCGCTTTATCCTTCTACAGGGTCGCAGGCGAGCTGGAGCCTATCCCAGCTGACTATGGGCGAAAGGCGGGGTACACCCTGGACAAGTTGCCAGGTCATCACAGGGCTGACACATAGACACAGACAACCATTCACACTCACATTCACACCTACGCTCAATTTAGAGCCACCAGTTAACCTAACCTGCATGTCTTTGGACTGTGGGGGAAACCGGAGCACCCAGAGGAAACCCACGCGGACACGGGGAGAACATGCAAACTCCGCACAGAAAGGCCCTCGCCGGCCCCGGGGCTCGAACCCAGGACCTTCTTGCTGTGAGGCAACAGCGATAACCACTACACCACCGTGCCGCCCATTGTTAAAATCATTTTACAAAAAATTAACACATCCTTACTGTACATATCATCTTTATTGTCAATGTGAGACTCATTTGACATTTCAGTTGAGGCTGATGCGCATCCCTGAATTAATTTTCCGTGTGTGAAAAATACATGAACTTCCATGCATAAACAAAATACCCAATTACAATAAATGCATACATTTTTTACAATACGCATAATTAATGTTAATTGGGTGAAACCACTCCAGTCCACGCACGAGCTGGTGCGTGTGCCTGAGACTGGCGCTACAAAGCCACCCCGGACTCCGTAGTTCGGGTCCTTTGACCCAGGAACCCGGGAGTCCTGCAGTAAACAACCACAGGGAAGCAACGGGAAAATGCAGCTCTCGTTTACACAATCACAGATGCGTAAAATAAAAGACCTGAACTTAATGTGTGTGCGCTGTTACAGGATTACTGTAACTGTGTACGGTCAGAAAAGACGAGAGATAAGCGTAACCGTTGCACAATAACGCTACAAACACCCACAAAGTTATTTAGCTGCTGGCTAGCTGCAGCTTCCAGCATTACTATGTGTCAGTATAGTGTAATGTGGTGCGGTGTAGTGTAACGCAGGGATAGACCTCAATCTGCACAGCTCTGTGTCGCAATCTCCATGCAGCCGGCCGGATGGTTTTCTATTGCAATCGCGTGGCCACTTCAGGTTAGCCTGGGCCCGCCCATCCTAAGTGTGACGCAACACGGGGGCCTGTTGCGAACTTAGTCTGGCAAGGCAAGCTATCTCCAGCTCTTCCAAGCTCCCGAAAAATCGGGAGCCAATCAACTTTGAGCATCTCCAACGGCCCTGGGTAGAGGCGTGTTCAAGGCAGTGACGTAGTAGAACTGCGACCGGAAGCCATAGATTGTTTACAGAATCTATGCCGGAAGCGCTTCATTCACTAGAAACATTACAAACATGGAGCAGCGGCAAGCCTTTGACACAGCGGTAGATGCTGTATTGAAAGCATTCAACGGGAAGTTCTCATTGAAAACGGAGCAAAGAGCAGCCCTGGAGGTATTTATCTTCTTCCTGTTACTCAAGCAATTTCCGTCGCGTCACATACGTCAGAGGAAAGAGTGATGTGATTGGTTTAAGCTTCGTCACAGCCTTTTCTGGCTTCGACCAGTAGCAAACTGAGGCATTTCAGGGAGGCGGGTCAACCACGCGCTTTGGGAAACGGTTGGGCTTAATATCTTTGCCAGACCAAATGCTCGCAGAGCTTTGAAGTTGCGTTAGCCAGACTAACTTCAGGTAGCTCTGTATGCATTCGTTTAATGGTCTTCTGCGTGTTAAATAGTTGCAAAATTATAATAAAGTGAATACGATTTATTTGGTGTATACTGATGAAGTTACTTTTTTTTTTTTTGGCCAAGGGAAGGGTGACGGGCCAGAATTATAATGTGGCAGTGTGCCACTTTAAAAGCGCCCGTGGAGAACACTGTAACAATTATAGTACAATAAAAGAAAGAAACATTTTTCATGTGATTCAAAAGGTTAATTACTAGAATTAGTAGTGCATTTGAGGAAGAGAAATCACTAAATTACTCGACTCTGGACTCACAGGATCAAATTTGGGCATCTCTGCTCTACATTATTTTAAATGCACATGTGGCAGCGGGGGCGTGGTCAAGCATCGGTCTGTGACCGGAGGGCGGAGTCAGGGAAGGTAACTGGCAGAATCACTGCACCTGACGTTAATTAATGTGTTTGTGTGTCTTCCGCAGTGACCACGCCCTATTTAAGGAAAAGCTAAGTAAAAGAGTTTTGTGAACTCAGTTCTGGCCTGCCGTCCTTCTGTGCTCCACCCACCTACACGAACTGTCACAGTGGTGCCGAAACCCGGGAATGAGCACAGGACGGCAGGCCAGAACTGAGTTCACAAAACTCTTTTATTTAGCTTTTCAGCTTCTATATTCACTCTCACACACACACTCAGACACGCACACACATCAGTCGTCTGGTTGGGGAGAGAGCTCCCTCTGCTCTCGCTCTCTGTCCTTAAATAGGGCGCGGTCACTGGGGAAGACACACAAACACATTAATTAATGTCAGGTGCAGTGATTCTGCCACTTACCTTCCCTGACTCTGCCCTCCGGTCACAGACCGATGCTTGACCACGCCCCCGCTGCCACAGCACACTAATCTAAAATATGTCATTCTTACATGCACATCTCCTGACACAGTTCTTTCCTGTTTGTTATTGTAATCTAATACAATACCTATCAACCAAGTATAATATTTAAATTATATTGGCTGGCGCTGAGTGGTATATCAGATATCAATATCATGCTAGCTGAATGGAATATATCTGATGTACCAAGAAAAGTAGCCAGCCTATGTTATTATTATTATACATACACACTCTCTTTTCCAGTTTTTCGATGTCCGTTGGTATGTTTTTCTCTTGTAAATATGCATGAAGAATATCTAATGAAGTTTTGGTCGCCTTTCAGTTGTTCAGCGCATCGTTCTCTTGCCCAGCGAACAAAGAAATGCTTCTGCGCACGCGCAGCAGAAAACTTTCTCAGTGGATATTCGCATCAGCTCCGACGTGTGACGTCATGTTGTCTTGACAACCATGCAATATCGTGAACCATATTCAACGCTCATTCTCCATTGGGTAGAGTGATATAATGCACATAGGATAAGCGATATGCTAACAATATTGCATGCTATCAAAAAACCAAATGAATGAAACCCACTAGAAGGGAACAGAACACATGTTTTTATTCCATCCAAAAAGTGTCCTGTACGTATGATAATATCTAGTATTGTTAAACATCTGCTGAAAATATTTCTACCGATCGAGCACTATATGATGTAGAAAATATGCAGAATAACAACACACAGTTGAGAAAAAAGTCAGTGTACAGTTCTGTTTCATAATGCGAGGCAGTGCTGCGGATTTGGGTTGAGTTGTGCTGAGTGGAAGAGTGGCAGGCCAGTCCGTAGGCAACACTGGGTTCATTTATAGTAGAACCACGAGCAGAAAACAGCCTGAATCGCTTCCTTATTCAACACTGCCAAAGAGGCAATTACAGCGTACACACACACACACACACACATACGCACCAGTTTTAGCTGTTCAAAAACACATTAAAAAGTAAGAATTTTGATAAATCATTATATTTACCAGCAGTAAGTTCGAGATGTACTTTACATCCATTTGAAAATACTTTTAAGTAGTAAGTCCCTGTACAGAATACAGTAAGTTACTCATGTTGTCTGCAGTATTGTGAAAATTGTTTCTGACCTGCTACTTTTTTATTATTATTATTATTATTATTATTATTATTATTATTATTATTATTACGTGTGTTCTAGATAGTATGGCTAAAAACTGTCATAATACATCTTTATGAAATCCTGGATACTGGAAAAAAGTAGAAGTCAAAGTTACTTGAAGAATATTTCTGACTTGTAGAGGGATTGGTATACTCTGTATTTATGAGTAGCACGCTGTGTGAGCACAATCGCTATCAGGCACGTTAAAATGTAAATAACTTTTCTAGAATTTCACCAAAACTCATTGAATTTTCGGCATTGTAAGAGAACTCCCTAAAGTATTATTCAGCAAAACCCCAGAATGATAGCACAAATCTAGAATTTTTAACAGAATTTTAGTTCTTAAAATTTAACGTAATTATGGACATCACGTGTGACATTTACACCTGTGAAAAATCACTTTGAATGCTGTTTTGAAAGTTTTGATCAAATATTCTCTATAATAAAAAATCTCTTAAATATTATAAACACACAGTCTTTTAATGTATCAAAAAATAATTTTGATAAAGCAAGGAAATTCGGAAGAAAATTTGTTTTTTCTTTTGCTTGTTGTGCGCGTCACGCTACCAAAATCTAACTAACCCCTTCATGAACAATTCCAACTTTCATGGACTTGTAGCGCGAATAAACCTTTAAAAAATATATGTAATACTTCTCACCCAGTAAATTAGAATCCTGGTGATTTATATCCTCGTAGCTTCAGTAGATCTAGAGATTTAGTCAGTTTAGTAAATCCCAAACGCTGTGAAACACGCCAGCCATCTATGGTGAGAAGTGCTGCTGTAGTTGAGAAACTCTCATTTCTCCCGCTTCCAACTAACTCCGTGACCCATACCAAAATAACAATGTCACGCTTATCACTTAAGGATGATTTATGCCAAGTTTCACAGAAAAATACAGTGAAATAAACTTGCTAGAAGCATTTTTCAAAATCCCAAACATTATGAAACATTTCTTGTAGGGTTTCAGGTTACAAATTTCGAGAATAGAGAGATTGCGGTGCAAAAGTTTGCCACTAAACTCGCGAAAATACTCCATCCTAGCGAGTTTCACAACCGAACTAGGCTACGTGACAGTCCGTGACCACCTAGGAATGTTCTAGAAGGTACGCTTCTAGGCACGTGCGTTCGAGAAAGACGCCACATGAAGGTAGTAAAGGTAGTATTTTCACTGTCTTATGACGTTTTTGCTTGTTTTAACGCGATAAACAATGCATTATGGGTAATCATTAAAATGCTGATTTCAAGGTTAAAATGGGTAAAACCAACTAATTTATATAGATATTGTAAAAATTGTGCCTAATAGTTATTTCAGTACATAAAATCAAAACCTGAATTTTTTATTTTTTTCTCTATGTTACACCATTGTGCATCTATAGCATGATACTCATCACTGGAGAGTTATTGATGTGCTGCTAGACTTAGATTAGATTAGATTAGATTAGATTCACTTTATTCATCCCACATCGGGGAAATTCACGTGTTACGGTAGCAAGAAAATGTCAAACAGATAACATAAAACTGAAATAAAAATTAGACAAACGAAGGATTAAATACAGAGGGCTATTTGTATTATCTACCGTGAAAAAGTATAGAAAAATTGCCTTATTGAGAGGCTCGGAAAAAATTGCACATTATAAGTAGACTCTGTATATATACACACATATATACATAAATAATATTTATATATAAATATAAGTATGCATAAAAATAGTTTAGGGCCTATATTATTGCACATAATAATTGCGTCGATGAGAGATGGCATAGGTAGTAGTGGTGAAGTAGTGCAAATTAAACGACAAAACAGGTTATTGGTGCTACGTTACAAGTTGTGGATGTTATACAGTCTGACAGCAGTAGGTAGGCTTCATGACTTGAAGCAGTCATGAAGCCCTCAGCAGACCTGAAGTATGTAATATCTGTTGGTGGTTGTGGTTAGAGATGTGAGCTAAAGCCATACTTTCTGGGAGGTTGGACTAGAAGACAACATTTTCTAGCTTTGGATGATAGAACATGATTTCTTTTGATTATAGTCATCGATTTGTCTCAATAGTGTATGCAGATGTGGTATCATATAGGGCTGGGCAAAAAATCGATACGATTTAAAAATCGAGTGGGCACGTCAAATCGATTGATTTTTTAAGAAACTCAAGTTTTTAAGATTTTTTTAAAATCCCCTGTCCCCATACAGTTTATATTTCCAAGCGCACAGCGCACGCATTTCATTTTTACATTCGCCAAGACCCCTCGAGACTTTCCGTAATGCACTTCCTGCAGTGCGTTTCTCTCGTCCCCCAGTAACATCACATGCACAAACAAACATGGCGACAGAAACAGACAGCGAGAAAGAGGGGCTCCTGCCCAAAAAATGTCCCACAACGTCCGTAATTTGGAATTGGTATGGTTTTGCAGCATCTGATGAATGCCAAACAACACCTCGTTGTAAATTGTGTCTGAAAGCGGTTGTCGTGAGTGGTAGCAGCACGACCAATTTGTTTCAGCATTTGAAGCGAAAACATCCGGCAGAGTGGGAGAAATGCTGCCTTCTTCGACAAGAAGACTTTCCTAACACTAGCTCTAATGCTAACACTGTAAAGCAAACTACTCTCCTTCAAAGCTTTTCAAGCTGTGTACCATATGAAAAGAGCGGAGCAAGGTGGAAAGCAATCACAGATGCGATTACCTACTTTATAGCTACGGATATGCTTCCAATTTATTTGGTATAGACTGAAGCACTTATTTTTCTCAAAATAAATTTATATTTTGGAAATAAATTTACAGTGAATAGTTATTTCATTTTAAAATGGGGGGGCGCATCGAAACGAATCGAATCGTGAATCGAGTTTTTTATGAAAAAAACGAAGATTTTTTGGGGGGGGTGAATCGCCCAGCCCTAGTATCATATACAAATACGTTGCTTATTCATTGCAAAGCAAATAGTGTTTAGTGTGCTACAGTGTGCTCAGCTTTTAAAATGAAGGTTTAATAGAAAGGAGCTGGGCTTTTATTAGCCTAAACAGAAAGTTTTAGTGTCCTCATTCTCGTTTTATAAGGAAATGTCTTACTGTTTATGATATCATGCAAGTCAACGCAGAGGGCCACTTTTCACATGATATCTGATCAAAGTTGACATTTTGCTCTGCGTGTGGGAGGTCTGTTTTCCTCTGCGGTGGTCTCCTGCAGTGTCAACTCACTTGCTGAGAGAGATGTGTATTAGTGGTCCTGGAAGCTATGCGTCGGTAAGAAACCCACATACACGAATCAGGCTGATGCACCCAAGCCCAACGAGAGCCCTGCAGTTTGTCAGCTTGACACAAAGTTTTTGTAGGCCATTGGTACATTACCATTGTGCCGTTTAGCAGAGGAAAGCCTAGCTTACATTTGGTCTTCTCGTAGGACAGTGAGTTATAGCGAGTGTTATAAATAGAGGTCAACATTAGCTAAAACGGAGACGTTAGAAAATGAGTTATCGTAGGATACTTCCTCTTCAATTGAATCAGGTTTGTTTTATCCGGTTTTCATGGTCTCTTTAAATTTGGAAAAGACAGCTTTTTCGAAGCGAGTTCAGGTTTGCAGACAAGTCCCTATAAGGTAGTAACCATGTGTCCAGGAATGTTGAAATAAACTCAACTTCTGGCAGATCTTAGATAGTATATTACATTTGTTCTGTGTTTATTGTGGAGAGTCATTACAGGTTCTTCTGATACGCCTGCTTGACTAAAGCCATTTGTCTACAGCCATTTTACAAAATGATTTAAACGTTGAAAGCGGGAAATTTGAACCCCTCAATAAGCCACGTGGCTGCTTAAATACCACTATGGTAGATTAACACGGGTAGTCATGAGAGCCGAATAGGATTTTAAAAAGCCACAGAGACTGCTGTTTTTTCTTCTGTAAACGTTTGCCCAAGTTCACCTCAGCAAAGAGCGCCGTTATTATTGAATTCTGTCTTTTCTTGATGTCTCACAGAATGCTTTCTCCAGTGTGTTCCACATGGAGTACGAAGACCTAGCCGGATCTATGGACTTCCCTAACAGGTAAAAAGTTCAAACACAAGATTATTGTTTTCTTGTGTACTTACTGGTGTTACAAATAAAGATTTGGATTCAGTGTTGCAGGTAGAGCAGAAGGAGATGAAAGAATCGCTATGTACAGTTCATTGCAAAGTTTTGGGACAAAAAGACAAATATTTTAACCAACAAGACAATCAGTTGAGATTAACAAGTCCTCCTTGATTATTTTCACAATGATGGTTTATATATATATATATATATATATATATATATATATATATATATATACACACACACACACACACACACACAGTGGGGCAAAAAAGTATTTAGTCAGCCACCAATTGTGCAAGTTCTCCCACTTAAAAAGATGAGAGAGGCCTGTAATTTTCATCATAGGTACACTTCAACTATGAGAGACAGAATGGGGGGAAAGAATCCAGGAAATCACATTGTAGGATTTTTAATGAATTAATTGGTAAATTCCTCGGTAAAATAAGTATATGGTCACCTACAAACAAGCAAGATTTCTGGCTCTCACAGACCTGTAACAACTTCTTTAAGAGGCTCCTCTGTCCTCCACTCGTTACCTGTATTAATGGCACCTGTTTGAACTCGTTATCAGTATAAAAGACATGTGTCCACAACCTCAAACAGTCACACTCCAAACTCCACTATGGCCAAGACCAAAGAGCTGTCAAAGGACACCAGAAACAAAATTGTAGACCTGCACCAGGCTGGGAAGACTGAATCTGCAATAGGTAAGCAGCTTGGTGTGAAGAAATCAACTGTGGGAGCAATTATTAGAAAATGGAAGACATACAAGACCACTGATAATCTCCCTCGATCTGGGGCTCCACGCAAGATCTCACCCCGTGGGGTCAAAATGATCACAAGAACGGTGAGCAAAAATCCCAGAACCACACGGGGGGGCCTAGTGAATGACCTGCAGAGAGCTGGGACCAAAGTAACAAAGGCTACCATCAGTAACACACTACGCTGCCAGGGACTCAAATCCTGCAGTGCCAGACGTGTCCCCCTGCTTAAGCCAGTACATGTCCAGGCCCGTCTGAAGTTTGCTAGAGAGCATTTGGATGATCCAGAAGAGGATTGGGAGAATGTCATATGGTCAGATGAAACCAAAATAGAACTTTTTGGTAAAAACTCAACTTGTCGTGTTTGGAGGAGAAAGAATGCTGAGTTGCATCCAAAGAACACCATACCTACTGTGAAGCATGGGGGTGGAAACATCATGCTTTGGGGCTGTTTTTCTGTAAAGGGACCAGGACGACTGATCCGTGTAAAGGAAAGAGTGAATGAGGCCATGTATCGTGAGATTTTGAGTGAAAACCTCCTTCCATCAGCAAGGGCATTGAAGATGAAACGTGGCTGGGTCTTTCAGCATGACAATGATCCCAAACACACCGCCCGGGCAACGGAGTGGCTTCGTAAGAAGCATTTCAAGGTCCTGGAGTGGCCTAGCCAGTCTCCAGATCTCAACCCCATAGAAAATCTTTGGAGGGAGTTGAAAGTCCATGTTGCCAGCGACAGCCCCAAAACATCACTGCTCTAGAGGAGATCTGCATGGAGGAATGGGCCAAAATACCAGCAACAGTGTGTGAAAACCTTGTGAAGACTTACAGAAAACGTTTGACCTCTGTCACTGCCAACAAAAGGTATATAACAAAGTATTGAGATGAACTTTTGTTATTGACCAAATACTTATTTTCCACCATAATTTGCAAATAAATTCTTTAAAAATCAGACAGTGTGATTTTCTGGATTTTTTTTTCTTATTCTGTCTCTCATAGTTGAAGTGTACTGTAATACTCCCTACGTGTGGGTGGAGCACTGAGGACGGCAGGACAGAGATCAGGTTTGCAAAATGGCTTTATTGCCACACTTTTCAGTGAACAATCTTATATGGGCTAGACAGACAGACACACACAGCCAGCGCCTAGTCCGGAGATCAGCCCCTCTGCTCTCACTCTCCCTCCTTAAATAGGGCGCTGTCACTGGGAAGACACACACAAACACAGGTTAATTGTTCTCAGGTGTCGTGATTCTGCCACTTACCTTCCCTGACTCCGCCCTCCTGTCACAGACCGGTGCTTGACCACGCCCCCGCTGCCACATACCCCCACCGCCCGACTCAGGCCGGGCGGCCGTCCGGCCTGCAGCCGACTCCCCCCCCCCCTTGACGGGAGAGGAAGTCCGCCACGACCATCTGCGCCCCCGGCCTGTGGACCACCTTGAAATTAAAGGGTTGGAGCGCCAGATACCAACGGGTGATCCGCGCGTTGGCATCTTTCATGCGGTGGAGCCACTGGAGGGGCGCGTGGTCCGAACAGAGGGTGAAAGGGCGCCCCAGTAGGTAGTACCGGAGGGCAAGAACCGCCCACTTGATGGCCAGACACTCCTTCTCTATGGTGCTGTAGCGCCCCTCACGCACCGACAGCTTCCTGCTGATATACAGGACAGGGCGGTCCTCCCCCTCCACCTCCTGGGACAAAACCGCCCCCAGCCCCCTGTCCGACGCATCGGTCTGCAACACAAAGGGGAGAGAAAAGTCAGGGGAGTGTAGAAGTGGCCCCCCACACAGTGCAGCCTTTACCTCTGAGAAAGCCCGCTGGCACTGCTCCGTCCACTGGACCGGATCTGGTGCCCCCTTTTTAGTGAGATCAGTCAGCGGGCTGGTGACGTCCGAATAATTAGGTATAAACCTACGATAATAGCCAGCCAGCCCCAGGAACTGTCTCACCCCCTTTTTGGTCTTGGGCCTCGGGCAGGCCGCAATTGCTGCCGTCTTATTAATTTGGGGACGCACCTGCCCGTTGCCCAAGTGGAAGCCCAGGTACCGTACTTCCACCCGCCCAATCGCACACTTCTTTGGGTTGGCTGTGAGCCCCGCTCGCCTCAGCGACCTAAGGACGGCCCTCAGATGTTCAAGGTGCCGCTGCCAGTCATTGCTATAGATGATGATGTCATCTAAATATGCTGCCGCATACGTGGCGTGAGGGCGGAGGACTCTGTCCATCAGCCGCTGAAATGTCGCAGGCGCCCCAAACAGCCCAAACGGAAGGGTGACGAATTGGTGTAAACCAAACGGTGTGGAAAAGGCCGTTTTTTCTCGGGATAGTGGAGTCAAGGGGATCTGCCAATATCCCTTCGTCAAATCCAGTGTCGAATAAAATCGAGCAGTGCCGAGTCGATCGAGCAGCTCATCAATACGAGGCATTGGGTATGCGTCGAATTTAGACACCGCGTTGACTTTTCTATAGTCCACACAGAACCGGACCGACCCGTCGGCCTTGGGTACCAAGACCACCGGGCTGCTCCAGTCACTGTGGGACTCCTCGACGATGCCCATTTCGAGCATGGTCTGAAGTTCTTCCCGAACCACCTTTTTTTTGTGTTCGGGTAGCCTGTAAGGGCGTCTACGCACTACCACCCCCGGGGGTGTCTCTATGTGGTGCTCTATGAGGTTAGTGCGACCGGGCAGGGGCGAGAACACATCCGAAAACTCGGTCTGCAACTGGGCGACCTCCGTGAGTTGGGTCGGGGAGAGGTGGTCTCCACAGGGGACCGGAGAGGTACGTGATGCCAATGTTCCTTTTTGAACCTCCGGCCCCAGCTCCGCCTTCTCCGGAACTACCGACACCAACGCCACGGGGACCTCCTCGTTCCAGAGTTTAAGCAGATTGAGGTGGTAAATCTGTAGCGCCCCACCCCTGTCCGTTCGCCTCACCTCATAGTCGACATCCCCGACTCGCCGTGTGACCTCAAAGGGTCCTTGCCACTTGGCGATCAATTTGGAGCTCGACGTGGGCAACAGTACGAGTACCTTATCTCCCGGAGTGAACTCTCTAAGGCGCGTACCCTTGTTGTACAGGCGGGCTTGCCGTTCCTGGGCCTGCCGCAAATTCTCCTGAGTTAGGTGGGTGAGCGTGTGGAGTTTTGCGCGCAGGTCCATAACGTACTGAATTTCATTCTTACTTTGTGAAGGTCCCTCCTCCCAATTTTCCCGCAGCACGTCCAGGATGCCGCGCGGCTTACGCCCATATAATAACTCAAACAGGGAGAACCCCGTGGAGGCTTGGGGGACCTCTCGCACTGAGAACAGCAAGGGTTCGAGCCACTTATCCCAATTACGTGCGTCCTCACTTACGAATTTTTTAATAATATTTTTGAGGGTGCGGTTGAATCGTTCTACCAAACCGTCCGTTTGTGGGTGATACACGCTGGTGCGGATCGGCTTAATCCCCAATAACCCATACAGTTCGCGCAGTGTCCGTGACATAAACGTAGTGCCTTGATCAGTCAGAATCTCTTTCGGGATTCCAACTCGGGAGATGACGCGGAAGAGTGCCTCTGCAATACTGCGTGCTGAGATATTGCGCAGAGGCACTGCTTCTGGGTATCGCGTTGCATAGTCCACCAGAACTAATATAAAGCGGTACCCTCGTGCTGACCGATCTAATGGCCCGACGAGATCCATCCCAATTCTCTCAAACGGGGTCTCGATTAACGGTAGAGGGCGCAAAGGCGCTTTTGGAATGGCCGCTGGGTTTACTAACTGGCATTCGCGGCATGCCGTACACCACCTACGGACATCGCCGCGAATCCCCGGCCAATAGAATCGGGCCATTATTCGGGCTAGTGTTTTATCCTGCCCCAAGTGTCCAGCCATGGGATTAAAGTGAGCCGCCTGGAATACCAATTCCCGGCGGCTTTTCGGAATTAAAAGCTGCGTGACTCGCTCTTTAGTTTGAGTGTCCTGCGTCACTCGGTATAATCTATCCTTCATAATAGCGAAGTAGGGGAAGGACGGGGTGGCGTTCGGCGGGAGCGTTTGACCATCGATTACTCTCACTTGGTCAAACGCATGCCGCAGAGTCTCGTCTCGCGACTGCTCTAACGGGAAATCCGCGAGGGATTCCCCAATAGAGAGAGGAGGAGCCGGCGGCTCCTCACTCTGACGCGGAGATGACGTAGACGGCTCTGTGACAGCTGCTCCCGCCAAAGCGACACCGGGACCTCCCCCTGTCAAATGGCAGGACCCACTCTCGACTAGGCGTGTCATTAAACCCCGAAATCCCGGCCAATCAGTCCCCAAAATTAAAGAGTGGGTAAGGCGAGGATTAACCGCCGCCTTCACTATAAATTTTTCCCCTCTGAAAATAATGTGGACCGACACCAAAGGGTAGCTGTGAACATCCCCGTGCACACATAACACCTTCACCCCTTGTGCTCCCCCCAATGCCTCGTTTTGAACCAGGCTTTGGCGAATTGAGGTCTGATTACAACCAGAATCCACCAACGCCTGATATGTAGCCCCTTGGATACTCACCGGTATGCGATACGCTCCGGCCCGATCGAGGGCGGCCTCTGGCGCGTCGGGGATCCGAACCACCGCGCCCACTTCCATTGCTGTGCACTGCTGATGAAGGTGGCCCGGCTCCCCGCAGCGCCAGCAAACCGGCCCGGGCTTTCCCTCTGCACCGGTGATCTGGGGCTCACTCACCTGAGGTGGGGGAGAGACAGACACAGAAGGGAGAAACGGGAGGGCACCGCGGGTGCGGCGGGCCGGCTGGGGTGGAGCCGGCCCCCGCCTCCGCGGTGGGGGAATGGGGCGAGGACGGGACACAGGAGGAGAGGGAGAGAGAGAAGAGGAGAGAAGAGACGATGCCATCTGCTGTCCTGCCGCCGGGACAGCCGCCAGATGATCCTCCGCCAGCTCAACTGCCTGATCCAGCGACGCCGGGCGGTGGCACTGGACCCACTCCGCGGTTCCGGCTGGTAAGCGGGCGACGAACTGTTCCAGTACCACCTGGTCGACGATTCCCTCGGCGTCGCGATTGTTGGCCCTCAGCCACTGCCAGCAGGCGTCCCGGAGCTGCTGGCCAAACGCGAACGGCCGGCCAACTTCCTCCAGTCGCAGCGCGCGGAAGCGCTGGCGCTGTTGCTCTGGGGTGCGCCCCACGCGCTGGAGGACGGCCCGGCGGAGGTCCGCGTAGGCCAGCCGGCGGTCGGCGGGGAGCTGTAGCGCGGCCAGCTGTGCCTCTCCCGTGAGCAGGGGGAGGAGGCGCCGCGCGCTGCTCCATCGGCCACCCCGAGGCTTCGGCGACCTGTTCGAACAACGTGATGAACGCCTCGGGGTCGTCCTGCGGGCCCATCTTGGTGACGATGAGGGGAGACGGGCCCGCGGCCGGAGCGCTGGTGGACCCCGCCGACGCGAGGAGATGCCGGAACGCCTCGCGGTCTTCCTGCTGGGCCAGCACCAGGGCTTCGAAGCGCTGCTCCTGCTCCTTTCGGAGCGTGACGAGTGCCTGGTGCTGGCTTTGCTGAGCCGTGGCGAGGGCGTGGACCAGATCGGCGAACGGGGAGGATTCCATGGGGCTGCTGATTTGGTGCTCCACGTCCCGGGTTTCGGCACCACTGTAATACTCCCTACGTGTGGGTGGAGCACTGAGGACGGCAGGACAGAGATCAGGTTTGCAAAATGGCTTTATTGCCACACTTTTCAGTGAACAATCTTATATGGGCTAGACAGACAGACACACACAGCCAGCGCCTAGTCCGGAGATCAGCCCCTCTGCTCTCACTCTCCCTCCTTAAATAGGGCGCTGTCACTGGGAAGACACACACAAACACAGGTTAATTGTTCTCAGGTGTCACAGACCGGTGCTTGACCACGCCCCCGCTGCCACATGTACCTATGATGAAAATTATAGGCCTCTCTCATCTTTTTAAGTGGGAGAACTTGCACAATTGGTGACTGACTAAATACTTTTTTGCCCCACTATGTGTGTGTATATATATATATATATATATATATATATATATATATATATATATATATATATATCAGGGCTTTACATTAGCACCCGCCCACCCGCCAAATACGGGTAAAATTCGGCTTTGGCGGGTAATAACTTTAGTCTCACTAGCCACTTTGGTGGGTGGTTTATTCTGTGGTATGACAATATATTTTAATTGTAGTTTTCTCTGAAGGCATCTGATATAATAAATGCATTGCAATGTAATATTGCGCGCCTACAACTCCCATGAGCACCTGCATAAACATTCTGACAACATGTTAGAATTGTTTAGAACGTTCGTTAACGTCTCAGTTAAAATCAATGATACGGTAACCTGCGGTTAATGAACGAAGCAACAAAGTTGCTGACGACTGACAAGCGCACTATGTGGCGGCATATAGCTGGAGTTTCAAACCCTGCTGTTCAGGGAAAAAGGGGCAGAGATGATCAGGGCCAGAGCAGCATTTTAAAATCACCGAGGTCCGTGATGCGCAAAGCGCGCGCCGAAAAATGTTCGACATATTTAAATGAGAGGGGTGAATTACACATCATACAAGAGATCTATTCCTGAAATTACTTTTAATGGTGTTTGAACTGAATATCATCAGTTTTGAAAAAAAAAATCATGTATGTGGCAAGAGTAAGAATAATTTAAGCTTGTTTAATGGTTTGATCTGGCCCAAGCAATGAGGACAAAAGATACCCTAACCATGTAGCCTATGGAACCTGGCATCCGTTACACCTACACACAAAAAAAAATAATAATTCTGGGGAAAAAAATCAGTATACACCACCATGTTTTAGGCAAAGTTATCCAAGGCAAACATAAGTTGAAACTTTCCACTCTATTGCTTTGGCTTATTGAATGATTTATTTTTAAAATCACAAACAAGGCAGGCTACAACTGCACTGCTTCAAAAATGTAAATTTAACAGCTTGATGAAAGTGCGCTGATGGTTACCATGGAAACCCCGTGTCTCCTGCACTGCATTCCTCCCCTGAGTCGCGCACTCATTCGCTTTTGTGTTCTTGGTCTCAGAGCCGCGCGCACCAAACACACACAGAAGACAGAATCAGCGTGTAACATCATTAACAATGCACTTTTTATGGAGACGTTTTAATGTTATTCTTTATTTTTTTATCCAGTTGAATATTTAGCGTACAAATGTATTTTCAGCTCTTAAAAATGACTGAGGTCCGGACCTCGGGGGCCTCATAGCTGGCTACGGCCATGGAGATGGAACAAGACGCAAATAGGAAGATAAGACAGTTCAATGACAAATGGAAGTTCGGGCGAGATCGGCTAGTTCATAGCAAAACCGAAAATACCATGTACTGCGAAGACTGTAGAAAGTCTGGCAAAGACAGGCACCAGTAATTTTAAACTCGAAACTATAAAGGACCACGAAAAGTCAAATGCACACATCGGCAGTATAACATCAAAACAGGCGAAGACGGCTGGTTCACTACAGGACAGCATTGCTTTCAAGTCCCTGGTTGTCATGAAGTCGGCTGAGCTGGAGAGGATGGAGCTGCTGTTTAGAAATGTTCACGCGATTGGAAAGAAGTTGATCCCGCCCCAGCTATCAACTTACGGCCTGCTGGAAGCCTCGGGTCACGAAGACCATTTTTCATGGACCATTCAGACTCATCTGATGATGAATGTAATGAGGACATTTAATGTCTCTCTCTACACATGTTCTCACACACACACACTTAATAGATAATACATAATATACATAATACTTGATAATACACAATACTTGCATATCAAAACATCAAATGTTTTTCAATGATAAATGTTTTGAATTGGACTTTTAATTTTAGAATCAGTTCAGTTGTACTGAATGTTATTTTTCATATTATACGATATTTCATATTGTAAGGGGCTTGAATTTGAGTTCAATAAACAGAATACTCTGTTTATATTTTTGTCTGAATTGGTTGCATGTTTTCATATAGGGAGCTACCTTAACAGCACTGAATACTTGAGTGCTACTGTAGAGATGCATTATACACTGCCATTCATAATTAAATCTAGATCTTCCAAACTTTAACGTATCATGGTGAAGAAAAAAACTGCGATTTCCTGGCAACAAAATTGTGGCTAGTGATAAGGCTGAATGGCTAGTGACTCGGGAAAACCACTAGCCACAGTGGCCGGTGAGCTAAAAAGTTAATGTAAAGCCTTTATAGTCTCAGAAACTGGGTACTGTGGGGGAACCCCAATAAATATACTCACAGTCAATAAACTATACGGTTTTGAATGGTGATGGTTTTAATTTGAAATAAAATGATGAAAGAAATAATACAGATAAAACTAAATCTTTGATGTGAATATTCAGAATTTGGCAAAAATTCTGCAAATTTGTGGAAAAATGGAGGCTTGATCTGGGACATGATAAATGGTTGACTACATCGCATTCCCTTAAAAAGGTTGTAGTCCACTGAAAAGTCTACAGTTATCACTAATTGTATTTTAAGTTGTAACTTTATACACCTAAGGATTGGTGCGCTCACAGAATAATCATAACCGTAATAAAACATCATGCAAAATATTTGATCACCGTTGTAACTCCGTTTTCCGCAGACCCAAAACCAATACGATCGTGTGTTTTGATCTAAATGGAAAGCCTCAGGGTCAAGGTCACTACCTCACCAAAAATAGTAACTTAAAATCACTACGCCATATAAACATTTAGTTATAAATCTGCGATTTTGTTTTTTAAAATGAAAGCTGAAAGTTAGGTATAGAGTATGTTTCTTACAGAATATGTTACGATGGTAGCTGGTCTTGTATGAATTTCTGAGCTATAAAATGAGTTGTGGTCTATTTTTTACTGTAGCGTGTTATTTGTGTGCGGGGAAGGACACACATTAACAGTGTGCATGTGTAGAATGGAATTTTCCACTCCAACAGTTAGAAGTTGATCGTGCTTCCATTTGCGGGCTCTCTGTTACGCGAGTGATCTGTTCGGATGTTATCACTGAAAAGGTGAGTTTTGACAGTTTTATTTTGTTTTAGTCTTGCAGTATAAGGCAATAGAATGTTTCTTTTTCATCTTACTTTCATATTTCGTAGTGTTTGCGTATTTATGGCCAATATTTTGCAACCATGGTCAATTTAGATCGAACTTTTGATAGAATCTACGGCCAGTCATTTTGCTCCGCCCTCGCCTCGCGCTCCGTCCGGTGCGGTAGTGATGTCCCGTTGCTCGTGTGCTGCAGCAGAGACCCGCGCGACCTTCAGCCGGTACAGTCGCTGTTCTTTTACCACCGCCGTTATTCTCATCTTTCCGGTGTGTTCTTGATTTTTCCATTGTGTCCTATTTCGCCATATCAAATACCCAAAATGTATCATATTATTCATATTTAAGTGAATAATCAATTCAGTCATCATAACTTGGCATTTTTAACCCAAGCAATCAAAAAGAGGAAATTTATTCAATATTTTCACTCATCTGTGAAGGAGGAGCTTTAATTCTTCATGATGGAGTTATTCTATATGTAAATCAATTTTACAAAAACATTTGAATTGTAATCAAAAAAATTTTCCACAGTAGAGGCCAGATAAAGCAAGATGCTATCCTTATTCTTATTAAACATGACAAAAGAAACATTGAGTGTTAGGTAAATGCAAAAAAAATAGTAAAATTAGAAAATTTATTTTTTGACCACAATGTCCCAAATGAGAGACCAGTTTCTGAGACGGACCCATATAGGTAGTCGTCAACTTATGACTGCGTTTGGTTACAATTGACCGGTCGTAAACCGATCTGGTCGTAAGTCGGCCTGTGTTAAATGAACGTAAGTATATTGTGATGTGTAGTGATATTGTAATCATCTTAAAGTCTTATTTTATAAACATTTTCTTATTTCATTACCTTGGCTCATTATTTGGTTTAAGTCAAACACTGCATACTCAGGGGTGAAAGTAACTTTTATTTTATGCCGGTATATTATTTTGAGTCATAGTGCGCGTGCGCACAGCGCGTGCTGAAAAATACACCTAATTATTTATTATTGTCTACTTATCAAGCATTCACTAGGACTTCTTATCACTCAGTAGTACTAGTATAGTACTTTTTTATCACACTATCACTCTTTCATCCACCTGTATCAGTTTTTGATTATAAATAAATTGCAAACAGATCATTTCAACAACACAATCGTTTTAATTACATTTTTTTAGCTGAACAGTTGAAAACTAACTTTTCATTTTGGACACAGAACAGTGTAACAGAACAGAAAAGTGAAAGTTACTTTGATTACCAGCTGCGCACGTTATAGCACAAGATCTGGTTAAGCTGTGCGCGCGCTGTAGCTCGCTCATTGTTTGTCCAGCGAAACACTGCACACATAATAGAAGAGGCTGGATGCAGTGTTGCCAGATTGGGTGGTTTTAAGTGCATTTTGGCAGGTTTTGAACATATTTTGGGCTGGAAACCATCAGCAGTATCTGGCAACACTGGCTGGATGCTGGGCGCTGCCGGGAGCTGGGGCAGAAACTGTCGTACGCTCAGCTAGCTCAGCTGGGAAACGGTCGTAAAGTCGATCAGTCGTAAGTCGCATAGGTCGTAAGTCGACGACTACCTGTATATACAGTGGTCAAACTTCTGCTCATGACAGTGTAGGAGTTTAACAGTACAGAGTATCAAATTGTTTTATTTGAGGTGATGCTTTCGATTTGATACGTCTGCACATCGAACAACACGTTCAATATGCTGCATAATAAAGTAGGCTGTTTATCATAAAATGCTGTTCCGAGTACCTGAAGTGAAATAAGGCTTTAAACCTGATTAAGCGCACACTCACTCCTCTGAAAAAGTCATTTCCACTTTAGCGTGCTGAATCTGCCAAACGTGTGCAATACACCTGCACTAATACTGCAAACATACCGTATGGCACACTCACATGCCAAACTCCCTGCCACCTTCAGGCAGGCTTTCCTCGCCTCTATCCAGGTTAAAGAAATCAGAGTCTGACTTGATCACACAAACTCTGTCATTAAGTTTCAGTTACAGTGCTTTTATAATGTTGAACGTTTTAATGAGTCGAAAATTGAAACTCCATGCACATATTCAGCCAATGCTTATTTTTGCTTTATTGAAAATATATAGTATTGAGACACCAGTGTTGTATTGCATCACATGGAAGTAAAATTTCTTGTTTCCTTATACTCCCAGGTATAAGACATTAATAGGGAAAAAATCTAAGTATCAGTTTAATTTTTTCTTTATGAATATAATAAGAATAATGGGCGGCACGGTGGTGTAGTGGTTAGCGCTGTCGCCTCACAGCAAGAAGGTCCGGTTCGAGCCCCGTGGCCGACGAGGGCCTTTCTGTGTGGAGTTTGCATGTTCTCCCCGTGTCCGCGTGGGTTTCCTCCGGGTGCTCCGGTTTCCCCCACAGTCCAAAGACATGCAGGTTAGGTTAACTGGTGACTCTAAATTGAGTGTAGGTGTGAATGTGAGTGTGAATGGTTGTCTGTGTCTATGTGTCAGCCCTGTGATGACCTGGCGACTTGTCCAGGGTGTACCCCGCCTTTCGCCCGTAGTTAGCTGGGATAGGCTCCAGCTTGCCTGCGACCCTGTAGAACAGGATAAAGCGGCTAGAGATAATGAGATGAGATGAGAAGTTAGATTTATATAGCGCCTTTCTCAAACTCAAGGTCACTTTACATTGGTCAGAGAAAACACACAAAAAAAGTTGCTAAAGAGTGGTGAGTTTATGCACTGGTGGAGAAATGTTCATGAAACAGAAAGGTTTTGAGATGAGATTTGAAGAAAGGAAGAGAAGAGCAGTCACGGAGGGGTTGAGGAAGGGAATTCCAGAGCTTGGGGGCCATGGCATTGAAGGACCTGCCACCCAGGGTAGCGAGTCTAGTGCGAGGAACAGCAAGGAGATTATAGCTAGAGGATCTGAGATGGAGTATAAGGGGTCGGGAGAATACAGATGTAAAAAGGAGCAAGGTTATGGAGAGCTTTGAAGGTGAGTAGTCTCATCTCATCTCATTATCTCTAGCCGCTTTATCCTGTTCTACAGGGTCGCAGGCAAGCTGGAGCCTATCCCAGCTGACTACGGGCGAAAGGCGGGGTACACCCTGGACAAGTCGCCAGGTCATCACAGGGCTGACACATAGACACAGACAACCATTCACACTCACATTCACACCTACAGTCAATTTAGAGTCACCAATTAACCTAACCTGCATGTCTTTGGACTGTGGGGGAAACCGGAGCACCCGGAGGAAACCCACGCGGACACGGGGAGAACATGCAAACTCCACACAGAAAGGCCCTCGCCGGCCACGGGGCTCGAACCCAGACCTTCTTGCTGTGAGGCGACAGCGCTAACCACTACACCACCATGCCGCCAAGGTGAGTAGTATGATTTTATATTTAATTCTGGACAGAACAGGTAGCCAGTGAAGCTGAGAAAGAATGGGGGTGGTATGAGCAGATGGTTTGGTATGGGTGAGGAGTTTGAGTCGAATAACCAGTATTTTACTGGACTTTCCTAACAGGTAAAAAGTTAGGAAACTAAAAGTAAACTTCTTACTTTTTACTTCCATCCTTAAATAAAGATGCATTTTCCTTTTTTATCCCCCGCTGGCCGAAAGGCCCGAAGGGGAATTATGTCATGGCGATGTCCGTCCGTCCCAGGAAGGGTGCTCACCTTCTGAAATCAACTTACTTCACAATTTTTGGAGGAATTTCACGAAACTTGGCAGGATTCTTTCGTATATGTTGCTAGTATGCATATTGTAGTTTTGTTCATTTCAGTCACATTTTACCAGAGTTGTGGCCCTTGATTAACAACCTTGTACTTTGACAATTTCATGAAGGTGTGCTCGCCTTCTGACATCAACTCCTCTCACAATTTTTGGACAAATTTCTCGAAGCTTGGCAAAAGGCCTTGTTATATGACGGTAATACGCATATTGCGATTTAATTTCGTTTGTGAAAAATTTTGCCAGAGTTTTGACCCTTGATTAAATAACTTTTACTTTGACAATTTCACGAGGGTGTACGTTCTTCTGAAATCAGCTCCTCTCACAATTTGTGGAGGAATTTCACCAAACTTGTCAAAAGGCTTTGTTATATGAAATTTTGTTTCGTATATTAAAATTTCGTTTAATTTGGGCAAATTTTACCAGAGTTATGCCCTTGATTATTAACAAACGTGTACTTTGGCAGTTTCATCAAGGTGTGCTTGCTTTCTGAAATCAACTTCCCTCACAATTTTTATTATCCTCCGCTGGCCAAAAGGTTCGAAGGGGGATTATGTCGTGGAGCGGTCCGTCCGTCCATCCCGGGAAGGGTACTCACCACAGGCGATTGCTCTAAGACAACGAGGGAGGCTCAGCCTCCTCTAAAAATGACAAACATCGTGTAGGATGAATTGCGCTAGGCTTATGTTATAGCCGACCTTATAACATTCCTATTTCAGATCCAGAATCATAGAAATATATGTGCTCAACCCAACTACAGTGCAAAATCATTCCGTTATAACTTTCCCCAGTTCGCCTAATGTGCGCGTGAGTTTTTCCCCCTCGTGACAGCGCGATGCAGCGCAGCCTCAGTGGACTTCAATGACATTTGGGAGCTATGCGCTTTTCAATCTCAAAATGCAAGACGATTATTGGACAAATACTGCGAAAACGCCCGCCCACCCGACTCCCAGCCTCAGTGGACTTCAATGGCATTTGGGAGCTATGCGCTTTTCAATATCAAAATGCAAGACGATTATTGGACAAATACTGTGAAAACGCCCGCCCCACGGACTCCCAGCCTCACAGTGGGAGGGACATGGCAAAGCTTTCCGCGAGGAGACTGGTGATTGGTGAAAGCGGCCGGATATTTTCTTTGATTGACAGCTCGTTTCAAATATAGACAGGCAGCGGTGAATTTCAGTTCAGTTCCATGTGGATTCGCAAGTGCTGTGGTGTATTGTAAGAGATCAGCTTACATTTCGATTTCATTCATTACATACGGTTTCTACCAGCTTTTTTAGTTTGTATATATTTTCATTGTAAATAAAGTGTAAATATAGTGTTGTCAAGTTTGCTATCTTAGTTCCAGAAATTTCGTTTATTTGAGTGACTGAACTTGAACTTGAGGGGGCTAGTCAGCTAGCAAGAAAGCTGCGCACGGATGCCAAGCATTGCTGATTTAATTTTGGCGAAGCCATTTGCCAGTCTTCCTTTCGAGGAAAAAATTAAAATTAAAGAGCAGGGTAGACCAACGCCTCAAATTGACTTGGTGAAAAAGGTAGGGAATAATACTCGTTCCTTTCAGCTCTCCTGGTACGAGAAAGTGAATTGGCTAACAGCAAGTGACCCACATCAACAACAGTAAATAGGCTACTTTAGTAATATGTCATGGATGGACCAAAAATATAGAATCTATTTAAAATGTTTATGCTGAGTATATTATATTGGAATATATATTTCTCTGGATATGAATTAAACACAGCTACAATTTGGAAAACATTTTTAAACAAAAACGCAGCCGAGAACATTTCACACTACAGACCTGGATTAAAAGTGAAGGGTTATCAAAATTGTCAATAAAACATTTCTCAGTCAAAATAAGTAAAATATAGGGAAAGTGTCATTGAATGAAATGTGTGGCACCCAGCTCTATGTTTGGCTCCCCAAGGTCAGTGCTTGTGCCTATTCCAGAACACTCTGCTGTTACTGCTGAGGTTCCTGACAAAGAGCTGCTTTCAATAATGATCAATTTTTAAACAACATGCCACAATTTTAAAATATAAAATGTTAAAATATACCCCCCCAACACCACCATCATGTATATTGGACAGTAGGCTAATGGGCCTAAAGAACCTGTTATTTCACAGTTTGTGACCCTGCCAACAATTAGCCAGATCAGAGGCAAGAGTATGGGCAAAATTGATGTGTTTTTTCTTTTAAAATCTGGAAATGTCGTAACCGACCAGCCTCCCCGTTTGAAAGACTACCAGCCGCCACTGGTACTCACCTTCTGAAATCAACTACTCTTACAGTTTTTGGAGGAATTTCATGAAACTTGACAGGATTATTTGGTATATGTTGGCAATACACGTATTGCAATTCTGTTCAATTCAGTCGCATTTTACCAGAGTTATAGCATCGTTGCCAGCGGGGGATATTGTGCTGTCAGAGCACTCTCGTTCACTCAAAAACCATGGATATCTTGCTGCCTTTTTTTTTAAACCATGGTCATGACAATTCTGACTTGTTTTAGAGAAAATGTTCTGTGCCAAAACATTTCATGATGGAATGGTATTAGCCTGGCTAAAGTACATGAGTTCTTTCTAAGTGCCTTTGACAGGTGCTTAATCAAATCTGTTTAGGTAAACCTGTTTCAGTGGAAGGCTTTTCTTTCTTTTGGAAACTTTCTGAGGATTTTACTGAAGCATGTTCCCAAACTACATGTTGATGGCTGTTTTTTTCCCTTCTTCTTTTTAAATTTTTTTATTTTTTGTTTATGTTGGAACTCCATAAAAGCCACAAGCCTATTTTTACAAATATTACGCACACATGTGGCTCGTAATCTACGATGTGAAATCAACAATGTAGTAATCATTTAGTAAGTCACGTAGTATAAACACTCAAGTATTGTTTCACATTGAAAAAGAACAGAATATTTTTTCATTAAAACTTAATGAATACAGTGTTTTGTTTTTTTTGTCAGAGACACACTAGCGTTGGATTCTGCAAAATGGCTAATCACAAATAGACTCATTTTTATTTTACACTGTCAGATGAAGTACAGATACAGTGGATATAAAAAGTCTACACACACCTGTTCAAATTGCAGGTTTTTGTGATGTAAAAAATGAAACCAAGATAAATCATGCCAGATCTTTTTCACCTTTTAATGTGATGACAGAATGCAAGAGAAAAACAAATAGAAACTTTTTAGGAAGAAAAAAAACCCTTATAATAACCTGGTTGCACAAGTGTGCACACCCCTTAATACAGCACTCATAATGCTTGTTATTGTCGTTTTGGGTAAACACAGAGCTCATCTTGATTTGGCAATTTTATCCTGGCAAAAATGCTCCAGTTCTGTTAAACTGAGAGGGGATCTCCTGTGCACAGCACTTTTAAAGTCATTCCAGAGGTTTCTGATGGGGTTTAGACCTGGGCTCTGACTGGGCCTTTCCACAAAATTGATCTTCTGAAGTCATTCCTCTGCTGACTTGGACTTGTGCTTTGGATTATTATCATGCCAGAATGTGAACCTTTTCTTCATCTTCAGCGATGTAACTGAGGTGTCTTCAGGTTTTGTGCCAAAATAGAGCTATTCATGTCTCCCTCTCTCTTGAATAGAGCCCTAGTCTCAGCTGAAGAGAAGTAGTCCCATAGCACGATGCTGCCACCACCATGCTTCACCATGGGTATGGCATTCTTTGGGTGATAATCTGTTTTAATTTTGTTCCAAACATATTCCAAACAACAGTTTGGAAGACGTCATGTTCTTGGTAACGTCACTGTGGTGCCTGATTTTCTTCGCTTGTTGTTGATAATCTTCAATGTTCCATGGTCCAGCTAATGTTTTGGAAATTATTTTGTTCCCCTCTCCTGATCGCTACCTTTTGGCAATGAGATGTGGTACAGTGGTGCTTGAAAGTTTGTGAACCCTTTAGAATTTTCTATATGTCTGCATAAATATGACCTAAAACAACATCAGATTTTCACACAAGTCCTAAAAGTAGACAAAGAGAACCCAGTTAAACAAATGAGACAAAAATATTATACTTGGTCATTTATTTATTGAGGAAAATGATCCAATATTACATATCTGTGAGTGGCAAAAGTATGTGAACCTTTACTTTCAGTATCTGGTGTGACCCCCTTGTGCAGCAATAACTGCAACTAAGGCCAAGTTTACATTAGACCGTATCTGTCTCGTTTTCTTCGCGGATGCACTGTCCGTTTACATTAAACCGCCTGGAAACGCCGGGAAACGGGAATCCGCCAGGGTCCACGTATTCAATCCAGATCGTGTCTGGTCCGGTGCTGTGTAAACATTGAGATACGCGAATACGCTGTGCTGAGCTCTAGCTGGCGTCGTCATTGGACAACGTCACTGTGACATCCACCTTCCTGATTCGCTGGCGTTGGTCATGTGACGCGACTGCTGAAAAACGGCGCGGACTTCCGCCTTGTATCACCTTTCATTAAAGAGTATAAAAGTATGAAAATACTGCAAATACTGATGCAAATACTGCCCATTGTGTAGTTATGATTGTCTTTAGGCTTGCCATCCTTCCACTTGCAAGTGGTAAGTGATTTGCACTGGGATCACACAGTCCCGAATCGGCTCAGTCCCGAATCGTGGCTCGTGCACTCCACTCGCGCACTGTGTGAGCTGCGCAGGGCCGGAGTGCGCACCCTCCAGAGGGCACTCGCTGTTCAGGGCGGAGTGATTTGGAGCGCAGGATGCCTGCGGAGCCGAGCGTATCCGTGTATTGGTGTTGGTGTGTGCACGCAAATCGTGTATTGGTGTTGCTGTGTGCACACTAATCGTTTTAAAAACGTTAATCTGATGATCCGCTGATACGGTCTAATGTAAATATGGGCTAAATGTTTCCGGTAACTGTTGATCAGTCCTGCACACCAGCTTGGAGGAATTTTAGCCCATTCCTCCGTACAGAACAGCTTCAACTCTGGGATGTTGGTGGGTTTCCTCACATGAACTGCTCGCTTCAGGTCCTTCCACAACATTTCGATTGGATTAAAGTCAGGACTTTGACTTGGCCATTCCAAAACATTAACTTTATTCTTCTTTAACCATTCTTTGGTAGAACGACTTGTGTGCTTAGGGTCGTTGTCTTGCTGCATGACCCACCTTCTCTTGAGATTCAGTTCATGGACAGATGTCCTGACATTTTCCTTTAGAATTCGCTGGTATAATTCAGAATTCATTGTTCCATCAATGATGGCAAGCCGTCCTGGCCCAGATGCAGCAAAACAGGCCCAAACCATGAGACTACCACCACCATGTTTCACAGATGGGATAAGGTTATTATGCTGGAATGCAGTGTTTTCCTTTATCCAAACATAACGCTTCTCATTTAAACCAAAAAGTTCTAGCTTGGTCTCATTTGTCCACAAAACATTTTTCCAATAGTCTTCTGGCTTGTCCACATGATCTTTAGCAAACTGCAGATGAGCAGCAATGTTCTTTTTGGAGAGCAGTGGCTTTCTCCTTGCAACCCTGCCATGCACACCATCTTGTTCAGTGTTCTCCTGATGGTGGACTCATGAACATTAACATTAGCCAATGTGAGAGAGGCCTTCAGTTGCTTAGAAGTTACCCAGGGGTCCTTTGTGACCTTGCCGACTATTACACGCCTTGCTCTTGGAGTGATCTTTGTTGGTCGACCACTCCTGGGGAGGGTAACAACAGTCTTGAATTTCCTCCATTTGTACACAATCTGTCTGACTGTGGATTGGTGGAATCCAAACTCTTTAGAGATGGTTTTGTAACCTTTTCCAGCCTGATGAGCATCAACAATGCTTTTTCTGAGGACTTCAGAAATCTCCTTTGTTCATGCCATGATACACTTCCACAAACATGTGTTGTGAAGATCAGACTTTGATAGATCCCTGTTCTTTAAATAAAACAGGGTGCCCACTCACACCTGATTGTCATCCCATTGATTGAAAACACCTGACTCTAATTTCACCTTCAAATTAACTGCTAATCCTAGAGGTTCGCATACTTTTGCCACTCACAGATATGTAATATTGGATCATTTTCCTCAATAAATAAATGACCAAGTATAATATTTTTGTCTCATTTGTTTAACTGGGTTCTCTTTATCTACTTTTAGGACTTGTGTGAAAATCTGATGATGTTTTAGGTCATATTTATGCAGAAATATAGAAAATTCTCAAGGGTTCATAAACTTTCAAGTACCACTGTACATGCTTTGTAAGTTTTTTGCAATTTATTGCTTCAGCATTCAGATTTCAAGAAAATCCTACAGAAACTCTTGATCTTTGTTTGGGGTTAATCAGAATCACTTCATTAATGACAGATGTATGGTAATTATTATTTCCAAGTGACTGGTTAATTGTAAGCACAGTCGTATGACCTATTATAAAAGTGTGTGCACATTTATGAAACCGGGCATTGCAAGTTTTTTCTGTCACCATTTTTTCTCCTAAACTGTTTACCTCGCCCGCTACGGAGTAAGCAGGGTGAGGTATTGTTTTCAGTTGGGTTTCTTTGTTTCTTTGTTTTGTCATTAACTATATTACGGGAAAACAGCTGGATCAATCTTCATGAAACTTTCAGGATAGATGGGCATTGGTCTCACATAGAGCCTCCAACATTATGAGGGTCATCCAGTCAAGGTCACCAAAAAGGTCAAAATCGTTGTTGTTGTGGCTACTGCCGCATATAGAGGTGTTAGCCACCATGTCATCGTGCTGTAAGAATGTAAGAGTGTAACAATCGTGCACTGCACATGCGCGTACACATGTTCCAATTAAAATGGCCAGTGAGTGTATACAATTCAGGTCACCATTCAAAATAAATGGACTAGACTAAAGAAATCGCTTTCAGACATGTTTATGCTTATTACAGAGGGAAAGCGCGTTCCACTGAGCTCTAGCGCCGGGCCTTTTCCAGGAAATAAGAGTTTGGGTCATGGCGACAGCGTGTGTGTGTGTGTCAACCTCAGTTCGGAGGTTTCAGTTTTGAAAACTGTGATGATACACGGGGCAACTTTTTGGGCAATGTTGCTGAGCAATGTTGCTGGGCAATTGCGTTTTGACTCTTTTCTATTGAGATTGGGTAATATTGTTTCTTTCTGAATGGTTTTGATAATCTCTGGCAACTTTTTGAGATAAGCCAATCAGAACGCGAGTATCGAGTCATGTGACCTCCGGTGAGGTTCGGATCAGAAATTTCAAACAAATATGGCAGCCGCTCAGTGTCAGTGGAGTGAAGAGATGGAGAGACTCCTCATCTGTTTTTATGCCGGTAAGTTGTTATTTTAATATTCTATATGGAGGAATTTACCGCACCAAAGCTCTAAAAAACAACAGACAGCTTGATTAAATGGTCACAGCAAAAATTAAGACATCGATTTTTTTTAGCTAACTGTAAACTGCCGTTGCTAACTGTTGTTGCCCATTGTTAGTTGCCCTGAAAAATTGCCCTGTGTCTCACCTAGTTGCCCGTTGCCAGCAACATTGCTCGGCAACATTGCCCAAAAAGTTGCCCCGTGTATCATCACCATAAGAGGTAAGAGTAGAATAATATAAAGTACACACACTTGGTATATTTTACTTCTCTGATTTTTAAATTGTTCATTTTTGTGGCTACTGCCTCATAGAGTAAATCTATATGCTATATTTACTGTATAGACATGGGATCAGAAAACAATTTTATTTATAAGCAGTAGCCACATGTACCCATAGGGTACCTATTTTTTTCGTGATATCTTCCTTCATATTCATCATAAGTGCTACTGGGCGAGGTTTGTTTTGCCTGGCAACACTTGTTCTGTTTGTTTTTCACTTGAGCATTGTTGGTTGCTGTAGCCTCTGAAAGGTGGAAAATGATCTGACATGATTTATTTTAGTTTAATTCTTTACATCACAGAAACTTGCAATTTTAACAGGCATGTGTGGCTTTCTTCTTGTAACCACTTACACTGAAAATAAATGATTTATCGCATCAATTTATTGCACTTATCCATCAAAAAGAACAGCAGACTTGTGTTCTTAGAGCATCTGTGTTTGCAAATATCTACAATCCTTTAAGTGTCAGGAAATTATTATATTTCACCTTGGTTAAAAATGTTAAATGCTACCTGGGTTTCCTCCTCTTTTAGGAGTCGTTTAAAGATGTTCCCAGTCAGAATACTCAGTTTTTGAAAGGATGTTTGTGTCAGATTTTCAGTTATTTTGAGAAACATCTGCATTTCTGATCGGAATGCTTCAGGGAAACATTCTCAGTAAGAATTCCAGTAGCATAACAAGAACACATTTCATCCAGCTGCTTGCTTTTGGCTGTGGTGACCTCCTGACTACATCATTATTCAGACTTTTTTTTTTTTCCAGTAATCAAAGCGCTTTGTGTCTTGTGAACTTTCATGGTATGTACAGTCGTGTGCAAAAGTCTTAGACACATGTAAAGAAATGCTGTCGACCAAAAATGGCTTAAAAATAATGAAATGAAATGTTTCAACATTAAAAAAAAACCTATAAACAGCAGTAAGCCATAATAAATGAAACAAAGTCAGTATTTGGTGTGAGACGACCCTTTGTTTTAAGGTACAATGAGTGCAGTTTTATAAGGAAATGAGCTGTAGGTTTTACTGAGCATCTTGCAGAAGCAGCCACAGTTCTTCTGGACACTTTGTCACACTCGCTTCTTCATTTTGCACCAAAACCCAGCAGCCTTCATTATGTTTTCTTTTTTAATCTGAAAAGTGCTCTCTTGTGTAACACGCTGCTTAGATACAAACTATTTTTCTGCAACATTTCATTTTGTGCTGGGAAACAAATGTTTGGACTCTAAAATGTTTTTGTACCGACTCGATAATGTAGACGTCATAAAATAGAAATCTATAACAAAGTTTGTATGACAAAAATAAAATAAAATAGGCCGCTTAAGATTTTTGCACCGTACTGTATGCATGTTAGTCTGTTGTCAGGAATTGCAAGAATATCATTTCTGTTTAGCAGCTCAATACAGCTGTTTCAATAAAGTATGTTGTGACAAGAAGTCTCCATTCTAACTGATGATGTTCTCCACAAGGCTTGTGTCAAAGTTGCTCAAGTTGCACTCGTAATGAAAATATCCTTTTTCCACAACAGAGACAGCGATGTAAGTAAGATCAACTACATGTATGCTCAGTATGTGAAGAACACCATGGAGCCACTGAACATTCCTGATGTCACAAACCTGATGTCTGATCAGCGATTTCCTTGGACTGTGAGTAATCACAAGAAAAATTCTTCTGGAAAATGTTATATAAAAGGATGATCTCATTCTGGGGTCAGGAATTTTCCCATAATCACAGTCCTGTCATGAATTTCTTTTCTTCCTACTCTCGGTGCCCATCTTAAAAATCTTGTTTATCTTGTCGTGGAGTTTAATTCACTGTTTACAGAAAATCAATGAATGAATCACTCTCTAAAATCACTCTGTTCCAGAGTGAGAACCCAGACTCCCCAACCTACCATGTGAAGAGTTTGTTGTGCACACCCATTAGGAATGGGAAGAAGGATAAAGTGATAGGTAAGTCTGTGTTAGGGTTCAATCTCCACCTCGTCTGTCCTTCTTCCTGTTGGTCATCGATTACAAGCCCGGAGAAAGAGAGGAACGAGACACACAGTTGTGCAAATTTTTGTGGTCTATTTAATTTTCTTTCAAACAGCTGTAATGTTTAATGGAGGCTAGTTACTAATACTGTTAATAATATAAATACGTTTGTATCTATAAAATATGGACACGAGTGTTTTACTGGGAAATCCACCACTTGTATTTTTCATACGAGCTACATTCAGGACATGGAGATCCAAAACCATGACATAAATCTCTATAAGTCACTCGTGAGGAAATCGAATTGTTTATTTATATATACGGTTCCTTGTGTGTTGTATGATACACAGCGGCATGCACAGATAGACACGAGGTGGTGCTCAAGCACCTGCCCCTCTGCCCTCTGTCCAAAAAAGTGCCCTTTTGAAATTTTTTTTTACAGTTTACTGAGGCCAATGTCGACATGATCTTTTAGAAAAGCCGCGGCATTAAAAGCGTGTTTGAAAATAATGTCCCGATGTGTGCCCCCTCCGCACACACACCGGACCTCTGTCTCTCTTGCTCTGTCACGTGAACAAGCGTGCAGTGCATTCAATGTGAGGTTGCAGCAGCATAGCGTCCTGGAAGCCACGGCCTTGTCGTAGCGCAGACAACACATCGGGCAGTCAGTCAGCTCTTCCCCTGCCCCACCAGCCAGGTAACACATGAATCGAGTGAAAATGTATTGTTTGCCCTCTAAGCCCAAGCTGTAATTATTTTGTCGTGAAGTAGCCCGTCGCATACAGAAACAGCTGCACATGGCAGCCTTTGCCAGCTTATTTGCTCCCTTTCCATATGGAGAAACAAACTGAACAACATTTTAAATGTAGCCTAAACCATTGAGGCAACCCCACTCTCCATCAATTCCGACCTGTTTTTATAACATGATTAAGAATATCACGTTATGCTAGTATGCACGCCATTATGCAAATAAAGGCGAGCTCCGTTGAGCCCATTGAGTGTGTATATTTCGTTACAAATTTTAAGATGATCTCACAGAAATCTGTGAATAAACACAGTCTTGAGACTCAAGTCAGTGACGGGAAGATCAGACTTTCAGACTTTATCAGACTTTTTAAAGATGGAACTACAGAAAAATACCCAAAACTTTGATATGATTATGAACACAAGAGGAGGGTTAAATCTCAGACTTTTATAATAAGGTGTTCCACATGCGCAAAAAAGTGCCCTTTTTTCCCCCCAGAGCACTTGCCCCCCAAAATGTCTGTGCACTCCACTGATGATACAGTACTGTATGTCCTGTAAGAACCTCATGGCCCAGCCAAATTCATACACTAAAACTGAAACAGACATGTTCTCAAATTATTCTGACTTTCAGATGTCTACATTTTTTCTCATGCTTTTTCAAGTGACGTCATTAGAAAGCTTGAAAGACACCATCATATTGCTGGGTTAAATGACACACACTAACTGCTGCGGTCAGTCCTGAACAGTACAGCTTCATTTCTAAAGCACTCACTTGATTTTAATAGCCATCATTAGCAATCATTTCCGTGGAAATTCCATTTCCACGGCTGCCAAGCCATGACAAATCTGTCTACTGCATTCACTGTGTTTTACGCTGTTTGTTTACTGTGAGTACTGTGCTTTTATTTATTTATGTAGACACGAGTGTTTTACTGGGAAATACGCCACTCATATTTTTCATACGAACTATACCTGGGACATTCAGAAAAATATTTTCCAGTACCTTCACTCATGAGGAAATCAATGAATTGTTTTGATAAATTTGTGTCCTTTTTGTTTGTGAATATGTCTAGATAATAAAAAGAAAAGCACACGCTGTCTTGAAGATATGAAGTTTATCTTCTCGTGTTCAAAAATTCGTATTTTTCGTACGAAATACATCACGGCTCTGAGTAACATATTTAAATAATATTGGCTGGCATTGAGTGGTATCTCAGATATATTCCATTCAGCTAGCATGATATTGAACGAGTCGAAGACAAGTTCAAAATCGTGCTAGCTGAATGGAATATATCTGATATACCATGAAAAAAAGCCATTATTATTATTATTATTATACTCTCGGGGCGGCACGGTGGTGTAGTGGTTAGCGCTGTCGCCTCACAGCAAGAAGGTCCTGGGTTCGAGCCCCGGGGCCGGCGAGGGCCTTTCTGTGTGGAGTTTGCATGTTCTCCCCGTGTCCGCGTGGGTTTCCTCCGGGTGCTCCGGTTTCCTCCACAGTCCAAAGACATGCAGGTTAGGTTAACTGGTGACTCTAAATTGACCGTGAGTGTGAATGGTTGTCTGTGTCTATGTGTCAGCCCTGTGATGACCTGGCGACTTGTCCAGGGTGTACCCCGCCTCTCGCCCATAGTCAGCTGGGATAGGCTCCAGCTTGCCTGCGACCCTGTAGAAGGATAAAGCGGCTAGAGATAATGAGATGAGATATTATACTCTCTTTTCCAGTTTTTCGATGTCCATTGGTATGTTTTTCTCTTGTAATCAGAGGGGAACCGTCAAGGCCTTCAGAGAAGGCCCAAACATATCAGCATTTCAAATGTTATATTTAATTTCTTTCATTTGTTCATTGATTTAATTCTTTCATAATTTCATTACAATTATTCTTTTCTAATTTTGCCTCATTTTCTATCAAATTTGCTTCAGAAATGAAAGGGTTACTGTCTGAAAACATTAAAATTGAGTTATCCAATGAGATTTTTTTTTGGTTTGTTTGTTGTCTCTATCCTGAGAAGAGTTTAGAGCCGGCTCACTCATTGGTTAGGACTTCATTGCCGGGACAGAAGGCCATGGCAATGTATGTTTATGTAGGAGGTGACAGATGAATTAACCAATCAGATTTTGATTTATAGTGAGAGGGACCAAAAATGTATCACCCTCGGCCTTCGAGAAGGCCAATGCGAGCTTAACCGCGAGTCGGCGCTGTCAGCGCAGCAGTGAAGTCACCTTCCAGCCGGTGTAGTGTTCATCAGTAGTGTTAGCAAATGCTAATAAAGCAGTCAAGCCAGTGCTATCGAGAGCAAGTAGCACAGGCTAATGACCTAGAAACTAAGATTTCTGTCTCCAGACTCTTCTCCCATGCTCGCTCGCTACAGTATTTTTCACTCTGACTTAAGTGTTCATTTCCCTGTGTAATTTACTGAGTTACTTTTAAAATCAACATTGACAGCTACACACAACGGAGCGACCTGGCAGCCTGCTGCTAATCCCTTGCAAAATCCTTTGCCTTGTTGCTTTTTTGGTGTCTGGCTAAGCTTTGGCTGAGCTGAAGTCCCAGCTCTAATAGTAACAGTTCGCCACTGCTTGTAAATATGTGTGAAGAATATCTACTGAAGGTTTGGTAGCCTTGCGGGTGTTCAACGCATCTTTAGTTTCAGTTTTTATTTTATTTATTTAATGCTTACTTACAGCATAGATAATCCTGGCACTGGTTTACCCTAGTCTTTCTCTTTCACAGCGAACAAAAAAATGGTTCTGTGCATGCGCAGCAGAAAAGTTTCTCATTGGATATTCGCATCAGCTCTGATGTGAGGTCATGTTGTCTTGACAACGTGCAATATCATAAACCATATTCAACACTCATTCTCCATTGGGTAGAGTGACATAATACACGTAGGATCAGCAATATGTTAACAATATTGCATGCTATCAAACCAAATGAATGAAACCCGCTAGATATTGCTGTTTTTATTCCATGGAAAAGTGTCCTGTATGTCTCATCTCATCTCATCTCATCTCATTATCTGTAGCCGCTTTATCCTGTTCTACAGGGTCGCAGGCAAGCTGGAGCCTATCCCAGCTGACTACAGGCGAGAGGCGGGGTACACCCTGGACAAGTCGCCAGGTCATCACAGGGCTGACACATAGACACAGACAACCATTCACACTCACATTCACACCTACGGTCAATTTAGAGTCACCAGTTAACCTAACCTGCATGTCTTTGGACTGTGGGGGAAACCGGAGCACCCGGAGGAAACCCACGCGGACACGGGGAGAACATGCAAACTCCGCACAGAAAGGCCCTCGTCGGCCACGGGGCTCGAACCCGGACCTTCTTGCTGTGAGGCGACAGCGCTAACCACTACACCACTGTGCCGCCCCTGTCCTGTATGTATAATAATTAAATAATATTGGCTGGTGTTGAGTGGTATATCAGATATATTCCATTCAGCTACCATGATATTGAATGAGTCGAACACAAGTTCAGTATCATGCGAGTGGAATGAAATATATCTGATATGCCATGAAATAAAACCAGCCAATATTATTATTATTATTATACATTCCTTTTGGGTGTTCAACGCGTCTTTCTCTTTCAAAATTCTCTCAAAATCTTACGTGTTTAACGAAGCAAACCTGGCAGCCATGTTTATTTACAAACTGTTACAGTCGCTCGGTAGCGCAGAAGTTTTACATCTCAGACGTGTGACGTCATGGCGTCTTGACAGCCATGTAAACCATATTCACCGCTCATCCTCCATTGGGTAGAGTGATGTAATACATGTAGGATAAGAGATGTGCTAACAATATTGCAGGCTATCTAACCAAATAAATGAAACCCGCTAGAAGGGAATAGAATACATGTTTTTATTCCATTGAAAAAGTGTCCTGTATGCATAATAATTAGCCTTAGATTATGTATAGCTCCCAACCATCCAAGTCCCTGTGAATAAGTTTCTATTATAAAACCAATAACATTCTAGAATGAGTGCATTAATATCAACATATCTTTTGAATTACAGCCAACATTACGGTCACGGCCATGCTGGTATAGGATATTGATCAACACTTCCTAATTTGAGAACTGTGATATAAATGGTATAAAGTGTAAATAAGAAGCATGATGAATATTTCATCTAATTTAAGCCAGTATCTCACTGGGCTGGGACAGTCTGCGACTAGTTGGAGACACAACAATTCTGATAAAATATGCGAATTAGCGACAATTTTCACTTGGAATTACACCGAATTGTTATTCGCATATTTTATCACAATTGTTGTGTCTCCAACTAGTCGCAGGCTGTCGCAGCCCAGTGAGATACACTCGCACTTCCTGTTTTACGGAAACTGACTTGAGAAGGGTTCGTGACGGCTTTGCGACACATTTGCGGCTATTTTGAGAGAAATTTTGTCGCACTAATTTTTTTTGAACATATTCAAAATTTCAGCGACGAAGGAGCAACACTTTGCTGCTCATGCGAGGAAAGTGAGAAGCCCCACGGATGTTTCAAGACACTTTTGAAACTCTCTCGCGAATGACGTGCGCAATTTGTCGCAAGCTGTCGCAGCTCAGTGAGATACTGGCTATACTCTATAGTTACCTGAAGACCCTTATCACTAAACATTAGATATCAAAATATACCTATTTGATTTATCATTCACACAAAGGTGTTTGCCAGTTGGTCAACAAGATGGATGAATCTATGGGTGAGGTGAAGGCCTTTAATCGGAACGATGAGCAGTTTCTAGAGGCCTTTGCCATCTTTTGTGGGCTTGGCATCCAGAATACTCAGATGTACGAGACTGTGGAGAGGGCCATGGCCAAGCAGGAGGTCACCCTTGAGGTCAGTATAATTTTTTTTATTACTAAATAGCATTTTAAAAAGAACAAAAAATGTAAACATTTAAGCAGTGAAACCCGACCGGTGTCCCATCAGGGGTTAAAGGAACAGTCCACCGTACTTCCATAATGAAATATGCTCTTATCTGAATTGAGACGAGCTGCTCCGTACCTCTCCAAGCTTTGCGCGACCTCCCAGTCAGTCAGACGCAGTCAGACGCGCTGTCACTCCTGTTAGCAATGTAGCTAGGCTCAGTATGGCCAATGGTATTTTTTGGGGCTGTAGTTAGATGCGACCAAACTCTTCTGCGTTTTTCCAGTTTACATAGGTTTATATGACCAGTGATATGAAACAAGTTCAGTTACACAAATTGAAACGTAGCGATTTTCTATGCTATGGAAAGTCCGCACTATAATGACAGGCGTACTAACACCTTCTGCGCACTTCGGCAGCGCATTGATATCTGAGCTCCGTATCAATGCGCTGCCGAAGCACGCAGAAGGTGTTAGTACGCCTGTCATTATAGTGCGGACTTTCCATAGCATAGAAAATCGCTACGTTTCAATTTGTGTAACTGAACTTGTTTCATGTCACTGGTCATATAAACCTATGTAAACAGGAAAAACGCGGAAGAGTTTGGTCGCATCTAACTACAGCCCCAAAAAATACCATTGGTCATACTGAGCCTAGCTACATTGCCAACAGGAGTGACAGCGTGTCTGACTGCGTCTGACTGACTGGGAGGTCGCACAAAGCTCGGAGAGGTACGGAGCAGCTCGTCTCAATTCAGATAAGAGCATATTTCATTATGGAAGTACGGTGGACTGTTCCTTTAAAGGCAGAATATTATAAATAGCTCATTGTTTTGTTTGTGTTTGTTTTGTTTCTGAAAATTCATCTTAAAGCATATTATTCAGTAACAAAGCATTTCGTTTGACGGAGAAGACCACTTCCTCCAGCTGTGTACGAATCTCATCTGATCATATACTCCCATTGACACTCGGCCCACTTAAGGCTTTATCCTTCCTTCTTCTCTTGTTCTTCTGCACTCCTCCTCTGATCCCTCCATTCTGGAGCTGTCACAGTCAGAAGTACCCCAGTGACAAGCACTCGCCTGCAGCTGACAGAATGGCAAGGCTTAATTTCAGACCTTCCCATTTCAGTCCCTCAGTCACACCATTCCTCTCGTGGTGTTTCTCTGTTACTCATGGTCCTCCCAGCAGCAGTTAGAAAAAATAAATTATGGTTGGTGTCAACAGACGAAGAGCAGAGGAAGTTGTGTTATTTACACTTTGACGGTTTGGTCAGACTGAGCTTGTTATTCAGGACAGTCAAGGACAAACATGCTGTGACTCCAAAGGCAGCCGATCCGGTGTCATACAGTGTACACTGTGAAGACGGTTATGTTGAGTTAGGAAACAGTTATATAAATAGATAGCTTTTTCATGGAAAGAAAATCAAATTAAATTGTACGTAAATAAAACTAAATCAGGTAGAGAAATGTGGAAATAAACAGTATGTGTGTTTCTATGTGCATTGGTCTCTGTATGTTTCTCAGGTTCTCTCTTATCATGCCTCCGCTGCTGAGGAGGAGACGCGGGCGCTCGAGGTAACTGCGGTAAATTACAATTTATTTATTTATCATTTCCTTTTACCTTTTATCACCCATCACTTTTTAAACAAACCAAGCAGTAAAATCTCAGCATTTATACATCAGAAATGCAAACATCCTGATGATTATCACCAGAAATGTATTCAGACATTAATAAGTAGCGCAGTATTCCCAGATCAGTCATCCTAATATTGTTAGTGTTGCCAGGCAAACAAACCTCACCCAGCAGCACTTATTTTATACCTATATGTTGATAATGGTGATTGTAGACAATTTCCGGATGTGGGTGGAGCACAGAAGTACGGCAGGCGGTTGTTTGCTTCGGAGTTATTTTTTTTATTTCTGCTTTTCAGCACAAACTCAAACACACACTCATACACACAGACTATTATCAAGTTGTCTGTGCCGATCTCCCCTCCTCTCTCTCCATTTATAGGGCGCCGTCACTGTAAGAGACACACAAACGCACGTTAATTGACAACAGGTGTAGCGATACGAACACTCACTTTCCCTGACTCCTCCCTCCATTCACAGACTGACGCTCGGCCACGCCCCTGCTGCCACAGTAATATTTCTCAATCATCAGCTGTCAAGTTATAGTCCTGTGAAAATCCATGGCCTTGAATTTGACATTTCAAAGTCATTCAAGGTCAACGGTCATGGTGGCAACTGAAAGCCCATAAGGGGCTTCTTATATGTTGATAATGGTAAACATCTGGCTATCATGAACCATTTTAAAGTTATAGCCCTTTGAAAACCCATGACCTTCAGTTTGACCTTTCATGGTCACTCAAGGTCAAAGATCATGGTGCCAAATGAAAGGCCATATGGGAGGTCCTATATGCTCATAATAGTAAACATCTGTCTTTCAGCAACCATTTTTGAATTATAATGGAAAATATGTTATTTTGACCGAAAGGTTGACCTTTTCGGTGACCCTGACCTGATTTACCCCCAAAATTTAATCAGGTAATCTACGGACCATTGCCCACCTACCCTGCAAATTTGAAGTCAATCGGTGCAACCGTCTAGACGCTAGATTGTTAACAGACAGACAAATAAACAAACCGCACTGATTACAATACCTCGCCCCGCTTACTCCGTCACGGGCGAGGTAAAAAAAAAAATCATTTTCATGTCTTTACTTTTAAAAACTCAGCTAACCATCCAGCCATCAAAAGTATCACATAACTGAAAATAAAAAATTTTCCTTCTAATGCCTAATAACACTACTGCTTGAGAATGGCATTTTCTGCAATTTCATAACAAAGCCTCATTTCTGATGGCCTGAGGTCAATTTGAAAAATCACTGAGAGGCACGGGACTCTCAACTCACAGATTACTTCAGAGTCGAACCAGCACCAGTCTCCCAAAGTAAAGCCTGGGAGACTGGATCTGCACAGCTTGTGTCCTACAGGGAACTGTTGAAAATGAAATGCTTTTGCATTATTTTCTGCTGGAGCAGTGATCCATTCCAGAAAGCCAGTTAGCCTAATAATGTCAGCTGAGAGTCAGCAAAATCCATCCAAATCCAAGAGTTAGATGAAATGAAGATCAGTTACCTTGATCATTTATGTTCTAAAACTAACCTGCAAAATGCTGGGTTTAAAAATAAAAATAAATAAATAAAAAGCCTGAACCTGTCAGCAATATTTAACATGCAGAGAATACGAGGATAGGTTTAAACAAGTCATGCAATTAATATATTTGACTCTGTGCATGTATGTAAATTTTGTGCAGCCCTTTTTTTTTTTTTTTACTCCACATGTTGTAGCTTGGCGGCACGGTGGTGTAGTGGTTAGCACTGTCGCCTCACAGCAAGAAGGTCCGGGTTCGAGCCCCGTGGCCGACGAGGGCCTTTCTGTGTGGAGTTTGCATGTTCTCCCCGTGTCCGTGTGGGTTTCTTCCGGGTGCTCCGGTTTCCTCCACAGTCCAAAGACATGCAGGTTAGGTTAACTGGTGACTCTAAATTGAGCGTAGGTGTGAATGTGAGTGTGAATGGTTGTCTGTGTCTATGTGTCAGCCCTGTGATGACCTGGCGACTTGTCCAGGGTGTACCCCACCTTTCGCCCGTAGTCAGCTGGGATAGGCTCCAGCTTGCCTGCGACCCTGTAGAACAGGATAAAGCGGCTACAGATGATGGATGGAACACTGCTGGCTTTAGTTACATTTTAATAGCTGTTAAACATATTTGTATTTATAAAATGAGGCAAAAGTCATCTATTGGTGATTTTTGCTGCTTTCTACTATGTTTTACAGGAATATTGAACACAAATAATTGGCTACAGAACATTATAATGTTAAGCATCAACTCTCAGCAGCTCATTGTCATTATCCCTTCTTTCGCTGTGGTCACAGCCATTATTTCATCTCATCTCATTATCTCTAGCCGCTTTATCCTGTTCTACAGGGTCGCAGGCAAGCTGGAGCCTATCCCAGCTGACTATGGGCGAAAGGCGGGGTACACCCTGGACAGGTCACCAGGTCATCACAGGGCCGACACATAGACACAGACAACCATTCACACTCACATTCACACCTACGGTCAGTTTAGAGTCACCAGTTAACCTAACCTGCATGTCTTTGGACTGTGGGGGAAACCGGAGCACCCGGAGGAAACCCACGCGGACACGGGGAGAACATGCAAACTCCACACAGAAAGGCCCTCGTCAGCCACGGGGCTCGAACCCGGACCTTCTTGCTGTGAGGCGACAGCGCTAACCACTACACCACCGTGCCGCCCAGCCATTATTTATTTATTTCAAATAAAATAGAGTATATGTTATTAGTCTTCATAAGAAATCACAAAACCTTTTGTTCTGTGACTGAGACGAGCTTCAGGATTGACATGAATGTGCACAGTTATGACGCAGTACATTTTGACTAACAAATTGCAATCTGGATTTATCGACGTATCTACAGGCCTTAAATTTGGCTAATTCAATTCAGGACTTGTGATTGAGTTTAGGCTTTTTAAAACCCTCTTCCTGGAATGGACATCAGAATGCTCGAGTAAAATGTCAGTTAAAAGCATGATACAGTGTACCTACACTGATCACAGCTCATTGTTAATTAATGTCCCGTAAACAGAACGTTTGAGATTGAGAGTCTGTGTACAAAGGTTGTTTGTGTAACAGCGAAACTAATCTCAAATGAGATTGTGTGCTGGTAGCATCCCAAACTAAAAAAAAAAAAATATGTTCGTTGTGATGTGCTTTATTCTTACAAGCTTGCACATGTATGTATTTGTGTTTCTTCATGTACATTTTTTTTTGTCCAAAGGCAGCCACTGTTCCCTCAGCTCAGTCTCTGAGGCTGCTGGAGTTCACCTTCAGTGACTTTGACCTGTCTGATGCTGAGACCACCCAGGCCACTATCCGCATGTTTGTAGACCTCAAGCTTGTGCAGAACTTTCAGATGAAGTACAAGGTACGTGCTCACACAGCCCTTTAATGCAAACCATAGAATAAGTAACAAATAATGATAAATATACGAATATATCAATCGTACAAAAATTCAACACTTTGAGGAATCACCTTGTTAGTCATATTCAGATATGAACAATACATATCACTAGCACTTTAAATTATCCTGACGTCCTAAAGATGTAGTAGATTTAACAAGATGAAACTAGTTGACTGGGCATTTTCCAGTGTTGGGCATATCATGTATAATGTATTTTTTGTGGTCCAGTATCAAGAATGCTATCCAGTCATAAAATGTAAGTCCTGCAAAATACCTGCACCGGCTCAGAACAGAAAGTCCACGCTAAGTTTAAAAACATAAGCATCTCCTTTAATTTAGTTCATCATTGCCAGATGAAGTCCATACCCCTGGCTATCTGAGCATAGATACAGTAAAAACGGCTGTGTACTTGGCTCGAGAACAAACTCCTTTTATGGTGCTTGATGCCAGCAGAGACGGCATACAGATGGGGCACAAAGACAGGCTTTTTATTGATTTCCTAGGCAGCACTTACTCTGAGCTGTATGAGTGTAAGCAGGCACTCTTTAACCACTCTGGCATAGATTCCAGATCAATCACAAAAAACTCTGCCAGCTGTGACTGACCACCTACTGAGAGCCAACAAAACCGTGTAGTTTACATACACTACCGTTCAAAAGTTTGGGGTCACCTTGAAATGTCCTTATTTTTGAAAGAAAAGCACTGTTCTTTTCAATGAAGATCACTTTAAACTAATCAGAAATCCACTCTATACATTGCTAATGTGGTAAATGACTATTCTAGCTGGTTTTTGGTGCAATATCTCCATAGGTGTATAGAGGCCCATTTCCAGCAACTCTCACTCCAGTGTTCTAATGGTACAATGTGTTTGCTCATTGCCTCAGAAGGCTAATGGAGGATTAGAAAACCCTTGTACAATCATGTTAGCACAGCTGAAAACAGTTGAGCTCTTTAGAGAAGCTATAAAACTGACCTTCCTTTGAGCAGATTGAGTTTCTGGAGCATCACATTTGTGGGGTCGATTAAATGCTCAAAATGGCCAGAAAAATGTCTCGACTATATTTTCTATTCATTTTACAACTTATGGTGGTAAATAAAAGTGTGACTTTTCATGGAAAACACAAAATTGTCTGGGTGACCCCAAACTTTTGAACGGTAGTGTACACCAACTGATCCAAGAACTATGCACAATTACTGACATTTTACTGAGGCGCTGAAATTAACAGCAAGGAACTGTTTTGTCTGCACTGTTCTTTTATTTTGGATTTTCTTCCACATTTTCTCTCTAATTTGGTCACCTGCCAGTTCCCACCCACCAACCAGCTCTCTGTTATCACACAACAATTATACCATCATATGACAACTACCAACTGGGGAGGGTGAACACTAAAGGCCAATTTATGCTGACAACGCAGTCCTCGCAGATGGTGTCGCAGATAGCGTCTGTGTAGCCCCCCCCCCCCCTTCACAGACGCTCTGCGTGCACCTCCCAAAAATTGTGACCACCGCAGAAGCCTCGCAGACAGCGTCGCAGACAAGAGGGCTCTGATTGGTCCACTCTGCATCCGCTGTATACACACTTCCGCTTCCTTACTTTCCCGGTTTGGTTTGTTTTCACTACCGCCATTTTTAAAAACACGAGCGAAGATGGAGCAGCACGAAGAGCGGTTGATCGAGGAAGCGAGGAAGTACGTACATCTATACGACTCCAGTTCTAGTCATTATAAGTAACCAGAGGATAAACACTCCACTAACCACACCCACCAACTACTCCTAGCGATTTCGTGACTTCGCGCCCCCTTGTGTTGTGGCGGTGAATAACATCGCGCACGCCTATTACTCCCCGCTCAACGATAAATTACAACTGTCTGCGAAAAGCTATCTGCGAAAGCCTCGTCTCAAGAGCATGCAGAGGCCCTTACACAGCCTTCATCTGAGACATGTAAAAGCCAGCCAGCTGCATCTTTTCAAACTGCTGCTCATGCTGGGTCACACAGGGTGGCATAACACACTCAGAGGAAAATGCTGTCTGCCCCCTTCTGCATACATGAACTCACAGACACATGCTTGGATAATGTCATTGTGATTTACAGATGAAAGAACATAAAGAAAGTTGACCTCTACTTGGGGGATATTGTTGAGTGATGGAAGGAGCACTTTGATGGATGTGCCCTCCCTTCAGGAAGCAGTGCCAGAAATTTCTGGTGTTTTGGAATGCACCTCTATGGCTGAAGTTAAATGGAAGTTAGAAACATAGGGTGGCAGCAAGGCTGCAGGGATGAATGAGATTTGAGGCCTTGGGCAGTGATTTGAGACTGGCAATATAGGATAGTGATTGCTATTTTTATCCCTCACTGGCCGAAAGGCCCAAAGGGGGATTATGTCGTGGCGATTTCTGCCCATCCATCCGTCCGTCCCGGGAAGGGTGCTCACCTTCTGACATCAACTCCTCTCACAATTTTTGGACGAATTTCTCAAAGCCCGGCAAAAGGCCATGTTATATGACGGTAATACGCATATTGCGATTTAATTTCGTTTGTGAAAATTTTACCAGTTTTTGATCCTTGATTAAATAACTTGTACTTTGACAATTTCATGAGGGTGTATGTTCTTCTGAAATCAACTCCTCTCACAATTTGTGGAGGAATTTCACCAAACTTGACAAAAGGCTTTGTTATATGACCGTTATACACATATTGAAATTTCGTTTAATTTGAGCAGAGTTTACCAGAGTTATGCCCTTGATTATTAACAAACTTGTACTCTGCCAATTTCATCAAGGTGTGCTTGCTTTCTGAAATCAACTTCCCTCACAATTTTTATTATCCCCCGCTGGCCAAAAGGCCCGAAGGGGGATTATGTCGTGGCGATGTCTGTCCTGAAGGGTACTCACCTTCTGAAATCAACTCCTCTCACAGTTTATCAAGGAATTTCACAAAACTTGACAGGATTCTTTATTATATGTCGGTAATACACATATTGCAATTTTGTTCAATTCAGTCGCATTTTACCAGAGTTATGGCAGAGTTGCCAGCGGGGGATATTGTGCTCTCAGAGCACTCTTGTTAAGAGAGGTTTTTCAGTCCCTGGTCTCCCAGGATGCTGAAGAGATTTGTCTGATAATTGAACCCAGGATTCAGGAGCAATACTGTGGGATCAGCCAGGCCATGGAACAGTGGGCCACTCGACATGTTTTGTGGATTTGGATCTCGTGATTTGATATTTGTTGTGGGAGGCACTGTGGGAGGATGGGATATCTGGGTTGCTATTTTGTGCATTCACATCTCTTTATGAATTCAGTGAGAATTATGTCCACATTCTTAGGAGACAAAACCATTTAGGAGGGTTGTTGGACACCAGGGGTCCATACTCCTGTATGTAGTTTTCATCGCTTGGATATCAAAACCCAGCCAAGGTTGGAGAGGCGTCCAGTATATGAGGTTAAAGGTAACATCACTGTTATTTGCAGATAATGTTCTTTTGGCACTATCCAGAGAAAAACCCCGAAATGGACTTGAACACACTGAACTTCTTGCTGCTGAATGTAATGTGGGTGGGATAAGCATCAGCTCCAAATCTCCAATCTCCAAGTCCACCAGAAGCCTACCTTGTCTATCCTCCTGTATATAGGTTTCCTAAATTGGATATCAAGGCACAGCCAAAGTTGGAATGGTGTCCAGTATGGGAGTCACTGTTATTTGCAGATGATGTGCTCTTGGCCCCAATCTGAAGAGGACCCCTGACCTGCATTAGAACTTCTTACTTGAATGTAATATGGATGAGAATCAGCACCTCCAAGTCTGAGGCCATGGTTCTGTCCTGGCAAGTAAAATGCTCCCTCAAATGAAGGGAGAGACCTTGATCCTGCTGGAAGAGTTTAAGCATATTGGCATCCTATTCATGTGATGGAAAAAGAAAGGATGAGTTGAGGTGGTTTGGGCACTTTATAAAGATACTCTATGGCTGCTAGCGATGTATTAGGCCCCAGGGCAGACCCAGGAGTGTATAGCTGGAATTCTTCCGTATCACAGTTGGCTTGGGAAAGTTGTGGAATCACCAGTGGGAGCTTAAATCTGTGGTCAGAGATAAAGAACCCTGGACTGACCTTATCCTTTTGCCACTATGATCCTCACCAGGAAAAGCACAAGGAAAATGAAAGAATGGATTTATTCCTTTTGCTATGAACCTAAGGCATGTCACAGAATACCGTATACATCCAACACTTTGCTTTTAGCTTTACAGCTAGTCAGGTATCTACCAATATTGGGCTTCATGAAAGATTATCAAATATTTAACAAAATTAGATTTTAAGGGCTACTCTACAAGATTGTGTAAACATTAGTAAAGTGTGGTGAAAAGTTCTTGAGTTGATGGCACAACTGTTTACTTCATTTATCTGGAAAAACAAGACTAAATAAATCTCATCTCATTATCTGTAGCTGCTTTATCCTTCTACAGGGTCGCAGGCAAGCTGGAGCCTATCCCAGCTGACTACGGGCGAAAGGCGGGGTACACCCTGGACAAGTCGCCAGGTCATCACAGGGCTGACACGTAGACACAGACAACCATTCACACTCACATTCACACCTACGGTCAACTTAGAGTCACCAGTTAACCTAACCTGCATGTCTTTGGACTGTGGGGGAAACCAGAGCACCCGGAGGAAACCCATGCGGACACGGGGAGAACATGCAAACTCCACACAGAAAGGCCCTCGCCAGCCACGGGGCTCGAACCCGGACCTTCTTGCTGTGAGGCGACAGCGCTAACCACTACACCACCGTGCCGCCGACTAAATAAATATTACATTTATTAATATATTTATAAGATTAGGAGGGGAAAAAACCCACATGTACTTGCACGTGTTTAGTAATCAAACTCCACTGCTCCACTAACAGCATTTTAATCTAGTTGGATGTCTGTACAACAAATGCACCAGTCATAAACTAAAGCACAAGTAAAAGCTTGAAATGGTTAAAGGTCACTCATATAACAATCGACAGACACATAAATATGTAACCAAAGAACATTCATGACCTTTAAACCTTTCTAATCCTAAATTTTCTGTAGAAATAACACATATTAAATACTAACACATATTAAATTAATAAACTCAGGATATATTACCTGTTGTCTGCTTTGTTTTCTCAAAGTAATAGTTAATTAATACTAAAAGGAGGTAACCCAATCTGTTGTGAAATACATCCATGTTTGTACTTTGGTTCTATTTTGGCTACTTTCTCGAATTGTCCTTCAGGGTTAAGACAAGCACATGATGATGTATGAAGGAAACGTAATTTAATTTGCAATTTTCTTGACAATTGAATTATAAGAACGGGTAAATTAAATTTGTCTTATTCCATCAAGGATGCACACGTGATCCAAGATCTGTTGCCACCATTTTTTGTTACTGTGAATTTTTATTCTTTTTTTTTTCTTTTGCGTTTGGGTTCTGTTTACAGAGCCTGTGTCAGTGGATCCTGAGTGTGAAGAAGAACTACAGAAAGACTGTGGCCTACCATAACTGGCGACACGCCTTCAACACGTCTCAGTGCATGTTTGCCATACTCAAATCTGGGAGATTACAGGTCAGTGCAGCTAACTGATGACCCAAACAAAAGGCCACAGGTAATTTCATACCGAAGTTTAGAGTCGCATGAAACAAAGCAGTTACCATGTCTGACATGTATTAACATGAGTGTTTATTTATACAACCCCGATTCCAAAAAAGGTAGGGCAAAGTACAAATTGTAAATAAAAACAGAATGCAATAATTTACAAATCTCAAAAACTGATATTGTATTCACAGTAGAACATAGACAACATATCAAATGTCGAAAGTGAGACATTTTGAAATTTCATGCCAAATATTGGCTCATTTGAAATTTCATGACAGCAACACATCTCAAAAAAGTTGGGACAGGGGCAATAAGAGGCTGGAAAAGTTAAAGGTACAAAAAAGGAACAGCTGGAGGACCAAATTGCAACTCATTAGGTCAACTGGCAATAGGTCATTAACATGACTGGGTATAAAAAGAGCATCTTGGAGTGGCAGCGGCTCTCAGAAGTAAAGATGGGAAGAGGATCACCAATCCCCCTAATTCTGTGCCGACAAATAGTGGAGCAATATCAGAAAGGAGCTCGACAGTGTAAAATTGCAAAGAGTTTGAACATATCATCATCTACAGTGCATAATATCATCAAAAGATTCAGAGAATCTGGAAGAATCTCTGTGCATAAGGGTCAAGGCCGGAAAACCATACCAGGTGCCCGTGATCTTCGGGCCCTTAGACGGCACTGCATCACATACAGGCATGCTTCTGTATTGGAAATCACAAAATGGGCTCAGGAATATCTCCAGAGAACATTATCTGTGAACACAATTTACCGTGCCATCCGCCGTTGCCAGCTAAAACTCTATAGTTCAAAGAAGAAGCCGTATCTAAACATGATCCAGAAGCACAGACGTCTTCTCTGGGCCAAGGCTCATTTAAAATGGACTGTGGCAAAGTGGAAAACTGTTCTGTGGTCAGACGAATCAAAATTTGAAGTTCTTTATGGAAATCAGGGACGCCGTGCCATTCGGACTAAAGAGGAGAAGGACAACCCAAGTTGTTATCAGCGCTCAGTTCAGAAGCCTGCATCTCTGATGGTATGGGGTTGCATTAGTGCATGTGGCATGGGCAGCTTACACATCTGGAAAGACACCATCAATGCTGAAAGGTGTATCCAGGTTCTAGAGCAACATATGCTCCCATCCAGACGACGTCTCTTTCAGGGAAGACCTTGCATTTTCCAACATGACAATGCCAAACCACATACTGCATCAATTACAGCATCATGGCTGCGTAAAAGAAGGGTCCGGGTACTGAACTGGCCAGCCTGCAGTCCAGATCTTTCACCCATAGAAAACATTTGGCGCATCATAAAACGGAAGATACGACAAAAAAGACCTAAGACAGTTGAGCAACTAGAATCCTACATTAGACAAGAATGGGTTAACATTCCTGTCCCTAAACTTGAGCAACTTGTCTCCTCAGTCCCCAGACGTTTACAGACTGTTGTAAAGAGAAAAGGGGATGTCTCACAGTGGTAAACATGGCCTTGTCCCAACCTTTTTGAGATGTGTTGTTGTCATGAAATTTAAAATCACCTAATTTTTCTCTTTAAATGATACATTTTCTCAGTTTAAACATTTGATCTGTCATCTATGTTCTGTTCTGAATAAAATATGGAATTTTGAAACTTCCACATCATCGCATTACATTTTTATTAGTGTGCTTGAAAAAGCACACTATTGTTCTTCTTAAGTTTTATTTTTACACCATTCCTAAGTTTTTTATTTTTACACAAGCTGGAGCCTATCCCAGCTGACTACGGGCGAAAGGCGGGGTACACCCTGGACAAGTCGCCAGGTCATCACAGGGCTGACACATAGACACAGACAACCATTCACACTCACATTCACACCTACGGTCAATTTAGAGTCACCAGTTAACCTAACCTGCATGTCTTTGGACTGTGGGGGAAACCGGAGCACCCGGAGGAAACCCACGCGGACACGGGGAGAACATGCAAACTCCGCACAGAAAGGCCCTCGCCGGCCACGGGGCTCGAACCCAGACCTTCTTGCTGTGAGGCAACAGCGCTAACCACTACACCACCGTGCCGCCCCCACAAATTATTAAATATATCATATATAATTTTTAAAAAAGAAATAATGGAAAAGATCACAATTTATGTTCATTTCAACCATGTTTACTAATTTAGGCAATAATTAATTAAATTTAGACCTTAGGAAAAAGTCCCTACTGTTTTACAGGAAAAAGCTGATCACATGACCAGATAAAGTAATTATTCTATTTTAAAACTGACAGAACCATCTAAGTGATTTGGAGATACTGGCCCTGATGATTGCAACTCTGTGTCATGATTTGGACCATAGAGGTGTCAACAACTCTTACATCAAGAGGTATGTTTGTGTTATTTTTACTAATGTAAAGGAATGGAAATTCTGTGTGTTGCTTAAAGGTAGACTGCCTTTCAGATTTTTCAAGTGTAGGTAATAAAATAATTTTCCCCGACACCTAATTATTTTTGTTCAGTGGACCGAAAGCTACTGAATTCAAATCACAGACTTCCAGTTTTATTATTGTTATTTTTAAATAGAACAGTTAATGAATTTAGGGTCGCATGGCCCTAAATTCTCCACTTTTTTTTTTGTGTGTGTCACTGTGACGCAATACAAGAGACTACATCATGCATCACGTGGTGGGCTTTCCCTGTTCACGCAAGGCATTGTGGGATACAAATTTGAAACAGAAGAGAACAATGGAGGATGTGAGTGTGCGAATGAAATGCAAAAGACCGACTACAGTAACAGAAAGCGAGAAGAAAAGACATTATGTTGCGAAAGAAAGGAAACGCAGGACCAAACTAATAAATATCGGCGGTCAGCGAGCACCTCGGTGTGATCAGCTGTTCATTTAGCGACAGAATGATGGAACTGTCAGTGAAGCCATCAAAGGTAAACCTGTACATGGCAGTAATGCAACACTGGATGCCAGCTGTCGTAAAATCCTAAAGATGAAGAAGACGACGACGACTAAGGTAAGCGTGCGCATGCGCACACGGACTTCCTCTGTCTGCTTGACTGCGTAAAGCGAGCGATTTCATACACATTGTTTGCTAGGGAATCCCCTCAAATTAAATAACTTCCCAGCCACAGAATGGCCTGGTTTTTTTTGTTTGTTTGGTTGGTTTTTTTTAGATATTAAATTTCACTGATTTTATGAAATTGAAAGGCCGTCTACTTTTAAGTAGTTCACTTGGGGGGGTGGAACAGAAACAACACAGGAAAGACAGAAGAAGAAAGCACTCTGACTGTTCATTATGTCGATAGGAGTGACCATCCTCTAGCTCAGCTCTACTGCCACTCCATTATGGAGCACCACCACTTCAACCAGTGCCTCATGATCCTCAACAGTCCAGTAAGTAGAACTTCTAAAGTGTTTTGAGAAAAGTTTCAATAAATAAATAAAATGTATTTATTCATCAAATGCTTCTATCCAAAGTTAATACTGTACAAATATGAACTCGGTTCGTCATTGCGGAACATTTATTTTAGGTGCATTATGGACCATGAGACTGAGACATTCTCTACTGACATGATAGACATGTATTTTTAAAATTTTTGCCTTAGACTTGACAAGTCTCTGAAACTGTACTGTAACGCCACTCTCCAAAAAGATATTCCCTCACTTCGTGTTTTGATGACAGTGGTAGAGAGTGCTGCTGAACACATCAGTCCAAAATCTCCCTTAGATTTTGAATCGGGTTGAGATCTGGTGACTGTGAAGACTATAGAATTAGTGAGCTCTCATGCCCTGTGGATTGATGGACCACTCCCATCAGAATAGAAATGTTTACTTATAGGATAAAGGTAATTAACAAGAATTACTTAACAATGCCTAAAAGAGGGCAGCACGGTGGTGTAGTGGTTAGCGCTGTCGCCTCACAGCAAGAAGGTCCGGGTTCGAGCCCCGTGGCCGGCGAGGGCTTTTCTGTGTGGAGTTTGCATGTTCTCCCCGTGTCCGCGTGGGTTTGTTCCGGTTTCCCCCACAGTCCAAAGACATGCAGGTTAGGTTAACTGGTGACTCTAAATTGACTGTAGGTGTGAATGTGAGTGTGAATGGTTGTCTGTGTCTATGTGTCAGCCCTGTGATGACCTGGCGACTTGTCCAGGGTGTACCCCACCTTTTGCCCATAGTCAGCTGGGATAGGCTCCAGCTTGTCTGCGACCCTGTAGAAGGATAAAGCGGCTAGAGATAATGAGATGAGATGCCTAAAAGAACCACCATTTTAATTTAACACTTGTTTGTATTTTTGTGCAGTAATTGACCTAAAGATAAGGCCAGGTGATATCTCATCTCATTATCTCTAGCCGCTTTATCCTTCTACAGGGTCGCAGGCAAGCTGGAGCCTATCCCAGCTGACTACGGGCGAAAGGCGGGGTACACCCTGGACAAGTCGCCAGGTCATCACAGGGCTGACACATAGACACAGACAACCATTCACACTCACATTCACACCTACGGTCAATTTTTTAGAGTCACCAGTTAACCTAACCTGCATGTCTTTGGACTGTGGGGGAAACCGGAGCACCCGGAGGAAACCCACGCGGACACGGGGAGAACATGCAAACTCCACACAGAAAGGCCCTCCCCGGCCCCGGGGCTCGAACCCAGGACCTTCTTGCTGTGAGGCGACAGCGCTAACCACTACACCACCGTGCCGCCCCGCCAGGTGATATAAACCTGATAAAGATGAAAAGTACACACAGTCATAGTCATTCAGATAAATTCAGTTGAAGGGGAAAAAGTGAGCTTTTTCTAATTTTTTTTTAAAACTATTTTATTAGGATAGCAAATGTAAAGATCTTTATTTTTAACTAGAGCAGCGGCTACAGTTATCAACAGTCCATAATTATCGACACCTTTTCAGATTTACCAATAAAAAACAATTTTACAAAGGTGAGTTTCAGTTACAACAGTTATTATTGGTTAATTAATTAAACCCCTCTCGCCCTTTGATATTGTCGTCTGATGACACAGCTCACTACCTGAGATGGAATTTTTTTTTAGCACGATCAGCAATTTGAGGAAAACCCGGACGTTATCATCGCAGGTACCGTAAGCATGGTGGAAATATCATGGACATGTTTTTACTTATCAAATTCACCGATATTTCATGATCTCCTTGTCAAAACTTAATTTGTTTCTTACTCTTTCGTTTGACAGTCGCCATTTTGTATCTAAACGTGCGTTTGAGAATCACGTGAGGTGTCGATAATAGTGATCACTTTCACCGGTGTCCATCATTATCGACACCCTGTAGAATTAAGGGACATTTACAACTGTTATGGATCAATCTTTGTGTAACATTGTTGAAGTAGATGAAGTACTTTACAAAAATAAAAGTGCTGTGATTTATAATAATTTTTTTCTGATCCATAATAGAATGGAATGTTTATAGAGTATTTGGAATCCGATTGCAGTAAATAGAATTAGACCGGAATTAAATTCCTAGCCTATAACAAATTACATGCTTGAAATATTCAGATTTTTCTATTCCATTCAGAAAATATTTTTTGCAGTTTGCTATAAATATCTACCATATATTACAATATCAGTAGACATTTTATATTTTTTAGATGTAAATTTAAAATCTCAATTTTAAAAAAATCAACCTTTGACCTGGATTTCCATGCGGTTACAATGTCAGTTGCCTGTTGACATTTATCGGTAAACTACAAAACCAGAAATTAATACAAACAACAACGAATAATTAACAAGATGTGATCTACGAAAATACTTAGAAAGTGGAACAAAAAGATTTTCTGACAGGTTAAACATTATCACTTCATTTATTTACAAACATTAGAATTACTTCCTCATTTATGTAAGCACGGACATCAGTATATTTATATAAAAGATATTTTGTACTAAATATTCGTCTATGTAGAACATATTTTAAATAAAAACTATGGTTTGTTAACTTAATACCACATACCAGTTTTTTTTTTTTGTTTGTAAATAATCATCTGGATGTCAGTAATTGTGGAATGGTGTCACGTGATCTGATACACTAAGTAATCGGGAATCAACTAATTTTTTTTTTTCCAGTGGAAGTTTGAGTAACTATTCAGTCACAATTTACATATTGAAAGTCTTTTCTACTTTTGCAATGGCCAAAAGATCGTTAAGGTGTCGATAATTGTAGCCGCCGCTCTAGTAAACTTGCTCTTATCAGGAAGCATGAAGACCTTAATGGCTTATCATTATAGATTTACTGAAGCAGTCTGTCAGGGTTGTGTTGGTACTTGCTTTGTTTGAGTTGCCTTTATGGTTTGACATTCTGTGGAATTAGTATTCCAAGGTCCTATCTAGGTTAAAGCAGATACGCAGAACCTTTATTTTTAAATACATTTCTGAGTGGATAGTATCTCCATCCTTAACTCTTGTATGCTGCATAAATGGGAATTATATATATATATATATATATATATATATATATATATATATATATATATATATATATATCGTCTTGTCTCGTCTCGTCTTCTTCCGCTTATCCGGGACCGGGTCGCGGAGGCAGCAGTCTAAGCACGGAAGCCCAAACTTCCCTTTCCCCAGACACCTCAGCCAGCTCCTCGGGAAGAACACCGAGGCGTTCCCAGGCCAGCCGAGAGACATAGTCCCTCCAGCGTGTCCTGGGTCTTCCCCGGGGCTTCTTCCCAGGGGGACATGCCTGGAACACCTCCCCAGGGAGGCGTCCAGGAGGCATCCGAAAGAGATGCCCGAGCCACCTCAGCTGATTCCTCTCGATGTGGAGGAGCAGTGGCTCTACTCCGAGCTCCTCCCGAGTGACTGTGCTTCTCACCCTATCTCTAAGGGAGCGCCCAGCCACCCTGCGAAGGAAACTCATTTCGGCCGCTTGTATCCGCGATCTTGTTCTTTCGGTCATTACCCAAAGCTCATGACCATAGGTGAGAGTCGGAACGTAGATCGACCGGTAAATTGAGAGCTTCGCCTTTTGGCTCAGCTCCTTCTTCACCACGACGGACCGGTAAAGCGACCGCATCACTGCGGAGGCTGCACCGATCCGCCTGTCGATCTCACGTTCCATCCTTCCCTCACTCGTGAACAAGATCCCGAGATACTTAAACTCCTCCACTTGAGGCAGGACTTCTCCACCAACCTGGAGAGGGCAAGCCACCCTTTTCCGGTCGAGAACCATGGCCTCGGACTTGGAGGTGCTGATTCTCATCCCAGCCGCTTCACACTCGACTGCAAACCGCCCCAGTGCATGCTGAAGGTCCTGGTTTGAAGAAGCCAACAGGACAACATCATCTGCAAAAAGCAGAGATGAAGTCCTGTGGTTCCCAAACAGGATTCCTTCCAGCCCCTGGCTGCGCCTAGAAATTCTGTCCATAAAAATTATGAACAGAACCGGTGACAAAGGGCAGCCCTGCCGGAGTCCAACATGCACTGGGAACAGGTCTGACTTACTGCCGGCAATGTGAACCAGACTCCTGCTCCATTCGTACAGGGACCGGACAGCCCTTAGCAAAGAGCCCCGAACCCCATACTCCCGAAGCACCCCCCACAGAATACCACGGGGGACACGGTCGAATGCCTTCTCCAGATCCACAAAGCACATGTGGACTGGTTGGGCAAACTCCCATGAACCCTCGAGCACCCTATGAAGGGTATAGAGCTGGTCCAGTGTTCCGCGACCAGGATGAAAACCGCATTGTTCCTCCTGGATCCGAGGTTCGACTATTGGTCTAATTCTCCTCTCCAGTACCCTAGAGTAAACTTTCCCTGGGAGGCTGAGAAGTGTGATTCCCCTATAATTGGAGCACACTCTCCGGTCCCCTTTCTTAAAAAGAGGGACCACCACCCCAGTCTGCCACTCCAGAGGCACTGTCCCCGACCGCCACGCGATGTTGCAGAGGCGTGTCAACCAAGACAGCCCCACAACATCCAGAGACTTGAAATACTCAGGGCGGATCTCATCCACCCCCGGTGCCTTGCCACCGAGGAGCTTGCAAACCACCTCAGTGACTTCGGCTTGGGTAATGGACGAGTCCACCTCTGAGTCATCAGCCTCAGTCTCCTCAGTGGAAGACATGACGGTGGGATTGAGGAGATCCTCAAAGTATTCCTTCCACCGCCCGACAATGTCCCCAGTCGAGGTCAACAGCTCCCCACCCGCACTGTAAACAGTGTTGGCAGAGTACTGCTTCCCCCTGCTGAGGCGCCGGACAGTTTGCCAGAATTTCTTCGAGGCCGACCGATAGTCCTTCTCCATGGCCTCCCCGAACTCCTCCCAGTTCTGAGTTTTTGCCTCCGCAACTGCCCGAGCTGCAGCACGCCTGGCCTGCTGATACCCGTCAGCTGCCTCAGGAGTCCCGGAGGTCAACATGGCCCGATAGGACTCCTTCAGCTTGACGGCATCCCTTACTTCCGGTGTCCACCACCAGGTTCGAGGATTGCCGCCACGACAGGCACCGGAGACCTTGCGGCCACAGCTGCGTCCACAATGGAGGTAGAGAACATGGTCCACTCAGACTCAATGTCCCCCGCCTCCCTCGGAAGCTGGGAAAAGCTCTCCCGGAGGTGGGAGTTAAAGACCTCCCCAACAGAGTGCTCGGCCAGACATTCCCAGCAGACCCTCACCATACGTTTGGGCCTGCCAGGTCTGTCCAGCTTCCTCCTCCGCCAGCGGATCCAACTCACCACCAGGTGGTGATCAGTTGACAGCTCAGCCCCTCTCTTCATCCGAGTGTCCAAGACATAGGGCCGGAGATCAGATGAAACGACTACAAAGTCGATCATCGACCTCCGACCTAAGGTGTCCTGGTGCCACGTGCACTTATGGACACCCCTATGCTCGAACATGGTGTTCGTTATGGACAAACCGTGACTAGCACAGAAGTCCAATAACAAAACACCACTCGGGTTCAGATCGGGGAGGCTGTTCCTCCCAACCACGCCCCTCCAGGTGTCACTGTCGTCGCCCACGTGAGCATTGAAGTCCCCCAGTAGCACAATGGAGTCCCCAGTCTGAGCACCCCTCAGTACCTCTCCCAGGGACTCCAAGAAGGCCAGATACTCTATACTGCTATTTGGCCCATAGGCACAAACAGCAAGAGCCCTCTCCCCAATCCGAAGGCGCAGAGAGGCGACCCTCTCGTTCACTGGGGTAAACTCCAACACATGGCGGCTGAGCTGGGGAGCTATAAGCAAGCCCACACCAGCCCGCCGCCGCTCACCACGGGCGACTCCAGAGAAGTGGAAAGTCCAGCCCCTCTCGAGGAGCTGGGTTCCAGAGCCCAAGGTGTGCGTGGAGGTGAGCCCGACTATCTCTAGCCGGTACCTCTCAACCTCCCGCACAAGCTCAGGCTCTTCCCCCCCAGCGAAGTGACATTCCATGTCCCAACAGCCAGCCGCTGTGTCCGGGGATCAGGTCGTCGAGGCCCCTGCCTTCGACTGCCACCCAATCCACACTGCACCAATCCCCTACTGCTACCTCTGTGGGTGGTGAACCCACAGGAGGTCGGGCCCACGTCACCTCTTCGGGCTGAGCCCGGCCAGGCCCCATGGGCAAAGGCCCGGCCACCAAACGCTCGCATACGAGCCCCAACCCCGGGCCTGGCTCGAGGGTGGGGCCCCGGCTGCGTCATACCGGGTGACGTCACGGTCCTTGCTTTTTTCTCCATAGGGGTTTTTGGTGAACTGCTCTTGGTCTGGCCTGTCACCTAGGACCTGTCTGCCTTGGGAAACCCTGACAGGGGCATAATGCCCCCGACAACATAGCTCCTAGGATCATTCAAGCACACAAACCCCTCCACCACAATAAGGTGGCAGTTTTTTTTTTATTTGAGAGTTAAAATCGACCGCAAAGTTGGCATTCGAGCTGCCCCACTGAGCCAGCCAGCTCTGAGTGCATGACGTCACAGCGGTAACCGGTTTTAAGGCGAGGCCTTTGACAGCTATAGACCAAAGTCATATAAATAGAAATTTATGGTGAAAGTAAGAAATATCGTTACCGACTTGCTCAACTAAGACTGATTTGACTTCATTGATTGTGGGTTGACTCTCATTAAAACAGGATAGGTGTCATAACTTATGCAACATACATGTACATGCATGCATTTTCACTGATAAAACATAAAAGGCTAATTAAATAATCAGATGAACTGAAACAATCACATTCTGAAGCAATTAAATAATCGTATACCGGTAACTTAAACACACAATACAAGTTACATGTATTAATCTAAATGCAGGTAAACAACGAGTGTTGTTTTTGTTGTTTTGTATCCAAATGAGAGTCGGAGCTTACCCGTCTGTGTTCTCGCTTCTTGAAGGCCGACCTTGTGGCCGATTGTTTTGAAACAATCTGACTTTCAGTTGTTCGTTCAGTTCTCCGTTTATTCGCTTCTTCCACGTAAGGGCGAGATATTGCTGCTGAGGCAAGCATATCCAGCGGAGAAATCAGACGGCTGCTCCACTCATTCTCCATTTTGTCCATACTGAGTACTCCGCCATTACTGCTCGGCTCAGGCAATTAGTAAAACCCGGGATGGGACGTCACCGGTTTTAGCAACAACTGTGGGAAGGTCACTGCCCGAGCGATATGTCACGTCCTGTTCCGTCCCGGGTTTTACCAACAACCCTCAGCTCACACTCCTGGAGAACTGGTGCAACTGAACTTAATTTCTTTTTAAAAAAATAAAAATAATATAAAATAAATACTTTCCTTTTCTTGTAGTTTTATTTAATTGTTGATACTGCACCCTCTTTCAATACGGGCTTATAGCCAACGCTCCTCAACAGATCAGAGGTTTCGCACGAGTCTTCAGTAAAATGTGCAGAGCAGAGGAGAGACCACTTTGTAGGCGCCCAATGTGCCCGTGAACTTCTCGCAAAATGCGTCCAAATCTTTGCAGTTTGAACATTCTTGAGCCATGAATGCAACGCAAATCCACCTTCTGTCATGTTGCTGCACCCGCCAGCAACACATCTACGTGGCATGGCGATATATTAGCTCAAAATGGAGGATCGGAGTTGTAGTCAGCTCTGTGTTTTAGTATAGCGGAAATGGCGATGAGACCGATAGACTTCCTGCGGTGACGTTACGGACGTCAAGGTCATTCACTCAGACCGCTACCTATATGAATCACTTTAATCATAAAAATTACTATATTAGATTTATTGTTAACGCTTAAAACTATTCCTGTGCCATTCTTGAGGTCTCAAGGCATTTATAAACAAAAAGTGAGGCCATGGCTCTGCGTATATGCTTTAAGAATAATGAGAGCCATATAGTACAAAGGTCACAATTCTGTGTGTTGTTCCTCTATTTGTACACTAATATTTATCCATTCTGCTTTCTCAGGGCAGTCAGATTCTAAGCAGTCTTTCACTGGATGAGTATAAAACTACACTGAAGATGATTGAAAAAGCTATCTTGGCCACTGACCTGGCCCTCTACATGAAGTAAGTACCAGACATCAGTTACAGCTGAGAGAATAAAATTAAACGCTCATTAGGAGTCAACACAGTAGTTAAAATCCATTTGTTTAATTACAGTAAAATTTACTATCCACTGTAAATATAAAGGATTAAATATTAGAGACTCAGACCATTTTGTACACATTTCGGTGCCATAATTGTACATTTTAAGTACAAACTTAACACATTTATGTTTAGTACATGATCATATTTAGTCCGTTAACTTGTTCTGAACGGTCCAGTAGAGGCTTCTGTGTAGAGGATATCATACCAAAGTAATGGCACCAGCACTGCTTGAATTAAGATTTTTTTTTAGTGTAATAGCACATGCTGCCTCACGGTAAGAAGGTTCTGGGTTCTAACCTCATGGCCAGCTTAGGTCTTTCTGTGTGGAGTTTGCATGTTCTCCTCTTGCCTGCATGGGTTTCCTCCAAGTGCTCCAGTCTCCTCCCACAGTCCAAAGACATGCAGATTAGGTCAACTGGCTACTCTAAGGTGGTGTTTACATTAGACCGTATCAGCGGATCATCAGATTAACGTTTTTAAAACGATTCGCGTGCACACAGCAACGACAATACACGATTCGCGTGCACACAGCAACGCCAATACACGGATACGCTAATCACATGACTAATTAGACGGCACGTCACATGATCCCACTGCATATCGGGCATGCGCAAGTCACTCACCACTTGCAAGTAGAAGGATGGCAAGCGAACACCTTCTCCAGCAGATAAACACACCTGGCTGTGATGTTCATGTTCTCACTGAGTTTAAGCGCCTGAAGGAGGTAAATAAGTTGAAATGTGTAAATAAACCTCAGTGCAGCTCAGCGCTTCCTCCTGCGCTCCAAATCACTCCGCCCTGAACAGCGAGTGCCCTCTGGAGGGTGCGCACTCCGGCCCTGCGCAGCTCACAGAGCGCGCGAGTGAAGCGCACGAGCAGTGATTCGGGACTGAGCCGCTGTGTGTGTGATCCCAACGCCAGCGAATCAGGAAGGTGGATGTCACAGTGACGTTGTCCAATGACGACGTCAGCTAGAGCTCAGCACTGCGTTTCCTCGTTCCTCAATGTTTACACAGCACCGGATCAGATACGAACTGGGTTGAATACGTGGGCCCTGGCGGATTCAAGTTGTTCCGCCTGTGGAGTCGTTTCCCGGCGTTTTAATGTGCACGGACAGTGCATCCGCGACGAAAACGAGACGGATACGGTCTAATGTAAACACCACCTAAATTGTCCATCGGTGTGAATGTGAGTGTGAATAGTTGTTTGTTTCTGCGTTAGTCCCATGATAGATTCCTGACCTGCCCAGGGTGTACCCCGCTTCTCACCCAAAGTCATCTGGGATTAGCTCCAGCTTTCCCTGTGACCCTGATGGATAAGTGGTACAGATAATGGATGGATGGATGGATGGATGGATGGATGGATGGATGGATGGATGGATAGTACATGCCAGTATTTCTTTTCTGTTGCCTTCTTTTACAGCAGTAAAAGGTATAGTTTATCTATAGGTGGATAAGAATGCAATGACTGAGGGTTTTTCTTTACTACTCCAGGAAACGCACAGAGTTCTTTGAACTTGCAAAGAACAACCAGTTTCATTGGGAGGACGAGTGTCACAGAGACTTGCTAAGGTGATTTCTATACCTACATCTCAGAACAAATATATATATAAAGTGTAGTTATTTTAAACAAATTGTCGCACATAAACAGAGGTGTTTTTTATCCACTGCAGGTCCATGCTGATGACTGCATGTGATATCTCTGCCATTACTAAACCCTGGCCTGTACAAAAGAGAGTAAGAGCTAAATGAGTCAGTAAAGTCATGGGCACTAATTGTATATCCATTTTAAATGTACTCGTGCATCTCAAACAATTAGAATCTCGTGAAAAAGTTCAATGTTTTCCATCAGCTATTTAAGAAAGTGAAAATTTAATATATTCTAGACTCATTGCATGTAAACTAAAATATTTCAAGCATTTTTCTATTTTAATTTTGATAATTATGGCCTACAGCACAAAAAAAACTCAATACGAGAATTTCATTTTGAGTAAAACAGTATAAATACCGTGTATCTCTGAGTCTAGTTCAGTACACATAACCACAATCATGTGGAAGACTGCTGACTTGACAGTTGTCCAGAAGATGATCATCGACACCCTCCACAAGGAGGGAAAGCCACAGAAGGTCACTGCTGAAAAGGCTGGCTGGCAAAGGTGCACAAGCAACAGGGATGACTGCAGCCTTGAGAGGAAAAGAAAAGTTGATTCAAGAACTTGGGAGAGCTTCACAAGGAGCAGACTGAGGCTGGTGTCAGTGCATCCAGAGCCACCACGCACAGACGTCTTCAGGAAAGGGGCTACAACTGTCGCATTCCTAATATCAAACCATTCCTGAACCAGAGACAGCATCAGAAGTGTCTTACCTGGGCTAAAGAGAGAAAAAACTGGACTGTTCCTCAGTGGTCTAAAATCCTCTTTTCAGATGAAAGTAAATTTTGCATTTCATTTGGAAATCAAGGTCCTAGAGTCTGGAGGGAGAGTGGAGAGGCACAGAATCCAAGGGGTTTGAAGTCCAGTGTGAAGTTTCCGCAGTCTGTGATGATTTGGGGTGCCATGTCATCTGCTGGTGTTGGTCCACTGTATTTTATCAAGTCCAAAGTCAACACAGCCATCTACCAGGAGATTTTAGAGCACTTCATGCTTCCATCTGCTGACAAGCTTCATGGAGATGCTGATTTCCTTTTCCAGCAGGACTTATCACCTGTCCACAGTGCCAAAACTACTACCAAATGGTTTGCTGACCATGATATTACTGTGCTTCACTGGTCAGCCATCTCACCTGACCTGAACCCCACAGAGAATCTATTGGGTATTGTCAAGAGGAAGATGAGAAACACTCGACCCAAAAATACAGACGAGCTGAAAGCCACTATCTGGGCTTCAATAACACCTCAGCAGTGCCACAGGCTGATCAGCTCCATGCCACGCCGCATCGATGCAGTAATTCGTGGTAAAGGAGCCCCAAACAAGTATTGAGTGTATAAATGAACATACTTTTCAGAAGTTGGACATTTCTGTATTGTAAATCCTTTTTTTGATTGATCTTAGGGAATATTCTAATAATTTGAGATACTGGATTTCTGATTTTCATGAGCTAAAACCCATAATCATCAAAATTAAAACAAACAAAAAAAGGTTTGAAATATTTTACTTTACATGTAATTAATATAGAATATATGAAAGTTTAGAATTAAATTATGAAAAAAATGAACTTTTTCACAATATTCTAATTGAGGTACACTAGGATATATGGTATTATAATATATCATGGGTGGCACGGTGGTGTAGTGGTTAGCGCTGTCGCCTCACAGCAAGAAGGTCCGGGTTCGAGCCCCGTGGCCGGCAAGGGCCTTTCTGCGTCGAGTTTGCATGTTCTCCCCGTGTCCGCGTGGGTTTCCTCCGGGTGCTCCGGTTTCCCCCACAGTCCAAAGACATGCAGGTTAGGTTAACTGGTGACTCTAAATTGAGCGTAGGTGTGAATGTGAGTGTGAATAGTTGTCTGTGTCTATGTGTCAGCCCTGTGATGACCTGGCGACTTGTCCAGGGTGTACCCCGCCTTTCGCCCGTAGTCAGCTGGGATAGGATCCAGCTTGCCTGCGACCCTGTAGAACAGGATAAAGCGGCTAGAGATAATGAGATGAGATAATATATCATGTCTAACAAAGAAATGTTGTCACTGACATTTAATCACTTTCTACCTTTATGGCTTTCTAACTTGTCTTACATGAGCTTTCTCTTCCTCTCCTTCCACTGTTCTGCAGTTAGCAGGCTAGGATGCTCATTAGAGGAGTTTTGCTCCTGTCAGCTGCGCGCACACACACACACACACACACAAATGCACTGAAGGGTTAGATTTCATGACCTTAAAATGTGCATAGACATACTTCAGACTGACACATACAGCAGGGCCTGAAAGACAGAAAAACACAGCTCATACAAGAAATGTAATATCTTAAATATATTTTTAAGTATGCTGTATGTTTTTTTTTATTATTATTTTTTGCATTGTATCATCAACATATTAAAATATTTTCTATTTCATGTTGTAAGTTGTCTAGGTAGGATTAAGCAGCCAATTTTTGGCACCAACTGCACATGGCAAACATACACAGAATATTTATGTTCAAGTGAAATGCCATGGTCACTTGGTGATGTTCAGGAATTTGAAACAGAAATTTCTATACACACGAGACATGAATGGTAATATTCGTGGTGGTTTAAAACTTTTGAGAATTAAAAGAATACAATTCTGCAGGAGTCACAAACAACTCATCATGCAGCACTGACTTGTATTATGAGTCTGATGCAGACTTCATGCAGTAGTTTGCTCTGAGTTGATCATGAAATTTACTGCGAGCTCAGAATCAGCAGCTAGAACTGCGCTCTGACTGGCTGGCGAGCGGGTCCGTATCCTACGGTACGGACCCCGGTTATGGACCTCTGGCGACTCGCTCGTTCACAACAACAACAAACATAGTAGCATTTTTTGTCAACATTTATCTTTTTTTTATAAGATGTATTTATAAGATTATCAAAAATCTTAAATTTTTGCCAGCATTTCTCAGGAGAATAGCATTAATTTTACAGCATGGATAGCGATAACGACGGTGTTCACAGCGAAAGCGAGTTTTACTACCCTGAGGAAGAAGAAATAAAAGAAAACATTTCAGGAGAAAGATAAAAACCTGTAACTGTTGCTAACGCTGAGCAAAAACATGGCTGAATCCTGAATGACTCCTATTTGTATAAATAGGGGACTACACAGGCGGCAAAATGTAGTTTTTTTCCTGCCATGGAAGTGCACTTGTATACTGAGGAGGAAGCCATTTGCATTACAGCCGTGAATGAGGATTCAAAATTTCTTAATTTCCCTGAGGGAACCCTCCCAAAGGGATCAATAAAGTTTTATCTAATCTAATCTAAAAATGGCGGCTCGGCTCGGGTTTCCCTTTCGGGCGCTCTCGTTTTCTGTTAGAATTTGGTAAAGAAAAAAATAAATATATTATTTACCAGCTTAAGGTCGGTCCGTATGGTGAAATACCGTGACCTCAGCCTTGAATACTGACCTCGACCCAGAGGGCCTCGCTCAGTACTTTCAAGACCTCGGTCACAGTATTTCACCATACGGACCTCCCAGCCGGTAAATAACATACATATATATATATATATATATATATATATATATATATATATATATATATATATGTACACTAATCTGTCAGTATCTAAAATACAAATTTGGACTAAACACATACATTTAACATGAATATGAAAAAATATGGAAATAATTTAGCCTTTAGTTTAGTGGCCAGCTTAGAAAAACAACATAAATAACATTCTATATATATAAGATTGTATGTGTGTGCTATTAGTACAGGGGTTTAGGGTTTGAATCTCATGTCATCTCATTATCTGTAGCCGTATCCTGTATTATCTGTATCCTGTTCTACAGGGTCGCAGGCAAGCTGGAGCCTATCCCAGCTGACTACGGGCGAAAGGCGGGGTACACCCTGGACAAGTCGCCAGGTCATCACAGGGCTGACACATAGACACAGACAACCATTCACACTCACACCTACGGTCAATTTAGAGTCACCAGTTAACCTAACCTGCATGTCTTTGGACTGTGGGGGAAACCGGAGCACCCGGAGGAAACCCACGCGGACACGGGGAGAACATGCAAACTCCACACAGAAAGGCCCTCGCCGGCCACAGGGCTCGAACCTGGACCTTCTTGCTGTGAGGTGCCGCCCCTGGGTTTGAATCTATAAAAGAATATTATTTTGTAATAGTAAGGACTAAATGATTTTGGGACATGTTGTTTTAGGAAAATAATCAATGGCAGGGTCCTGTGATGCATCCTGACATGAAGCACAGCTACTGTTACCACCTTAAAGTTGATTGTTTTCCAATAACAGCATGCCCCAAAGCATTTTAGTTGTCTTATATAAAAAGAGTTTGCCAACCCTGACAGTTTTTATTTATTATCCTCCGCTGGCCGAAAGACCCAAAGGGGGATTATGTCGTGGCGATGTCTGTCCGTCCCTCCCAGGAAGGGTGCTCACCTTCTGAAATCAACTCCTCTCACAATTTGTGGAGGAATTTCACTAAACTTGGCAAAAGGCTTTGTTATATGTCAGTAATACGCATATTGTAATTTCATTCAATTGGGTCACATTTTACCAGAGTTACAGCCCTTGATTAACAAAATTCTAATTTGACAATTTCATGAGTGTGTGTTTTCCTTTTAAAATCAGCTCCTCTTAAAATCTATGGAGGAATTTCACGAAACGTGACAGGATTATTTGTTATATGCCGGTAATACGCTTATTGCAATTTTGTTCAATTCAGCCACATTTTACCAGAGTTATGGCATCGTTGCCTGCGGGGGATATTGTGCTCTCAGAGCACTCTTGTTAAATAATGGCATGTCATACACCTTATCTTTTTTATAGTTATATTTAATGTGGTGGCGCATATGCAAAACATGTTCCTGCTATCACGTTATGATATACAGTAGCTATAAACAGTCATTCCCTTACCGCATGCTTTCTCTTTCTAACTCGTTTTTTTTTCCTTCGGCATTTACGTGAAGCATCTGCCATTATTACTACAGAAAGCACAACACATAAGAACGAGTTCCATTAATATGAAACGTGCAGACATCATTATTGTCAAAGCCATGCTGTTCTAGACAATTAATCGACACTCCTCTGAGATACGCAGCTCTGTAAATGGAGGTGATTGTAGAGAGCTGATGGGAAATCAAAAGGCAATTTCATCCCAGCAAAAATTTTGTGGGAGAGAAAAACCAGTAAGAACTTGGAAATTTGTGTCCACATAAAATTTGGTGGCGTTGCAAAACAGTGACTTCTAAAATGGTTTATATGCTGTACTGAAACAGCGTGAACGTTTGTAAAACGTGAATAATAAATTGGCAGTGTAGCGTGTGAATGTGTGTTAAGTGGAGCGTTTGTGCAGGAAGTGTGGAGCTGTTTGTACAGACAGTGTGTACTCGTAGTAGGATTGTAAATCAGTGAAGACGAAGAGAAGCACAGAGCGAAACAAGGTCTGGAATCTCAGTGCTATAAAAGAAAGACAAATGAAAGGAAGTGATCTTAGTACGAAGGTGGAGGGTTCTACCAAGTGCTGACATCCTGTTTGAACACTTTTATCTGCTTGTCTTCACAGATAGCTGAGCTCGTTGCCACAGAATTCTTTGAGCAAGGGGACAAAGAAAGACAAGAGCTGAACATTGAACCCATTGTAAGTTCACTTCCTGCACGTTACATCGCACTGGCCGAACAGCAGGGCCATGTCAAGAGCAGCATCAGATTTCACAACTTTAAAGAATGCCATTGTCTCTAATAGGATCTGATGAACCGAGAGAAGCGTGATAAGATTCCCAGCATGCAAGTGTCTTTCATTGATGCTATTTGCACACAGTTGTATGAGGTAAAAGGCTCAGTCGTTTATCCTTTCATCTTTATCCTATCCATTTATCTTTATCTCAATTTATAGCACTGTTGTAAATAAGTTGTGTCGGAATAATAGCTTGTCGCAAAATGTGTGGTAATGATGCGTTGTTGTTTTATACCCACGTTTTTTTGTACGTGTGTTTTTAGACACTGGCCAGTATGTCGGATTTCTGCTCCCCTCTGCTGGAAGGCTGCAGGAAGAACAGGCAGAATTGGAAGCTGCTCGCTGAACAGGCTGAGGAAGCGAGCTTACCGAACGGAGGACTTTAAACGGCTCATCCCAGTCAGCACATGATAAAGTTTACCCCGTTCCCTTACCTCCAGGTCCTTCTTCGTACCACACACACCCACACACCACACTGAAGCTAATTATTTCCAGTCATGATTCCTGTTATGAAGAATTCACCAACCACTATGGAGCGAAATATAATTGTACCTTTGGGATGTAGCTGAATCATATTGGTTCCATGCAGCTTGGGGGGTAAGGGAACGCAGCCTTAAGCAATAGATGACTTGCAACCACGTGATCAAAATGTGCTACGTCATGAGCGTCCGCCATGATGGTGGATATACAAAGCAACTAGGATGGCAGCCGCCGAAAGCGTCTGTAAACAATGCTGAATTTTCTCAGTATTACCACGATTTGAACGGTCGAGTGAAGATTCAATACAAAGAGAAGGTAGATCTATGGTTTTTGACCCATATAATTGAAAAAAGTCAGATTTTCCTGAAGCTAAGACGCTTCTACCGACAGATATCGCGTTCTATCTGGTTTGGCTGCCGAAGACTGGATTGTATATAATTTTGCTGGCGCTCCAAGAAGCGAAACGGTAATACACGTGTTAAAATTCTAACAATGACCGAGTGAACCACGACAATAGACACTCATTTTATAACAAAATTCTAGCAACACGAAATAAAATTCTTCCATGATATTATCGAGAAAGCTTTAGAACCTCACCTGAGATAAAATGATGACTGCAAACACGAGTTGTTTCGGTTTTAGCCTCTAGCACTACGTTCAGACTGCAACCTGAAACGACCCATATCCGATTTGTTGTGAAATCCGATTTTTTTGTTAGGCCGTTCACATTACCAATTATATGAGACTTGTATGCGATCTCCAATATGAACAGAAAACGACCCAAAAGTGTCCCGCATGCACAAATTGACACGTAATAAGCACATCTACGTAATACGTAAACAAAAAAAAAAAAAGCGCACTCTTCAAGTTTGCAAGTAAAGCATGGAGATGAGGCGAGACCTGGCGATGTGGTTTTTGTGGCGGTGGTGGAACTCACACAATAATCTGATTAATGTGGGCAGCAGACTAACGAGACCGAAGGTGTCAAATTACTGGAAATTTCCAGAACAATCTTATAATCTTGTAATACAGGATGGTTTAAGTTATAAATCAGTTATAGAAACTGTTTTATTTAATCAGGCTAACAGATCAACATCCAGGTCCCTACCAAATCCACCATTAGCTTGATCAATTCTATAAAAGTCTATTTAAATTCTGAAAACTGTACAAATGTTGTTGTTTTCCACCAAAGAGGCGGGATTAGCCAACGCAGAATAGTGACGTTTGTCTCTTGTTGATGACGTGTAGGTCGCATGAATGCGACCTGTCCGGTCAGACTGCAGTCGCATGTGAAAATAACAGATATGCATCGGATTTAGGACCACATATCCAAGCGGCCTGGGTCGCATGTGAAAAAATCGGATCTGTGTCGTTCAGATTGTCAATAACAAATCGGATACAGGTCGCATATGGGCAAAAAATCGGATATGGGTCGTTTCAGGGTGCAGTCTGAACGTAGTCTTAGATCAGCCCCGCTGATGTTGTTCAGCCGTGCTCGTCTCCTCTCCGTACTAAACCTCAGAGTTTCCTCGCCCTCTTTCCGAATCACAGACGGAATTCGAAAGAATCGGAACGTGCCACGGTCACGAGTACTGTTGTGACCACAACCATATACAGCACAAAGATATGGCGAAGCTAAAAGAACGCTTAAAGCAGTGGGAAAGCAAAGAGAGTCGCGCACACGAGTATGTTTTGTATGGAATGTCGCTTGACCTCGCATTTGTATCTCCACCAACATGGCCGACATCCGGGTTTCTATTTGCTTTGACATCACTTGCAAGTCAAGGATATGGTCTAAAGTACAGACATTATTCTGAGTCACCTATATGTGTTTGTTACTTAACCCTTTGATGCAAAACATACGCACACCCCTTCTAATGCACAACATGGGTCAAAAATGACCCGCATTCATTTTCCAGGTTATTTCATGCTGACTGAGTTTTTCTTCGCTCTATCTTTTGAAATCAATTTATTTTATGATTGAATATTCCAAGTATTCTTTAAATATCTTGTTTTTAATTACCACAAATCATTCATTTAATTTTTTCTTTCCTACTTTATGAACAAAAATACTTTTTATATTACTACACATGGGTCATCCAAGTGTGATTTAAAATTAAATGTCTTAATACTATAATAATTTGTTTCAAGTAATTACTTTAGCAGTGAATGGGGCCAGTTATTTATTTATTAACTATGTAGTTAGCTAAGCCAACTACAATAAAATTAGCGAACTAAAGTAGAATATGTCAACAGCTCGGTAGCTAATAGTAATTACTTGTAACTTTCTGACGAGTAATCTACTCACTCTCGAGGGAACCTAAACATCATCATTTTTTTTCTAAGGTAATGTTAGAACAATTGAAAAACATTACTTGCATGTACGGTATTAGATGGGCAAAGGGCGCTGTGCTGAGCTGAGCTGTGAAATGTCTGACACAAGCACAATTCACAGTTCCCACCAAACGCTGGAGTAAATGCATGCGGGTCGGTTCTGACCCATGTGTGTAAACTTGATGTAGAATTACAAAAGCTGTGCTTGTTCATAACTTAAGAAAGGAAAAATAAAAATGATGATTTGTGCTAAACAAAAACAAGATATTTACTGCATATTTGGAAAAGTAAATGGCAAAATGAATTGATTTCAAAAGTACATCATAGAAACACTCAGCCATACATGAAATAACCTGGAAAATGAACGCAGGTCGTTTTTGACCCATGTTGTGCATTAGAAGGGTAGTGATACAAAAAGGGTTTTTATTCAAAAAGTAAGAAAGGAAAAAATAAAATAAGGATGTATGACGATCAAAAACAAGTTAATTGAGGAACACCTTGAATACTGAATGATGGAATTAATTTATTGCAAAGATATAGAAGATAAAAACTCAGCCGGGTCACTTTTGACCCATGTTTTGCATCAAAGGGTTAAAACAAGTCACACAAGCTCTTGTTTCCTGGAAAGAAGAGGACTGATAACAGTTATGCTTTGTGTTTATATCAGTTTTGGAAGTTAATTGTTTCTGCCTGTCTAGTCACTGAAACTCAAGCTTTCAGAATTGAGTCTACTTGGGCATTTAACAGCGAATGCTTCCTTCTAAAGCCATTGATTAGGTAGTTTTGAGTAAAATAGCTATTACTTGCTTGGACCTTTTCAGGTAATCTTAGAGTAAGGGAGCTGGTGAGGAAAAAAAAGATTATGATCTTTTTATAATCACTTCAAACCCTGCATAGCGTCTATGCGAGGACATTTATACAAAGTTTTATTTATTGTTTTAGTTTCTTGTCAGTTTTCTGTAGCTCACTCACTGAAATGAAAAAAAAAAAAACTAGAGGCACAAAGGAAATAATTTATTCATCACTACAGTGCACCGTACAATTAAGCTAATATACTAAACTTCAAAGGAACACACCCACTTCAGATATGTAGAAGAATGTCATTTTTTTTCCCACATTGTGTTACTGTTTTCACCTGTCTTTTGTATATTTATTAAATTTATATCATGTTGTGAGAACTCTTGGTTACTTCAAATGTAACTCTTGCATAAAAGTAAGGAAGGAAAATATATTTAATTGTTCACAAATATTGTGTGCATTTATTCGAGTTTTCTGATGTATGGGGAATATTATTGGCGAAAGTGTTGACTGACTGCTGAAATTAAAACATTTGATTCTAAGGTATTATCTATCCAGAAGGCATATGGCATATTCACTTGAAACCACCTTGAAGTCTGTTCCTGAGTTTTATCTGTCAGGAACATGTCATTATTACAAAATCTTTTCAGGAGCTGTGGTATGCTTTGTGGCCGGGGAAGCCATGGCCTGATGGTTAGAGAAGTGGCTTTGGGGCCAAACAATCACTGGTTCAATTCCCTGGACCAGTAGGAATGGCTGAAGTGCTCTTGAGCAAGGCACCTAGCTCCCCAGGCTGCTCTGGATAAGAGCATCTGCTAAATTTAAGAAGAAGAAACCTTTATTTGGTACATGCAGACTTCAAGCACAGTGAAATTCATCCTCTGCATTTAACCCATCTGAAGCAGTGGGCATTAGGGTGCATCAGTTGCCCCCTAAAAATGAAAAGTTCCTCCGATCATGATGCATTTTTGTTTTTATGTTCCTTTTGGTAAGAAAACACACTGGGTGAAATATTTTGACAAAATTCAAAAGTTTAATGGTGGCACCAGGAGCTCAAAGTTATGGAAAAAGCTGCTATTTTATGACTTTTATGACAAAATTTCGATCACTTTTCATGAAACATTATGGCACCTTATAGAGTATACCAAATATCTTAGATACACATTTTTAGTACATATTCTAAATATATTATCAAGCACAGTTTGACTTTTAGCTGTTCATTGAATCATTGTTCAACTACTTTTAAACAATACAAATGTATTATGAATCACATTAATGCTTCTCGATCCCTTGCAAAGGTTCTTAACATGATCTCTGGGTCACAAGAAATCAATAAATGGAGTCCAACATTGTGATTCAAACCTCACGCGAAAACATAAAATAAGCGTTTTTTGGCAAAAAATGAACCTCATGGTGCCACCATTAGACTTTTGAATATGGTCAAAAAATTTTACAGGATGTCTTTATTGGTGAAAAGGAACACCCAAACAAAAATGCATCAGATAGTAGTTGAAAGTGAGGGCAACTGATGCACCCTAGTGGGCAGCCACACTACAGCACCCAGGGAGCAGTCAGGGGTCAGGTACCTTGCTCAAGGGCACTTCAGCCCAAGGCCACCCCATATTAACTTAACTGCATGTCTTTGGATTGTGGGGGAAACCCACGCAGACACGGGGAGAACATGCAAACTCCGCACGGAAAGGCCCTCACCAGCTGCTGGGTTCAAACCCGGAACCTTCTTGCTGTGAGACAACCATGCTAACCACTACACCACCGTGCCGCCCAATGAATGCCATGAATGTGAGCTTTGTAATGTTTCCTTTTACTCCAAAAGTAATGTTCTTAATATGTTCAAACTAGTGGTTGACTGATTGATCAGCCTGGCCAATTATTTAGTCCAATATCATGTACAGTACTTTAAAGTAATCGGCATTGACCAATCAGCATGCATCCATGAACAATTAATAAAAGTGCTTGAGGTCCTTATTTTGTCCATCTGGAAAACTCATACTGCATTCAGTATCCATCAGAATGCCTCAGAGAAAGCATTAGCATTGGAGCCGAACACCTTTGAGATGAATTGGCAGAAATTCCCACAATCAGCTTCCAAAATGTAGAGGAAGCCTTCCCAGAAGAGTGGAGGCTTGTTATAACAACAAAGAGGGGAACCAAATTTGGAATGAGCTGTGTACACATGGGTGGTATTGTGGTTAGCGCTATCGCCATACAGCAAGAAGGTCCGGGTTCGAGCCCCGTGGCCGGCGAGGGCCTTTCTGTGTGGAATTTGCATGTTCTCCCCGTGTCCGCGTGGGTTTCCTCCGGGTGCTCCAGTTTCCCCCACAGTCCAAAGACATGCAGGTTAGGTTAACTGGTGACTCTAAATTGAGCGTAGGTGTGAATGTGAGTGTGAATGGTTGTCTGTGTCTATGTGTCAGCCCTGTGATGACCTGGCGACTTGTCCAGGGTGTACCCCGCCTTTCGCTCGTAGTCAGCTGGGATAGGCTCCAGCTTGCCTGCGACCCTGCACAGGATAAGCGGCTACGGATAACATATGTACTGTATGACGATCGGGTGTCCAAATACTTTTGTCATAGGATCCAGAAATGTGTGTAGATCAGTGAGTACTTCACTCACTGCCATTGTTACAAATTGCATACACAGTGAATGTTGGCTCTGATGGTAGTTTTTATCTTTGCACTAGTGTTTCATCTTGCTTCAAAACTGATGTTCTTAACACTCAATAATATAGTCAAAGGCATAAAAACCTTTAAAGTGCATATTCTGGACCAATTTAGTGGTTTTTTATATGAATGTCCCTTTACACACTCATCCAGAAGGGTAATTTTGCACAAGGCCATCTGTCTACAGCAGAAAAAAATAAAATAAAACGCGTCTGGAAAAATCCCAAGGGAGTCTAGAGCCAGATTCGTGACATCACGTGCGGAAGCGCCAGCAGGCTGCGAGAGCTTGCACGGTTTCAATGCACAGCCTGTGTAGACCAAGTTTAGCAGCGAGCGATTTTGCATTGAAATATGGAATTGTCACCTGAGCTTCTAAACCCATGGATTCATGTATCAATGCTCATCTATCTATTGTTACATAAATCATATTTTTTCTAATTACTGTGATGTATTTATATATTTGTTCATTTAGAAGAGTGCTGGCTACTGTAGGAGAAAGATTTCATAAGCTACACACGTGGAATCGGCTAAGCAGGGTTGTATATACATTTAATGTGTTTGACACATCCCAAGATCTCGAGCCCTGACACGCCGTATATCCCTTGATGCATGTGACGTAAACGTATTATTGCCCAGCGCTTTCATGTTGTTTACTTTTGTGTATGTCAATAAATAACAACATTATCCGTGTACCACACAAACACAGGAACACCTAATTTAGTGTCTCTTATTTCTTACCCTGGCTGGAAACAGGCAACTTGTGAATCGCTGATTTACTTGGTCTTTTTCTCGGCTCTGCTTTGGTCCTCGGCTTTTTCCGGGTGCCTCGCACGAAGCGCTCCCATTTCTCTCTCATTGTCCAGTCTTTTGGGAAACGATGAGTACTAATCCCATCAAGATTGGTGTTGCTACACCCTCCTACGATACATCTGTTAACCATTTTAATAATTACGCGATAACGTTGAAGAAATTTGCAGAAAACCACCAGGTCGTTTTCTCATAAACAAACCAGCGCTGACGTAGGATTCAGAGGGAGGCGTCCCGCACGCGATGTCACGAAAATCAATGTTTGCCAGGAAATCCAAATGCCAAGTTTTTTCAGAGGCGGACCAATTCGCCTCATTATGGCTTGATTTCAACTGAATTTTTCTAGTATTGCGCAAGGTAAAAAAATTGCACAGAATGCAAAACGTGACAGATATTTGACCAAAGTTTAATATAAAATAGGAGAATTACATTGATCTTGCTCCTGAATTTACCCGTGATGTGCACTTTAAAGCTGATTCAGAAACACCAGTATTATCATTTCAAACCTACGAAACAAGAATGAAATTCATAAGTTCTCCTACCGACGTCATACACTTGAATTAAATTAGTGTCCTTGATTCTGCCGCAGTGTAGAACTCGAATGGTTTGATGTCTTTTCAGAAGCTTCACAGTACGAGCAGCACTCTCATCCTTTCTCATGCTGATCAGATCAGCAGGTGTCGAGGAACCCAGGCTCTGATGTGTATAACACACGCAGTTCAAAGAGGAACATGTCAACACTCTCTCTAACGCAGACCATCACAGCAAATCACACTGCATGTGCCTGGACCTTATGGACAGTTATACGTATATGATACTTGCTATTAGGTCTGCCTTCATGAGGATGAATTAAAAAAAAAAAAAATGTGCTAATTAATAAGTCTAGTATTTCAATTTCAGAGCTTTATTAAATGTCTAAATAAGTATACATGAGCTTGTGCCATTTCAATACCACACTAAACTTTTAATCACACGTTCAAATCTGAACACTGCATTCTCATTAACAGCAACACTGCTATCATGTTACTTCCTGGTGGGTGTCCCATAGATTAACAGGAATTCAGGCCATTGCACAGGGAAGTCTTATGTTTCAGATACAGTGGATATTAAAAAAAAAGTGTACACACCCCGTTAAAATATATTTTTTAATATCAGAAAAACCTGAGACCATGATAAATAATTTCAAAACTTTTCCCACCTTTAATGTGACCTATAACCTGTACAGTTCAATAACAAACAAATCTGTTAGGGAGAAAAACAAAATTAAAAAACGTACAATAAGCTGGTTGCGCAAGTGTGCGCACCCTTAAACTAATACTTCGTTGAAGCACCTTCTGATTTCATTACAGCATTCAGTCTTTTTGGGTTCACACCTGCCATCAATTAAAATGACTCTGATTAACCCCAGATAAAGTTCAGACATTTACTCAGTTGCATCCTCCAGCAAAAGCCAGGGTTCGCAGAGAGCTTACAAAGCATCACAGGGATCTCATTGTTGAAAGCTATCAGTCAGGAGAAGGGGACAAAAACATTTCCACGGCATTAGATATACCATGGAGCACAGTGAAGACCGTCATCAAGAAGTGGAGAAAATATGGGACAACAGTGACATTACCGAGAACTGGACGTCCCTCCAAAATTGATGAAAAGACGAGACGAGAACCGGTCAGGGAGGCTGCCGAGAGGCCGACAGCAACACTGAAGGAGCTGCAGGAATTTCTGGCAAGTACTGGTTGTGTACTACATGTGGCAACAACCTCCCGTATTCTCCATATGTCTGGACTATGAGGTAGGGTCAAACAAAAACATCCAGGCCCGGCTAAATTTTGGGGGGGGGGGGGGAATAAATAAATAAATAATAAATACTCTCCCAAAAGCATGTGGGGAAATGTGTTATGGTCTGATGAAACCAAGGTTGAACTTTTTGGTCACAATTCCAAAAGGTATGTTTGGCGCAAAAACAGCACTGCACATCACCAAAAGAACCCTGTCCCCACGGTGAAGCATGGTGGTGGCAGCATCATGTTTTGGGGTTGTTTTTCTTCAGCTGGAACAGGGGCTTTAGTCAAGGTAGAGGGAATTATGAACCGTTCTAAATACCAGTCAGTTTTGGCCCAAAACCTTCAGGTGTCCGCTAGAAAGTTGAATTGGAATTTCCTCTTTCAGCATGACAATGACCCCAAAAAAGTTTTGGAATGGCCCAGCCAGAGCCCAGACCTAAATCCAACTGAAAATCTGTGGAGGGACCTGAAGAGGGCTGTGCACAACAGATGCCCTCGCAATCTGACAGATTTGGAGCGCTTTTGCAAGGGACAGTGGGCAAATATTGCCAAGTCTAGATGTGGCAGGCTGATAGACTCCGACCCAAAAAGATTGAATGCTGTAATTCAATCAAAAGGTGCTTCAACAAAGCATTTAGTTTAAGGGTGGGCACACTTACACAAAAAACGTACAATAAGCTGGTTGTGTATGTTTTTCCCCCCAAACACATCTGTTTGTTCTTCAATTGAATTGTACAGGTTATAGGTCACATTAAAGGTGTGAAAAGTTTTTAAATTATTTATTGTGGTCTATTTCTTTTTACATTAGAAAAACTTATTTTAATGGGGTGTGGACACTTTCTCCACTGTACATAATCCACGTAGCCTTCAGTGTAACTTTTGTTGCTAAATTGATCTATAATTTTCATATTTATTAATTTTATCAATTCTCTAATATTTAGTGTCGATTATCATGCTTCAATGTCCTCAGAAGTCATCAAAGGAAGTGTCAGTCTTTTTAGGTCATTATTTATATATTGTTGTCGGAAAATATTTCTATTAAAGCTAAAACAAAATCAAATTCCTCTAGAGAAGAACAACCGAGATGATGGCATCTTTATTTTTTTTAATTAACCCAAAACGGAAGTATATGGGATGGTGTATTTACTGGAGAGGAATCTCAGCCCCTTGTGTTCTCTAATCCCTCACTTGCTTTCATGCTTTACTGAAAGACTGGTGCCACCTACTGGCCATCTGCAGTCATCACATTGAAAGTAACAACAGTAAAGAAGCCTGAACTCGGTGTTAAATCAGGACATTTTTTATTTTTACAGATACAGTCATAAAAACCTCAGTAAAGCAGAGAAATGTTGGGGGGGGGCATAAACTATGTACAGAAAACAAAACAGGGAGAGAGAGACAGACTCTATGGTTACATAGAGTTTGTTCTTTTGTAGGCCACCATACCGTTGACCTTGTGGATGGATGTGGTGAAAGAGCGAAGCTGAACCTCCTCTGATTGGTTAATAAGCTGAGGTCCAGACTCCTCCCACTGCTCAGGGACCTCCAGATTCTTATCCGTGTAGATCAGGAGGTCGAACGCACCTGTCGCAATTCAGAGGATCAAAAACATGAGCAGGAATATGGCTTAAAAAAAAAAAAAAAACCACAAAGGAGAAAGATTAGATAAATATTTATTTAGAAAGAAAGAGACACCCACAGCATGACCCCATGAAATACTTGAGGTTTAGTCAGTTCTACAGTTTCTGAAGGGATTTATTACTTAGTCCTACTGCGATGCAGTTTGATTGAATTTTAGCCAAAGTGTTTACACCAGAAATACCATAATCATTACTATAAATTTATAGGGCATTGAGATGTCGAGCTGCATTATGGGATTGTTTTAGGGGAAGTTCTTCTTTTGCATGTTACAAACCTGTTTAGACACAGCTGAAAGAGACTTATTTTATTGTGTGCGTGTGTGTTTTAAAGACTTTTCATGCTTCAGAGAAAGATTCAAAGTGTTGCCAAAAACTCCAGAGGTATGCCAAGCAAGGATATATTGGGGGAGGAGAAAAAAAAAAAAAAAAAGTGTGTGTTTTATTCCTGGTGTGGACCTATACGAACACCTAAACAAAGTGGAGCAATGATCTGGTTAGGCGACTTATTTTAGATTTTTCGGATCACGGATCCGCTGACGGCAGTTAAATACAACCACTAGAAAAATAATAAAGTCTGTGCGTATTTTTATTTTAACTGCCGAAACATACAAAAAGAAATGTAAAAAGTCACATTTTTCTTGTAACAGCACTGTATCCCTGGTACTAGGTCATATTTCTTTAAGTAAAAAGTATTAGAATCACAAATACAAACGACAATGTGTGTTGTATATATCCACTTCAGCCGAGTCAGAAAACGAAACTATTTACGACATTGAGTATTCACTTGAATGTTTTTATGGTATTTACGGCCGCTTTACGACAGTGTCAACCTTGTGCTGACCATAGCGACGCTGACAGCATGGATTCTGAGCTTTCGCCTCAACTGTACGTAAGTATAAAGTGTGGTAAAGAAAAGTCTTTTCACTGTCTCACTAACCAAAACGTGGGCGATTTCGCCTCTCAAGCGTTGAAAGTAAACAATGAAAAGATCAAAACGATCTTTGGTTCTCAGAAAGGTGGTGGTGATGTAACGAGCGCGATGCCGAATATGCCTGCCATAACATTAGTTCGCGATTTTGGCTGCAAGTATCTGACTGTGGGATTAGAAGAGGATGGTGCCGCAGAGTCCTATCGAATCAAGTAGCACGAATGTATCAGCCTTCAATGTGCGCGCATATATATGTGTGTGTGTAAAGTGTCTCTTGAATTTAAATCATCTTAATCCGACATTGAAATTTTGCCATGCAAAAAAAAAAAGTTTGGACAAGGACACTTATTTTTATTTCGACCGACATCAAAAATATATTGAAAAAAATCTGTGAACCTAAAGATAAAAAATGGGTGGCCTTATGCCCCCTCCTCTTACAGTTCCATACATGTTTTCATCTCAGGTATAGTAAAGTTTGTGGACACCTGACCACCACACCTGTGGTTCTTCCCCAAGCTCCTGCCACAAAGTCGGAAGCATATAATTGTCTAGAATGTCTTTGTATTTTGTAGCATTAAATATTTCCCTTCATTGGAACCAAGGGGCCCCAAACATGTTCCAGCATGACAATGCCCCTGTGCACAAGACAGACATTGTGCAGGACACTCGAGTTTTTCCACACCAGCATTGATGCCAACGGAGTTCCGACCTCAGTGCCACTGTATAGCTTTTGAATGAACTGGGACATGGATCGCTTGACATTAGCGCCTACCGTAACTTCACTAATGCTCTTGTGGCTGAATGAACAAATCCCCACAGCCACGCTCCAAAACCTGGAGAAAAACCTTCCCAGAAGAACGGAGGTTATTATAACAGCAAAGGAGAGACTAAGGGCCTCTGCATGCTCTTGCGACGAGGCTTTCGCAGATAGCTTTTCGCAGACAGTTGTAATTTATCGTTGAGTGGGGAGTAATAGGCGTGCACGATGTTATTCACCGCCACAACGCAAGGGGGCGCGAAGTTGCGAAATCGCTAGGAGTAGTTGGTGGGTGTGGTTAGTGGAGTGTTTATCCTCCGGTTACTTATAATGACTAGAACTGGAGTCGTATAGATGTCCGTACTTCCTCACTTCCTCGATCAACCGCTCTTCGTGCTGCTCCATCTTCGCTCGTGTTTTTAAAAATGGCGGTCGTGAAAACAAACCAAACCGGGAAAGTAGGGAAGCAGAAGTGCGTGTACAGCGGATGTAGAGTGGACCAATCAGAGCCCTCTTGTCTGCGACGCTGTCTGCGAGGCTTCTGCGGTGGTCACAATTTTTGGGAGGTGCGCGCAGAGCGTCTGCGAAGGGGGGGGGGCGCTACACAGACGCTATCTGCGACGCTATCTGCGAGGACTGCGTTGTCAGCATAAATTGGCCTTAAATCTGTTCGGCAAGCACATATGGGTGTAACGACCAGGTGTCCACAAACTTTTGGCCTACTGTGTTTGCCTTATGAAACATTGCTAGTTTGCGATTATTTCAGAAACATACGCTAGAAATCAGCACTTACTCTTACGTAGACTTCTAAGACTATTCTGAGCATCTTGCATAGAAAGCAGTGGGAGCTGGGGAGTTTTGGTGAACCGACAAACATTTCAGCTGTGCTGTACTTACAGGCCGTTTCCAGTAAAGGTAAGAAGGTGACTGTGGCAGTGATCTGTCTGATAACTGAGCGAATTTCTTCCTGGATGGCTTTCATCGACTTCTCCCTGGGAGCGCTGTGACACACAACACAACTTACTACATACAAGCAGGAACTATAAGTCAATGCAGGGGCAACTCAATTAAGAAACTTCAAAGATTTCAAGCCTATAAGTCATATACACGGTGCTTTACCAACAAACTAATGTAGACACACCATAAAAAGCCATTTATTTGATGTTTTACCTCCTGAATTTTATTTTTTTCTAAAATAAAAGCATTTCAATTTTGATTCTTGCAACACATTAAAAAAAAAAAAAAAAAAAAATCAGGCTGTAAAGCATTTGCCACTTTATAACATTCCCATTCCTTCTCACAACACTTAAACAATGTTCAGGGTCTGAAGACACCAAGTGATGAAGTGTTTCGGGGGTTATTTTATCCCATTCTTCCTGCAAATAGGTCTTAAGATGTGCAACAGTACAGGGTTGTCATATTTTTCCATTTCAAAATTCACCACACATTCTCTATTGGGGACAGGCACCCTCTTCTTCCACAGTCATGCCTTTGTAATGTGTGCAGAATGTGGTCTTGCATTGTCATGTCTTTTTGGTCATACTTCTCTGCATTAAAGGTGGGGTATGAGATTTTTTTCAGGAGTATTTTTACCATATTGCTTGAAAAGCTCCTCACACCCATGTTGCAAGCAGTACAATAGAAGGTTTGACCCAAAAATGAAATATTTTAATCCAGTCTACAGTGTAAAAGGAAAAACGCCATCAAATCATATTGAGGTACCACCTCAAAATGATTGGATACTGACACATCAATCAGACTGAAGCCCGAGCAGCCCGTCCCTTGTGTGTGTGTGTGTGTGAGAGAGAGAGAGTGAGTGAGAGAGAGCAAACAGAGTGTCACACAGAGCACAGGATTTTCTCAGTGCGCTCCCTCCAAACAACGGGGATTTACACGAAAACGGAAGGAGATATTCACAAAATTCTTTCACAGTGAGGCGTCAAAAGGCTCTCCTGAACACACTGATGTAATTTTTTTGTCTGTAGTGTAAAAAATGAGGTCACTAGAGCGAGTTAAAAACGAGTGACTTTTCTGCCAAGTTTATAATGGCAGTCTATGTGGCTGCGCGCCTGTCCTCTCCTCACTTTCAGGCTTCTCATTCAAAAACTGCAAATCCTATCATGTAGGTCAGGGGTCACCAAACTACGGCCCGCGGGCCAGATCCGGCCCGCCACCCCCCTTTGACCGGCCCCCCATCCCCTCTACCCCCCATCACTTGAACCGGCCCTATGAGGCAATCCCCAAAAGTGGTCATGGCCTATTTTTTTTAAATTGCTTTTTGGCAAATAATAACATGTCTGCATCTTGTATTTTGTTGATTTTATCAATTAAAATTGATATTTAGTTATAAAATGAACTATTCATATTTTCCGAATTTGTGTCATATGCTCGCGATCAAGCAGTGACAGGCAGCGCACGCACAGAGAACTGTCAGTGTTCAGGACAGCAAAATGGCTAGCGGTAAGCGAAAAGCTGACAGAGTGCAGAGTTTTTAAAGAACAGTGGACCACCGATTATTTTTTCGTTCAGTGTAAGGACCGTGCAGTTTGTCTTGTATGTAAAGAAAGTGTGCCGGTTTTCAAAGAATATAATCTGCGTCGTCACTATGAAACCCGCCACAAAGCAGGGTTCGAATTATAAATTTGACCCTATGGGGGTCTCTATTTAATAAAAAAAAAAAAAAAAAAAAAAAAAAAAAAAGCAATGCATACTCGCTCTCCTGGACCAGCGCACTTTTGCGCACTGCAGTGCACAGCTTTCACACACAGGCGCGCGCATGCACGCACGCACACACGGTGTTGCGCATATATATATATATATATATATATATATATATATATATATATATATATATATATATATATATATATATATATATATATATATATATAGTTAAACAAAGGAAGATCGTTGTGAGATAGAGGACAAGTCTTCTTCGGACTAACTTCACATTCGATTTCGCAGGCTGCAAATTTCAGTTTGCGCGCATAGTGTTGTGGTGGTGAAGTACAGCTGTACATGTTGCGGTTTAATAACACGTTCAATACAAAGTTATGGCTGCATGGTGATCGGAAATGAAATGAGTTTTATTTATATTTATATGGTGATATAGGCTATTCAAGCTTATTATGGTGATATATGACGTGTTTGAGAGACTTCCACAGAAAATTAAGTTTGCTTCTTTCATGGGAGCCTGAGGGAATGGGAGCTCAGCTCCCATTGGCTCCCACGTAATTCGAACTATGCCACAAAGAGTATGCTAGTTTGCGAGGGCAAACAAAAGAAGACAGGATTCGGAGGATGAAATGCGGACTGGCTGCACAACAGAATGTATTCCTTCACCAAACCCAGATCAACCAGGCTGCTGTCCGAGCTAGCTATAAGGTAGCTCACCTACTAGCTACCCATGGAAAGCCGTCTACTGATGGGGACTTTGTTAAAGTATGCATGCTTGCTGTGGCCGAGGAGGTGTGTCCCGACAAGAAGGATGCGCTCAACGCGGCGAGTCTCTCCGCACCTACTATGACCAGGCGAACCGAAGATTTGGGGGACAACGTGTATGACCAGCTGAATGAGAGAGCGTCAGAATTCGAGTTTTTTGCTTTGGCCATGGATGAGAGCAATGACGTGCAGGACACAGCACAACTGCTGTGATCTATTGCTCATATTATAATTTCACTGTTTTTTAAAATGTATTTATTTTATATGCCTATTTATTTGACCTTTATTAAGTGCTGCATACAATTATTATTAATATTATTAATAATATCAACAGGCTTACCTACAATTTATAGTTTTCCACTCACCTTTGCCAGTGTCAATCACCTCAACTAGGCAGATGTTTCTTACCTTGACAGCTTTGATATTATTTTTATTAGAAAATAAATAAATGGAATATCTGTGGTATTTCAAATTAAAACAAAGTGTGAAGACTTGATTACTATTTTTGCAAACCACTAGTAAAGATAAACAAATATGTGCCAGGAATCAAGTGTTGATATAGTAGTGTGGATATAGTAGTGGGGATGGCCGTGCCAGGCTAGTAATCTCTACTACACAATGAGGCCTGCTGGTGGTCATATTTGTCTGGGTTATACAATTCTATGTGATATAGCTGACCCGACCCCGGCCCCCATCACAGTCAGGAACGACAATGTGGCCCCCAGAGAAAAAAGTTTGGTGACCCCTGAGTTAGAGTGTAGAGAGCTTGGAAAAATAGCTCAAACTTTCTCATTTAAACTGTGTTTTCAGCCCCAATTTTCACTCCCCACACACAATTTTCTCAAAAGTAGTAGCCACACTTGTCCTGATTCACACAATGTGTCTACCTACATCAGGGGTCACCAAACTTTTTTCTCTGGGGGCCACATTGTCGTTCCTGACTGTGATGGGGGGCCGGGGTCGGGTCAGCTATATCACATAGAATTGTATAACCCAGACAAATATGACCACCAGCAGGCCTCATTGTGTAGTAGAGATTACTAGCCTGGCACGGCCATCCCCACTACTATATCCATACTACTATATCAACACTTGATTCCTGGCACATATTTGTTTATCTTTACTAGTGGTTTGCAAAAATAGTAATCAAGTCTTCACACTTTGTTTTAATTTGAAATACCACTGATATTCCATTTATTTATTTTCTAATAAAAATAATATCAAAGCTGTCAAGGTAAGAAACATCTGCCTAGTTGAGGTGATTGACACTGGCAAAGGTGAGTGGAAAACTATAAATTGTAGGTAAGCCTGTTGATATTATTAATAATATTAATAATAATTGTATGCAGCACTTAATAAAGGTCAAATAAATAGGCATATAAAATAAATACATTTTAAAAAACAGTGAAATTATAATATGAGCAATAGATCACAGCAGTTGTGCTGTGTCCTGCACGTCATTGCTCTCATCCATGGCCAAAGCAAAAAACTCGAATTCTGACGCTCTCTCATTCAGCTGGTCATACACGTTGTCCCCCAAATCTTCGGTTCGCCTGGTCATAGTAGGTGCGGAGAGACTCGCCGCGTTGAGCGCATCCTTCTTGTCGGGACACACCTCCTCGGCCACAGCAAGCATGCATACTTTAACAAAGTCCCCATCAGTAGACGGCTTTCCATGGGTAGCTAGTAGGTGAGCTACCTTATAGCTAGCTCGGACAGCAGCCTGGTTGATCTGGGTTTGGTGAAGGAATACATTCTGTTGTGCAGCCAGTCCGCATTTCATCCTCCGAATCCTGTCTTCTTTTGTTTGCCCTCGCAAACTAGCATACTCTTTGTGGCATAGTTCGAATTACGTGGGAGCCAATGGGAGCTGAGCTCCCATTCCCTCAGGCTCCCATGAAAGAAGCAAACTTAATTTTCTGTGGAAGTCTCTCAAACACGTCATATATCACCATAATAAGCTTGAATAGCCTATATCACCATATAAATATAAATAAAACTCATTTCATTTCCGATCACCATGCAGCCATAACTTTGTATTGAACGTGTATTAAACCGCAACATGTACAGCTGTACTTCACCACCACACCACTATGCGCGCAAACTGAAATTTGCAGCCTGCGAAATCGAATGTGAAGTTAAGTCCGAAGAAGACTTGTCCTCTATCTCACAACGATCTTCCTTTGTTTAACTATATATATAAAAATTTGTTTATATATATATATATATAAAATTTGTTTAAATATATATATATGCGCAACACCGTGTGTGCGTGCGTGCATGCGCGCGCCTGTGTGTGAAAGCTGTGCACTGCAGTGCGCAAAAGTGCGCTGGTCCAGGAGAGCGAGTATGCATTGCTTTTTTTTTTTTTTTTTTATTAAATAGAGACCCCCATAGGGTCAAATTTATAATTCGAACCCTGCTTTGTGGCGGGTTTCATAGTGACGACGCAGATTATATTCTTTGAAAACCGGCACACTTTCTTTACATACAAGACAAACTGCACGGTCCTTACACTGAACGAAAAAATAATCGGTGGTCCACTGTTCTTTAAAAACTCTGCACTCTGTCAGCTTTTCGCTTACCGCTAGCCATTTTGCTGTCCTGAACACTGACAGTTCTTTGCGCATGCGCTGCCTGTCACTGCTTGATCGCGAGCATATGACGAAAATTCGGAAAATATGAATAGTTCATTTTATAACTAAATATCAATTTAATTGATAAAATCAACAAAATACAAGATGCAGACATGTTATTATTTGCCAAAAAGCAATTTAAAAAAAATAGGCCATGACCACTTTTGGGGATTGCCTCATAGGGCCGGTTCAAGTGATGGGGGGTAGAGGGGATGGGGGGCCGGTCAAAGGGGGGTGGCGGGCCGGATCTGGCCCGCGGGCCGTAGTTTGGTGACCCCTGCTCTAACTTAACGAGACGCGGGGGGTGGGAGCATGGCGAGGGCGGGCTTGTTTCTTTTCAAAATATGGCTTTCGGGAACCGCTATTCCAAAATCTCGTACCCCACCTTTAATGCTGCCATCACATAAGTGTAAATTGCCAAGTCATTAGTTTTCTTTTGTTACAGACATGTAAAAGTTTTTTCCTTTACCTGACATGTTTCGACGGTGTAACTTCCGTCTTCATCAGAGGGTCACCCGGATGTTGGTGTGTGACGTGCTTTTATAATCAGCTGATGTTACAGAGGTGTGACCTCCCTGTCAATATTGACAGGTTGGTCACGCCTCCCGCTGTCAGTGCTGCCCCCTCAGGACGGCGCTCCAGGTGTAGGAGAGCATGTATGCCCCCTCATCCCTGTTTATTGTTCTTGGGCTACGCTTTCTGATTTCTATTGACTCCTTAATCCACCGGTGGTATCTGTTGTTCTCTTGTTGTATGATTTGAGCATTGTCCCAGTCCATTATATGATTTTTCCCTTCTGCAGTGGTCTGTTATTGCTGATTTGAGATTCTCTTGCGTGGCTATATCTTTTTTTGCTCGTTTGTCTCTGTTCTGTTTCTTTTTCATGGTCCTTTTTTCGTATACTAAAACGCCTTCCTGTCTCCCCAACGAGGGGGCAGCACTGACAGCGGGAGGTGTGACCAACCTGTCAATGTTGACCGGGAGGTCACACCTCCGTAACATCAGCTGATTACAAAAGCACGTCACACACCAACATCCGGGTGACCCTCTGATGAAGATGGAAGTTACACCGTCGAAACATGTCAGGCAAAGGAAAAAACTTTTACATGTCTGTAACAAAAGAAAACTAATGACTTGATTTAATAAGACATAATGAACGTGACATCTATTAAGTGTAAATTGCCTTTGCCAGGGGCACTGACAACCCCATATCATGACAGACCCTGGCTTTTGGACTTGTTGCTGCTAACACACTAGATCTGGCCTCGCCAACACAGTGCCCGCAGGCAGCAGGTAGCCCGCCGGGAGCCTGGGAGGTGCACACAATGGATATTCTAAAAATAGCCAGTGACTACTACACTGTTCAAATCATATTTGGTAATTTTTAAAATAAAAACTATTTTTATTGCTTTCAACACCTTGAAGTTTAATCCAGAAGTATTTTCTAAAAATCCCCCTAACATTTTTTAAATTAAAATAGAAGCCTAATGTAGAGAATTTTCTTTGCCGGGTCAAAGTTTAGCCTACTATGCCACTGTGCCAACTCCCCTTTGCGTTCAGTCCTCAGTCATTAGCCTGCCAGTGGACAGAGATCAACACAGTGCGATAAGTTGTAAATTTTCTGTAAAGGTAGTTTTGTAAAAAAGTGTTTAAACGTGACGCCGGAGAGCAAGAAAAAGAAGACTTACTACTTGCAGGATGAATGGGAGAACGAGTTCTTTACACAAGTTGGTGAACGTTGTGTGTGTCTGATCTGTGGAGCTGCCGTAGCCTTGGCTAAGAGACACAATGTGGAGAGAAATTTTTCTACTTGCCACAGAACGTTTGATGCCAGCTACCCTCCAGGCAGCGCATTACGTGCTCAAGACTTGTGACCTCAAGGCAGCTTTGGGCAGACAACAGTCTTTTTTCACCAAGCCGGCAAAGCAATCAAAAGCGGCTATGGAATCTTCCTCCAGAGCAGCTCACTACCTGACCAAGCACAAAAAGGCATTTTCGGACGGAGATGTGGTCAAAGGGGTGATGTCAGTGGTTGCAGACACTTTGTTTAAAGATCACAAGAATGGGAAGGAGATCCTTGCTGCCATCGTGGATGTTCAGCTAAGTGCCAACACCATCGCCAGGAGAGTATCAGCAATGTCCACTAACTTGGTGGAACAGCTGAATGGTGACATGAGTACATGCAGGTATTTTAGCATCCAATGTGACGAGGCGGTGGATAAAACTAGCACAGCGCAGCTGATGGTCTTCATCAGAATGGTGTTCAGTGATTTCACTGTGAAGGAGGAGATGCTTACTTCGCTGCCTCTGAAAACCACAACAAGGGCTGTTGACGTCGACGAAGCCATAAAGCGCCATTTTACAGAGAAAAACATCCCACTACAAAAGTTGGTATCGGTAACTACCGATGGAGCCCCTGCAATGACCGGCCGTCATTCTGGTCTTACTGCGCGCTGCAGAAGCGATCCAGATTTTCCTCAGTTACCACTTTCAACCATCAGCAGGCAATTTGTGCCAAAGTGATGGGTTTTGATCACGTCATGACTCCGGTAGTGAAGATTGTCAACAGTATCCATGTGAATGCCACACAACACCAGGCATTCAAACTTCTTCTGGAGGAGCTGTCAGCCGAGTACGGTGGCCTCTTGCTGCACACAAAGATATGATGGCTCAGCAGGGGTAGAGTTCTGCAGCGCTTTTTGTCACTTCTGGACAAAATCAAAGTTCATGGAATCCAGAGGGCAGGACACAACTTGGCTCCAGGACACTGAGTGGGTGCTTGACCTTGCCTTTCTGACAGACATCACAGGGAAACTGAATCACTTGAACTGTAAGGCAAAGGTAAGATTGTATCGGACATGATCAGTGCTGTGAACGCATTCAGAGCAAAGTTGAACAGTTTCTCTGTGCATTTGCAAAGTAAGAAATTCCTGCACTTTCCATCTGTGCAGTCAGTTTTGAATGGGAATGCCCCTGCATCCATAGCCTTAGACGGGGCTGTAGAAAAGTACACCCAGCCAGGGCCGCGTTAACCCTTGCCGAGGCCCTGGGCAGACACCCCCCCCCGAGGCCCCACCCCCGCTCAGCAAATTCACCCCCTCAGACGTGCCTGTCTAACTAGACACAGCAACTTAAATAATGACGGTGGCACAATTAGAAATACTATTGAACGATAAAACTTTATATCCATCAACACCTATTTAATCGAGAAAAAGCAATGGTGAAATAGGCAATTGCATGGTGAAAATATCCATCAGACATCACAGTTAACAAGTCTGGTTAACTAAAGTTTAGCCTCAAGAAGCCTTTGAATGAGTGAGTCAATGAACAACATGTCAAGAACATAACCTCGGCCTACAACAGTTTCTTTAGTATTCAGAACAAGAACATTCATTTGGTATATAACTGTTCGTTTTCATTTTGGAATCCAGGCGACTTTTAACTTGTGAAAACAAAGAGCGATAAAGAAAGAAAAATATCTCGCTTCTCAGAAATAAATCTCAAAATGTTAGGCTATGTGAGACATTTCATCCTTTCACACATGTAATGTCCCAAACAGCAGTGGCACACAGCTTTGCGCATTCAGTTTGACAGCCATGGGCCAACTTACAAGGGCACTTTCCTACTTTTCTGGAACGCGAAGTCATTAAATCATTGAACTGGCGTAGCGTGTGAAGACATGGTGGACAGTGATCATATTGACAATGACGGGTGATTTATGCGACGGGACAAGGTGGGCTTCCTTACGGGTGGCGAAATGCATCAAAAATGTTATCAATATGATCAAAACTTCTGAAAATATCGTTTCATATTTTCCGATCTCGCTACCTCCGAGGCCCCCTAGTGGCCGAGGCCCTGGGCAGCTGCCCATGAAGCCCATTAGGATAACGCGTCCTTGCACCCAGCTAATATCTAAGCTTGGGCAAGAGTTTGAAGAAAGATTTCATGACTTTGATAAACTGCACTAATGTGTTGCAGTCACTGCTAATCCTTTCATGCAATGTGACATCACATACATTTCTGAACAGCTAGGTGAAATATTCAACTTGAATGCTGATGAGAGTGAAATGGAAATCATTACGCTGCAAAACGACATTACTCTCAAAGCCCACCAGGGATCCTCAGACTTCTGGTATCTTGTGGACTCAGAAAAATACAAAAAGGTGTGCACACAGTAGCCTTGAAAGTTGCATCTGTTTGGTTCGACGCATCTCTGAGAGTCAGCGTTTTCTAACATGAATTTCATTAACAAACACACACAGAACTTGCTTAACTGATCTACAGCTTGAAGATTCACTCGGAGTTGCTGTGTCAAGCTATACCCCTGACTACAGGGCACTGGCGGACTCAATGCAGTGTCCGGCTTCCCACTAGGAACCATTCGCAAGCAAAAATCAATGCATTTTAAAACTTAGAAGAATATTAAGAGAATGCTTAGAGAATGATTTCTTGAATGTTATGAATCTGCAATAAGGTGAAATCATTTAAGGACGCAGTTAAGAGTTTCAGCTTGTATGCTATGTTAGGAGTGTGAGTGTTATATTACTGTTGCACTGCAGTTTAAGGAATGGATTTTGAATAGTTTTAACTTTCACAGAATTGTTGTGTGTTGAAAAGGGAAAATTATAGCCTTTTATTATTGTGCCTCTGGCATTTCCAGACCTGTTTTTATGTAACAGCTATTAATTGCAGTGAGAATATCAGAATGTTTTTGTGTGTGTGTGTGTGTAGAATTCTAAAAGAGGGCAAATGGACTTTCCCAACATGAGATTACAAGAAACAACAGAATATGTTCATTATTATCATTATTAACATTAGCTAATACAGGGCTCCCACACTTTCTTAAGCATCAAATTCAAGGACTTTTCAAGGACATTCAAGGCCTAACTCCATCAAATTCAAGGACCCAACACAGTAGAGTTTGAGAGATGGATCAAGGTTAGGCCAAAAAAAAAAAAAAAAAAGTGTGTTTCCGGTTACCCGACCGACCCTAAACTTTTTTTTTTTCATTTTTTTCCCAGTCGTGGCTTTTACATATAACCCAACCGCGTGAACCGGAAGTTTTTGTCACTCACTGGGAAAATTAGGGCTTTCCACAAGCGCCAGCTGCCGGCCATACAGCCGACTACACAATTAAGTCCAGCCGGCTACTTTAATGACTATTATTTTTGTAGCCCACAGGCTCTAAATATTAATTTTCTATTTTAATAAAATTAAATGTTTATCTAACGGACTGACAATAATGTCAAACTGAACCTCACTCTTAAGTTGTGATTCGCGCTGTTTGTACCGATAATAACCACAAATTCCCCGCTGACTCCGTTGATCAGGGGAGAGTAACTCATCCGCGGCCCCGACATGCAGTGTGTGCGCGCGCACTCAGCGGAGGCAGTAGTGTGTCGGGGCCGTCGGAGTGAACAGAAGCAGAGATAACGCTTATTTTGTCCTTCACCTAGAGACATGATTCAAACTTTAAAACAGAGACAAAATTCTCCTGTGTGGATCTGGCATTTAAGTTTTTTGCTAGGTTGTATACTTTTTGATCAGTCACAGATCAAACACCATGATCACACCTGGAGAAATTCAGGCTTTATAATGGGTGTCTATTGCGTTACACACCAGTGGCGCTCAGGAGTTTAGAGTGTAGGCAGCTTGAAAACAAAAAGCTCTAATTTTCTCATTTAAACTGTTTTCTCAGCCACAATTTTCACTCTACACACACAATTTTCTCAAAAGTTGTAGTCACACATTGTGTGAATCAAGACAAGTGTCTCCCTGAGCGATAGAATTTACAGTTTTTGAATGAGAAGTCTGAAAGTAAGGAGAGGACAGCCGCGCTCTCCCATAGACTCACATTATAAACGTGGCAGCGCTTTTACTGCAAAATCAGAAAAGTCACTTGTTTTTAACTCGCTCTAGTGGCCACATTTTTTACACTAGGGACAAAAAAAAATTACATTTGTGTGTCCATGGGAGCCTTGTAGCACTCAATGTGCAAGAATTTTGTGAATAGCTCCTTTCGTTTCCGTGTAAATCAGCGTTGTTCGAGGAGAGGGAACTCTGAGAAAAAGCGCTCTTTGCTTGTTATATTGTGTCTTTTCCCTGCACCGTTACCAAGGCGACGAGCTGCACTCAGGGAGCAGAGAGGGGCGGGGCTGCTCTCTCTCTCTCATGGTGTATTGAGCTGTTATATTTACAGAAAAATTCATGTTAAAAGGTGTCTCATGCTGCATCAGATTCATCAGAAGGTGGTAACTCAGGTGACCTGCAAAGAAATTAATTATATTTTGTGAAATTATTCCTGTCTAAATATAGGTTATGGCAGCCATCTTGAAAAAAAAAAATTCAAAAAAAAAAAGCCTGCCTACCGACCCTAGTTTTGAAATCTACGTAACCGGAAACACACACTTTTTTTTTGGCCTTACTGTTACAACACTAAGAATTTTTATAATGAGAACTAGCAGGCTTTACAAAAGCTCACAGTCAACAATTAAACAGAGAGAGACAGGCTTGAATGTGTCAAGACTTCTCTATTGTACTGTTACAGTGATGGCAGACTGTTGCCCCTTTTCCACCAAAGCAGTTCCAGGGCTGGTTCGGGGCCAGTGCTTAGGGCCCGTTTACACGAGGACGCTGTCGGGTAAAAACGACTAAATATTTTATCAGAAGTGCCTTTCGTTTACACGAGGACGGTGTTTCCGAGGCTGAAAAATGGATAAAATTGAAAACGCCTTCCAGAGTGGATAAGTTAAAAACGGCCCCCGTTGCATATCCGTCTAAACTACCCAATACGCGAAACTCTGCTCGGATCTGCTCACGTCGGGTACGCGTTTACGTCATACATATGTCATATACTGCACATGCCAGCCCGGGAAGTAAGAAAGTAAGTAAAAAAGTAAGAGCATGTCTGATTACATCGATCCAACGGACCTTCAAGCTGCCCTGTGTTTTAATGCAGTAGGTGTGTTTTCCTGCTCACCCGCCCGGCTGGAGCTCCTCAGTTTGGTGTCGCCAAGTTACACACACACGCACGCGCGCGCCGCCTATTCAAGCCGCTCGTGAAACCATAAACCCGAGACTGAAAACAAAACTAGCAGCCGAACGGGTTTATTTTGCTGAGATGGACACTGCCTTTTCTCCTCTTCACCGAAACAAGAGTGAGTGTTACTTAATAAAGGCAGATTAAAAGAGTTTCGGTTTGCTCCTGCTCCTCCCTCGAGCACTACAGTACCTCAGCCGGACCGGTGTTCTGTAAAGTTATCCTAGCAAGTTCTCATACAGACCGTTTTATTATTCAAAACAAGTCATTACAAATTATTTGACTCGGCCAAAGACTCGACCAATACGCACAAAACATAAAAATCGGCAAATGCGTGAAATTCTCACCGATTTTCGCCCAGCTGATCAGCCCAGCTGATCGGTGGGACAAAACTACTGTTGAATTTTCCTACCCTCCTGGATTTCGCGCATGCTTGGTAGGATAACTTGACAGAACAGCGGCGCAGATGTGCAGATCAGACAAGACAGAAGACGTTGCGCATGCGTGCAGACGTAGCGGAGACATTTATGCGTCACCGTATAGACGCAGATTTCCTCCTTGAAAATGGTCGTGTAGACGCGGAAAAAAGTGAGAACGAAAACGGACTTTTGCGTTTTTGTTTTATACCGTCCCCGTGTAAAGTGGGCCTTAGTTTGGAACCGGGTTTTCTGTTTCCACTGACAAAGAACTGGCTCTGGGGCCAGAAAAACCGGTTCCAGGCTAGCACCAACTCTCTGCTGGGCCAGAGGAAAGAACTGCTTACGTCAGCAGGGGGGCGGAGTTGTTCAGACCAACAACAATAACAAGACCACGAAAGATCGCCATTTTTAAGCGACGAGAAGCCGCAGCTGTACAAACGTGAAGTCATCCATTATTATTATTATTGTTGCTGCTGCTTCTTCCTTGTTGTTTTTGCTTTGATATTCACGCCAAGGTTTATGTAAACGTAGCGCCGTAACTGACGTATACAGCGACGTAATGACGTGGCTCCTCTTAGCACCACGAGCTATAGAAAAGCAAACTATGTGGTCTCTTGCCTTCTCTAACACAGCACAGCAAAACAGTGTGCAAGTTGAGCGATAAAGTAAACTGCTTGTTTATTTCATTAGCACCAGTTTCACAACACAAACACATTTCTGATGAACATGGCCAAATGAGTAGACAAATAAATTCCACCTGCCTCAAGAAAGTGCGACAGTCACCATCACGTGTGCATGAGTGACTGAAGTTGAATGATGCAGGTTAAACAGCGGCAAGAGAGCGAACGTTAAGCAAACTTTGTGGATGTAACTCTGTATTGTAGAGCTTGACAAAGGTTTGCCAAAGTTAATTCCAAGCCCATGTGGTTATATCAGCTAATGATGAATGATGGTACTTGATGCAATGCTGTCTGAGGGTCTTCAATTTCTATTTTTGCACAAAATATATAAATTCAAGGACTTTCAGTGACCCATGTCTATTTATATACAGTGGTGCTTGAAAGTTTGTGAACCCTTTAGAATTTTCTATATTTCTGTATAAATATGACCTAAAACATCATCAGATTTTCACACAAGTCCTAAAAGTAGATAAAGAGAACCCAGTTAAACAAATGAGACAAAAATATTATACTTGCTCATTTATTTATTGAGGAAAATGATCCAATATTACATATCTGTGAGTAGCAAATGTATGTGAACCTTTGCTTTCAGTATCTGGTGTGACCCCCTTGTGCAGCAATAACTGCAGCTAAACGTTTGCGGTAACTGTTGATCAGTCCTGCACACCGGCTTGGAGGAATTTTAGCCCATTCCTCCGTACAGAACAGCTTCAACTCTGGGATGTTGGTGGGTTTCCTCACATGAACTGCTCGCTTCAGGTCCTTCCACAACATTCCGATTGGATTAAGGTCAGGACTTTGACTTGGCCATTCCAAAACATTAACTTTATTCTTCTTTAACCATTCTTTGGTAGAATGACTTGTGTGCTTAGGGTCGTTGTCTTGCTGCATGACCCACCTTCTCTTGAGATTCAGTTCATGGACAGATGTCCTGACATTTTCCTTTAGAATTCGCTGGTATAATTCAGAATTCATTGTTCCATCAATGATGGCAAGCCGTCCTGGCCCAGATGCAGCAAAACAGGCCCAAACCATGATACTACCACCACCATATTTCACAGATGGGATAAGGTTCTTATGCTGGAATGCAGTGTTTTCCTTTCTCCAAACATAATGCTTCTCATTTAAACCAAAAAGTTCTATTTTGGTCTCATTCGTCCACAAAACATTTTTCCAATAGCCTTCTGGCTTGTCCACGTGATCTTTAGCAAACTGCAGATGAGCAGCAATGTTCTTTTTGGAGAGCAGTGGCTTTCTCCTTGCAGCCCTGCCATGCACACCATTGTTGTTCAGTGTTCTCCTGATGGTGGACTCATGAACATTAACATTAGCCAATGTGAGAGAGGCCTTCAGTTGCTTAGAAGTTACCCTGGTGTCTTTTGTGACCTCGCTGACTATTACACGCCTTGCTCTTGGAGTGATCTTTGTTGGTCGACCACTCCTGGGGAGGGTAACAATGGTCTTGAATTTCCTCCATTTGTACACAATCTGTCTGACTGTGGATTGGTGGAGTTCAAACTCTTTAGAGATGGTTTTGTAACCTTTTCCAGCCTGATGAGCATCAACAACGCTTTTTCTGAGGTCCTCAGAAATCTCCTTTGTTCGTGCCATGATACACTTCCACAAACATGTGTTGTGAAGAACAGACTTTGATAGATCCCTGTTCTTTAAATAAAACAGGGTGCCCACTCACACCTGATTGTCATCCCATTGATTGAAAACACCTGACTCTAATTTCACCTTCAAATTAACTGCTAATCCTAGAGGTTCACATACTTTTGCCACTCACAGATATGTAATATTGGATCATTTTCCTCAATAAATAAATGAGCAAGTATAATAATTTTGTCTCATTTGTTTAACTGGGTTCTCTTTATCTACTTTTAGGACTTGTGTGAAAATCTGATGATGTTTTAGGTCCTATTTATACAGAAATATAGAAAATTCTAAAGAGTTCACAAACTTTCAAGCACCACTGTATATTTTCAAAAACTTTCAAGACCTTGATTTTTTTTTTCTCAAATTCACAAACTTTTAAGGATTTCAAGGACCCATGCAAATAAGGGTTAGCATAATTAAACTTTGGAATTTGAAAAAAAAAAAAAAAAGGTTGATAATTCCTAACAGTATTGATGTGTTGAGATTATGATTATTCATAATTAAAAATGTTCATGTTAAAATGCCAGTTTCTATTCCTTGATTGTTGTTAATTAAAAGAATATAACCCTACATAGTCTTATTTTAAAGGGATGTTACGCCTTTTATTTATTTTAAGTAAATTATTTTGAATGACTAGCCCTGCATATAGTTTCTCATCCTTTGGGTAGCCCTCAGTCCCAGAAAAGTTGGAGACCCCTGCTCGAGATGCTCTTTTTCGTCTTTGGTCAAGAGCACACAGGGTCCATTTCTTACCAAAAAAAAAAAGGACACGGAATACCAATTGGTCTGAACACAATACACATTTCCACCGTGTGATGGTCCATCCCAGATGCCTCTGAGCCCAGAAGTAGTTGACGTCACTTCTGGACACAGTTAACATAAGGCTTCCTATTTGAACAGTAAAATTTTAACTGGCATTTGTGGATGCAACTCCATACTGGTGCTTGACACAGGGTTGCCAAAGTAATCAATCCCGAGTCCATGTGGTTATATCAGCTATAGATGAATGGCGGCTCTTGGTGCAGTGCCGTCTGACAGATCAAAGATCATGGGTGTTTAGCTTAGACTTGTGCCCTTGCCCTTTACACACCTAAATTCCTCCATATTCCTTGACTTGTTTAATGATATTATGCACCTTAGATGGTGAAAATACAAATCCCTTCTTATCTTTCTTTGAGGAACTTTGCTTTTAACCATTTCAATAGTTTTCTAACAAATCTGTTGACAAACCGGAGATCCTCAACTTATCTTTGTTCCTCAAAGACTAGGCCTTTCTGAATACTGATTGTACTAAATCATGATTACAAATAACCAACAAATGAAATGAAAATGATCAGACAAAACATGAAATATCTTGGGTTCATACTGCCTGCAATGAAATACAACTCAAAGTAAATTTAAGAAAAAAAAAAAACGCTTTCCTTTTTTTTCCCACCCTCATTTTCCTGACCGTCCCAACTTTTTTCGGAGTTGAGGTTGTACATCATTCATGCTATTCGTACATATTGTACACTGTAAGCTCAGCAAACTTTGTGTACACATGGTGATACATTTTTATATGTATCTTATACTCAAGACAGATATTTGCAAATTATATCTGCATATCCACAGAAAGAAAGCAATGAGATGAATGCCTGACATTTTTCCTACAGTGGTGCTTGAAAGTTTGTGAACCCTTTAGAATTTTCTATTTCTCTGCATAAATATGACCTAAATAATAATCAGATTTTCACACAAGTCCTAAAAATAGATAAAGAGAACCCAGTTAAACAAATGAGACAAAAATATTGTACTTGGTCATTTATTTATTGAAGAAAATGATCCAATATTACATATCTGTGAGTAGCAAAAGTATGTGAACCTTTGCTTTCAGTATCTGGTGTGACCCCCTTGTGCAGCAAGAACTGCAACTAAACGTTTCCGGTAACTGTTGATCAGTCCTGCACACCGGCTTGGAGGAATTTTAGCCCATTCCTCCGTACAGAACAGCTTCAACTCTGGGATGTTGGTGGGTTTCCTCACATGAACTGCTCGCTTCAGGTCCTTCCACAACATTTCGATTGGATTAAGGTCAGGACTTTGACTTGGCCATTCCAAAACATTAACTTTATTCTTCTTTAACCATTCTTTGGTAGAATGACTTGTGTGCTTAGGGTCGTTGTCTTGCTGCATGACCCACCTTCTCTTGAGATTCAGTTCATGGGCAGATGTCCTGACATTTTCCTTTAGAATTCGCTGGTGTAATTCAGAATTCATTGTTCCATCAACGATGGCAAGCCGTCCTGGCCCAGATGCAGCAAAACAGGCCCAAACCATGATACTACCACCACCATGTTTCACAGATGGGATAAAGTTCTTATGCTGGAATACCAGGGTTTTCCTTTATCCAAACATAACGCTTCTCATTTAAACCAAAAAGTTCTAGTTTGGTCTCATTCGTCCACAAAATATTTTTCCAATAGCCTTCTGGCTTGTCCACGTGATCTTTAGCAAACTACAGACAAGCAGCAATGTTCTTTTTGGAGAGCAGTTCTTTCTCCTTGCAACCCTGCCATGCACACCATTGTTGTTCAGTGTTCTCCTGATGGTGGACTCATGAGCATTAACATTAGCCAATGTGAGAGAGGCCTTCAGTTGCTTAGAAGTTACCCTGGGGTCCTCTGTGACCTTGCCGACTATTACATGCCTTGCTCTTGGATTGATCTCTGTTGGACGACCACTCCTGGGGAGGGTAACAATGGTCTTGAATTTCCTCCATTTGTACACAATCTGTCTGACTGTGGATTGGTGGAGTCCAAACTCTTTAGAGATGGTTTTGTAACCTTTTCCAGCCTGATGAGCATCAACAACGCTTTTTCTGAGGTCCTCAGAAATCTCCTTTGTTCGTGCCATGATACACTTTCACAAACGTGTTGTGAAGATCAGACTTTGATAGATCCCTGTTCTTTAAATAAAACAGGGTGCCCACTCACACCTGATTGTCATCCCATAGATTGAAAACACCTGACTCTAATTTCACCTTCAAATTAACTGCTAATACTAGAGGTTCACATACATTTGCCACACAGATATGCAATATTGGATCATTTTCCTCAATAAATAAATGACCAAGTATAATATTTTTGTCTCATTTGTTTAACTGGGTTCTCTTTATCTACTTTTAGGACTCGTGTGAAAATCTGATGATGTTTTAGGTCATATTTATGCAGAAATATAGAAAATTCTCAAGGGTTCACAAACTTTCAAGCACCACTGTACATGACCCACAGGAGTTGTGATAAGTGTGAAGTGTATTCATCTGGGGAGGTGTGTCCACTGGTTGTGAAATAGGTTTTATAAGCCACCATGTTTTCAGATCCAGTCCTTTATAAGCATACCCGCTCTCCTTGGCTGTCTTGTCACACTCTATATCGAACTGCCATCGCTCCAGGACTTCACTTGTCTCAAGGCATGTGATCACCACCACCAGCTTCTGCACCGTGCAGTCAAACAGCCACTCTGGCAGGGGGGAAAAACATAGGTGTTCAGCACTGGATGATATGCAGGAATAATCATCTCATCTCATTCTCATCTCATTATCTGTAGCCGCTTTATCCTTCTACAGGGTCGCAGGCAAGCTGGAGCCTATCCCAGCTGACTACGGGTGAAAGGCGGGGTACACCCTGGACAAGTCGCCAGGTCATCACAGGGCTGACACATAGACACAGACAACCATTCACACTCACATTCACACCTACGCTCAATTTAGAGTCACCAGTTAACCTAACCTGCATGTCTTTGGACTGTGGGGGAAACCGGAGCAAACCCACGCGGACACGGGGAGAACATGCAAACTCCACACAGAAAGGCCCTCGCCGGCCCCGGGGCTCAAACCCAGGACCTTCTTGCTGTGAGGCGACAGCGCTAACCACTACACCACCGTGCCGCCCAGGAATAATCAGAACACCAAAATAAGTATTATAAAAAAAGGTAGCAGACTTAAATGACAACTGATCAGATTATATGATAGCAGTCTGATGAAGGAAAGCTACAGAAACCTTGAGTTCTGACAGTATTTGGGCAGCACAGTGGCATGGTCGCCTCATAGCAAGAAGGTTCTGGTTCGAGCCCAGTGGCCAGCGGGGGCCTTTCTGTGTGGAGTTTGCATGTTCTCCCCGTGTCTGCGTGGGTTTCCTCCACAGCCCAAAGACGTGTGGTTAGGTTAATATGGAACAGGCTTGGGCCGAGGTGCCCTTGAACGAGGCTCCTAACTGCTCACTGAGCGCTGTTAGCATGGCTGCCCACTGCTCTGGGTACGTGTGCACGCACATGTGCTTTAGATGGGTTAAATGCAGAGAGGAATTTCACAAGCGTGTGATGAATAAAGTTGTTGTTCTTCTACATTAAAACTACTAGAATGGCCGTCTAATATCCGCAGTGTGTGCAAAATAGGCAAACCTTTGAGTTTCATCACGACGTTGGTGAGGTAGTTCTTCAGTTTGGGGTCTGTGGTGAGCTGGAGACTCATGTCATACTTGGTGACTCTGGTGAAGGTCTCTGCAGGATAGATGCCTCGCTGGTATAAAATGCTGTTGATCCCAAATGCTGCACAATGAGAGTCACAGAAGAATATTTGAACCAAATCTACTCAGAAAAAAAGTCCTAAGGGTTGTTTTACAATCAGGGTACGCAAGCTAAAAATCACATTTAACACTTATCTTCAATATCAAAAGGCTTGACTAAATAAACTTGGTTGTTTATTGTAGCCCTGTGATAGCTCTATTTACCATGCAAAAAAAAAAAAAAAAAATTGGTGATAACGTTATTTTTGGTGAATGTATGGCAATGTGTCATATTTAGCAAAATTACTCGTGTCATTTAGAAAAAGTGCTTTTTTGACCACAGGTAGCTCCAAAAGGGATGCACTTACATCATTCTTTATACCATAAAACACATATTTGGTTCCATATCATTGGAAACATAGTTAAGTTTTAATGTTGAATGCCAGTAAGTTTTCAGACTATTTTGATCAAATTAGTATGTAATTGTGTAAAAAAAAAACGTCCTCTCCGAGACAGCTAATTTTTCAATATAAAATAACATATCTAAAATGATTATTTTCATCCTAAAATGTGGTCAAGATATTGGGACATAAATACGGTATTAGAGACAACTAACACAAAGCTTACAGCCTTATATTTAAAAGCACTATGGAAGTAGTGGATTCTGAATTGTCAAAAAAAAAAAGTCCTCTCCGAGAATCACTTCATTTGTTTCTCCCAGCCCTGCGTACAGCTACACTTAATCTTCTTTATCTTATAGCAGATTACACAAAACTACCATACACACATGTCAAAAAAGTTACCTGAAATCTGTTCTTTAACTCGTCCTTCACTTAAAAACTGGTACAAGAACCAGTTTGAATCAATTTGAATTTTGGACCCCTGTGACACAAACTTTGTACCCTGATTGTAAAACAACCCCTAATGGCAAAAGATCTAAAAGTGGGACACTAGACAGGAAGTAAAGGTGGAATGAATAACTTGGATCATGATGGTATGTGTCTAACTCTGACAGCCACGTTATCCAGGTTTCATCACAACAAGATCAATTCAAGAGATCATTTAAAACAATAAAACAAACCCTACATCATTTGGCTAAATCGATGATTGGTCAGTACAGTGTATTACATGGATGGACAAGTGAGCTAAAGCTAATGCTAATTCCCATCATGGACCAGCTGGGTGAATGAATAAAAGCGCAATAGAAACTTCATTTTAGTCATACCAGCATCCAAAAATACTGCACCAAGCATTACATTTCCCTGAACTGGAAAACAAAAAGGTAAATGCAATTAAATATAATCAGGTCACGTGACTGTGAAAGGCCCATTTCTGATGTATGCTAAATGCAGCTAGCTTAACTTAAGTTAGCTTAGCTAACTCTGTATACTGTATCTCACTGGTTAAACACAAAAATAAATATTTTCACTTACTGAAAAACTCAGCAACGAGTTCAGCACTTCCTTTCAAAGTAATTCCTTGTAAAGTTTGGGACATTTTATCGTGTTTTAGCTTTCCACAGCTCTCTCTTTTACCGTCCTACAGCAGCTAACTTGTTTTCTTTTTTACCCGCCACACGGTTTGAATTCAGACCGCGTTTGAACTTTTGCGCATGCGCACATTCAAAACACCGACGTCAGCTGATGACGTCACACGCCTCGTTCATGTTGAACGCTTTGAATTTTTTTTTTTTTTGTCTCAACATGGGACATTTCATGCAAAGAATGGCAGAGGCTATTAAATGAGTGTTGAGTGTAAAAAAAACATTTATAAACATTCAGTTTTTAGTTGATGAAAGCATTTGCGATATTTGTGGAACTCAAGACACAAAATGTTCTAATTTAAAATATATTTGTTTGTTTCAATCCATCCATCCATTATCTGTAGCCGTTTATCCTGTACAGGGTCGCAGGCAAGCTGGAGCCTATCCCAGCTGACTACGGGCGAAAGGCGGGGTACACCCTGGACAAGTCGCCAGGTCATCACAGGGCTGACACATAGACACAGACAACCATTCACACTCACATTCACACCTACGCTCAATTTAGAGTCACCAGTTAACCTAACCTGCATGTCTTTGGACTGTGGGGGAAACCGGAGCACCCGGAGGAAACCCACGCGGACACGGGGAGAACATGCAAACTCCACACAGAAAGGCCCTCGCCGGCCGCTGGGCTTGAACCCGGACCTTCTTGCTGTGAGGCGACAGAGCTAACCACTACACCACCGTGCCACCCGCCCATCCATTATCTGTAGCCTCTTATCCTGTTCTACAGGGTCGCAGGCAACCTGGAGTATTGCAGGAATATTACAGAATTTTTGTTACATACACACAGTTATTTAGAAATGATACAGTGGTGCTTGAAAGTTTGTGAACCCTTTAGAATGTTCTATATTTCTGCATAAATATGACCTAAAACATCATCAGATTTTCACACAAGTCCTAAAAGTAGATAAAGAGAACCCAGTTAAACAAATGAGACAAAAATATTATACTTGCTCATTTATTTATTGAGGAAAATGATCCAATATTACATATCTGTGAGTGGCAAAAGTATGTGAACCTTTGCTTTCAGTATCTGGTGTGACCCCCTTGTGCAGCAATAACTGCAACTAAACATTTGCGGTAGCTGTTGATCAGTCCTGCACACCGGCTTGGAGGAATTTTAGCCCGTTCCTCCATACAGAACAGCTTCAAGTCTGGGATGTTGGTGGGTTTCCTCACATGAACTGCTCGCTTCAGGTCCTTCCACAACATTTCGATTGGATTAAGGTCAGGACTTTGACTTGGCCATTCCAAAACATTAACTTTATTCTTCTTTAACCATTCTTTGGTAGAACGACTTGTGTGCTTAGGGTCGTTGTCTTGCTGCATGACCCACCTTCTCTTGAGATTCAGTTCATGGACAGATGTCCTGACATTTTCCTTTAGAATTCACTGGCATAATTCAGAATTCATTGTTCCATCAATGATGGTAAGCCGTCCTGGCCCAGATACAGCAAAACAGGCCCAAACCATGATACTACCACCACCATGTTTCACAGATGGGATAAGGTTCTTATGCTGGAATGCAGTGTTTTCCTTTATCCAAACATAACGCTTCTCATTTAAACCAAAAAGTTCTAGTTTGGTCTCATCCGTCCACAAAACATTTTTCCTTCTGGCTTGTCCACGTGATCTTTAGCAAACTGCAGACGAGCAGCAATGTTCTTTTTGGAGAGAAGCAACTTTCTCCTTGCAACCCTGCCATGCACACCATTGTTGCTCAGTGTTCTCCTGATGGTGGACTCATGAACGTTAACACTAGCCAATGTGAGAGAGGCCTTCAGTTGCTTAGAAGTTACCCTGGGGTCCTTTGTGACCTTGCGGACTATTACACGCCTTGCTCTTGGAGTGATCTTTGTTGGTCAACCACTCCTGGGGAGGGTAACAATGGTCTTGAATTTCCTCCATTTGTACACAATCTGTCTGACTGTGGATTGGTGGAGTCCAAACTCTTTAGAGATGGTTTTGTAACCTTTTCCAGCCTGATGAGCATCAACAACGCTTTTTCTGAGGTCCTCAGAAATCTCCTTTGCTCGTGCCATGATACACTTCCACAAACATGTGTTGTGAAGATCAGACTTTGATAGATCCCTGTTCTTTAAATAAAACAGGGTGCCCACTCACACCTGATTGTCATCCCATTGATTGAAAACACTTGACTCTAATTTCACCTTCAAATTAACTGCTAATCCTAGAGGTTTACATACTTTTGCCACTCACAGATATGTAATATTGGATCATTTTCCTCAATAAATAAATGAGCAAGTATAATATTTTTGTCTCATTTGTTTAACTGGGTTCTCTTTATCTACTTTTAGGACTTGTGTGAAAATCTGATGATGCTTTAGGTCATATTTATGCAGAAATATAGAACATTCAAAAGGGTTCACAAACTTTCAAGCACCACTGTATCGTATATAATTGCACTCCAAAATTAAATCCATTATTTGATTCCTATCATGTTCATGTTTTTCTCAAAAAGTTAAAGAAGTAATTTTACAGTCTTGCAAAGTTTACACATTTTACAAATACTCAAATCTAAGTCACTGGTTAACCATGTAGGAATTCTGCAACTAAATATGCAAAACTAAATGTACTACCAAACCATAAAAATACACTTACTTGCCACTTTATTAGGAACTTGTTCTTGATTCTAAGATTCCTTTTCTTGGCTCAATCAATCAATCAATCAATCAATCAATCAATCAATCAATCAATCATAGCTTTATTGACTGATTGATTGCTTTATCTGAACAGTAAAGAAAATAAACAAATAAAATAATGCAATAATCAAAACATCAAAGACATGCAGGTTAGGTTAACTGGTGACTCTAAATTGAGCGTAGATGTGAATGTGAGTGTGAATGGTTGTCTGTGTCTATGTGTCAGCCCTGTGATGACCTGGCGACTTGTCCAGGGTGTACCCCGCCTTTCGCCCGTAGTCAGCTGGGATAGGCTCCAACTTGCCTGCGACCCTGTAGAACAGGATAAAGCGGCTAGAGATGATGAGATGAGAAGATGTCTCAGTTCTGTAAGGAGACTGTTCCACATGCGAGTCACCAGATAGGTAAATGATCTGTGACTCCATTTGCTGTTTGATGTTGGTTGTGCTAGTCTAAGGTTACCCCCTCTTAAATTATAATGGCTTTGTTGTATTTGAAAGAGTTCCTTTATGTAGTTGGCAGGAGTGGAATCCAATGCGGGCTTCTGCTGTTGCATGCTGAGATGCTTTTCTGCTCACCACGGTTGTAAAGAGTGATTATATGAGTTACTATATCCTTCCTGGCAGCTCGAACCAATCTGGCCATTTTCCTCTGACCTCTCTTATCAACAAGGCGTTTATTTCCACCCACAGAACTGTCACTCACTCAATGTTTTTTTGTTTTTCGCACCATTCTGTGTAAACTCTAGAGACTGCTGTGTGTGAAAACCCCAGGAGATCAGCAGTTTCTGAAATACTCAAACCAGTCCATCTGGCTCAAACCAACACCCATGCCACAGTGAAAGAAAGTCACACTTTGAGATCACAATTTTTCCATTCAGATGTTTGAAGTGAACATTAACTGAAGCTCTTGATTTGTACCTGCGTGATTTTATGCGTTGTGCTGCTATAAAGGGATTGGCTGATTAGAGAATGGCATCAAGCAGTAAGCGGATGAGTGTTCCTAATGAAGTGGCCGGTGAGTGTATACACATGCATACAACATACACTACCGTTCAAAAGTTTGGGGTCACCTTGAAATGTCCTTATTTTTGAAAGAAAAGCACTGTTCTTTTCAATGAAGATCACTTTAAACTAATCAGAAATGCACTCTATACATTGCTAATGTGGTAAATGACTATTCTAGCTGCAAATGTGTGGTTTTTGGTGCAATATCTCCATAGGTGTATAGAGGCCCATTTCCAGCAACTCTCACTCCAGTGTTCTAATGGTACAATGTGTTTGCTCATTGCCTCAGAAGGCTAATGGAGGATTAGAAAACCCTTGTACAATCATGTTAGCACAGCTGAAAACAGTTGAGCTCTTTAGAGAAGCTATAAAACTGACCTTCCTTTGAGCAGATTGAGTTTCTGGAGCATCACATTTGTGGGGTCGATTAAATGCTCAAAATGGCCAGAAAAATGTCTCGACTATATTTTCTATTCATTTTACAACTTATGGTGGGAAATAAAAGTGTGACTTTTCATGGAAAACACAAAATTGTCTGGGTGACCCCAAACTTTTGAACGGTAGTGTACATGTAATTTAGGATATATTTTATTTCTTATTAATTTCATGTGCCATAGATATGTACAATGGCTAGTTAAACTTTTTCAAAGTACACAGTGTTGAATTCCATGACTTCATTTCCAGGATTTGGAGGTTGGTCTCAGAAATATTCTGCATATTACGTTAAACTGGCCTTCGGTGTGAAAGGAGTGAATTCGTATGTGCATGCTGCCCTGCGATGGACTGGGTGTATTCCCTCCTCATGCTCAGTGTTCCCAGGATAGGCTCTGGATCAAGGTGTTTATTGAAGATGAATTTATTAAAATATGTGCAAACGAAAAAGAAAAAAACACATTTTGGGTTTGAAAAGTTAGCACTTGTGCATATGAATTCCCAATATAAATAAAAAAATGTGCATGCCATTTAAAATTCCTACCCAGTATTCCAAGGTTACTGAAGGTGAATTAAATTGTAAGATGTATATTCAGTTATTTATACTTCCTGAAAGATACTTATTTCCCAGACTTCCTGGTGCTTTATATCTTCTGCTCATAGTGAAAAACGGCTGATGAATTTACTCATTTAGTTTTGATTGTAAGCATAAACATGAGTGATGCAATTGTTATCAGATGTCCTTGCCCACCATTTTCTTTCCACAAGTGAATCGTGAACAGATATATTGCACATGGCAATTCATTTCTATTGTGTTATGTGTATTGTCCTGTCATCAGCTGATGTCCGTGTGCATCAGGCTATTACAACCTCAATTCCAAAAAAGTTGGAACACATAAATAAAAACAGAATGCTATGATTTGCAAAACATGGAAACCCGATATTTAATTGAAAATAGTACAAAGACAACATAACAAATGTAGAAACTGAGAAATTTTATTGTTTTTTGAAAAATATATGCTCATTTTGAATTTAATGTCAGCAACACATTTCAAAAAACAGTTGGGACGGGGCATGTTTACCACTGTGTTGCATCACATCTACGTTTAACAACACTCTGTAAATGTTTGGGAACTGATGAGACCAACTGCTGCAGTTTTGAAAGAGAAATGTTGTCCCATTCTTGCCTGATATATAATTTCAGTTGGTCAAAAGTTCTGGGTTTCCTTTGTCCTATTTTGCACTTTATAATACACCAAATGTATAATACTGTTATATTATTTGGACACGAGTGTTTTACTGGGAAATACACCACTCATATTTTTCATACGAGCTACATCCGGGACACGGAGAACCAAAACTGTGACATAACTCTCGTACCCCTACGATACATACCCCAGTTACGAACCTCTGGCGACTCGCTCGTTCACAACAACAGCAAACATAGTAGCATTTTTTGTCAACATTTATCTTTTTGTGAAATAAGATTTATTTATAAGATTTTTATCAAAAATCTTATAAATTTTTGCCAGCATTTCTCAGGAGAATAGCATTAATTTTACAGCATGGATAGCGATAACGACGGTGTTCACAGCGAAAGCGAGTTTTACTACCCTGAGGAAGAAAAAATAAAAGAACATTTCAGGAGAAAGCTAAAAACCTGTAACTGTTGCTAACGCCGAGCAAACCATGGCTGAATCTTGAATGACTCAATTTTGTATAAATAAGGGACTACATAGGCGGCAAAATGTAGTTTTTTTCCTGCCATGGAAGTGCACTTGTATACCGAGGAGGAAGCCATTTGCATTACAGCTGTGAATGAGGATTCAAAATGGCGGCTCGGCTCGGTTTTCCCTTTCGGGCGCTCTCGTTTTCTGTTAGAATTTCATTCATTATCTCTAGCCGCTTTATCCTTCTACAGGGTCGCAGGCAAGCTGGAGCCTATCCCAGCTGACTACGGGCGAAAGGCGGGGTACACCCTGGACAAGTCGCCAGGTCATCACAGGGCTGACACATAGACACAGACACCCATTCACACCTACGGTCAATTTAGAGTCACCAGTTAACCTAACCTGCATGTCTTTGGACTGTGGGGGAAACCGGAGCACCCGGAGGAAACCCACGCGGACACGGGGAGAACATGCAAACTCCACACAGAAAGGCCCTCGCCGGCCCCGGGGCTCGAACCCAGGACCTTCTTGCTGTGAGGGGACAGCGCTAACCACTACACCACCGTGCCGCCCCTGTTAGAATTTGGTAAAGAAAAAAATAAATATATTATTTAGCAGCTTAAGGTCGGTCCGTATGGTGAAATACCGTGACCTCGGCCTTGAATACTGACCTCGGCCCAGACAGCCTCGCTCAGTACTTTCAAGATCTCGGTCACGCTATTTCACAATACGGACCTCCCAGCTGGTAAATAACATATATATGTTACTCGTGATGAAATCGATGAATTGTTTTGATAAATTTGGGTACTTTTTGTTTGTGAATGTGTCTGTATAATAAAAAGAAAATCACATGTTGCTTGAAGATATGAAGTTTATCTTCTCATGTTGAAAAACTCACACTTTTCATATGAAACACATCAAAGATCTGAGTGATGTATTTCCCAATATTTCACTCCGATGATGTTGTTTTCCCACTGACTAGATGCGCGTTGTCGAAATGGTGAACCGGTTCAAAATTTAAATTCTTTTGATTAACTTGCATGTAGTGGTTAGCACTGTCGCCTCACAGCAAGAAGGTTCTGGGTTCGAGCCCCGTGGCTGGCGAGGGCCTTTCTGTGTGGAGTTTGCATGTTCTCCCCGTGTCCGCGTGGGTTTCCTCCGGGTGCTCCGGTTTCCCCCACAGTCCAAAGACATGCAGGTTAGGTTAACTGGTGACTCTAAATTGACCGTAGGTGTGAATGTGAGTGTGAATGGTTGTCTGTGTCTATGTGTCAGCCCTGTGATGACCTGGCGACTTGTCCAGGGTGTACCCCGCCTTTCGCCCGTAGTCAGCTGGGATAGGCTCCAGATTGCCTGCAACCCTGTAGGACAGGATAAAGCGGCTACAGATAATGGATGGATGGATGATTAACTTGTATGGGGTTTTTTTGTGTGTGTGTGTCCATAAACAACATTACACCATGGTGCGAAAATATGAAGTTTATCTTCTCGTGTTGAAAAATATATCACTTGTTTGCATTCCTCACTTGTGAATATGTTCACCACTCAAAGATAAACTTCATATCTTTGCACCACTATGTAATGTCCTCTATATACAATACTCCTTAATTCGTACTGTATATACACAGTAATCTTTGTCTATATTTAAACTCAACTAGAGTTGAGCACTCAGTATTCATTACACACTTACAGCCGGATGTTTACTCACAGTCCTGCATAATCTCCCCAATGAAACATGATTCTATTCAGCTGCAGCCAAAACGCTACACATCATCTGGCTGTCTTTTGTCACTGATCATTCTCCTGCTTGTCACAGCTGGACAGCTGCAGTTTAATAAAAGTTAGGGAACGGAGCATCCGGCTGCAGTCTCTGTAACCATCTTTATAGCTTGTGCAGAATTTCCCTGAGGACTATAGGTCATCTGACTCGCCATAATAGGGCGATAAAGGTTCTAGATATTACAGGTCTTACAACAGTTTTCAAGAAAGTCATCTGTTTATCAGCAATTCAATTTCACCGTTTCGAGTTGTGCTAATGGTTAGGATCATTTTATCTATTACTTAGCCATTACCAGAGAATTACATTATTTTAAAACCTCCTATTCCAGGCACTTTAATGAATCAAGTATACTGTGTCACATATCTAATTTTCAAAAGGATTCATATGCAAGCTTATCAGAGTTAAACTGACACACTACCTTGGCCCTACTACCCTGTTTCCATATGTTTCCATTCTGTGGCGGTTTATATTATTCCTGGAAGGGACTAAATGACGGTATCATAAAATGGTAATGGTTTTTACAAACACATCTGTTATGCTCTAGGGGTACAAACTGAGGGGTGTTAAGGAGAATTCTCCTCCTCTCCACCATATGTGCCTTTCTGTCATGTGTTAATGAACTGATATTTTAAAGCTGGATCACTTTTGTTCTACACAAACCAGAACCCAGTACAAATTAATTAGACTTTTAAGCAATAGCTGTTAGACAGCTTACTTTTTATGAATGATTCTTTTGTTTTGTTTTTGAAGTAATAAATAAATAGCTGGAGAATTACTTAACGGGGGCGGCACGGTGGTGTAGTGGTTAGCGCTGTCGCCTCACAGCAAGAAGGTCCTGGGTTTGAGCCCCGGGGCCGGCGAGGGCCTTTCTGTGTGGAGTTTGCATGTTCTCCCCGTGTCCGCGTGGGTTTCCTCCGGGTGCTCCGGTTTCCCCCACAGTCCAAAGACATGCAGGTTAGGTTAACTGGTGACTCTAAATTGAGCGTAGGTGTGAATGTGAGTGTGAATGGTTGTCTGTGTCTATGTGTCAGCCCTGTGATGACCTGGCGACTTGTCCAGGGTGTACCCCGCCTTTCGCCCGCAGTCAGCTGGGATAGGCTCCAGCTCGCCTGCGACCCTGTAGAACAGGATAAAGCGGCTAGAGATAATGAGATGCGATGTTTTTAAACAAGACAGAGTCTATGATCCAGCAGGCAATGGGCAGTGAGGTAGAAGTGATCTGTTCATTGACTGTATGTATAGTGAAAGAGAACTAGTGTGCAGCTAAAATGGCATTCATTCATCTGATGTCTGAAGTATATAGCCAAGAAGTGCTGATTACTGAGCTTACTCAGTGTACCTCCACTGGCCATACCCCAGAAGGCACTAGTCAGCAGTATAAATAGCATATACATGTCTAATAGTCAGGTTTGTGTGTTCAGGATTAGCATGTAAAAGCAACAGAGTTAATTTTGGAAAAGAGGCCGGGAGCTGCTGGGAGCTGGTTACTGCAAGGTCCTTTTTTAAAATCACAAATACAAGATATACAGCATATACTGTAACACAGAAATTTATACACAGTAAGTGGTGTTTTTTTTCCTGTCTTTGCATGTGCACTTACAGTCCATTCGTCCACCAGCTCAAGAAAAACAACAGGCTTTCTGTGTAGCTGAAAGCAGAAAAAAAAGTGAGGAGGGGTAAATAGATTCCTCCCTCAGGGCTTTACTGGATCTCCAAATACTACTAACCACTGGAGCACAAAGTGCTGACTAAAATCCCAGATGGACATCTAGTAGAATTAGATTTCATTTAAAATGTGTTCAATGGACTTTCACAATTAATCTAGTCATTAATAAGGTCCTACAGTTCTGAATGCATGTACAGTTGTGGTCAGAAGTTTACATACACTGACATGGAGGTCATCTTGGATATGAATGTCACGGCAATATTTAGGCTTTCAGTAATTTCTTTGAACTGTTCTTTTTCTGTGGCAGAATGTACAGCATACATATTTAATAATAATAATAATAATAATAATAATAATAATAATAAAAACTAGAATTTGGTGCACAAGTTTTAATTTTCTTTGGATTTTCTGAAATCAACATCACAGTGTCAAAATTATACATACAGGCTCAAACTTATACATACAGTACAATTAATATTTGGATAAAATGTCTCTTCGCAAGATTCACCTTGACCAAACATTTTTGTTTACCATGAACAAGCTTCTGGCAGAATTCTGGTTGGATATTTCACAACTCTTCATGGTAGAATTGGTAGAGTTCAATTAAATTTGTTTTTTTTCTTGGCACGGACTCGACTTATAAGCACGGTCCATATATTTTCAGTAGGGTTGAAGTCAGGATTTATTTTAAGCTTAATGTTAGCCTGCTTTATCTTCCACAACCAGCTCTGATGTGTGTTTGGGTTCACTGTCCTGTTCTGAGTCCCAAGTCGTGTTCAAGTTTCTGATGGTTTATGCTGAAGAATTCTGAGGTCGTCCTCCTTCATTATTCCATCCACTTTGTGCAATGAATCAGTTCCACTGGCAGCAAAACAGCCCCAGAGCATGATGATCCTACCACCACCACCAGCTGGTACAGTGTCCCTCTGTACATGGTGGTCATTGTGGCCAAATAACTCAATCTTTGTCTCATCTGACCATACAGCTATCCTCCAAAAGGCTTTTTCTTTGTCCATGTGGCCAGCTTCAAACTTTAGTTAAGGTTGAAAGTGTCAATTTTGGAGAAGGGGGTTATTTCTTGGATAGCAGCCTCTTAGTCCATGGTGACCTGAACTGTAGACAGTGATCCATCAGCTTCCAGTTCATGGCAGGGCTGCGCTACGGTGGTTCCCAGGTTGTTCCTGACCATTCAAACCAATTTCCTTTCAGCTGAAGGTGACAGTTTGGGTTTTCTTGAAGCAAAGTGGCTTGGCAAAGTGACTACACCTCACAATAACTTGGATACAATTGTTTGAACTGATCTTGGAATTTGCAGTTTTTTAGAAATGGCTCCAAGAGACATTCTGGAGTTGTGTATATCTGCGATCCTCTTTCTCAGATCTGCACTGAGCTCCTTGGACTTTCCCATTTTACTGTGTGTTGGTCAATACAATGAGTGCTGTAAACAAACCCTTTTTATGAAGGCACAGAGAAGCTACCAGCTGTAGTCAATCATGATCACTAACAGGAAGTTAAGAGACCTCGGCCTTGGCAAGATAAGAGACATTTTGGAAGTTTCAGCACCTCAGAATTAAGAATCTAAGTGAGCATATGTACATTTTTGACTCTGTATGTATAATTTTGACCCTGTGTTGATTTCAGAAAACCCAAAGAAAGTTAAAACTTGTGCACCAAATGCTAGTGTGTTTTTTTTTTAATTAAAGATGTATGCTGTACCTGGGATAGGCTCCAGCTTGCCTGCGACTCTGTAGAACAGGATAAGCGGCGACAGATAATGGATGGATGGATGCTGTACAATCATTCTGCCACAGAAAAAGAACAGTTCAAAGAAATTATTGAAAGCCCAAATATTGCCATGACATTCATATCCAAGATGACATTCATGTCACTGTATGTAAACTTCTGACCACAACTGTATGTCAAACCAAAAACCAAGCCATAGAATCCAAGGAAAGTTCTGTATACCTCCACTGTCAAATCAAGACATAGATCTGGGAAAGGTAATAAATTTAGAAATCCATGAAATTTTGAATGCTCCCAGGAGCACAGTCAGCTCCATCAGTGTGAAATGTAAGAATTTTGAAGCCACCAGGACTTTGCTACAGCTGACCATCCAGCCACACCCAGTAACCAGGCTAGAATGGTCTTGGTCAGGGAGGTCACCAAGACCCCAATGAGCACTCTAAAAGAGGTTTAGAAGCCCTCTACAGAGATGTTTTTACAGCCTTGTTTGCTAACTTGGTCCTTATTTAGGCTTTCCTAATGTGATCTCTGAATGCAGAGAGCAGAGGTGAGGCTATAAGGTAAATATTTAACAGTTATTCCACAAAGTCAAGTCATACATGAGCTGATGAGGCGCGTAGCCCCAAGTTGGCTATAAGCCATGTACGACGAGATTAAGTGGAATCACTGTTTTATTATACTCACATTCACTGGATTTTGAGAAACAGAGCTGCTTTTTTTTGGCAAATTCGGGGGGGGGGTATTATTTTTGCTATTTCTGCTTCTTTTAAATACTTGATAAAGACGCCATTTTCTTTTTCTCTACTCACAGTATATGAGCTGATATCCTAGTAGTAGAGTAGCCAATCAGAATGCACGATTGCTCATATCCAGTGAATGGGGAATGAATGAATTCATTCATTCATTATATGAGCTGTATTACCACAAAATGAAGTTGGTCAAAAAATGAAAAGTTGTTTTATTGGATATTCTAAATCTACACGTAAATTATCTTTATATAAGGGGTTGTGGGTTAAAATTGGTGAAGCCAATACAGATAAATTAACGAAAATGTTTAAGGTATCATCATCTGAAGAGAAAATCAAGTTTGGAGAAAATCATCTGTAAAATTTGTGATATGTATTAAAATTGAAATTAATGAACATGACACATTTATTTGGCCTACAAAGTTGTATTTATAGGTTGTTTTACAGTTTAATATTTCGGTGATGCACTCTTGTTTCAAATTGTTTTATCTCAGAATTAACTTTTGCTACACTGGACTCATTTTGTGATGACGTCACATATGTACAATGGTGCTTGAAAGTTTGTGAACCCTTTAGAATTTTCTATATTTCTGCATAAATATGACCTAAAACATCATCAGATTTTCACACAAGTCCTAAAAGTAGATAAAGAGAACCCAGTTAAACAAATGAGACAAAAATATTATATTTGGTCATTCCTTAATTGAGGAAAATGATCCAATATTACATATCTGTGAGTGGCAAAAGTATGTGAACCTTTGCTTTCAGTATCTGGTGTGACCTCCTTGTGCAGCAATAACTGCAACTAAACGTTTCCAGTAACTGTTGATCAGTCCTGCACACCGGCTTGGAGGAATTTTAGCCCATTCCTCCGTACAGAACAGCTTCAACTCTGGGATTTTGGTGGGTTTCCTCACATGAACTGCTCGCTTCAGGTGCTTAAACAACATTTCGATTGGATTAAGGTCAGGACTTTGACTTGGCCATTCCAAAACATTAACTTTATCCTTATTTAACCATTTTTTGGTAGAACGACTTGTGTGCTTAGGGTCGTTGTCTTGCTGCATGACCCACCTTCTCTTGAGATTCAGTTCATGGACAGATGTCCTGACATTTTCCTTTAGAATTCGCTGGTATAATTCAGAATTCATTGTTCCATCAATGATAGCAAGCCATCCTGGCCCAGATGCAGCAAAACAGGCCCAAACCATGATACTACCACCACCATGTTTCACAGATGGGATAAGGTTCTTATGCTGGAATGCAGTGTTTTCCTTTATCCAAACATAACGCTTCTCATTTAAACCAAAAAGTTCTAGTTTGGTCTCATCCGTCCACAAAACATTTTTCCTTCTGGCTTGTCCACGTGATCTTTAGCAAACTGCAGACGAGCAGCAATATTCTTTTTGGAGAGCAGTGGCTTTCTCCTTGCAACCCTGCCATGCACACCATTGTTGTTCAGTGTTCTCCTGATGGTGGACTCATGAACATTAACATTAGCCAATGTGAGAGAGGCCTTCGGTTGCTTAGAAGTCACCCTGGGGTGCTTTGTGACCTCGCCGACTATTACACGCCTTGCTCTTGGAGTGATCTTTGTTGGTCGACCACTCCTGGGGAGGGTAACAATGGTCTTGAATTTCCTCCATTTGTACACAATCTGTCTGACTGTGGATTGGTGGAGTCCAAAGTCTTTAGAGATGGTTTTGTAACTTTTTCCAGCCTGATGAGCATCAACAACGCTTTTTCTGAGGTCCTCAGAAATCTCCTTTGTTCGTGCCATGATACACTTCCACAAACATGTGTTGTGAAGATCAGACTTTGATAGATCCCTGTTCTTTAAATAAAACAGAGTGCCCACTCACACCTGATTGTCATTCCATTGATTGAAAACACCTGACTTTAATTTCACCTTCAAATTAACTGCTAATACTAGAGGTTCACATACGGTACTTTTGCCACTCACAGATATATTGGATCATTTTCCTCAATAAATAAATGACCAAGTATAATATTTTTGTCTCATTTGTTTAACTGGGTTCTCTTTATCTACTTTTAGGACTTGTGTGAAAATCTAATTATGTTTTAGGTCATATTTATGCAGAAATATAGAAAATTCTAAAGGGTTCACAAACTTTCAAGCATCACTGTATGTTTTCCAAAGGTTGAGGTGTCAAAGCATGTTATATGGAAAAAAGAAAAAAAAATTGGTCAAAATTCAGCCCCTGGTTTTCCCAAATTGCTACATGTAGTATATTATGCAGCTTTGACTTCCAAATATCTGTAGAGGAGTGTAAATGCCATGAGGGTTAAAAACTATCTGATTGTCTACACAGTCATTTGTCATCATTGTTTAGTAAAATGGGCCATGGATAAATCTCACAATAACTAATCTTCTAATGGTGGTTATGAGTCAATCCTATGTTTTCCTCCACTGACACCAAATCCATGCCAAATCCATTTTCTATTTAATCATTTGGCACTTCCCACCAATGACCTTATTCTCTTCTTTTGCACACTAGGATGCATACTGCATGAATAAATGTTGTCAACTCTCAACTGTCTATTATTGAGATCACTATAAAAATGCATTACGTAGTAGCCTATAGTATAAGTGTGGAAGTCTCTTATCTTAATTTTATGGATATGGAGCCATGCCTCCCAAAAAATCTATGGTCACGAGGCATTGCTGACCATCACAGAGAGAAGGACTTAGCCCGTGTAAACTCTCTGGATGAGGTCAACACAGTTGTTGGTCAGTATATTATGGCAATCATAAATGTGGGTAAAAAGCAAGAAATACTAATTTAGAGGAGCAAGGTTTAAGAGCTTTCCTGACGCTGACTAGAGCCATATGTCACACTGATCTGTGAGTGCTCCCATCTGGCACAGAAGCTTTGTGCCTTTAAATTAGTCATCTGGACATCGTGCAGAAACTCTAAGCCTCGGAATAAATTGAATATTAAATTTATATACTGTGTCCCACACTCTGTGTGTGTGTGTGTGTGTGAGAGAGAGAGAGAGAGAGAGAGAATGGCTACATGTGACATACTTTCTTTATGTAGTAATTATGCTCTTGACTGCACCTATTGCTATGCCTGAGTGGAAAAACCTTTTGACTTAGAACTTGGCATTTTTTTGGAACTTCATCTCCTCATACAAAAAATGGACACAACAAACTAAATGATGAAAAATGGAAACGGGAACGTTTGTGTCTTGACATAAACCTTGGCGTGGCAAGCTTTATAGAAAGGCCACAAGAGCTGGCAGCTACAATATTAGGATAAATGTTATGTTTTGTTAGGCAGACACTGAGGTACAGGACAGCTTGACTGAAACATTACACTTAGACAAATATCAATATTTAGCTAACATATTCTTATAAAATATACATATACACAATGTGGCCAAAAGATTGTGGACACATGACGATCACACCCATATGTGGTTCAAACTATTTAAAGCTAGAAACATACGATTGTAAAGAAGGACTCTGTATGCTGTAACATTAAGCTTTTGGGAGTAAGAGACCCAAACCTGTTCCAGCATCACAATTCCCCTGTGCACAAAGTGAGCTCCATGAAGACATGGTTTGCCAATGTTGGAGTGGAAGAACTTGAGTGACCTGCACAGAGCCCTGAACACCTTTGGAATGAAGTAGAACATCGACTACACCCCAGACCTCCTCACACAACATCAGTGCCTGACCTCACTAACGCTCGTATGGCTAAATGAGCACAAATCCCCATAGTAACCTTCCAAAATCCAGTGGAAAGCTTTCCTAGAAGAGTGGAGGTTATTATAACAGTGCAGTGGGAAATAAATCTGGGATGAGACGTTCAAAAAGCACAAACGAGTGTTATGGTCAGGTGTTCACAAACTTTTGGCCATAAGGTGAACTTAAAATATGATTTTGATGCAATCTGCTTCAATTCTTTGGTATGCCAAAATGAGCTTATGCTGACAGCTATAGCATAAGATGCTGACTAGAAAAGGGAGAGAAAGAGACTGGGAGGCTCAGGAGTGATAAAATGAGTGATGATTGATCATCACTTTGGTATTTCTTACTTGACTCCTCTTTTTCTTCCAGCGTGACCTCGAAGCAGCTTGTCAGAACTGTCAGTTGCCAGTTACTTTATTTTCAGTTACTTCTCTTTCACTGTGTCAACCAACCCACTGAGAATATGGCACAGGTCCAATTTCAGACAGATTGACAAGATTAAGAGGGGAACCATACAGAGCGAAGCCAAAGTCTGACCTGCTCAGAATCCTCTGGTTCAAATCCCACATAGTCACTTGAGATTATATTCGCTTCGGGTCAGTAGTGGTTCTCCCCTACCACTTTCTGTACAAGTATGCTAAAAATGACAAGACACACCTAAAAAAAACCCTAAGTTAATATGTGTACATAAATACATGTGCGGTGCTCTCAGTTTTCCAACATAAAAGGTAAAGCAAAAGGTCCTGTTAATTTAGGGGGCACGCTAGCAAAACATGGTGTTGTTGATTCAAGCCACCTGGATAACACATTAAGCAGTCGCAGTGCACAGGCACAATAGCGGCTCTCTCTCAAGCCGCTGTGCATGTGGCTGCAAAAAAGCACACTGGGGAAAATAAAGAAATAATCATTAATTGATTGCATATAGTGCCAGGGAAAGTAGTCCTCAGGCGACAAAAATAATTTACCAATTTGGAATAGAAGCACATGGGAGACAGATTTCAGCTTTATGGTACACAGAAGCCTACTCATATACTGTAATAGCTGTCAAATAATGACAGATCAGGCCACTGAGGACACTTAGTTGGAATTTCATCCATTCATTATGCGTAACCGCTTTATCCTGTGCAGGGTTGCAGGCAAGCTGGAGCCTATCCCAGCTGACTATGGGTGAGAGGCGGGGTACACCCTGGACAATTCACTAGGTCATCACAGGGCTGACACATAGACACAGACAACCATTCACACCTACGGTCAATTTAGAGTCACCAGTTAACCTAACCTGCATGTCTTTGGACTGTGGGGGAAACCGGAGCACCCGGAGGAAACCCACGCGGACACGGGGAGAACATGCAAACTCCACACAGAAAGGCCCTCGCCGGCCACGGGGCTCGAACCCGGACCTTCTTGCTGTGAGGTGACAGTGCTAACCACTACGCCACCCATTGGAATTTCAGCTGATGAGTAAAGTGGATTTTTGCCAATGAGTATAATGACCATGGTGACACAAATCATTTTATAGTGATTACTATGCTGTTGAACATACTGTACTGTCAGTAGCAATACTTAGTGAAATCATTGTTAACAGGATGCAGAAATGTCATTTGAACAATAAAATATACACTACCGTTCAAAAGTTTGGGGTCACCCAGACAATTTTGTGTTTTCCATGAAAAGTCACACTTTTATTTCCCACCATAAGTTGTAAAATGAATAGAAAATATAGTCAAGACATTTTTCTGGCCATTTTGAGCATTTAATCGACCCCACAAATGTGATGCTCCAGAAACTCAATCTGCTCAAAGGAAGGTCAGTTTTATAGCTTCTCTAAAGAGCTCAACTGTTTTCAGCTGTGCTAACATGATTGTACAAGGGTTTTCTAATCCTCCATTAGCCTTCTGAGGCAATGAGCAAACACATTGTACCATTAGAACACTGGAGTGAGAGTTGCTGGAAATGGGCCTCTATACACCTATGGAGATATTGCACCAAAAACCACACATTTGCAGCTAGAATAGTCATTTACCACATTAGCAATGTATAGAGTGGATTTCTGATTAGTTTAAAGTGATCTTCATTGAAAAGAACAGTGCTTTTCTTTCAAAAATAAGGACATTTCAAAGTGACCCCAAACTTTTGAACGGTAGTGTACCTACATGTTTTCTTCCTTTATGTTCTCCCATTTGCTAAATATTGGAAGGATGTGTCAAATACACACATTCTGTTTTATTCTGTACACTGCCTTGTTCCAGCTTGCCTCTCAGACAATATAATACGTTTGGAAGGAAATCAAGAGTTTGGCTATGCATATTTAACATCATTTAATGTCCAAATGGAGCCTTGTACCTCATGACATTACATAACAGCTGAGCTCAGACGTGAGTATGAATTCAATTACCTCTGCAGGAATCCTTCTTTTGGAAGAGTAAACACACTCACATTCCAGAGTCACATTCCTTATGATTGGCAGGTGTAACAGATTTCTATGTGTCCTGCTTATTCCCTCATTCAAAAGGCCAGGCATGGAAAGTCACATACCTTACAGAGCTTTAAAAAAAAACCATGCAAACAAAACCTTTTCTTTAAGCCAGTAAGAAGAAAGTCCATCCTGTCCAGACATGTTGGACATCTCGATTGTGATAGTGGTGGTTGCAGTAGTTATAGCTGGATGTAGCTTTCAGGAGTTACTAAGCCACTGATGTCTACATTTACACATGGCGTGCTTGGTATGAAGGCGTTATTAACGACAGTTACACCATGCTCCATTTCAGCATGGTGGTTAGCACCACTATGAGAGTTTAAATATGACTACTGTACAGTTTCTTGTTTTGAAAAACTATTAAAAACTAAGAATTGCTTAAGTCTCCATAAACAAACACCATCCACCCACTTTTGCTGCAGTATTAAGCCATTTCAAATTAGAAGGGAGTTATCAGCCTACACTTAAAGGAGAACTGAAGGCAAATTTTTTATTATCAAAATTTGATTTATGTCATTTTATTAAATATAGGAATGCATTTTTGATAGCTGTTTTGTCACTGCTATAGCAAGTTATGAGTGTTTGAAATATCCACCCATCCATCTAATTATCTCTAGCCGCTTATCCTGTTCTACAGGGTCGCAGGCAAGCTGGAGCCTATCCCAGCTGACTACGGGCGAAAGGCGGGGTACACCCTGGACAAGTCGCCAGGTCATCACAGGGCTGACACATAGACACAGAACCATTCACACTCACATTCACACCTACGGTCAATTTAGAGTCACCAGTTAACCTAACCTGCATGTCTTTGGACTGTGGGGGAAACCGGAGCACCCGGAGGAAACCCACGCGGACACGGGGAGAACATGCAAACTCCACACAGAAAGGCCCTTGTCAGCCGCTGGGCTCAAACTCAGGACCTTCTTGCTGTGAGGCGACAGCGCTAACCACTACACCAGCGTTCCGCCCTTGTTTGAAATGTGCTCTGTAATATATCAGTCCATATGTCAAAGCAATAGCCGTAAACGAGATTCGTTGAGACCTGTGCGAGACATCATAGAACGGAAGTAAAACGTACAGCGGAAATCAAAGTGACCAACATCTGCCAACGTTGTCAAAAGACGCGCGCGCCCTCTTTCGAATGCTGACGTAATCAAGCCGGAAGTTTTATTTGTTTTGATAACAATCGGGAAAGTTTGAAAAAAGCAGGCAGTAATCGTCATTTAAAACTTGTTTTTGTGCAATATTTCGTTTGGAAAACAGTTTTCAAAATGGCAGCACTGACACCTGGCTGACACTTCACGTTTCGAAGTCTCGCACAAGTCTCGTGAAGATCGCGCGGATAAGCGACACCTGCCGTGGACCAAACGAACTAAATTCAACATGGCTAAAAACCGAAAAGGCCGATAAGTATAATATTTAATTGCAATTAGTTGCCAATACGAGTCACGATATAAAGTTACTGAAACCGAAAATGTAATTGAATAACGCGTTCATTAAGAAATAAAGCAAGTTTAAAAATGACTTCAGTTCTCCTTTAAACTCTAAAAGGCATGGACAGAATCTTGTGTTAGCAAGAGAAGCCCAATGCCAAATTTACATGTTGTGCTGGTTGTGGTTCTCCCTGGCAGAGCCAGACAGCCTGCTGGAACAAGTGTTTCTTGCCTATATTTGGCCTTATATGCTTTTTTGCCTCGCCTGCTGATTGCTCCCATGGTGCACAAAATTCAGCACTGAGTCTCACGGCTCATGGCTCTCAGATAGCCTGCAAGACAAACAAACAACCAACAAAAGTACTTATAAAGCACTCATAGCAAAAGAGTTCTGAGCGCTAAATATACAATATGTAGATACATATTGATGGACAATAAGAGATACTAATATGAAGTTCTAAATAGATGGAGTTTAAGTTTTGACTTGAAAAGAGAAAAGGAGTCACAAGATCTAATGTCTGTGGGTAACGTGTTCCAGAGGTGAGGCGCAGTTACCGGCTTTAAAAGAATAGCATTTCTGCTTTAAAAGAAAGCTTCTACTACTGCATTCAGTCATGTTTTCCTAGATCCATCTGCAGTCAGTCATGTTTTCCTGTGCAGGGTCGCGGGCAAGCTGGAGCCTATCCCAGCTGACTATAGGTGAGACATGGGGTACACCCTGGACAAGTCGCCAGGTCATCGCAGGGCTGATACATAGAGACAAACGACCATTCACACTCAATTTAGAGCCACCAATTAGCCTAACCTGCATGTCTTTGGACTGTGGGGGAAACTGGAGCTCCCAGAGGAAACCCGGGCAGAACATGCAAACCTCATACAGAAAGGCCCCCGACAGCCCCTGTGTTCAAACCCAGAACCTTCTTGCTGTGAGGCAACAGTGCTAACCACTACACCACCGTGCTGCCCTGTTTTCCTAGATGTACCTCTGATATGTTTGCTCTTAAACTTTGCTGAGAAATAAATTCTTTAATATCTTTTTAAAGGCTAAGAAATGTCTAAATTGGCTGCTGAACATCTCTTTATCTTTACCCTCTTAAACACAGACTATGATTTATGAATATTGAAATTAGACACACACACCCCATCCTCTTTATCCTTCTGCCATTCCAACCCCATGCCTCCTCCCTTACACTGATTACTCTATTATCTTATTTCTGGGGCACTACACTATTACAAATACCACAGGACTAGTCCCCCACTGTAACCCTAGCTATATAATAGGCGAGAGGCCGAGGGCTGCTGAAATGAAGATCAACGCCACACCCATGCGCCTCAAAGAGCTGGGTAGTACTGGGACAGGAGACTGCCTGGGAAGACCAGATCCTGGTGTGAGAGGGACTTTGACTTTACTTGACACTATTACAAAAAGAGGAGACATCTGCTTACCAAGATCAGGGAATAATTGACATATATTCATATAGCGGGCGGCACGGTGGTGTAGTGGTTAGCGCTGTCGCCTCACAGCAAGAAGGTCCAGGTTCGAGCCCCGTGGCCGGCGAGGGCCTTTCTGTGCGGAGTTTGCATGTTCTCCCCGTGTCCGCGTGGGTTTCCTCCGGGTGCTCCGGTTTCCCCCACAGTCCAAAGACATGCAGGTTAGGTTAACTGTTGACTCTAAATTGACCGTAGGTGTGAATGTGAGTGTGAATGGTTGTCTGTGTCTATGTGTCAGCCCTGTGATGACCTGGCGACTTGTCCAGGGTGTACCCCGCCTTTCGCCCGTAGTCAGCTGGGATAGGCTCTGGCTTGCCTGCGACCCTGTAGAAGGATAAAGCGGCTAGAGATAATGAGATGAGATATTCATATAGCAACTTTGTTTATTGTCTTGCATTTATTGTCATTTGCATACAGGGTCTGTACATTTGTAACTTTCCAGTTACATCATCTTTGTGATCACAATCTGTACTTATAGTTAATATTCATCAATTTTAATTTTAATTTTTTTTGGGGGGGGGAGAGTTTGGATCTGTTTTATATTAGAAAATGTGAATTTATTAATTTACTAAATCTGACCCATGTACCTATCCATAATCAAAATTGGTCATCCAAGAGGAATTAACTATTTAGAAGGCATGTTTTCAAGTGCAGAGATACTTTACAAGATGTTTTAAACATCCTGTAGCAAAGTTTAATGTATATATCCATTCATTATCTCTAGCCGCTTTATCCTGTTCTACAGGGTCGCGGGCAAGCTGGAGCCTATCCCAGCTGACTACGGGCGAAAGGCAGGGTACACCCTGGACAAGTCGCCAGGTCATCACAGGGCTGACACATAGACACAGACAACCATTCACACTCACATTCACACCTACGGTCAATTTAGAGTCACCAGTTAACCTAACCTGCATGTCTTTGGACTGTGGGGGAAACCGGAGCACCCGGAGGAAACCCACGCGGATGCGGAGAGAACATGCAAACTCCACACAGAAAGGCCCTCGTCGGTCACGGGGCTCAAACCCGGACCTTCTTGCTGTGAGGCAACAGTGCTAACCACTACACCACCATGCCGCTCTTTAATGTACACACTATATTGAAAATGAATAACTGCATAATTATGTCATTTTGCCTTATAATATCCCAGCAGTATACCAACATACTCCTAGTCCCATAAAAACAAGATCTCATATAAAGTTGAAAGATTTCGCAAGACTTTAACACTGATTCCATACAGCTGATATATGACCCTCAAGTCATGTTACTATTCCTTACAACTGCACTAACAGCTGCTCGTGAAGTGACTCACCAGATAATGGGATGCAGAATGCTGGTAAAATTTGCTCATTTTGTCTTAAGGTCAGAAATCTGCAGGGGATGGTGAAGTCAGATTAGTGGAAAAAGGAAATTCTGGTCTTGAGCATCTCAGAAAAGGAGGATCGCTTGCTTGAATGTGCTCTGAGGCCATTTGGCAACCAATATACTGTAATACTGAGTGAGTCAGGCAATAGAGGGAGGATGCCTGAAATGTCTTATTTTACTGATTATAGAAATAAAACCATGCTTTAAGTTCACTGTGGTCCATGCTTGCTAAAGGTAACAGATATGAAAAGCCTTTCCGATGGCCAGCAATCCTCAAAATGAAGAGGATGTGTTTGAATGGAAAATACATTAAGCACATAATGTTGTAGGTGGTAAAAACGAGGCATACAGAGAAAGCTTTGAAAGATTTTATTGTTTTAGAGTGGATATGAAAAATGCATAATGATACAAGTAATCCATGTAACATCCCAAAGCCCACTAGTGTGCTGTAAAAAGAAAAGGGGGAAACAGTGTTTTTTTGTCCAGGGATTACACTACCGTTCAAAAGTTTGGGGTCACCCAGACAATTTTGTGTTTTCCATGAAAAGTCACACTTTTATTTACCACCATAAGTTGTAAAATGAATAGAAAATATAGTCGAGACATTTTTCTGGCCATTTTGAGCATTTAATCGACCCCACAAATGTGATGCTCCAGAAACTCAATCTGCTCAAAGGAAGGTCAGTTTTATAGCTTCTCTAAAGAGCTCAACTGTTTTCAGCTGTGCTAACATGATTGTACAAGGGTTTTCTAATCCTCCATTAGCCTTCTGAGGCAATGAGCAAACACATTGTACCATTAGAACACTGGAGTGAGAGTTGCTGGAAATGGGCCTCTATACACCTATGTTGCACCAAAAACCACACATTTGCAGCTAGAATAGTCATTTAGCACATTAGCAATGTATAGAGTGTATTTCTGATTAGTTTAAAGTGATCTTCATTGAAAAGAACAGTGCTTTTCTTTCAAAAATAAGGACATTTCAAAGTGACCCCAAACTTTTGAATGGTAGCGTATATCAAAGCACTTTATTTTATGCTTTATACATAAACGGCTTTTAAAATCGCACGCTCCCTGTTAATTGTTTTTTAAAAATCACAATGAATTGATTGTTCTTTTAGAGCTATCAGATTTGGTTAGAATTAAGGAAAACCCCGAGCATGATATAAGAGTTTTTAGTTACTAATCACCAGTAGCCTGATCTATCAGTCCAGTAGTATATTATACACTTTAATCCTGACTTGAATGGGCTTCAGCTGCTTATATGGTAAATGCCAATCCTGTTTCTTCTCAAGTTTTCATGAGAAAGTATAAGTAAGCAAATGTGTCTGGGCTTCTCACATTCATTTGGCAACACTCACTGATTCTTAGATTTCAGTCACACAGAAAATGCAAGACAGAGGCAGGACTATGTAGAATATGATTTTCATCTGAACTTTCCTTGGATCATATCAAGTGATACTCCCTTTGTGCATCCTATCACCTCCCATCCACTCCCAGTCCCCAACCCCCTCACCTCCAGCCAAATGGAGATCAGATCTAGAGGGCATTTCACTCAGTATAATCACCCGACATGACTCACTGACCAGCTGCATGAATTTACAGTCTGATCTACGGTAGAAAGAAGTCAGCCTCAGCTTTGCTTGTTCATATCATTCGGTGTGTTTCTTAAGACCATTGGTAGTGATGTTGCTGTGGATCCACAAAAGCTCTAAATACTGTAATCTGTCAACAGCAAGTGCTCTGATGTGTATGGTAAAAATGAACTCTTTTTTTATATCGTATGCCTATGTTTCCGACAAAGTTCAGTACATGGGATATAGGCTGACTTATTACAGGCAGCTTCAAGAGCTCTTTGATCTCATCTCATTATCTGTAGCCGCTTTATCCTTCTACAGGGTCGCAGGCAAGCTGGAGCCTATCCCAGCTGACTACGGGCGAAAGGCGGGGTACACCCTGGACAAGTCGCCAGGTCATCACAGGGCTGACACATAGACACAGACAACCATTCACACTCACATTCACACCTACGGTCAATTTAGAGTCACCAGTTAACCTAACCTGCATGTCTTTGGACTGTGGGGGGAAACCGGAGCACCCGGAGGAAACCCACGCGGACACGGGGAGAACATGCAAACTCCACACAGAAAGGCCCTCACCGGCCCCGGGGCTCGAACCCGGACCTTCTTGCTGTGAGGCGACAGCGCTAACCACTACACCACCCGTGCCGCCCCGAGCTCTTTGATTACACAGATAATGAAGGACTTTTGTCTTTTATCCAAAATGTATTGTTTTTCTCTGCAATTCACAGCTGCTATCGAACAGAACTCAAACATTGACAGGAAACATCTCAGGTCAGGGGTGGTCACAGGGGTGGCAGCTGAACAACCAATTGTTCTAAACAGTCAACTTGCACTGTAAAAAATAGAATTACGCTTTGTTCAAGTAATTCCATATTCACAATTGAATGGACAAGAAAATATGAATAATTATTAACGAACAGAAAAATCCACATCAAACTGATAGGGTGCACCTCAATGATGTGTAAATATCCAATAGTGAATAATCTGAATTGAAAATACATAATTGCCAGAGGTGTTTATTCAGCACATGCCCTTAATGACCAAGACACGGGGTTTCCTCTCCCAAATGCAAGGGCTGGGCAAGAACATGCAAACCAAGAGTTTGCATGTTCTCCCCGTGTCCGCGTGGGTTTCCTCCGGGTGCTCCGGTTTCCCCCACAGTCCAAAGACATGCAGGTTAGGTTAACTGGTGGCTCTAAATTGACCGTAGGTGTGAATGTGAGTGTGAATGGTTGTCTGTGTCTATGTGTCAGCCCTGTGATGACCTGGCGACTTGTCCAGGGTGTACCCCGCCTTTCACCCGTAGTCAGCTGGGATAGGCTCCAGCTTGCCTGCGACCCTGTAGAAGGATAAAGCAGCTAGAGAGAATGAGATGAGATGAGATATATACTGTATATATATATATATATATATATATATATATATATACACTACTGTTCAAAAGTTTGGGGTCACCCAGACACTTTTGTGTTTTCCATGAAAAGTCACACTTTTATTTCCCACCATAAGTTGTAAAATGAATAGAAAATATAGTCGAGACATTTTTCTGGCCATTTTGAGCATTTAATCGACCCCACAAATGTGATGCTCCAGAAACTCAATCTGCTCAAAGGAAGGTCAGTTTTATAGCTTCTCTAAAGAGCTCAACTGTTTTCAGCTGTGCTAACATGATTGTACAAGGGTTTTCTAATCATCCATTAGCCTTCTGAGGCAATGAGCAAACACATTGTACCATTAGAACACTGGAGTGAGAGTTGCTGGAAATGGGCCTCTATACACCTATGGAGATATTGCACCAAAAACCACACATTTGCAGCTAGAATAGTCATTTACCACATTAGCAATGTATAGAGTGCATTTCTGATTAGTTTAAAGTGATCTTCATTGAAAAGAACAGTGCTTTTCTTTCAAAAATAAGGACATTTCAAAGTGACCCCAAACTTTTGAACGGTAGTGTAATATATATCTAAACTCTAAATGTGATTTTGCCTGCTTAAATAAAGGTTAAATTAAATTACACCAAAGTGAACTCAGTCTTAGTTCTGGGCTGGTGCCAGTGCTGGTTCAGAGTTGGTTCAACTTGCGAACCTTCTAAGGGCCAGTCTGCTTTTCCACAAGCTAGAAAGCTACCATACAGTCATGTCACTACATTATTGTATACGTCTCTGTTTCCCAGCAACACTAACACCAAGCATCGCACCATGAATTGAACTGCTTTGATTTCACGTCCACATTGAAATTCTTCTTCTTCTTCGGATTAGATTAGGTACCCCCATAGCAAGAGGATTTGGCCCGGAGCCATTTTCAGTAAGACAAATCCATGCTACATTTTCCATACCTTAAAAGCAATTTGCTAATACGACAATAAATGCACAACACCCAAACAATGAGGCCTGGGTTTGGGCCATTGTGCATAACTAAACTGACCCAGATTTTAAGGATGGTCCATGCCATATGGGGGCCGAACAAAATTTACTGTCAGGGTAGACTAGATGTTACACTAGCTCTGTTTTTTTTTTTAATCGTAGTCACAAAGTTTTATCTGATCTTGTTGGTTCCAATACTCCAACCCTAGCACCCTGACATAAGTGGTCCTTGGTTTTAAACCAGCAAAGTGCTGGTGCCATACTCGAACGGACCCTCAAAGTACCTTGATGGAAAAGGGGTAATGGAGGATCAACTGATTGTTCAGATGCCACATAGTTATCCTAAACCCAAACAAAGTTTGGCAGGGGATTTAGAGACAGGTTCTGTCTGTCCATCCGGCCGGCCGGTCACATTTTCATTTCCGGGCCATATCTTTAAAACTACTGAAGATATCTTCATGAAACTTTGTATTCATATCAAGCAACATGTGACCTGGTGCTTTTTGCTATTTTGGATTTTTTAAAAGTATTTTTCAAATTTTTACATAAAAAATAGATTTTGACTTTATTTCTAAGAGCAATGTTCATTTCCGGAGCATATATCCAAAACTATTCATGGTACGGATTTGAAACTTGGTATACATGTTAACACGGTGATGTAGATGTGCCTTTTCATCCTAAGAAATTTGAGAAATTTAAAATTTTCATGTTTCCATGGAAACAATTTCAGACTTAGTCTCTCAGGTTAGTCTTAGGTTTTGTTTCCGGAGCAGAACTTGAAAACTATGAGTGGTATGGTCTTGAAAGTTGGTATATGTGTTGATGAAGTAATGTATATGTGCCTTTTGATACTAAGAAATGTGAGAATTTTTAGCTCACCTGGATCAAAGGTCTGGTGGGTTTATGCCATGGGCTGCTGAGGTCAGTGTAAAGAGGTAGGGTTGATTTCCTGCAGCAGAACTTGAAAAATGTAACAAATAATATTTTGAAACTTGGTATATAGTTAGTATATAGGGCGGGGGATATAGATGACTCTGTCTTCTTGTTCTACCTTAAATCACATGTTCCTCTTATTCAATTTGTGTAGACTTACAGTAATTGATGTATCTATAGGGTTGCGATAGTGAGGTGAGAAAGAGAGTGCAGGAAGGGTGGAGCAGTTGGAGAAGGATTTTGGGAGTCATTTGTGATAGGAAAGTCCCAGCAAAAGTGAAAGGTAAGATGTATAAGACGGTAGTGAGACCAGCTGTGATGTATGGATTGGAGACCGTACCCTCAACGAAGAGACAGGAGGCAAAGTTAGAGGTGGCGGAGTTGAGGATGTTAAGGTTTGCGATGGGAGTGACAAGGTTGGACAGGATAAGGAACGAGCACATCAGAGGGACAGCACATGTGGAGAGCTTGGGAATTAAGCTAAGAGAGAGAGATGAGACTGAGATGGTATGGGCACATCCTGAGAAGAGATGCAGAGCATGTTGGAAGGAGAATGTTGCTGCCAGGCACACGAAAATGGACGAAGGCCAAAGACAGGGACAGTTGAAAGTCCACTTGGAAGACACTCTGGACTCTTACAGTAATGCTTTTAAGGCTGAGGACTACAGTTGACTTGCTAACTTTAGGACTGCAGTTATCATGAACAGTTTTGCACTCAAGTTTCCATCAATGAAGAGTTTATAACATCAATGAAACTGACTTCATGTTAAAACTGTTAATGTTATAGTCATGTTGTCTGTTGTTGCCCAAATGAGGATGGGTTCCCTTTTGAGTCTGGTTCCTCTCGAGGGTTCTTCCTCATGTCATCTGAGGGAGTTTTTCCTTGCCACCGTCGCCACAGGCTTGCTCATTGGGGATAAATTAGGGATAAAATTAGCTCATGTTTTAAGTCATTCAAATTCTGTAAAGCTGCTTTGCGACAATCCATCCATCCATTATCTGTAACCGCTTATTCTGTCAAGCTGGAGCCTATCCCAGCTGACTATGGGTGAGAGGCAGGGTACACCCTGGACAAGTCGCCAGGTCATCGCAGGGCTGACACATAGACGCAGACAACCATTCACACTCACACCTACGGTCAATTTAGAGCCACCAGTTAACCTAACCTGCATGTCTTTGGACTGTGGGGGAAACCGGAGCAAACCCACACGGACACGGAGAGAACATGCAAACTCCACACAGAAAAGCCCCCCCCATCAGCCACTAGGCTCGAACCCAGGACCTTCTTGCTGTGAGACAACAGTGCTAACCACTACACCGCCTGCTTTGCGACAACGTTTATTGTTAAAAGCGCTATACAAATAAGCTTGACTTGACAGGGAGCAATGGGGATGAAAGATCCGCTGTGGTGACCCCTAATCAGGAGCAGCCAAAAGAAGAAGAAGAGGATAGGGTTGTACAGTGCTCAGTGTAAATGAGTACACCCCCTTTGAAAAGTAGCATTTTAAACAATATCTCATTGAACACAAACAATTTCCAAAATATTGACAAGACAAAGTTTAATATAACATCTGTTTAACTTATAATGTGAAAGTAAGGTTAATAATATAACTTAGAATACACATTTTTCAGTTTTACTCAAATTAGGGTGGTGCAAAAATGAGTACACCCCACAACAAAAACTACTACATCTAGTACTTTGTATGGCCTCCATGATTTTTAATGACAGCACCAAGTCTTCTAGGCATGGAATGAACAAGTTGGCGACATTTTGCAACATCAGTCTTTTTCCATTCTTCAACAATGACCTGTTTTAGTGACTGGATGCTGGATGGAGAGTGATGCTCAACTTGTCTTTTCAGAATTCCCCATAGGTGTTCGATTGGGTTCAGATCAGGAGACATGCTTGGCCACTGAATCACTTTCACCCTGTTCTTCTTCAGAAATCCAACAGTGGCCTTAGATGTGTGTTTAGGATCATTGTCATGTTGGAAAAGTGCACGACGACCAAGGGCACGGAGTGATGGTAGCATCTTCTCTTTCAGTACAGAGCAATACGTCTGTGAATTCATGATGCCATCAATGAAATGCAGCTCCCCGACACCAGCAGCACTCATGCAGCCCCACATAAGGACACTGCCACCACCATGTTTCACTGTAGGCACCATGCATTTTTCTTTGTATTCCTCACCTTTGCGACGCCATACAGTTTTGAAGCCATCAGTTCCAAAAACATTTATCTTGGTCTCATCACTTCAGAGTATAGAGTCCCAGTAGTCTTCATCTTTGTCAACATGGGCCCTGGCAAACTCTAGGCGGGCTTTTTTGTGCCTGGGCTTTAGGAGAGGCTTCTTTTGTGGAAGGCATCCATGCATGCCATTCCTCTGCAGTGTACGCCATATTGTGTCACGGGAAATAGTCACCCCAGTTTGACTTTCTACTTGTTTAGATAACTGCAGTGAACTTGCATGCCGATTTTCTTCAACCCTTCTCATCAGAAGACGCTCCTGTCGAGGACAACCTGGACGTCTCTGTGAGATGATTGCAGTTCCAGCTTTCTTAAATTTTTGTACCACTTTTGCTACAGTATTCTGACTGATAAGTAAAGCTTTGCTGATCTTCTTGTAGCCTTCACCTTTGTGGTGTAAAGAAATTATTTTCTTTGGGGAATTCTGAAGAGACAAGTTGAGCATCACTCTCCATCCAGCATCCAGTCACTAAAACAGGTCATTGTTGAAGAATGGAAAAAGATTGATGTTGCAAAATGTCGCCAACTTGTTCATTCCATGCCTAGAAGACTTGGTGCTGTCATTAAAAATCATGGAGGCCATACAAAGTACTAGATGTAGTTGTTTTTGTTGTGGGGTGTACTCATTTTTGCACCACCCTAAATTGAGTGTAATCTGTTTATATTATTAACCGTACTTTCATGTTATAAGTTAAGCAGGTGTTATATTAAACTTTGTCTTGTCAACATTTGTGTTCATTGAGATATTGTTGGCAGCACGGTGGTGTAGTGGTTAGCGCTGTCGCCTCACAGCAAGAAGGTCCGGGTTCGAGCCCCATGGCTGGCGAGGGCCTTTCTGTGTGGAGTTTGCATGTTGTCCGCATGGGCTTGTGAGTAGGCAACTGCTTGGGGCCTCCTGAAAATCGGGGCCTGAGGACTGTTTCATGTACCGAAATGTCTCAAAAATATATATGTTTGAAAAAACAATGACAGAGAGAATTGAAAAAGACAGGTTGCTCTCAACCGACCTCCCTGTTAAAAATAAAGGTTAAATCAAATAAACAACAATGGGCGATTTGCAATGACATCATCTCAGTAGGAAACCTCCCGAACGGGGCCCCACGTCAATCCCACCTCACGTTAACCTATTTTCACATTTGGAATTTAAAAAACTTTGGTTTCACACATTTTTCGTTGGTGTCAGATTATTTATAACATATTGGTGATGAACACTGGTCAGAAGGGCCCCCTGGAAATTTTTGCTTGGGGCCACAACAGACTCTAGAATTGCCTCCGGGTGCTCCGGTTTCCCCCACAGTCCAAAGACATGCAGGTTAGGTTAACTGGTGACTCTAAATTGAGCGTAGGTGTGAATGTGAGTGTGAATGGTTGTCTGTGTCTATGTGTCAGCCCTGTGATGACCTGGCGACTTGTCCAGGGTGTACCCTGCCTTTCACCCGTAGTCAGCTGGGATAGGCTCCAGCTTGCCCGCGACCCTGTAGAACAGGATAAAGCGGCTACAGATAACGAGATGAGATGAGACTGTAGGTTCACTAGTAGGCCATAGAACAGCTTTAATGTAGCCATTCATTATTTCCTCTGAGAGACAAAGCAGATACCTGACTGTATGAATGACACCTTGGTTCTGTCATTAAGGACAGAGAGGTCATGACTGTCATGACACTTGTGGTTTGATTACATGTTGGCATTTTAATTGTAAGGAGTTTAAACTTCCATGTGAGCATGGGCGTAGCATACGTGGGGGACATGTCCCCCGCACTTCCCGTATTTGTGCCCTCTGTCCCCCGCACTTTTTACAGCCATTACAACCACTCAGTTCATTTTTAACGTGTGGAAACGCGTTATTCCGAGCCACCTCTAAACGCATCATGAGCAGGCGGCGCTCAGGCAGTAAAAACCCCGCTGTCGTGTGTGATCAGAGACGCTTTAGAAAATATTGTGTGATTATCTTTGGTGTGATTCAGATCTGGGCAGCGCTTCTGTATGTTCAGCAAACCAGCCAAGAGGCTAAAGACTTTAGACAATTTTTTTTTCCAAACAAACCATGTAAGTTGAGTAATGCTGTTGAATGTAGATAATGTTTAGCGAAAGGATGACAAATAGATGTCAATTTAGTTAGTTAAGCTAGCTAGCTAACTTAGAGGCGGTAGTAACTAGTTACATTTACTCCGTTACATTTACTTGAATAACTTTTTGGATAAATTGTACTCTTAAGAGTTGTTTTGTTTCAAGATATGTTTTACTTTTACTTGAGTAATATTATCCTAAAGTAACAATACTCTTACTTGAGTAACTTTACTATTTTGATCTGTGGTTGGTAGAAGCGAGCAACTGGACTTGCTTGAAGATTCTTGAAAACGTTTCGCCTCTGATCCGAAAGGCTTCCTCAGTTCTGTCTGACTAACAGGGAGTATCCAGTATTTATCCTCTCATGGATCATCATAGAATCCGAATCAGAATGCTGATGGCTGCATTGTAGGTGGTGTTCACACGGCAACTTTTACTCCGGTGTAGCACCGGGGCTGCCCCGGTAGAGCGTTCACACGGTACAAAGTTATACCGGTGTAGCCCCTGAAAGCTGCTTAAACCGGTGCAAATCTAACCCTGCTCGGGAGGTGGTTTAAGAAATTTACTCCGGAGTAAATGCTAGTTTGCGGGGCAGCACCGATATAAAATGGGCCGTCTGAACGCTACAGGGGTAGACTCGCTACGCGTGAGGAGAGTTGATTACATACGGGCATTGCATAATTTTGCATCCTGGTATTTTGCGCTTCCAAAATGGCGAATATCAACAACAACAGAACTGCGTGTCTTCCAGTGTTGCCAGATTGTCAGTTTTAAGTGCATTTTGGTGGATTTGAACATATTTTGGGATGGAAAAAGTCAGCAATATCTGGCAACACTGGTGTCTTCATCCACGTTGTTTTCCCGGCGCTTGATGATGCCATGACAACCGGGAAAAGGAAGTACATTTTCACGCATGCGCATATTTCATTTCCGCATTATTACTATCGGAAATGATAGTAATAATGATAGGAAATGATATCAAAACTTTATTACTATCAAAGGAAATGATAGTAATAAAGTTTTTGCTACTATAACACGGTCGCAGAAACTGCCGTGTGACCGCAAGTGGGGCTGCACCGGTGCTAACACGCTTCTCTCTAGTAAGCAGGGTTGTGACGTGTGAACGCTCCACAAAATTTACACCGGTGTAAGATATATCGCAACAAAATACATCGGTGCAGCATCGATGCAAATATGTGCCGTGTGAACAGGGCTATTGACACCCACCTCTGTTCAGTGATGGTATTTCCAGGTTGACAAAAATGAACAATCCTCTCTGGCTAAGATGTCTGCCAGTTCTCTGGAAGTCCTCTCATACTCCCGCACCAGTCGAAGGGATCTCATCCCAAAGTGTGTAGAAACATATCTGTGAAGATTCTCAGACTACATCCACACGACAACGGCAACGAGATTTTTTTTTTTTTAATATCGCGTCCACATGGGCAACGGATCAATAAAATTTCAGGTACATATGGCAACGCAACGCTTGCTGAAAACACATGCCACACCACTACGTGCGCTGTAAGACGGTCCCATCGGAAACACCAGAACAATAGAAGAAGTAGGACGCATGCGCATAAACCCCTTCTTCTGTAGCATTAGCCACATAAAGTTTTGATTATTAATCAGTAGCGTAAAATGAAAGTCGCGGAAAGAGGAATGAATGGGGGTAGATGGAAGCCGGTACGCCAACATTCTGATATCCTCCAGAATTCTTTAATGGCCCGGAATAAATTGAATGCTACACGTTGATGGGTTACTTTGTTCTTCTACGCCCTTTTTGAGGAATGTATTGTCGGCAGGGGCATATCACCCGCGGGGGATGCATGTTTCATCCCCCCCACTTTTGTTGAAACACAATTTCATCCCCCGCACTTTTGTCAGATTGAAATGACATCATTATGAAAATTATACAGCTACTATAAAATGTGTAACAAGGAAGTAAACTATTGCCATAACGTTAGACAAAAAACAGCCACGCAACGGACTCAAAACAGTTTTTCTCACCCGACTAATCAGCAGTTACGTGAATATAATAGCCAGTTTGCATAGCGTGCCGAAAGCGCTCAATAATACAGTATCTGTCTGCAGAGCTGCAGAGCCAACACCAGTTTTACCGCTGATTCACCGTTCCAGGTTTGACGTCGCATGCGGTGCTTACTGTGCCTGGCTCTGCGGCTCTGCACACAGACCCTTCTCAAAGCGCTTGCGATGCCATCGTTCAAACAGTTGTCCCAGGTGCCATGCCCTAAAAGATTGTATTAATAGTAGTTACTAGTTGTAAAGTCAGTTGAGGCAAGTTTTTTATTACGAGTGTGTGTGTTTGTACCAAGTCTACTTTTCATGCATTATAACTGCTTATCACTTTTTAGAAGAGTTTTTTAATTGAGATTTAAAGGCATTTCAAATCAAATGAATGTTCAATAATTGTTGTACAGTAATGTTATTTGGCCATTAAGTGTTTGTTGTATGTGTAGTCTATTGCATCATTTTCAAATTTTATGCATTAAACCTGATGTAATGCATGAGGCAAACAAGTTTTGTACACGAGTTTGAATAATTAAAGACATTAAAAGCAGGAACTGCCCCGTCTTATTTGAATGCTATACTAAAGAGGTCCTTCCAGGATGCTGCGCTTCTCCAACATGAACTGATCAGCCATGCCTCCTGCTCACACAAAGCGATCCCAGTCCAAACTGTTATGCATGATGGTGTATGATCTATACACTGTGTATGACTTCTTGGGCTATATGAAGTTTTTGGTTTTGTTTATATCAGTGTATACCAGTGTAGGCAGCAATACTGACATCTCTGTTATAGAACAGTATCCTGTTACCTAGAATTATCACTCAATACTTTTTGCCTTCACTTACTGAATAATTACATAGCCCTGGCAGTAACAACACCAAAACCCAACATGATAGATCTCTGCATGAAATGCAGAACTTGGCTGGAGTCAACTGGATTTATAGGCTTTCTGCTGTCCTCCCTTTCATTTGCATCCATGGACCATGGGTATGAAAAAGTTCCATATCGGTCATTGACAGTACATCACAGTGTACACGCCAGGGTGTATATAGCCATAAACCGATTTCTAATGATATGGCTTCCCCATTCCAGAACACCCCCACTTTTGGAAAGCTTGATACGCCCCTGATTGTCGGACTTAAATCAACATCTGAAGAGGTGAGATCGCTCCTTTTTTTCCCTATTTTTGCTGGCGGGATTGTTTTTGTTTTTGGAAAGCGCACGGGTGGTGCGCGGTTTTGGTTATACTGCTTCCACAGTGTTTGGACTAAAGACTCTGCCCTAAGGGCTATTCTCTCACTCTCTCTCTCTCTCTTGCTCTCTCTCTCTCTCTCTCTCTCACTTTGCACCATTACACAATAAATATTCACAGTGAAAATATTTTGTAAACGCGTTTCATGAACCAAGTTATAGGATTTGTTGACAACTCGCATCGAGTTCGTTACACTTCTACCCGGCGTGAAGCACTGACAGTCATGTGGTTGTGACGTCATCATAAACAAATCCATTCTACTCATCCAGACGACTTCGCAACGGCGCCGTTGCCAGATTTTTTCACTCTGGAACCCGGACTCAAAAGATTTCGTTTTGGGGCACCCAAAACGCCGGTGCCGCGTGGACGCCAGGCCGAAATGATAAATAATTTTATCAGATTCACCTGAATCCGTTGCCGTGTGGACAGGGCCTCAGTCATCCAGGTACATAGTAATCTGTGGTTGGTAGAAGAGAGCAACTGGACTTGCTTGAAGATTCTTGAAAACATTTCGCCTCTCATCCAAAAGGCTTCCTCAGTTCTGTCTGTCTGTCGTTTTCAAGAATCTTCAAGCAAGTCCAGTTGCTCTCTTCTACCAACCACAGATTACTGGGTGATTCTCATGAAGCTGCAGTGAACATGTCCAGGACGCATTTTCCAAAATCAATACTTAATTCACATAAACTCTGATATTTTGTGTAAAGAAAATAGGGAGCACTGTATGGACAAATTGTTTTCATCATCATATAAACTAATTTTTATATCAATTAAACAAAAAATCTATGGAAATTCTCATTACCGTTATGTGTCCGCATCCCTTTTTTTAATGTTTACTTTAAATCATATAAAAATTCCTAATTATATAAAAAAATACAGTGTAAAGTTATTTTAAAACATCTATATTTATGCATAATATTAATATTTTTTGTGTTGAACAAAAAAAAGGTACTTGATTTTAAACAAAATAACTGTGTCCGCACCAAATGTTTCTCATTACCGTTTCATGATTTCACCCCCCTATAAAAAGTACACCGTGCCTTTAAATTGATCAGCTATCCCATGATGCATCACTTCAGATACAAGATTCAAAATGGAGACAAGGTCAGTTGCTCACTCTTCTCTTACTTTGTGATATTTATGTTAATGTTGCTAAATCTGTCCTCAGTTACACTGTCTATTATCATTACCATTATGATTTAATACTCATTACTTTTAAAAATAAAAAAACCATATTATTTTATGATTATGATCACAATATAAGGCTTTAACATGTGGCAAAGTTATAGGTTGCTAGCATTTCAGGTTATTTGTGAAATTAGCCAAGAGTATCTCATTACCGTTACTCAATATTATAATTACCATGCACTGTGAGGGCAATAAATAAATGTCAAAAAAAAAAAGTAATTGTCATGGACTGTGCTGTTCATTTAATGGGATATTTTGTGGAAATATGAAATAAATTGTCAAAAAATGTTTTTAACTCATGATCTAGCTTCATCATTTACTGTAACAGTGATGAAAATTATTCTGGATCATGTAAGCCTCAAATAAGAATAAAATTCCATTAAAATATTTTTCCATTAAAAAAAGATCAACATAGTAAAGTTCACACTCTATTTTAGGCTCTCAACTTGAAAAAATACTGAAATGAGGTGAAAAACTTTATGTTAATGTAAACATAAGTCTTCATGAGAATCACCCTGTGTACCTGGATGAGTGCTTACGAAAATCTACCACAGTTTACTATGGTTTTACCATGGTTTTTATGTAGTAACCATGATTCTACCATGGTATCTCATGGTTATTCTAAGTACTATGAACCAACCATAGTATTACTATGGTTCATCCATGGTAGTAACCATGGATCTACTATGGTATTTCATGGTGATTCTAAGTACTATGAACCAACCATAGCATTACTGTGGTTTATCCATAGTACTGCAGTAGCTGTGGTAGCATCATAGTTGTATGTGTAATAGGTCATAGTAACTATGAAATTAGTTTAAAAAGGGATAGTATGGTTTTTAAAAGGATGCACTAACTGTAGTATTACCATGCTTTCGTCCAACAGTCAACGCTGTAGAGAAGGATCTCGATTAACAGCCCAGATACATTAACATTTACTTAGAACCTAAAAATTTAAGTGAACATTGGGGTAAAATGCACCATGGTTTTCATGGTTACCCAAAAAACCATGAATAACTATAAACCATGGTAAAACCATGGTTAGTTTTCGTGATTCCTAATTCTATTTCAAAATGTTGCTTTCCACATATTTTTTAATCTTTATTGCCACAATAGAAAGAGCAGGGTGAGAGAGGAGACAGTGGACCAGAGGCCAACAGGGATAATTATGCAGGGTCACAGGTGAGAAGAGAATATAACTAGCTATGTCACTACTACTATTCTTAATTCTATTTATACATTTTACTTTATAGATTTAGATAGTAGATCATTTTAAAGAACTAAAGTCGGTTCCGGGTGGCACGGTGGTGTAGTGGTTAGCGCTGTCGCCTCACAGCAAGAAGGTCCGGGTTCGAGCCCCGTGGCCGGTGAGGGCCTTTCTGTGCGGAGTTTGCATGTTCTCCCCGTGTCCGCGTGGGTTTCCTCCGGGTGCTCCGGTTTCCCCCACAGTCCAAAGACATGCAGGTTAGGTTAACTGGTGACTCTAAATTGACCGTAGGTGTGAGTGTGAATGGTTGTGTATGTGTCAGCCCTGTGATGACCTGGCGACTTGTCCAGGGTGTACCCCGCCTTTCGCCCGTAGTCAGCTGGGATAGGCTCTAGCTGGCCTGCGACCCTGTAGAAGGACAAAGCGGCTAGAGATAATGAGATGAGATGAGAAAGTCGGTTCCCCGGTGCTGTGCTGTTTGTGGTGATGTGGTTCTTTAGCTGCTAAGGAGAGGTGCAGTTGAATGTGAGAGGATGATAAATCACTCAGTAGACCTCTGAATAATTTGTCCCCCTCACTTCTCCAGTGGGCGGCACGGTGGTGTAATGGTTAGCGCTGTCGCCTCACAGCAAGAAGGTCCGGGTTCGAGCCCCGTGGCCGGCGAGGGCCTTTCTGTGTGGAGTTTGCATGTTCTCCCCGTGTCTGCGTGGGTTTCCTCCGGGTGCTCCGGTTTCCCCCACAGTCCACAGACATGCAGGTTAGGTTAACTGGTGACTCTAAATTGAGCGTAGGTGTGAATGTGAGTGTGAATGGTTGTCTGTGTCTATGTGTCAGCCCTGTGATGACCTGGCGACTTGTCCAGGGTGTACCCCGCCTTTCGCCCGTAGTCAGCTGGGATAGGCTCCAGCTTGCCTGCGACCCTGTAGAACAGGATAAAGCGGCTAGAGATAATGAGATGAGATGAGAATGAGACTTCTCCGGTGATGCTGCGCGTGCGCGTGCGCGCATCCACAGGAGATAAAGCGGAAACCTGATTGCCGAGCGCTTCTGCTCCACCCGCTGGCGCGCGCCGCCTTTTCAGCGGAAACACTCACACGTGCACGCACGCGCTCCGAGCAGACAGCGCGCGCGCTGAGCAGCAGACAGCAGCGGCACGTGGACTTGATGCCCCGCTCGGGCTGCTCCCGCAGGGAAGCCGAATGGTGTGAGGGTCGAGGCGCCCTGAAGAGGCGGCCATGTTGGTGCTCAGGGTTCTGGCCGGGTTCTGCCTGTGCAGCGCGGCCGCCTCTGGATACGGAAGATGGACGAAGAACTTTCGCACCAACTCAAATGAAGTGGACAAACCCGGCTCTCAGCCGCACATCATTTTCGTTATGGTGGACGATCAGGGTTACAGGGACGTGGGATATCACGGGTCCGAGATCAAGACCCCGACACTGGACTGGCTGGCGGCGAACGGAGTGAAACTGGAGAATTATTACGTGCAGCCGCTGTGCAGCCCATCCCGCAGTCAGCTCATGACCGGCAGGTGAGCATGTGTTCCAGCCCCTCAATCAGCCTGCATGCACATCCTGACCCGCTGTGCCTTATTCATCTCATCTCATCTCATTATCTGTAGCCGCTTTATCCTGTTCCGAAAGGCGGGGTACACCCTGGACAAGTTGCCAGGTCATCACAGGGCTGACACATAGACACAGACAACCATTCACACTCACATTCACACCTACGGTCAATTTAGAGTCACCAGTTAACCTAACCTGCATGTCTTTGGACTGTGGGGGAAACCGGAGCACCCGGAGGAAACCCACGCGGACACGGGGAGAACATGCAAACTCCACACAGAAAGGCCCTCGCCGGCCCCGGGGCTCGAACCTGGACCTTCTTGCTGTGAGGTGACAGCGCTAACCACTACACCACCGTGCCACCCATTATTATTATTATTATGCATAATAATAGTCCTAATAATAAGCACGGTGGTGTAGCAGTTAGCGCTGTCGCCTCACAGCAAGAAGGTTCTGGGTTCGAGCCGGCGAGGGCCTTTCTGTGTGGAGTTTGCATGTTCTCCCCGTGTCCGCATGGGTTTCCTCCACAGTCCAAAGACATGCAGGTTAGGTTAACTGGTGGCTCTAAATTGACCGTAGGTGTGAATGTGAGTGTGAATGATCCAGCTTGCCTGCCAGAACAGGATAAGCAGCTACAGATAATGGATGGATGGATAATAACCAGTTTAGGGTGGCACAGTGGTGTAGTGGTTAGCGCTGTCGCCTCACAGCAAGAAGGTCCGGGTTCAAGCCCCGTGGCCGGCAAGGGCCTTTCTGTGCGGAGTTTGCATGTTCTCCCCGTGTCCGCGTGGGTTTCCTCCACAGTCCAAAGACATGCAGGTTAGGTTAACTGGTGACTCTAAATTGAGCGTAGGTGTGAATGTGAGTGTGAATGGTTGTCTGTATCTATGTGTCAGCCCTGTGATGACCTGGCGGCTTGTCCAGGGTGTACCCCGCCTTTCGCCCGTAGTCAGCTGGGATAGGCTCCAGCTTGCCTGCAGTACAGGTTAGGCGGCTACAGATGATGGATGGATGGATGTACAAACCCAGTAGCTGGGTATTTTACCAAATCTGGAAACCCACACAGACATGGCGAGAACATGCAAACTCCACACAGAAAGGCCCCCGTCGGTCATGAGGTTCGATCCCAGAACCTTTTTGCTGTGAGGCAACAGTGCTTACTACTGCGCCACCAAATCCACATTAAATTGTGTACATTTCACAATAAAGTCCTAATTTCTGCACTATAGGACTGAAATTGACACTAAAGTGTGCATATTTTACAGCAAAGACATACTTTCTGCCCCATAAGACTGAAATATACACTATATAAATATAATAAGCATGTATCTTTTACATTAAAACTCTTGCGTTTACACTGAAGTGCTAAAATCATCAAGAACTCTGAAATAAATTCTGAGCAGAAGCATGTACATGTTGTACCAAAGCGCTGCAGTCTGTTTCACTGACGGCTCACATATCAGCCATGGGTAACGCTACACGTGTTGTTCATTTCCACACAATCTACATAAATGCTGTCAAGCATTCTATTATAATGAACTCATTTCAGATTACATCTTCAAGCCTGCATTCAGGATATCAGTGTTCCACAATATGCCACAATATGAATCATACAAAACCCCATGCACAAGCCTTGATGTTACATTTTTATTACCCTAGATAATGTCTGTCGTCAGATACTGTACAGACACTGTCGTAGACATTTATAGTAAAATACTGCATCCTAATGGAAATCACCCCAACTGTTCACTCATTGCGCAATGCACATTTCCAAGCTCGGATGCCTTCAGGTCAAATCCATTCATTAATGAATAAGGAATAAAACATGTCCGACTGTGCTGTTGTAGGAAAATAATCCACCAGGGGGTGGTGTTATTTTGGACTGAAGTCGATTATTTTCCTGTACTAGCATGGGGTGTTTTATTCCTCTCATACCACAGCAATTTGCCAACTCATTCATTCCCATCTCATTATCTCTAGCCGCTTTATCCTATTCTACAGGGTCGCAGGCAAGCTGGAGCCTATCCCAGCTGACTACGGGCGAGAGGCGGGGTACACCCTGGACAAGTCGCCAGGTCATCACAGGGCTGACACATAGACACAGACAACCATTCACACTCACATTCACACCTACGCTCAATTTAGAGTCACCAGTTAACCTAACCTGCATGTCTTTGGACTGTGGGGGAAACCGGAGCACCCGGAGGAAACCCACGCGGACACGGGGAGAACATGCAAACTCCGCACAGAAAGGCCCTCGCCGGCCACGGGGCTCAAACCTGGACCTTCTTGCTGTGAGGCGACAGCGTTAACCACTACACCACCGTGCCGCCCCAATTTGCCAACTCTTACACTTTTTATTTATTTATACAGTAAACATAGATGGGCGGAACCAGTGTTGGGCACGTTACTTTCAAAAAGTAATTAGTTATAGTTACTAGTTACTTTTCCCAAAAAGTAACTGAGTTAGTAACGGAGTTACTTTGTCATAAAAGTAACTAATTACCAGGGAAAGTAATTATTCCGTTACATTTTGTTCCCCCTCAAAAAAATCTAATTAAATTGGTGTAATCATAATAAAAGTGAATGTTAAATGTGTTTAATGACTGAAATGGACACTTAACAGAACCAATTAGTAATGTCATCTACACTATATTAATATTTTTGTGGGACAATGTGAGATAATGCATCTATCAAATGTAATATATTTTTGTAGTTATTAAAATTATATTACTAATTACTGGCCACTGACGAGGACAAACGCTTTGTTCCTCGACATAATGTGCATTGCACGTAAACACTCTTGCCTTTTATTTCAAGTAATGAAAAGTAATGGCTGTATTTCCAATGTGAAAGCGCAGTGCTGGGCTGACCGCTCGCCATCGCTGGGTCTTCTGATTGAAAGAGCGTGCAGTAGTGCAGTAGGCGTGGCCTACCTACGTATGTTGTCCAAATCTACTCTGATTGGCTTACTGTGCCGTTGTCTCGCATCTCCCCGCCCCACACGAAAGCAGAGTAAAGAAAGGCTGAGCGAGCAGCGTGCCAGATGAGAACAGCTTTAATAAAGTAACGCATAGTATTTTATTGCAAGTAACGGGAACGGCGTTATAACAATGTAAAAAGTAATTAGTTAGATTACTCGTTACTAAAAAAAGTAACGCCGTTAGTAACTCCGTTTATTTGTAACGCCGTTATTCCCATCAGTGGGCGGAACGGTGGTGTCGTGGTCAGCACTGTCGCCTCACAGCAATGAAGTTTGAGATGAAGTTTATCTTCTCATGTTGAAAAACTCACACTTTTCATACAAAATACATCACAGATCCAGGCCTAGAAATTCATATATTTTTTCACCAGCCAGCCGGACTAGTTACCTTCCAAAGTAAGTCGCCAAACAGAAAATCAACCCGCCAAAATTTATTCATGTATGAATTTTACTTCTGTCAAAAATAACGCAAAAGAGAGTAGTTACCATTGTTCATGACTAATGTGCATTTATTTCAAGACCCGAGTATTTTGATACTGTGGTTAAATACATAAATGAGAACAACACAGAGCACCATAATATAATATCAACAAATAATATATTGGAAAAAAAACTTGGCAACTTGGTGTACGAGTATTGAAAACAAATATACTTACTATCATGACTATAGCACCCAAAATATGTCCAACATGCTTTCTGTATTTAACCATTTATGAGAGAGAAAGCATTAGGAGCATCATATTGACTAGGAATCAACTTGAAAAAAATGAATTATTCCATAAAAATCGTATCGCAGCCGAGGCCTACCCTGCTCCCACGTTTGCTTGTAAGTCCTTTGTCGTTTCTCCTTCTCGTACTCTTTATCAGTGGCCTTTTACTCCTCTTCAGACCGAGGTCGCTTTGTCCCCGTCTCTGGCGGTTTCTGTACACCTTTCAGAAAATTCCACATCGCAACGTAGCTTTGGCAGATGTAGATGTAAACAACAACAACAAAAATGCGTGTTTAAACGGGCGATAATGTGGCCACATCTGTTGAATGTGATAACGTGATTACCACGATATTCAACGAGATGCGTTATATGCATGCGCAGTTGTGAAAAAACCGACAACCTGACTCGGACACGATATGATTCAGAATTCTTCGGTATTTTCCGTCCTGCCGATAAACACATCGATTAACACAGACATGGCACACGCTTAATATGTGGCGGCTTTAGTTGACGGTGTGTCTGAATCTTTGCTTCATATATATATATATATATATATATATATATATATATATATATATATATATATATATATTTTATTTTCAACTAGCCAGCCGGGCTGGTTAGTGACAGGAATTACCCGCCAAATGACAAATGAAGTCGCCTCGGGCGACCGGACCACCGCGAATTTCAAGCCGTGCATATCTGAGTGATGTATTTTCCCAATATTTCACTCAGATGATGTTATGACTAGATGCACATTGTCAAAATGGCGTACCGGTTCAAAATTTAAATTCTTTTGATTAATTTGTGGTGGCATGGTGGTGTAGTGGTTAGTGCTGTCGCCTCACAGCAAGAAGGTCCGGGTTCGAGCCCTGTGGCCGACGAGGGCCTTTCTGTATGGAGTTTGCATGTTCTCCCCGTGTCCGCGTGGGTTTCCTCCGGGTGCTCCGGTTTCCCCCACAGTCCAAAGACATGCAGGTTAGGTTAACTGGTGACTCTAAATTGACCGTAGGTGTGAATGTGAGTGTGAATGGTTGTCTGTGTCTATGTGTCAGCCCTGTGATGACCTGGCGACTTGTCCAGGGTGTACCCCGCCTTTCGCCCGTAGTCAGCTGGGATAGGCTCCAGCTTGCCTGCGACCCTGTAGAACAGGATAAAGCGGCTACAGATAACGAGATGAAATGAGATGATTAACTTGCATGTAGTGGTTAGCACTGTATCAGCTTTGCAATGACCTGGCGACTTGTCCAGGGTGTACCCCGCCTCTCGCCCATAGTCAGCTGGGATAGGCTCCAGCTTGCCCACAACCCTGCACAGGATAAGCAGCTACAGATAATGGATGGATAAACATAGGGATCAACAATGCTTATAACCATTTATCCTCACTCACCCATTTCAGTAATGATTTTATCTGAGAACACGCCGCATGAGGCAGAACCGCACCCTGTCTTTCACAGGGCACCATGCGCTCACATACATATTCACAATTACTGGCAGTTTATCTTTGCCAATTCACCGCTGGGGATGTTTTTAGGAAGTGGGAGGAAAACTGAGAACCACACGGATAAGATAAAATATACTTTATATCTAGGAGGGAGCATGCACAGAATCTCCACATAGACACATTAATGACATTTAGCAGACACTCTTATCCAGAGCAGCCTGGGAAGCAGTTGGGGTTTTGGTGATTGCTCAAGGGCACCTCAGCCATTTCTGCTGGTCTAGGGAATCAAACCAGCAACCTTTTGGTCCCAAAGCTGCTTCTCTAACCATAAGGCCATGACTTTCCACGGTAACCAAACACTATGACATTTATAATTACAATTAATTTAACGGAGTGTCCATGAATCAGGCTAGTTCTTGTTATCAGTTATGTTTGTAATGGTTATAAACCGTTCCCTCACCCTTTTCTCTCACAATCTCTCTTTTGAAGTTAATATACAGCTTGCCGTGTTACCAGTAAGTCCTGACTTACTGACCATTACAGCACACGAACACCCAAAGCTCTTTTCATAAATGTTAAATAAACGTCTCCTTACAGAAAGCTTCACTGTATCAACAAGGCTAGGTTTTTTTTTTCTTTATTAAATAACAAATCCGGGCAGCACGGTGGTGTAGTGGTTAGCACTGTCGCCTCACAGCAAGAAGGTCCAGGTTCGAGCCCCGTGGCCGGCGAGGGCCTTTCTGTGCAGAGTTTGCATGTTCTCCCCGTGTCCGCGTGGGTTTCCTCCGGGTGCTCCGGTTTCCCCCACAGTCCAAAGACATGCAGGTTAGGTTAACTGGTGACTCTAAATTGAGCGTAGGTGTGAATGTGAGTGTGAATGGTTGTCTGTGTCAATGTGTCAGCCCTGTGATGACCTGGCGACTTGTCCAGGGTGTACCCCGCCTTTCACCCGTAGTCAGCTGGGATAGACTCCAGCTTGCCTGCGACCCTGTAGAAGGATAAAGCGGCTAGAGATAATGAGATGAGATGAGATTAAATAACAAATCCGGGCGGCACGGCGGTGTAGTGGTTAGCGCTGTCGCCTCACAGCAAGAAAGTCCGGGTTCAAGCCCCGTGGCCGGCGAGGGCCTTTCTGTGTGGAGTTTGCATGTTCTCCCCGTGTCCGCGTGGGTTTCCTCTGGGTGCTCCGGTTTCCCCCACAGTCCAAAGACATGCAGGTTAGGTTAACTGGTGACTCTAAATTGACCGTAGGTGTGAATGTGAGTGTGAATGGTTGTCTGTGTCTATGTGTCAGCCCTGTGATGACCTGGCGACTTGTCCAGGGTGTACCCCGCCTTTCGCCCGTAGTCAGCTGGGATAGGCTCCAGCTTACCTGCGACCCTCTAGAACAGGATAAAGCGGCTACAGATAATGAGATGAGAAATAACAAATCCTTTTTAGTCAATTAATGATTAGGCTTAGACTATGTGGAACAGCCTCCATACAAGTCTCTGTGGTTTAGTTCTTACGATAGAAATGATAATGTATTATAGCTGTCATCATTTGAATTATAGCTGGCACTATCGTCGGAGTTATGCTGTCCTCGAACGTTAATCAACACCTTCTGATCCATCAGATTTGAGAGTTCAGCAGCACTGTTTTATTTGAACAAACCCTTTAATGTTGAGTAGAATGGTTGAGTGAATTCCTTAAAGCGCTCCACAGGACGAGAAACTTGCCAGGCTCCTGCTTTGAAGGTCATGAAAGAGGCTCCACTTTCACACTCCTTAAGGACTACAGAATAAATACGAGCGTCTAGTGCCCATGTTGAAAGCTCTCGTGACTTTAATAAAGTCTCCTCTTAGAGAAAAGAATGTAAAGAGGCTGCCGGGTACAAGGTATTTGGAATAAGGGGTGCTATTGTTGGTGTGTGTTTGCTTTCTGCTCAGGAATATTTGAAGAGCTCTTTGCATCCTGAACTAACAAGCGAAGTCTTCATCTTATTTACGTGCATAATAAAGCAACGCAGAATGACTAGGAGGATAACCTGTGGCATTGGCATTAAAGCAAGGGCACCAGTCTCAGCAGGCAGATAAATGACATTGTGGGTAATGTAGGAAACCATTAACTGAAGTGAAAGTTTACCAACCTGTCAACGAAAGAAGTTTAAGCTACAAAAATGTCAACTCAGAATTTCTTTACAAAATAAATCTTTGATGCCATTGGCGATCACATTCATATAAAGACTAATAGCAAGTCATTCACTATGGAATTTTCCTTTAAGCCTTAAATCAAATGTTGTGAAATGTCTCGGCGTGTGATGTACGTTTGACTGGAATGAAAAGAGAGATGTATTTCATCAGAGGAGTTAGAGCCTCTTGTAGAGGGACGCAAGTGGATGTGGGATTAACATTTTTGTCTTATACTTGACCTAAATAATAATGTGCTTGTAGATCTGACATGGCTGATGTTGGGGGGAAAAAATGCTGAAATGCCTAAGATGGTCTTTCACCTTGTGTGACGAAGAACCAGAGGCTGCAAGGAAGTGTGTGTCAGAAATCAGATTATGACGGCCAAATGAGTCTCATCTCATCTCATTATCTCTAGCCGCTTTATCCTGTTCTACAGGGTCGCAGGCAAGCTGGAGCCTATCCCAGCTGACTACGGGCGAGAGGCGGGGTACACCCTGGACAAGTCGCCAGGTCATCACAGGGCTGACACATAGACACAGACAACCATTCACACTCACATTCACACCTACGCTCAATTTAGAGTCACCAGTTAACCTAACCTGCATGTCTTTGGACTGTGGGGGAAACCGGAGCACCCGGAGGAAACCCACGCGGACACGGGGAGAACATGCAAACTCCACACAGAAAGGCCCTCGCCAGCCACGGGGCTCGAACCCGGACCTTCTTGCTGTGAGGCGACAGTGCTAACCACTACACCACCGTGCTGCCCGGATTTGTTATTTAATAAAGAAAAAAAAAAACCTAGCCTTGTTGATACAGTGAAGCTTTCTGTAAGGAAACGTTTATTTAACATTTATGAAAAGAGTTTTGGGTGTTCGTGTGCTGTAATGGTCAGTAAGTCAGGACTTACTGGTAACACGGCAAGCTGTATATTAACTTCAAAAGAGAGATTGTGAGAGAAAAGGGTGAGGGAACGGTTTATAACCATTACAAACATAACTGATAACAAGAACTAGCCTGATTCATGGACACTCCGTTAAATTAATTGTAATTATAAATGTCATAGTGTTTGGTTACCGTGGAAAGCCATGGCCTTATGGTTAGAGAAGCAGCTTTGGGACCAAAAGGTTGCTGGTTTGATTCCCTAGACCAGCAGAAATGGCTGAGGTGCCCTTGAGCAATCACCAAAACCCCAACTGCTTCCCAGGCTGCTCTGGATAAGAGTGTCTGCTAAATGTCATTAATGTGTCTATGTGGAGATTCTGTGCATGCTCCCTCCTAGATATAAAGTATATTTTATCTTATCCATGTGGTTCTCAGTTTTCCTCCCACTTCCTAAAAACATCCCCAGCGGTGAATTGGCAAAGATAAACTGCCAGTAATTGTGAATATGTATGTGAGCGCATGGTGCCCTGTGAAAGACAGGGTGCGGTTCTGCCTCATGCGGCGTGTTCTCAGATAAAATCATTACTGAAATGGGTGAGTGAGGATAAATGGTTATAAGCATTGTTGATCCCTATGTTTATCCATCCATTATCTGTAGCTGCTTATCCTGTGCAGGGTTGTGGGCAAGCTGGAGCCTATCCCAGCTGACTATGGGCGAGAGGCGGGGTACACCCTGGACAAGTCGCCAGATCATTGCAAAGCTGATACAGTGCTAACCACTACATGCAAGTTAATCATCTCATTTCATCTCGTTATCTCTAGCCGCTTTATCCTGTTCTACAGGGTCGCAGGCAAGCTGGAGCCTATCCCAGCTGACTACGGGCGAGAGGCGGGGTACACCCTGGACAAGTCGCCAGGTCATCACAGGGCTGACACATAGACACAGACAACCATTCACACTCACATTCACACCTACGCTCAATTTAGAGTCACCAGTTAACCTAACCTGCATGTCTTTGGACTGTGGGGGAAACCGGAGCACCCGGAGGAAACCCACGCGGACATGGGGAGAACATGCAAACTCCGCACAGAAAGGCCCTCGTCGGCCACGGGGCTCGAACCCGGACCTTCTTGCTGTGAGGCGACAGCGCTAACCACTACACCACCATGCCGCCGAGGGCCTTTCTGTGCAGAGTTTGCATGTTGCTTTAATCTTGGTGATTAATGTACATATTGATTAGCGGTTTAAATTTCTGTCATAATTAAGTGATGATTAATTGAACTAGACTATGTACAGTGGCCAAAAAACAAACAAGAGAATGCTCTTCACATGACTTCCTATTTTAGCCAAGTCCACCTGCCCATGCCACACAAAATATAGGTTTGTTCATATCCTATGAGAACTTCTGATTTTGTGTAAATTTACTAACACCAACCTCAACTGATCAGCTTAAAAAGTGTACGACTGGCGATGAGTTACTCTCATTTTATATACATGAATTACCTTGTCAGTTATACACTATATGTCCAAAAGTTCCGTATGTAGACGCCTGACCATCACGCCCATATGTGGACATTCTCCCAATTGTTCCCACAAAGTTGTAAGCAAACAGTTGCCTAGAATGTGTTTATCTACAGCAGTGGCGAACTGTTACTATTAGAGCTGGGACTTCAGCTCAGCCAAAGCTTAGCCAGACACCAAAAAAGCAACAGGGCAAAGGGTTTTGCAAGGGATTAGCGCCAGGCTGCCAGGTCGCTCCGTTGTGTGTAGTTGTTGATATTGATTTTAAAAATACCTAAGAAATTACACAGGGAAACGAACACTTAAGTCAGAGTGAAAAATACTGTAGCGAGCGAGTGAGCATGGGAGAAGAGTCTGGAGACAGAAATCTTAGTTTCTCGGTCATTAGCCTGTACTACTTGCTCTCAATAGCACTGGCTTGACTGCTTTATTAGCATTTGCTAACACTACTGATGAACACTACACCGGCTGGAAGGTGACTTCACTGCTGCGCTGACGGTGCCGACTCGCGGTTAAGCTCACGTTGGTCTTCGAGAAGGCCGAGGGTGATAAATTTTTGGTCCCTCTCACTATGAATCAAAATCTGATTGGTTAATTCATCCATCACCTCCTACATAAACATACACTGCCATGGCCTTCTGTCCCGGCAGTGACGTCGTAACCAACCAGTGACGTCGTAACTCTTCTCAGGATAGACAGCAAACAAAATCTCATTGGATAACTCGATTTTAATGTTTTCAGGACAGTAACCCTTTCATTTCTGAAGCAAATTTGATAGAAAATGAGGCAAAATTAGAAAAGAATAATTGTAATGAAATTATGAACGAATGAAATCAATGAACAAATGAAACAAATAAAATATAACATTTGAAATGCTGATCTGTTTGGGCCTTCTCTGAAGGTCTAGAAGGCCGTGACGGTTCCCCTCTGATTATAAGAGAAGAACATACCAACGGACATCAAAAAACTGGAAAAGAGTGTGCATGTATCATTTTTATAATTTTGTATGTAAATATGTATAATTTTTTTCGTGGTATATCAGATATATTCCATTCAGCTAGCATGATATTGAACGAGTCGAAGACGAGTATATATCTGAGAATATATCTGATATACAACTCCACTCCAGCCAATATTATTTGAATGTCAAATGTTCCCCAGTTTTCTCAGGCCACCAAACATGCAATGGGAATGTGAAAAGATCAAAGACTGAAGAAAACTCAGTGGCTCAGTTCCATGTGTGGTCAATAGTGTATCAGTCTGGCCGAGGGTGATAAATTTTTGGTCCCTTTCACTATAACTCAAAATCTGATTGGTTAATTCATTTGTCACTTCCTACATAAATATACACTGCCATGGCCTTCTGTCCCGGCAATGAAGTCCTAACCAATGAGTGAGCCGGCTCTAAACTCTTCTCAGGATAGAGACAACAAACAAACAAAAATCTCATTGCATAACTCGATTTTAATGTTTCCAGGACAGTAACCCTTTCATTTCTGAAGCAAATTTGATAGAAAATGAAGCCAAATTAAAATTATAAGAGAATAATTATAATGAATGAAATCAATTAAATATAACATTTGAAATGCTGATATGTTCTAGGCCTTCAGAGAAAGCCCAAAGGCCCTGATGGTTCCCCTCTGATATAAAGTAGCATTAAGAGAACCCTTTACTGGAACTAAGGGGCCCAATCATGTTCCATGAAGACATGGTTTGCCAAGGTTGAAGTGGAAGAACTGCAGAGAGCCCTGACCTCAACCCCACTGAACACCTTTGGGATGAAATGGAACGCCAACTACACGTCAGGTCTCCTCAGTGCCTGATGTTATAGTGGCAAAGGAAGGGGGGGGCACTAAATCCATATGGTTTTGGAGTGGGATGTGCAACAAACACAAGGGTATCAGGGCTCGAAATTCATATTTTTTTTTTCACCAGCCAGCCGGACTAGTTACCTTCCAAAGTAACTCGCCAAACAGAAAATCAACTTGCCAAAATTTGTTCATGTATGAATTTTACTTCTGTCAAGAGAGTAGTTACCATTGTTCATGACTAATGTGCATTTATTTCAAGACCCGAGTATTTTGATACTGTTTTTTTTGCACACTTTACAAATTGGCATTTGCTGTTCCACGTCCTCCTCGCGATATCCAAAAAAATGCCAGATGACTGACCCCTTACTAGTTCTTTTAGGAACCAATTCGTCCGCTTCCATTTTTAATTTGTCACTGAAATTGACAGAGCTTACGCGGTAGCCTATGCAGCACCAGTGATTGCACGAACTGAGTGAGCGCTGTAAACCGAAACTAGGAAATCTTCCCGCAAGTTCCTTTCAGCACCTAGATGTTGCCCGGGATTGGTTGGCGAGTGTGTGACGTTAATGTTTTTTTTTTTTTTTTACCCTTAGGCAGCCTGAGGGACAGGGAGAAAACCACCGGAAAAGGTTTTAAACAAACGCAACAAACACGAAACAAACGCAAGTCGGCAGATGACCATAAAATACTCGATAGTTACGATATAATAACGTAATTATCGTTACGTTATATGTATCTACGTTATGTAACATAGATACATATAATAATATAATAATATATATATATATATATATATATATATATATATATATATCTCACACAGAATTTTTGGAGATATATCGAGTATATTCGATATATTGCACAGCCCTAGTCTGAATTTTCTTTCAGCACCTAGATGTCGCCCGGGATTGGTTGGTGAGTGTGTGACGTTATTGTTTTTTTTTTACCCTTAGGCAGCCTCTCACGTTACTGCCTGAGGGACAGGGAGAAAACCACCGGAAAAGGTTTTAAACAAACGCAACGAACACGAATAATTACATGTATCTCACACACAATTTTCGGAGATATATCGAGTATATTCGATATATCGCACAGCCCTAGTCTGAATTTTCGCTTCATATATATTTTTTATTTTCAACTAGCCAGTCGGGCTGCCTAGTAACATGAATTACCCGCCAAATGACAAATTAAGTCGCCTCGGGCGACCGGACCACCGCAAGTTTCGAGCCCTGGGTATGTTGGTCAGATCTCCACATACTTTTGTCCATATAGTGTATCATATTTATTTCAATTACACACACACATTTTGTGAGATTCCGGTTTTGTCATTTATTTAGAGAACACAATAAAAAATTCCATAAATTAAGATAAATAATACTAGCTATTCGATTAGGACAGTGGTTCTCAACCGGGGGGGCGTGCCCCCCTGGTGGGGCGCGGAGGTACTCCAGGGGGGTCGCGAGTAGGCTTCATGTATGGAGGAAAAAAAAAATCTGGGGCTAACAGGCTATAGTAGCTAAGCAGATGCAACACATTTACCCATGTCAAAATGCAGGACATTGGACTATTACATACAAATCAATACTATTATAAAATCTATCATCAATCTATCATAAAATCTTGTGTGTAGGTTATTTTAAGCCCGTGACGCGAACATGACGCAACGTCACGTGAGTGAGTCTGCATACCGTGGCCACCGTGTGAGTGCTTGCCACACACACACTAGTCTGGTTTCTTGCCGAGTTAACTCGTGCCGACTCTCGCTAGTCTACTATCATCAATCCATCGATACAGCGCAAAACCCAAACAGTCTTTTTAAAGACTACTACCCCACACTGTATTTTTGCTTTCCCCATTTCAGCTCTACCCAAATAATTTGTTGTTTTTGTTGTTTTCTTACTGCTAGTCTACTATGGATAATGCTACTACTGCTGCTACTGCTACTACTACTACTACTACTACTAATAATAATAATAATAATCTAGCCCAGGGCTATCTATCTATCTATCTATCTATCTATCTATCTATCTATCTATCTATCTATCTATCTATCTATCTATCTATCTATCTATCTATCTATCTATCGGTCGATATAAGGTGCTGTAGGTCGGGTGGCGTCACTGCGGGTGAGTGTGTTTGGGGGGGGGATGGGGGCGGGGCGAGAAGAGGGGCCCCCAACTGCAATGAACCAGATTTGGTGGGGCCCAGGTTGCAAAAGGTTGAGAACCCCTGGATTAGGACAAAAGAAATGCCACAGTATAAAAGGGTGGTGGGTGTGGTAGCTGATGTGATACACTGGTTGTACTGCAACCAGTACAACCAGTGTATCACACTGACAGTAAGAGGTGCTCCTTTGCCATTAAGTCAAAACATGGGGATCATTTCTACATGTTTCAAAATAGTATCTACTGGAACCGTTTGACTAGCTTTACTTACGCTAGCGGAACGAGTGCTGTGCGCCTTAAAGTTAGCAGTGTTTATGCCACTTAAGTCAAGAAGTGTTTTAATCCATCGACCTACTGTGCTGGTTCCAACTGGTGAAAAAGGCTTAACATACAAAAGCAACAGTTTTGTGTGTCCAGTAGGGGTGAGCAAAAATATCGATACGGCGATATATCACGATACTTTGTCTTCCGATTCAATATCGATACTCAAAATTTGAATATCGATATTTTTTCAAATAATAAATGTTTCAGATGGGTTGTAAATCCAGTACGACTTCCGCTCCGCAAGGTGTCGCTGTGCCGCTACCTCACTGCAAGGCACTCTTCGTCTTCTCTTTTTTTCCCGGTGGTTGCAGTGAGGAAAAAAAACAAGCAAGCATGGCTGTTAACGTAAACCTAGGGACGCCACCGAACTTTAAGGCAGATGTTTGGAGGCACTTTGGATTCCAAAGGAAAGGAGAAAAAAAAACAGTGAGCCGGACAAAGAGTACGCACTCTGCGAAACCTGTTTCGCTCCAATTAGATATTCAGTTTCTACTGCAGGTGACATAATCAGCTCTCAGAGGAGCTGTCTCACCTCTGAGCATGCTGACCAGTTGCTCTTCCTGAAGAAGAACATGCAGTTTTGTAATGTGTGCTCACAGTACAGGTTTGGATCAAACTTTACACAAGTACTAAGTTAAAAAGTTAAAGTCCTTCCCACACCTTACAGTACCTGGTATTCCTAGGCAGTCTCCCACTCAAGTACTAACCAGGCCCAACTCTGTATGGTGGCGCATCGGGCGGCGCCGATCTCCGTTTCCATAGCCCTCGGCCTCTCGCCTATTACATAGCTAGGGTTACAGTGGGGGGCTAGTCCTCTGGTAACCACGAGAGTTTAACTCCCCATGCACATCTGTATTGCAGCGTGCCTTGCCAGATGGTACCATTTTTTTATGATGGTCTTTGGTATGACCCGACCGTGAATAGAACTCACGATCTCCCAATCGAGAGGCAGACACGCTACCACTAGGCCACTAGTCGGTACGCAAGTACTTAGCACAAGTTAAATGTTCTCTGGTATATGTTCTCAAGTTTACAAAGAACAAATTGATATTAGTGTTAGCACTGAAATGTATGTGCAGTCTGCAGTGCAAGTTTTAAGTTTTCATAAAACAATTTGATTCTGCTTGTTAAGCAGCACTGATGTGTCCATGCTTACAGAAAAGTTGATAATACTAGCACAGAAATGGGAATTTTCTGTATGTTGTAGTGAAGCAACTCTTGGTTTTGCCAGCAGTGGAATAGAGACAAATGTATGTCTGGCAAGAGTGTGTAGTTATGTATGTGAAATGTAATTTTACAGTGGTCAATAAATTCTGATTTTCTTCAGTGACACAGATATTGTGATGTGGTTGAAATTTCTTGCAATATATCGATTATCGCTGTACTGTGATATTGTTATCGTGAGCAAAATATCGCCATCGTATCGTGAGGTATCTGGTGATACCCAGCCCTAGTGTCCAGGCTGACGATGTAACAAAGTTCGCTGAAGATAATGTTCTAGTGTCGTATAAACACACAATTCCTGTTCCTGATATTTTATTACGTAGAAGGAATCAAATGTATTTCCTGGTCTACTCTGCTTCATGTGCTCCGTTAGTTGGAATAAATAATAATTCTGTGTTTTCTTCATGCATTCAATATCCAAATGAACTAAAGTTTGACATCTCTGTCCTGAGGTATGGGCAAGAAGGCCCACTAACTTTAACGTAAGTTCTTTTAATGAAAGCTTGTCCAAAGGGTATAATAACTTCATATAATCTAACACAACGTCAACATCCCATGTTTCAGAGTACCTGGGTAAAGGTTTTCGACAATTGAAAACACCCCTGAAATAACGAACAATAAATAGATGATTGGCCACAGTATAACAAGTTCCAGATAAGGGTGTGCCCATTAAATAATTAGATAAAGCTGAACGCGCTGTGTTCATAGTGGAATATTGGCATTTATTAGCATACATGCAGATGCAAAGAAAATTCAAAGCCCATTCCGTATATCCGTGTTGAATCATTCAAGAGAGAACTGTGATCTTAATAAATCACTTATTTATTTTTCTGTCCTTGATGAAATGATGACATGACTGTATCGCATGGTATTGATTTTATGATAACATTCTGCAACGTGCTTGCAATTTTCTCAGTTTCACTACAGTGGAAATTCAATACATTAATTCAGTAACTCGACACTTTCAAAAGAGCAAAATGCTTGCATGGGGTGGCACGGTGGTGTAGTGGTTAGCGCTGTCACCTCACAGCAAGAAGGTCCGGGTTCGAGCCCCGTGGCCGGCGAGGGCCTTTCTGTGTGGAGTTTGCATGTTCTCCCCGTGTCCGCGTGGGTTTCCTCCGGGTGCTCCGGTTTCCCCCACAGTCCAAAGACATGCAGGTTAGGTTAACTGGTGACTCTAAATTGACTGTAGGTATGAGTGTGAATGGTTGTCTATGCCCATGTTTACATTAGACCGTATCAGCGGATCATCAGATTAACATTTTTAAAACGAATAGTGTGCACACAGCAACACCAATACACGGATACGCTCGGCTCCGCAGGCATCCTGCGCTCCAAATCACTCCGCCCTGAACAGCGAGTGCCCTCTGGAGGGTGCGCACTCCGGCCCTGCGCAGCTCACAGAGCACGCGAGTGAAGCGCACAAGCCACGATTCGGGACTGAGCCGCTGTGTGTGTGATCCCAGCGCGTATCACTTACCACTTGCAAGTGGAAGGATGGCAAGCCTAAAGACAATCATAACTACACAATGGGCAGTATTTGCATCAGTATTTGCAGTATTTTCATACTTTTATACTCTTTAATGAAAGGTGATACAAGGTGGAAGTCCGCGCCGTTTTTCAGCAGTCGCGTCACATGACCAACGCCAGCGAATCAGGAAGGTGGATGTCACAGTGACGTTGTCCAATGACGACGCCAGCTAGAGCTCAGCACAGCGTATCCGCGTATCTCAATGTTTACACAGCACCGGAGCTGACACGATCTAGATTGAATACGTGGACCCTGGCGGATTCCCGTTTCCCGGCGTTTCCAGGCGGTTTAATGTAAACGGACCGTGCATCCGCGAAGAAAACGAGACAGATACGGTCTAATGTAAACTTGGCCTATGTGTCAACCCTGTGATGACCTGGCGACTTGTCCAGGGTGTACCCCGCCTTTCGCCCGTAGTCAGCTGGGATAGGCTCCAGCTTGCCTGCGACCCTGTAGAACAGGATAAAGCGGCTAGAGATAATGAGATGAGATGAGAAAATGCTTGCATGTCTTAGTTTTAACTTTTTAGAATAATGTAGTACATTAGGTCACATGGAGTGGAAAAATGGAGAGGATTAAAAAGGAGGAATCGGCAGATTGAATGATCTGTTAGGAAGAATCGGAAACTAGAAAAAGGTGTGACTGAATGACTGTTAGTCTGAGGGAAAACCTAAAAGAGCAGCTTTTTTTTTTTTTTTGATTCAGGGTCTGTATGTGATTAACTGTAGAGTGGAGTTTAATGTGTTTATTTGGACCAGATGTAGGAGGAACACTGTAGTGTGGAAGAACATAGAGCTGGCAGCACTTCCAGCACGGATTGGGTAAGGATTTGTAGAGCTAGTGGCTGTGGTGGTCAAAAGACACATGTATTGTGGACTGCATACAAGGAGAGACTTTTGGTTTTACTGGATGTGTGATAGGTTGAAGTACACTCCAGCGGTTACGTCAACACGCCAGCCGTGATTAGAAACCGTGACAGGATTTTGACAGCAACTTTTAGCAGTTGAAAGAGATTTTGGATCGGGTTCCACTTGTCTGTGGTGTCTCTGACCACAGTTCTAACTCCATAAAAATAAGATTAACTATAAAATATACTCACTTTTACCTTAGCTCAGTATTTTTCTCTTTAACAATACATTTTCAGTCCTTTTTCAAAACACATAACTTAATCTGATGAATCTACGCTCACCGGCCACTTTATTAGATACACCTTGCCAGTCCCGGGTTGGAACCCTTTTTGCCTCCGCAACCATCTTAATTCTTCATGGCATAGATTCAACAAGGTGCTGGAAACATTCCTCAGAGGTTTTGGTCCATATTGACATCATAGCATCATGCAGTTGCTGTAGGTTTGTCGGCTGCACATCCATGACGCGAATCTCCCGTTCCACTACATCCAGGGATGTGATTTTTCCGCGAATTTGCGGAATTCCGCTTTTTTCACCTCAAAACTTGGAAAAAAAAATGTTTCCGATTTTCCCTCAAATCCACATTCGTATCCTATTCGTTCCGACTTTGTTTGAAAGATGGCAGCCTCGGATTTGCATCTTTATGCCTCGATCACGGAGGCTGCCATCTTTCAACTCTTTGTTTGAAGCGAGCGCGTTCATTGGTTGTTACAGAGCGATGGGCCAATCACGTACCTCGTTTCATCTCATTGACGTAATTACGTCATTTACGCAATTACGTGATTGAGATGAAACGAGGTACGTGATTGGCCCATCGCTCTGTAACAACCAATGAACGCGCTTGTTAGCTGTACGTAAGCTCGCTTCAAACAAAGAGTTGAAAGATGGCAACCTCCGTGATCGAGCGTAAAGATGCAAATCGAGTTAAAGAAATCGACAGAATAGTGAAAAACAAGTTCCGCTGGGAATGGTTGGAGAAAGAGGTTGCTACAGACGTTGGACATGAGACTGTGAGACATTTGTTCAGCGATTTCGTTCTTTGGGGAGAGGGCAGAGGTCTCTGGCTGTCAAGTTTGGGGATACTGGGACCTCCCCTGCCCGAGCTACGAGCGTGCAAAGTCGGGCTGGAGCCCGGGATAGAAACGAAACCTAAGCGGAGCGCCGCGGCTCGCCTCGGGGCGAATTACGTCCCAAGGCGCGGGGCTAGCGGGCCCTGCTCGCGCTGGTTCTTTGGGGGGGGGGGAGAGTGAGTGTGTGTGTGTGTGTGTGTGTGTGTGTGTGTGTGTGTGTGTGTGTGTGTGTGTGTGAGTGAGAGTGAGCGTGTGTGTCAGAGTTGCATGTTGACCATTAAATTGGCTTGAATTTGTTAATCATGACAAGTTTTTTCTTGTGTGTTTTGCTTGCCATTTTAGTACAATTTTTAAGTCAGAAAACCCCAAAACCCAGGAGCTTCGGGGGGCTTCCCCCCTTGTCCCCCCACCAGGGCGCTGCCCTGGACCAGCTGGGGGCCTGCGGCCCCCAGACCCCCGCCTAAAATTTTCAGATAATTTCACCAGTCCCAAATCACATCCCTGTACATCCCAAAGGTGCTGTATTGGATTGAGATCTGGTGACTATGGAGGTCATTTGAGTACTCATTGTCATGTTCAAGAAACCAGTTTGAGATGACTTGAGCTTTCTGACATGGCGTGTTATCTTGATGGAAGTAACCATCAGAAGATGGGTACACCGCGGTCATAAAGGGATGGACATGGCCAGCAACAATACTTGGGTAGGCTGTGGCCTTTAAACGATGCTCAGTTGGTACTAAGGGGCTCAAAGTGTGCCAAGAAAATATCCACACACCATTACACCACCACCACCAGCAGCCTGAGCTGTTGATACAAAACAGGGTGGATCTACGCTTTCGTGTTGTTTATGCCAAATTCTGACCCTGCCATCTGAATGTCACAGCAAAAATCAAGACTCATCAGACCAGGCAACGTTTTTCCAATCTTCTATTGTCCGATTTTGGTGAGCCCATGTGAATTGTAGCCTCAGTTTCCTGTTCTTAGCTGACAGGAGTGGCACCTAGTGTGGTCTTCTGTTGGTGTAGCCCAGCTGCTTCAAGGTTCGACATGTTATGCATTCACACATGGTCTTCTGCATACCTTGGTTGTAATGAGTGGTTACTTGAGTGATTGTTGCCTTTTTGTTATCTCGAACCAGTCTTGCCATTCTCCTCTGGCATCAACAAGGCATTTTCACCCAGAGAACTGCTGCTCACTGGATATTTTCTCTTTTTCACACCATTCTCTGTAAACCCTAGATGTGGTTGTGCATGAAAATCCCAGTAGATCAGCAGTTTCTGAAATACTCAGACCAACCCGTCTGGCAACAACAACCATGCCACATTCAAAGTCACTTAAATCACCTTTCTTCCCCATTCTGCTGCTTGGTTTGAACTTCAGCAGGTTGTCTTGACCATATCTACATGCCTAAATATATTGAGTTGCTGCCATGTGATTGGTTGATTAGATATTTGTGTTAACGAGCAGTTGAACAGGTGTGCCTAATAAAGTGGCCGGTGAGTCTATGTTGGTACAGTGATATTGGTCAGTGACCCTAAAGTTCTACGTGTGACTTAAAGCCAACCTTGCTGTTGCAGATTTATGACATCGTAAATTAGAGCTAATGGAGTATAACACGGTGGCATGGTGGTGTAGTGGTTAGCACTGTCACCTCACAGCAAGAAGGTCTTGGGTTCAAACCCAGTGGCCGGCGAGGGCCTTTCTGTGCGGAGTTTGCATGTTCTCCCCATATCCGCGTGGGTTTCCTCCACAGTCCAAAGACATGCAGGTTAGGCTAATTGCTGGCTCTAAATTGACCGTAGATGTGAGTGTGAATGGTTGTGTGTATCTGTGTCAGCCCTGTGATGACCTGGCGACTTGTCCAGGGTGTACCCTGCCTCTTGCCCATATGGCCCTTTTCCACTACCCTTTTTCAGCTCACTTCAGCCCGACACGGCTCGCGTTTCGACTACCAAAAAACAGCACGACTCAGCTCGCTTCAGCTCTGCTTAGCCCCTAAAACTCGCACCGTTTTGGAGTGGGGCTGAAGCGAGCCAAAGCGAGCCGAGTGAGGCTGGGGGCGTGAGCAGACACTCCCCTGTGCACTGATTGGTGAGGAGGAGTGTCCTCACATGCCCACACACGCCCCGCGAGCACGCTGGGATCTGTAAACACTGTAAACCCGGAAGGAGCATAATTACGAATTACGAGAATTTCTGAAGCCTTATGCGCCTCGCCTCATCTATACGCTCTTGCCAGTATCTGTTGGCGTTGTCGGTGACAACAAGCCACAGCACCAAGACCAGCAACACTAACGACTTCATGTTTATTGTTTACTATTCGGGTCGTGAGACTACCGCTTAAAAGCTCACTGATGTCACTGTTTGCGCTGCTTAACGACATCACCTGACGTCCACCCACTTTCGCTAACTCCACCCAATGTGTCCACCCACTTCCAGCCAGCACGGTTCAGCGCGGTTGTAGTCGAAATGCAACTCCAACAGCCCCGCTCAGCTCGACTCAGCACGGCACGGCTCAGCCACGTTTGTAGTGGAAAAGCGGCACTAGTCCGCTGGGATAGGCTCCAGCTTGCCTGCAACCCTGTAGGACAGGATAAGCAGCTACAGATAATGGATGGAGTATAACACCGTGAATCTCATATTTCTGCTGACCTGTTCAGGTTTGAGCTTTTTTTTTAAAAACAGTTTGTTCATTTATGCTATGTAACCTTTCTTTTTCACTGTATTGAAACACCCACTAGTGTCTGTCTTCATCCCTTTAATAAAGGTGTTACAAAAATCCTACAATGTGCTAGAGGATTTAATGAATAGACACTTGAAGAGAATTATTGTTAATTACCAAAGATGACGAGGAAACTTTTTACACTTTGCACATTATCTGCCTACCTGAAATTTTCAACACTTTACTGTTCTATTTTTATTATATTTATTATAAGCCATGGCCTAAAGGTTAGAGAAGCAGCCTTGGGACCTAAAGGTTGCCTGTTTGATTCCCTGGACCAGCAGGAATGGCTGAAGTGCCCTTGAGCAAGGTACCTAACCCCCAACTGCTCCCCGGGCTGCCCACTGCTGTGGGTATGTCAAGGTCTTGTTGTACGTCGCTCTGAATAAGCGTGTCTGCTAAATGCCTGTCTCTCTCTCTCTCTCTCTCTTATTATCTCTAGCCGCTTTATCCTGTTCTACAGGGTTGCAGACAAGCTGGAGCCTATCCCAGCTGACTACGGGCGAAAGGCGGGGTACACCCTGGACAAGTCGCCAGGTCATCACAGGGCTGACACATAGACACAGACAACCATTCACACTCACATTCACACCTACGCTCAATTTAGAGTCACCAGTTAACCTAACCTGCATGTCTTTGGACTGTGGGGGAAACCGGAGCACCCGGAGGAAACCCACGCGGACACGGGGAGAACATGCAAACTCCACACAGAAAGGCCCTCGCCGGCCACGGGGCTGTGAGGCGACAGTGCTAACCACTACACCACCATGCCGTCTGCTAAATGCCTGTAATGTAATGTAATACTAACTTGCTGTCAGTTTAGCACCTGGATACTTTATTCCATATGACACTGTAGCTACCTTACTTATTGACTTACAGATACAGCTCTGGAAAAAAATTTAGAGACCAATTCATGTTTTTTCTTAAATCAGCATTTCTATGTATGGCAGCCATTTTGTTCCAGTGTCTGTGCTGGAATTCCAACACAAGCACACCTCTTTTTACTTAATGAGGTCAAAGTCTTTCCCACACCATTTGTGGCACATTTGGCGTTGCCGATCTCTGTTTTGTAGCCCTCAGCTTCTCGCCAATATTACATAGCTGGGGTTACAGTGGGGGGCTAGTCCTCTGGTAACCGCAAGAGTTTGACTCCCCACTCACATCTGTATTGCAGCATGCCTTGCCACTAAGCACTATTTTTATGATGGTCTTTGGTATGACCTGACCGTGAGTAGAACTCACGATCTCCCGATTGAGAGGCGGACACCCTAACCACTGGCCACTCGGCGGCTGATGTAGCGTAATGAGGCACTGATTAGGTAAATCACCTGAACCAAATCTTATTTAATGATGAAAAATATAAAAACCACTGCTGTGGTCATCACTATCCTCTTGCAATAGGATCAGTTTGGATAGCAAAAACAGTGCTAGTAGTACCTTAAATTTAATTGGAATACAAAAATATAATGTCAAAAGAGGTAAAAAGGAAAGTTTTGAGTGAGGAAAATAAGGGTTCAGACCTGGCTTTACTGATAGAAGGATTCAGTGAGCATCAGGTTGCTTCCATCCTCAAAATTTCAAAGATGGCAGTTCATCTTTCTTGGCAAGGTCAAGCAGCAGACACTGGGGACAGCAAAGTTACAGACCGGCAGAGGAAGAAAGCGACTCTCCACTGACCGGGATGATGATCAGCTCCTTTGAATGTCACTCAACAACCACAGGATGACATCAAATGACCTGCAAAAAAATGGCAAATGGCAGCTGGGGTTAAGTGCATGGCAAGGACAGTTCAAAACCGGTTTCTCCAGGTGGGGTTGAAGTCATACAAAGCTAGAAATAAAACTCTTCATCACTGAGAAGCAAAGAAGAGCCAGGTTGAAGTTTGCTAAAGGACCGTAGCAGTCTGGAATAAGGTCATCTTCTCTGAGGAGTCCAATTTTCCACTTTTCCCATCACCTGGTCATCTAATGGTTAGACGGAGACATGGAGAAACCTTCAAGCCTCAGTGTCTTGCACCCATTGTGAAATTTGGTGGGGGCCGGTGATGATCTGGGGGTGCTTCAGCAAGGCTGGAATGGGGCAGATTTTTGTTTGTGAAGAACGCATAAATCAAGCCATGTACAAGGTTCTCCTGGAAGAAAACTTGCTTCCTTCTGCTCTGACAATGTTCCCTAACTCTGAGGATTGGGTTTTTCAGCAGGACAGTGCTCTATGCCACACAGCCAGGCCAAACAAAGTTTGGATAGAGGACCACAAGATCAAGACCCTGTCATGGCCAGCCCAATCTCCAGACCTGAACCCCATTGAAAACCTCTGGAATGTGATCAAGCAAAGGGGAGTCCCATATACGATTCGTACATTAGGGGAGTGCCTGTTAGAGAGCGCACTTGTCCTGGGCCATCGGCATAGTGAGGTAGGGTGGCCAGTTCCTTTCCTCGCCGCCTTTAACTTCCCCAGTGTTTCCACCAGGTCCCCATTCACTGCTGGGTGGACAGGGAGCGAGCCCCAGATCCCCGTCGAGCCGAGGCTCGAACCAGGGACCATTCGCTTAGCGGTCAAGCGCTCTAACCACTTGGCCACCTGCGCGCCGGAATGTGATCAAGAGGAAAATGGATGGTCACCAGCCATCAAAGAAAGCTGAGCTAATTGAATTTTTGCACCAGCAGTGGCATAAAGTCACCCAAGAGCAACGTGAAAGGCTGGTGGAGAGCATGCCAAGATGCATGAAAGCTGTGATTAAATGTCAGGGTTATTCCACCAAATATTGATTTCTGAACTCATCCTAAGTTCAGACATTAGTATTGTGTTGCTTAGAATTGAATATGATCTTGATTTCTATGAATTATTCAAGGTCTGCAGGGCTTGACATTAACTTTTTAATCCACTCGGACAAGCAGCAAGAGTTTTCACTTATCTTGACCATAACCTTTTTATTACTATGCATTTACAAGTTCAGTGAAAGGAAAGTGGTTAACAAAGTCTATCAAAAAGCAGGTGTAGTTATGATAATCATTATGCTTTAATGATTTACAATTTTTCGATAAAACTTAAACTTTAGCTGTAACAATAAACAAAAACTACCCAATTCTCCATTATGGTGCATGTGTTGTTGTAACCCATTACCTGATTTACAGTTTTAAGAGTTAGACTCACCCAAATTCAAAGCTTCTGGAGGAAATAAAGTTAAATCTTGATTAATCCAGTAAAGCATGAAGTATAAATTAATTTAAAAAAATGAAACTGAAAGAAAACAAGTTGGATATGATAAGGGTGACAGAATCATGTTGTGAATGAAAACAAACCGTAAGTGAGTTTGGCACTGTCATAAAATTCCTGCCAAATATTTTCCGACATTTGTGATGGTTAATGTGAACCATGGAAAAGGAAAATGCAATGAAAGTCTGAATGAAATGAAAATTCACCACAAATATTTATTTTATTGAGGTATTTGATCGCCATTTCTCTGATTTCGATGAATTCAAAGTCTAATAATCTATAATTGTATATTATGTTGCAGTTATTATTACACACACACACCTGCTGTACTCAGTTTACCCGGAATTTCGTAAGCAATAACATGGCCAGATCGAGGTGATTGAACTAGTTTTGTTGGAACTTTATTGATGCAAGTCTTGAATAATTACTATAAAAATAGTTATTTTCAACAAATATTCAATTTGTCCCATCAGACAGGCAGATGCAAATTTGACTTGTCCAGACTAAACATTTGGTTGTCCCGGACAGTCGGACTACCGTTAATGTCAAGTTCTGGTTTGAGAACACTTCATCTTAATTGTTATTTTGACCAGTTGTCATTTTCTGCAAGTAAATGCTCAAAGTGACAATATTTTTACGTGGAATTTGGGGGAAATGTTGTCAGTAGTTTATGGAATAAAACAATGTTCATATTCCTTAAACACATACCTCTAAATAGTAAAACCAGAGAAACTGATAATTTTGCAGTGGTCTCTTAATTTTTTCCAGAGCTGTGTGTGTGGCTTGTTAGTAGAGCAGCGGCTACAATTATCGACACCTTAACAATCTTTTGGCCATTGCAAAAGTAGAAAAGACTTTCAATATGTAAATTGTGCATAAATAATTACTCAAACTTCCACTAAAAAAAAGAGTTGATTCCCGATTACTTACCGTATCGGATCACGCGACGCCGTTCCAAAATTATTGACACCTTTGTCCACAGTTATCGACACCGTTCCACAATCATCGACACCCAGATGATTGATTATTTAAAAAAAATAATAATAATTGGTATGTGGTATTAAGTTAACAAAACATAATTTTTATTTAAAATTTGTTTTACATACTTATATTTTGTACTAAATATCTTTTAGATAATTAAACAAGGGCGGCACGGTGGTGTAGTGGTTAGCGCTGTCGCCTCACAGCAAGAAGGTCCTGGGTTCGAGCCCCGGGGCCGGTGAGGGCCTTTCTGTGCGGAGTTTGCATGTTCTCCCCGTGTCCGCGTGGGTTTCCTCTGGGTGCTCCGGTTTCCCCCACAGTCCAAAGACATGCAGGTTAGGTTAACTGGTGACTCTAAATTGCCCGTAGGTGTGAATGTTTGTCTGTGTCTATGTGTCAGCCCTGTGATGACCTGGCGACTTGTCCAGGGTGTACCCCGCCTTTCGCCCGTAGTCAGCTGGGATAGGCTCCAGCTTGCCTGCGACCCTGTAGAAGGATAAAGCGGCTAGAGATAATGAGATGAGATCTTTTAGATAAATATATCGATGTCGGTGCTTACATAAATGAGGAAGTAATTCTAATGTTTATAAATGAATGAAGTGATAATGTTTAACCTGTCAGAAAATCTTTTTGTTCCACTTTCTACCCACTTTGTACGTATTTTCATAGATCACATTTTGTTAATCATTCGTTGTTTGTATTTAATTTCTAGTTTTGTAGTTTACCAGTAAACGTCAACAGGCACCTGACATTGTAACCGCATGGAAATCCAGGTCAAAGGTGGCATGTCATTTCTCAAACCAAAATATAAAATGTCTGCTGATATTGTAATATGTGGTAGATATTTACAACAAACTGCAAAAAAAAATTTCTGAATGGAATAGAAAAATCTGAATATTTCAAGCATGTAATTTGTTATATGCTAGGAATTTAATTCTGGTCTAATTCTATTTATTGCAATCAGATTCCAAATACTCTATAAACATTCCATTCTGTTATGGATCAGAAAAAAATTATTATAAATCACAGCGCACTTATTTTTTTTAAAGTACTTCATCTACTTCAACAATGTTACACAAAGTTCGATCCATAACAGTTGTAGATGTCTCTTAATTCTAAAGAGTGTCGATAATGATGGACACCGGTGAAAGTGATCACTATTATCGACACCTCACGTGATTCTCAAACGCGCGTTTAGATACAAAATGGCGACTGTCAAACGAAAGAGTAAGAAACAAAGTAGGTTTCGACAAGGAGATCATGAAATATCGGTGAATTTGAGAAGTAAAAACATGTCCATGATCTTTCCACCATGCTTACCTGCGATGATAACATCCGGGTTTTCCTCATGTTACTGATCATGCTGAAGAAAAATTCATCTCCGGTGACGGGCGGTGTCATCAAACGACAAGGGCAAAGGGTGAGGGGGGGGGGGTCTTCCGATTGATTGATTAATTAACCAATAATAACTGTTGTAACTGAAACTCACCTTTGTAAAATTTTTGTTTTTATTGTTAAATCTGAAAAGGTGTCAGTTATTAACTGTCGATAATTGTAGCCGCTGCTCTATTTGGTATTTGTTACTTCTGTAATTGTCTGCTGCTCTGACAAAGCAGTTACAGTTTCCCTCAGGGATCAATAAAATTCTCTCTCTCTCTCTGTGTATCTGTCTCCCCCTTCCCAACACACTTTACTGATATGCTCTCATCATATATAAAATATATCGTTTGCTTATGTAATGTTATCATCTGAGACTATTGGAAAAAAAAACTATTAAAAAAATAATGAAGCTGTGAAGGTGTTTTATATGCAGGAATGTATATAAAATGGCAAAGGTTTGCCAGAAAAAAAGGCTTCATAAAGGTATAAATGAACTTTTATTGGACTTTTTTTGTGAACAAACATGAAGTGAAACACAAATGCAGTTAAAATTCTGCTTCATGTTTCCAGTACGCAAAAACAAACCATTTTAAGGGAATCAGTTTTACATTGCAAACACTATCTCTATGTATAAACAGATTCTGTAAGTGTTTTTAATGCATTTACAGTCATAGCAAGTAGTGTTGCTGTGTCACAGCTCCAGACTTGATCCTGACCTTTGGTTATTGACTATATGGGGTTTCTCTGCATGTTCTCCCTGTGTTCGAATGGGTTGTTTCCTCACTCCTCCCAAAACATGCTTGGAGATCGATTGGCTAAGAATTTTCCCCAACATATGAATGTATGTGGGGTGGCACGGTGGTGTAGTGGTTAGCACTGTCGCCTCACAGCAAGAAGGTCCGGGTTCAAGCCCAGCGGCCGAAGAGGGCCTTTCCGTGTGGAGTTTGCATGTTCTCCCCGTGTCCGCGTGGGTTTCCTCTGGGTGCTCCGGTTTCCCCCACAGTCCAAAGACATGCAGATTAGGTTAACTGGTGACTCTAAATTGACCGTAGGTGTGAATGTGAGTGTGAATGGTTGTCTGTGTCTATGTGTCAGCCCTGTGATGACCTGGCGACTTGTCCAGGGTGTACCCCGCCTTTCGCCCGTAGTCAGCTGGGATAGGCTCCAGCTTGCCTGCGACCCTGTAGAACAGGATAAAGCGGCTACAGATAATGAGATGAGATGAATGTGTGTCCGCATTGGACTACAATGCAGTGGACTGGCAACCCATCTAGGGTGTATTCCCACCTCATGCCTAGTGTTCCAGAGATAGGCTCTGAATCCACTGCAACCCTGACCAGCATGAGATGGTTAAAGAAGATGAAGGAATTTGTGAAGCACAGTCCTTACATACAGCCTTAAGTCTAATTGGGGTTTAGGTTGGTGCACCTGGATTTAGGAAACTTCTCCCAGAATTTCTCAAACTTGGTCAGATTGGATGGGGAGTGTCACTATGGACCCTTTTCACGTGACATCACGACAAACGCGGCCGCCATTTTGGACATGTACTACCAGTAGTTTACCACAGCCAACATTGAGGAACGGCAGCAAAGAAAGTGTTTATTTTCAGCAAGACTTCCATCATGCCACTATATTGTTGTGCACCTGGATGTAGTAACCATCAACAAACAAGGCAAGGGTTATCATTTTATCGGATCCCGGTAGATGCTGACCGACGGAGAAGATGGATAGCGACATACCAACGCTTGTGTAGTGACCACTTTGTTGGAGGTAAGACGAATAAAATTAGCCAGAAAAGGCATTACATTGCTGTTAACATTCCATTCTAGTTTACTGTAATTATGATCTGGCAGCTATTTACACCGGATCCAGTGTAAATAGCTGCCGGAGCCAACGTCCGAGGTTCCGGAGCGCGCTCGCTCGCGGCCCGGCCGGACGTTGGCTCCGGCAGCTATTTACACTGGATCCGGTGTAAATAGCTGCCAGATCATAATTACAGTAAACTAGTAAATACAGTTTTCTGCATCTCGCTCCTTTTTCTTTTATGTTTGTCGCCTTCCTCGCATTCAAACCGATTCGAGCCGAAGTCCACTACATGTCCAAAATGGCGGTCGCGTTTATGAAGGTCATGTGACTGAAAAGGTTCTATACCATTACCCTCTGAGATGTTCAAGTCCACACTGGGCCACTTAAGGACATTCAGAGACTTATGCCAAAGTTGTCTTGGCTGCATATCTTGAATTAGTGTTTTATTAGACAGTAAACCATTACCCCACTCTGAGCACTTGGGTATCTTTGAGCATTTTTTCCTCTTTCCCTCAATTCTGAAAAGCTTGCCAGTCCCTGCTGCTGCTGAAAAACATCGCCATAGAATGATGCTGCACCTTTTCAGCTAAATAACACTTTGCAAAAAAAAAAAGTACTAACCCCATTTCCAGAAAAGCTGGGATATTTTCCAAAATGCAATAAAAACAAAAATCTGTGATTTGTTAATTCATGTGAACCTTAATTTAACTGACCAAAAATACGAAGAAAAGATTTTCAGTAGTTTTACTGACCAACTTAATTGTATTTTCTAAATATAAATTAAATTAGAATTTGATGCCTGCAACACACACAAAAAAAAGTTGGGACAGAGCAGAGGCAAAATAAGATTGTAAATGGTGTTACTTGAATATCCTATAACTTTTCAAAGATTGCACAATATGCAGGTTAATTGGTAACATGATTGGTATAAAAGGAGCAGCACCAAAGGCTCAGTCTTTGAAAGGTCGTGGCTCATGCCTTTGTGCCAAAATCTGTGAAAGAATTGTTAGTCAGTTCAAAAAGAACATTGTGGTGAGTAAGATTTTAGGTCTTTCAGAATCTATAGTACATAATATTGTCAAAAGATTCCAGGAATTCAGCGACATCTCAGTGTGTAAAGGGTAAGGTCGGAAACCACTGTTGAATGTGCGTAACCTTTGAGCCTTCAGACGGCACTGCCTGAGAAACCATCATGCTAATGTGACAAATATAGCCACATGGACTTGGGAGTATTTCGGAAAACCATTGTCATTTGAGTCCACCGCTGCATCCAGAAATGCAACCTGAAACTGTATTACACAACGAGGAAGCCATTCATCAATTCTATGCAGAAACAGCACCAATTTCTCTGGGCCTGAACTCATCTCAGATGGACCGAAAGACAGTGGAAACGTGCTGTGGTCAGATGAGTCCACATTTCAGCTTGTTTTCAGGAAAATCGGATGTCAAGTTCTCCATGCCAAAGCTAAACATGACCATCCAGTTTGTTTTCAGAGAAAGGTGCAAAAGCCAGCATCTGTGATGGTATGTACGCTCATCAGTGCCTACGGTACAGTTGAGGTGTGTGTGTGTGTGTGTGTGTGTGTGTGTGTGTGTGTGTGTGAAGGTACCATTGATGCAGAGGCATATATCGGGATTTTAGAGAGACATGTTCATCAAAGTAACATGTCTTCCCAGGAAGTCCATGCTTATTTCAGCAGGACAATGCCAGGCCTCATTGTGCACAGGCTACAACAGCATGGCTTCGTAGACAGAGTGCATGTGCTCGACTGACCTGCTGCCAGTCCAGATCTGTCTCCTATTGTGAATGTATGGCGCAGCATGAAGAGAATCCGACAACGGCGACCACGGACTGTTGAGCAACTGAAGTCTTGTATCAAGCAAGAATGGACAAAAATTCCAATTGCAAAACTGCAAAAATTAGTATCCTCAGCTCCCATATGATTCAAAAGTGTTATTAAAGGAAAGGTGATGTAACACAATGGTAATAATGCCTCTGTCCCAACTTTTTTTGAGCGTGTTGCAGACATCAAATTGTAACTTTTTTGTTTATATTTACAAAATACAATTAAGTTGGTCAGTAAAACTATTGAAAATCTTTTTTTTCTTTTTACCTTAGTCACTTAAATAAAGGTTCATGTGAATTAACACATCACAGATTATTTTTATTTCATTTTGGAAAATATCCCAACTTTTCTGGAAATGGGATTAGTACTTAAACATGACTCCTACTCAAAAAATAATACTTATCCTTGTTAATTCAGAACATATACGACTGAAATATGCTAACATGTGTTAGTAGTGTTGATATCACCTCTTTACATTTGCCTACCACTCTATGCACACTGTATCTCACATTCTCACATGCTGTTGAGACCATCCCATTTTTTTAAAGTGCATTTTCAAAATTGCAGGAAGGGCAGGAACTGATGACGTGTACAGTAGCAGTCAAAAGTTTGGACACAGTTAATTCAGTGGTGTTCTTTATTTTTATGAATTAAAAGACACGTCATGTCTTCAAGTAATGATGGACTGTCGTTTCACTTTACTTAGTTGAGCCACTGTGTTCTTCCAGATTTCCAAAGCTGTATATATTTTTGATTCCTTTCTCCAGATGTGTGTCTCAACAAAATCCTGTTCCTGAAGACTATGGACAATTCTATTTTTTTTCCTTTTCTCTGACATGCACTATCAGCTTTATACAGACAGAGATGTGCCTTTCTGAATCACATCCAGTCAATTGAATTGGCCATGATGCACTTGATGCGATGCACTTTAGCTCAATTTCAGGCGTTGTCGCAAATAGCTTTACAAAATCTGTTAATGCCTTTCATCATGGAGTATTTCTGTAGATTACTGAATTTAATTCAGGTTGGAATAAAGCTATAATGTAAAGGAATTTCAGAAAAGGTGAAGAGATAAGAAAAGCTGAAATAGTTGTACTATTATCTATAAATTTCCCCACTATAAAGAAGTGGGGAAAGGGAGAAGCCATGGCCTAATGGTTAGAGGAGCAGCTTTGGGACCAGAAGGTTTCTGGTTCAATTCCCTGGACCAGGATTCAAGGAATGCCTTGAGCAAAGCACCTAATCCCCAACTGCTCTGGGTATGTTGTACATTGCTCTGGATAAGAGCATTAATGTAATGTGAGCAATTTTACCTTTATTATGACTGTGTGCCATTTAAACTCCTATAACTGTGAAGTGTCTCACAGCTAGACCCCTTTCACATGCCGTCACCGCACCGCGAGATTTTGTTAGGCGCCATATTGGAAGACCAAGTACATGCACTCACAATATAAAACAAAGTACGAGCAAGAGTAAAGTGACACGATGAATGATAATTCGGGTTATGTGAGTACATTACCAGCTGCAGAAAGGGCACGGTATGTGGAGAAACTGGCTGTGATTGATGGGTTTGACCCATATGATAAGACTCGCGGCAAGGGAGAATGGAAACATAAGGAGGACCGGACACCAATTCTGCCATCTGTTTGCTACCCAGACATTGTAAACTATTTGTTGTTTACACCCAGTGCCTACACTCAGTGTTCGAACTATGCCGATATTTTCGGGGGGTCCCTTTTTTTCCCTTGGGGGGGGGGGGGCGCTTGCGCTTGTCTCGGAGCGCGGATCTCCAAACACATGAGAAGCCTATCTTGCGCACATATCACGCGAACTCCACACCTCCACACACGCATCGCGTCTGAAGTCATAACTCATCAGGGGAAATCGTGTCCGCATTGGCATGTTCAAAAAACAACCTCGCGTCAACAATGATACCACACGCAAGGAAAAAAACAGTCAGGCTACTCAACAACCAACCTGGCAGCAGCAAGCAAGCCCCAAACCATCCTAAATTATTATTAAATTGTAGAAGTCTGGGAGGCTTGCTCCTCATACAGTTATCAACTTGGGGCCAATTTAGCATGTTTTAAATCTGAATTTCTTGCGTTTGCTTACCTCAAAGTGTCCGCAGATCATGCACAGACTTATCCATTATATCCACAGTTTTTTGCCAAGTCTCACACAGGTTTCTTTCAAGTCTACTGTTGGGCCAATAAATCATAAATAAAACAGCTCAGATTTGTTTGTTTAAGTCATTTGCCACTCCACTTTATTCTTGTGGGTTCACATACTGCTGCCGTTATTATCCCCTTATCATGAGTTTGTTGGTCTTCCAAAATGGCGCAGGGTCTGTTTACTTCCGGTTTCGGGTGACGTCAGTGAAAGGGGTCTATATGTATCATTAATGGCCGTTAGGGGTTAGGTAACTGCTTAGCCTTGCTCAAAGGCACTTCAGCCATTCCTCCTGGTCCAGGATATGAAACTGGCGATCTTTTGGTCCCAAAGCTGCGTCTCTAACCATTAGACCATGGCTTCCCCCATGTTATCTTTTACCCCTCCCCACACTGTTTTAGCTTGAGCTAGTCTTGTATGGGCCTACTGTATGAATTGTTTAGAGCCAAGTAGAAAACCAGCCAAGTGTGTTGGCAGGATTTCTAATATAGCAGCCCAAGTTTAAACACATCCATCGCAAGGATGTGCTTTTTGTAGCTGAGAGTGTAACAAACCTCTGTGGTTTACATGTAGTCACGGACACGCACCAATTTAATGCTTTCTCTCCGAATGATTTGGATTTTGGATTAGCTCATTAAATATATAGAACCTAAACTATACCATGACTGTTAAAAACCTTTTCTAATCCATCTCTGTTTGCAATAATATATGTATTGTGTAGCAAAGCAGAGTTTAATTACACAGCTCCACCACTCCCAAACATTTTTCTATTCTCTCCAAAGCTCATGGCATAGGGAATCTATAAATTAACTGAACAGCGGGATGGTAGCCAGCACAGCTGTGTGTGTGTGTGTGTGTGTGTGTGTGTGAGAGAGAGAGATGTTTGCTTAGTAAAAGAACAGCAAACCCTTCTTTGTTTCTTCATAGATTCATAATATGCATGGCTCTAAAATTACATTATTAAATGACATTTGACATTTTTATTTAGTTGGTCACAGATTTTAAGCATTTTCGGTGTCAAGTTAATACCCATCTATTTGTCCAATCTTGCATTCCTCACTCTTCTAACTGCATACCTTTCCTGTTAGTTTCACTGTAGTTACTGAATAATTAATAGTAGTTACTGAATAATATGCTCTAAGACAGGGGTGGGCAATTATTTTTTCCATGGGGCCACATGAGAAACAGAAAATTTTGTGGAGGGCCGGACCAAAAGGCTGAACTAAATTCTGCATAATATTAATTATATTTCTTTATATAAAGCAATAAATAACATTTGTTTTTACAAGCTGCTAAGACTGGTAAGAGTATGGAAAAAACGAGGTTGCCTTACAAAAAATGTCATTTATTCAATCAAATTTCCCAAAACAATGGTTAACAAAATGTGAACGTTTGTACCTTTTTTTTTTCAGTCACATTCACCCCAAACCACAATAAAGACATCACAATATTGTCTTTCTACTCCAAATATCAAGCAAGATACATCATATTATAATAATGATGCCCACATTTGTAGTTTAATCACCTCATTGGGTGTTTTTCGCTGGAGATCGGCATCGGCGCCTGCTGGTGACGTCACACGATGTGATTGGCTGGACCGTTTGAAGGATGACGTACAAGTTTGTGGTTGGTCTGGACAAATTACGGAAGTAGTTATCGTGGGATTAGGTTTCGTGGGATTTCATGTCATGTTCATGTCGCGCGCATTGCGTTTTTGTTGAACACAACTTCAGAATAAAAGCAATGCACATTCAGTCCATGCATGAGGTCAAATTAGAAAATACGTTTATTTTGTAATTTCTCATTAACCTTACGCGGGCCGGTCAGAATGAACCAAAGGGCCGGATGCGGCCCGCGGGCCGGAAAATGCCCAGGTCTGCTCTAAGATGTGCTCTAAGTACCTTTTAATACTTTAACTCTTTACCCCTTAATGACGACATATGACAACCCCGTGTATATCCCATAATGATGACATATGATGCCTTGTCTAAAATCTTGTCTTTAGACTTTTTGTCTTGTAAATGTTCTCAGGGTGAACAGTATATACATATACAAGGGTGGCTGTAGCAACTGCTTTAAGGGGTAAAGAGTTAAGGGGTTAAACTGAGGTGAAATGATATGTACACTACCGTTCAAAAGTTTGGGGTCACTTTGAAATGTCCTTATTTTTGAAAGAAAAGCACTGTTCTTTTCAATGAAGATCACTTTAAACTAATCAGAAATCCACTCTATACATTGCTAATGTGGTAAATGACTATTCTAGCTGCAAATGTCTGGTTTTTGGTGCAATATCTCCATAGGTGTATAGAGGCCCATTTCCAGCAACTCTCACTCCAGTGTTCTAATGGTACAATGTGTTTGCTCATTGCCTCAGAAGGCTAATGGATGATTAGAAAACCCTTGTACAATCATGTTAGCACAGCTGAAAACAGTTGAGCTCTTTAGAGAAGCTATAAAACTGACCTTCCTTTGAGCACATTGAGTTTCTGGAGCATCACATTTGTGGAGTCGATTAAATGCTCAAAATGGCCAGAAAAATGTCTTGACTATATTTTCTATTCATTTTACAACTTATGGTGGGAAATAAAAGTGTGACTTTTCATGGAAAACACAAAATTGTCTGGGTGACCCCAAACTTTTGAACGGTAGTGTACCTGCTGTTGAGCTAACACACAGAACCATAGATATGAGGAAATATAACAAGAACAAACCGAATCATACTTTAACTGCATGAGCTGGAAGCATTCGGTGTTCGTGTACTTTAGTGTACAAACCAGGCTTGTCGTACTCGAGTCCGACTCGTGCCGTAATTTTAAGGACTGGTGACATGAGTTTCAGCAGTGACTTTCTGTGACTTCCCCTCCTTGTGGACGGTATCTGATCATCTTCTGGACAACTGTCAAGTCAGCAGTCTTCCCCATGGTTGTGGTTGCGTGTACTGAACTAGACCGAGAAATACACGGTGTTTATACTGTTTTTACTCAAACTCGAATTTAAATATTTTCACATTTTGAGATTTTTAAATGTTTTTGTGCTGTCGGCCATAATTATCAAAACTGAAATTGAAAAATGCTTGAAACGTTTTAGTTTAGGTGTAATGAGTCTAGAATATATTAAATTTTCACTTTCTTAAATAACTGACAGAAAATATTGAACTTTTACATGATGTACTAGTATATATTTGTGTGTGTGTGTTGTGCTGTTTCATTGCCCAGGGTGTATCACGTCCAGTGTTTTAGGGATAGACTCCAGGTTCACCTTGACCTGGATAACTGGAGATTGATTGATTAGTCTATCAGTTAATGATTTATGGGATGTCATTCTCTGGACAGTAACATGCATGCCAGCAGAAGTGGACAAAGTATGCAACTTCATTACTCAAGTCAAAGTACAGATCCCACTGGTCAAATGTTACTCCAATACAAATGAAAATTCTCCAGTCAGATATTTACTTAAGTTAAAGTACTGAAGAACTTGCTTTTAAAAATACTTAAGCATAGCTGCCAACATTCCGAAATTGTAAATAGTAATACAAGGTTGGGTACTGAGTCTTGGTGGGGGGTCAGGGGGGCTTTGCCCCCCCGCCGCCAAAGCTTTCTAGCAAAACTACCCTGAAAAATCACACCAAAACAAAATAGTTTGACAAAGTTTAGTTTGTAGAATAAATTATCATCTTACATTAATTTGCAAAGTTCTTTTCAACAATGGAAACAAATTTACCTGGAACTAGAATACTTATATCATCAAAGCAATTTGGCACAGATCAAACATAAAAGGAACCTCTTGTAATCAACACCAAACATAAAAATGTCTCAAAACATGCTTGGCACAAAGTGAAACAGCTCAAAAAAAAGTGTCAATTTCAACTTGCTTCTTCACATGACTACAAATCAAACAGAACAGAATCAACAACACACCCCGGGCATCAAATCGTGCCCGCCAATCACAACGCAAGGTTTTTGTTTGGATTCTTTGGGCGGGCTTTTGCAGGAGTGACGACAAGGCTGCACGACGCTGGAGAAAGCGCTATTGAACAGCGCTCGTTTGACTCCGCTTTGGAATCAGTTTTAGAAGAATTAGGAGTTTTCGTTGAAACATGAGCAGGAAGAGGCTCTCTGCTCATTCCATGATTGCTGAATCTTCACCAAAACACTCGACACTCCAATGGTGTCCCTCTCCACATGCTGTTTGTTTACCCCATAGACATATAAACATAGACGCCGTATTGAGCTGGTGGCCCGTTGCTGGGATACGTCAGAGTGTCTGCCATATTTGATGTGGCAGATCTTCCCCGTAAACCAATGCAAGTAAATGGACTGAACTTCATAAAGCCCCTTTCTACAATAATATTTAACTCGATGCCTTTTATTCACCCATTAAGACACACACGTATATATTTGGGAAACAAACAGGCATCAAAACAACATATATAACTTTTAATGTGATGGTTATAAATAGTGTGCGAAATACCCTGTACACTGCAAACTAGCGACAGATACGCGATAGATAGCTCAGGTAAGCTAATCAGTCAGCCCACCGTAGCAAGCTACCAAAACCTGAGGCCACAATAACCAACCTACAAGACTGAATATGATAAATGATGGAAATAGTGAATGAAAATAAAAATGTACTGTTTTATTTATTGAGTCACCACACAGACCTACTCTCGTTGAATAAAGTGAGCTGAATGAGCGCCAAACTGAGTTCGGCCAGGTTCTAACGTCATACCAAAACAAAATACATCACTGATTCCTTCACATTCAGAAAGGTTAAAAACGTTCACCATAGTGTGGCACTGTATTATCTAATTCTCACTGCTTATAACTCTACACCTACCCGGTGGAGATGAGCTGGGAGACTGAAGGAACAGTATTGAGAAGTATTTTTCCAGTCTCGCCTGTGAAAGGTAATCCCATGTGATCTCGTTTGGATGGTAAACCTGTTGGTACAGTTAAACGCAGCACATGAACGAGGCATCTTTATTCTCAGCTACTGTCTAGACGCTATACCAGAGACGGTTGAAGAATCTCCACTTTGCCACATCCAATTTAGCTTTTGGCGGCGAGGATGAAATATGATTCTACGGAGAATGCGGCGTCTGTTTATGTCTATGGTTTACCCTCCCCCACTGCTTTCTGTCGCTCTGACTACGTCACAGTCACTGTTGCGCTGATTGGTCAGAGCGTTGGCCTATATGCACAGAGACAGTTTGAAAGACAACGGGTTCAAATACGAATCCCACCGGTGATAGACTTTGAAAATGACCCATGAAAATTGGCAAAATCGTATTTTATTGTAGTAAATTCGTATTTTCGTAATCAAAACGACAAATCGTAATAAATACGATTTATTCGTAGTAGTTGGCAGCTATGCTTAAGTATTAAAAGTGCATTTTCTGTCAACGCATTGTTGTATTATTGCAACAACGCTTACAAAACCTAATGCCTCTGAAGCAACCAACTGGATTTAATGGATTTCCAAAATGAACGCATGCTGTGCCATCATGGTGGTTTAATGTTAAGCTAACTAGTCAGTGAAACTCCACCCGACATGCTAGCAAACTCTTTTCAAATTTGAAATCATACTGGGTAGCTAACGTTACTAGAAAAGAAAGAGTTCTACATTCTGTTTATTTGCCAAGATTATGATAAAACAAAGGACTTCAGACAAGTTAATGTTATTCATGTTAGCGTAACTCCGTTTTAACAGTGTCCAAGTTAACTAGCTATGTGTAAACGTTAGCCGTGGACAACGCAATGGCAACTTGGTGGGAAAATCCATAGAAAGTCATTTGACTAATCAGACTGTACAGCTATTGCAATGTTATCGCTCGCTCTAAAAGCACAGACAACTTCATTGCAAGCTTTCTCTTGGAATAAAACATTTATATACCTCAATATGCTTCCGCAGGTCAGATGGTGAGTTTTTGTAGGCTGTGATGTGGTTCGTTTTAGGTAAACAAAGCAAACATTTAAAACAATGAATCTTTAATCCTTGCAGAAAACTGAAACATGGGTTCATGGGCCATGAGTGTGTGCGTTCCTCAGAAGAACCGCCTCCTTCCATTCTGCCATCAAATGATCATGTTAAGTAACGCTGCGGAGAAATCACTGAACTTGACTTTATAGTCTATGGATGTGACGTGACCCGAGTGATTACTGATCGGCTGTCTCAGTGTCACCTGCGGAAAAACCAATCACGTTTTAGAAAAGAAAAGAAGAAACATCCACTTTCAAAACTGCTTCATAGTAACGAGGACCTTGATAGAAATGTAGTGGAGTGAAAAGTATGATATTTGCCTTTCAAATGTAGTGAAGTTAAAGTCATAAGTTTCCCCTAAAAAATACTCAAGTAAAGTACAAATACTCAAAAAGTGTACTTCAGTACAGTGCTCAAGTAAATGTACTTCGTTACTGTCCACCTCTGCATGCCAGTTTAAACGATGCAGTAAGAATGTTTCGTATCTGTGGCAGGAATATGCTTGCTGAACACCCCCTTAAGCACCTTTCCCCCTCCTCAGCAACCCTAGTGGTCACCCTGCAGATCTCACTACAGTATGCATGCTTACGAATGTGATAATTACTGTTTGTGTTTTAGTACCAGCACAGACACTGGAACATTGTGAAACCGTGCCAGTATTTACATGTTGTTCTTCAACCTGCCTGTTGCCGCAAACCCTTCACGAACAACTAGAGCTCGTATTCCATTCCCTACCTGATTAGAGGATGCCTGTTTGTTGCTCACTGAAAGACAGAAGGAGGGGGTGATGGAGAGAGGGATAGATGACAGAGATGAAGGGAAAGGAGAGTGACTGAGAAAATAATGAGGGGAGCCTGGTTGTCTGGGCACTCAGAAAGGCACACAAGAGGCACCAATACCACTTTTTTTTTTCCTTTTTTTTTTTCCAGAGGAAAGCAGTGAAATTGTTGAAGTAACATATATATATATATATATATGGGCGGCACGGTGGTGTAGTGGTTAGCGCTGTCGCCTCACAGCAAGAAGGTCCTGGGTTCGAGCCCCGGGGCTGGCGAGGGCCTTTCTGTGCGGAGTTTGCATGTTCTCCCCGTGTCCGCGTGGGTTTCCTCCGGGTGCTCCGGTTTCCCCCACAGTCCAAAGACATGCAGGTTAGGTTAACTGGTGACTCTAAATTGACCGTAGGTGTGAATGTGAGTGTGAATGGTTGTCTGTGTCTATGTGTCAGCCCTGTGATGACCTGGCGACTTGTCCAGGGTGTACCCCGCCTTTCGCCCGTAGTCAGCTGGGATAGGCTCCAGCTTGCCTGCGACCCTGTAGAAGGATAAAGCGGCTAGAGATACTGAGATGAGATATATATATATATATATATATATATGAGTGATTCCACGCTTATGGGTACTGAAATGGGGACATGAACTTATTTTTAAAAATTCACCTAAAACCATTTCTTTTTTTACCATCAGGTCACAAAACATGTAATCTTTAATGAATGATATGTTAAAAGATAACTTTAATTTTCTGAGATGTAATAAAAACATATTTATATGCCAAAGTCAGAACGTAACAGAAGTGTTGTGGACATATAGATTCTCAATTTTAACAATGTAGAATTACTTTTTGAAACATAGGAAGGTGATGTTTTAGCAAATATAATTAATAAACATGTGTAGTAGAATAAACATACACATTCTTTCAATAAGATTAACATGGTATATAGCTAGATTGTAATTAATTTGTAACAGACGCGAGATGGACAATCGTAACAGAAGTAATGTAACAGACATCATTTTGGAACTCATAGGCTTGACTTTGGCATATAAATATGTTTTTATTACATCTCAGAAAATTAAAATTATCTTTTAACATATCATTCATTAAAGATTACATGTTTTGTGACCTGATGGTAAAAAAAGAAATGGTTTTAGGTGCATAAGTTCATGTCCCCATTTCAGTATCCATAAGCGTGGAATCACTCATATATATATATATATATATATAATTTTTTTTTTTAACACCATAATAGATTAAAACCCCACTTTCCAGGGTGTCGAAGACCATTCATATTCATTTCTGATCATTAACTCTAGCATGTCATTATTAAGTCATTGTTTTCGCAAATTTATTTACATTTTATGAGGGACTTTATGGGAGAGTTAAAGTGCACTTCACGGGTAAATTCAGGAGCAAGATCAATGTAATTCTCCTATTTTATATTAAACTTTGGTCAAATATCTGACACATTTTGCATTTTGTGCAATTGTTTTACCTTGCGCAATACCAGAAAAATTCAGTTGAAATCAAGCCATTTGAGGCGAATTGGTCCGCCTCTGAAAAAACTTGGCATTTGGATTTCCCGGCAAACATTGATTTTCGTGACGTCGCGTGCGGGACGCCTCCTTCTGAATCCTACGTCAGCGCTGGTTTGTTTATGAGAAAATGACCTGGTGGTTTTCTGCAAATTTCTTCAACGTTATCGCGTAATTATTAAAATGGTTAACAGCTGTATCGCAGGAGGGTGTAGCAACACCAATCTTGATGGGATTAGTACTCATCGTTTCCCAAAAGACCGGACAGTGAGAGAGAAATGGGAGCGCTTGGTCTACACAGGCTGTGCACTGAAACCGTGCAAAGCTCGCGCAGCCTGCTGGCGCTTCCGCAGGTAACGTCACGAATCTGGCTCCAGACTCCCTTGGGATTTTTCCAGATGCGTTTTGTTATTTTATTTTTTCCTGCTGTAGACAGATGGCCTTGTGCAAAATTACCCTTCTGGATGAGTGTGTAAAGGGACATACTTTCATATAAAAAAAAACCCCGAAATTGGTCCAGAGTATGCCCTTTAAAACAGAGTGATAGCTGTCGGCTAGGCGTTTATGTTCTACTGTTTGTTATATATGCCTTGATGAAAGTCTTAGTTCAAAGGGAAGTATGATGAAAAACTCACTTTTTCTGTACTTGTGCACATACATTTGGGTATCTGGAGTGCTTACTAACACACAAACTCTGAAATACAGTCAGTTTCTTTTGTGCTGCCTATTTCAGAAAACATGTTCAGATTTGACTCTCTTTTCAATGTCACAAGTGGAGCTCATTAGAATGATCCCACCCCTTCATCTGAGTACTCATATGCCGCTTTTCCACTACCAACGCGGCTGAGTCGGGCTGAGCCGTGCCGTGCTGAGCTGGGCTGAGTCGAGCTGAGCTGGGCTGTTGGAGTTGCATTTCGACTACAACCGCGCTGAACCGTGCTGGCTGGAAGTGGGTGGACGCATTGGGTGGAGTTAGCGAAAGTGGGTGGATGTCACGTGATGTCGTTAAGCAGCGCAAACAGTGACATCAGTGAGCTTTTAAGCGGTAGTCTCACGACCCGGATAGTAAACAATAAACATGGAGTCGTTAGTGTTGCTGGTCTTGGTGCTGTGGCTTGTTGTCACCGACAACGCCAATAGATACTGGCAAGAGCGTATAGATGAGGCGAGGCGCATAAGGCTTCAGAAATTCTCGTAATTCATAATTCTTCTTCCAGGTTTGCGGTGTTTACAGATCCCAGCGTGCTCGCGGGGCGTGTGTGGGCATGTGAGGACACTCCTCCTCACCAATCAGTGCACAGGGGAGTGTCTGCTCACGCCCCCAGCCTCATTTGGCTCGCTTCAGCCCCACTCCAAAACGGTGCGAGTTTTAGGGGCTAAGCAGGGCTGAAGCGAGCCGAGTCGTGCTGTTCTTTGGTAGTCGAAACGCGAGCCGTGTCGGGCTGAAGTGAGCTGAAGCGAGCTGAAGTGAGCTGAAAAAGGGTAGTGGAAAAGGGCCAATAGCTTGAGAACTGTCTTTGCGAATGAATATTCATGAGAAAAGTCGGCGTATCAGACGCTCGCTGGCCGTGCTGTGAAAATTGTGCATGCAGACGCTCATCTGAGTTTCCAAATCTGCCACTGCTTAACTCTTGAACATTTTCTATCATGAATACTATCATTAAAACACTTATAATTTCTACTTTCCAAAGAAATTTATCTCGTTAAGATCTGTTCAGTACTTTGGGAGTAACGGCAGGTTGAAGTTGAGACAACAGAGTTCACGCTCTGCTCGCGGGACGTCGGGAAACTACCGGTGCTTTTTGAGTCATGTGAAAACAGTCAGGCTGTCTCTCTTCTGATCGGTTTCCAACTGGATTACTTGTGAATATCAATCTGAAAACTTTTATAGGGATCTTCTCTGGCTCTCACTGTTTCTGTTGAAGTATTCAGCAAAATTTTCCGTCAGCTAGTTTTGATGTTATGATTCACGGAAGATTTTGAAGTGAGTTTTCACAGCTTTACCTACTTATTTTTTCAAATCAAACTGATTGATGTAAATAGATAATGGTTTTAGAATATAATTTGATGAAAAAAATGGAGAGCTTAGTGGTCGGAATGATATTTTTAAAAAAAACGGAAGTCAGAAACGCGAGTGTCAATTTCAGTTCATCTCATCTCATTATCTCTAGCCGCTTTATCCTGTTCTACAGGGTCGCAGGCGAGCTGGAGCCTATCCCAGCTGACTACGGGCGAAAGGCGGGGTACACCCTGGACAAGTCGCCAGGTCATCACAGGGCTGACACAATTTCAGTTCAGTTAATTGGAATTGTTTGTTGGATGTGGATCACACACAGTTTTTTCGAGGTTCGCCTTGAAAGCTGTGAATGTTATCTTTTATATTCTTTCATATAAACGCTAGTAGGCCCTACTCTTTAGAAATACAAAGGCCTTCAGAGTGCAAAGAGGGTATTAGAAATAATCTTTTATTACTTTTTATTGGGTGTTTACCTAATTTGCATAATTAATACTAATTAACTACTAATTTGCATATTTAAAATTAAATTTTTCAAACTCTGTATTCAGTATACAATCTATGAACCTGTCAATTCCCCTGTAAATATCTTGAAAAATAAAACAGTTATTAAGAAAAAAAAACATTTGATCTCAGTCATTAACGAGGCCCATTTTGGACCATGTGATCCGAATACGTAATATTACGGCAGTTTTCTAAAAATTAACCCGTTTTTTCAATCTTTGATTTGTAATATCTCAAGAATGGATCAACATATTTTAATTCTATAAAAAGTATGTTGTTTAGCATTCAGTTCTAAATTCAATGAGAGCAATTTCAAGCTGTTTGGATTGAATTTGTATTTTCACCTGATATGCCTAAGAAAAGTGCTACTTAAAGGGGAACTGAAGGCAAATTTTTTTATTATCAAAATTGTATTTCTCTCATTTTATTAAATATAGGAATGCATTTCTGACAGCTATTTTGTCGCTGCTATAGCAAGTTATGAGTGTTTGAAATATGCTCTGTAATATATCAGTCCATATGTCAAAGCGACGGCCGTAAACGAGATTCGTTGAGACCTGTGTGAGACATCGTAGGACGGAAGTAAAACGTAAGCGGAAATCAAAGTGACCAACATCTGCCAACGCTGTCAAAAGGCACGCGTGCCCTCCTTCGAATGCTGACGTCATCAAGCCGGAAGTTTTCCCTGTGTCCGAAATCACTCCCTACTCACTATATAGTGTGGACGCCATTTTGTAGTGCTGTCCGAAACCTTAGTGAGGATTATGTGGGAAATGTGCTCAGTATAATATATATTTATCACAAAAATACATGCATGTGTTTATTATTTTGAAACCCACCAGCCGACTGATCTGGCATGTTTTAATTGTGCGACAGTAATGATGTAAATACCAGTGCGACAGACTCGTCCTTATCCTGTCGTCTTTCCAACTCTTCTCTACTCCATGTTGGTTCGAAGTCGTATGGAATAATCTCCATCACTGATGAAGCTGGCAAGTATTGAAATTAATCTAAATTGGAATGATATGGCGATCTGGCTGCTGTGTAAACAGTTTTCAAAATGGTGGCGCTGACACTTCACGTTTCGAAGTCTTGCACAAGTCTCGTGAAGATCATGCGGATAAGCGACACCTGCCGTGGACCAAACGAACTACATTCAGCATGGCTAAAAACTGAAAAGGCCGATAAGTATAATATTTAATTGCAATTAGTTGCCAATACGAGTCACAATATAAGGTTACTAAAACCGAAAACGTAATTGAATAATGCGTTAATTAAGAAATAAAGCAAGTTTAAAAATGATTTCAGTTCCCCTTTAATAGGCTGGTGGAAGAGGGGGGAGGGGGAGCAGTAGCTTATTGTCATAAACTACTGCTCTCGAACAGGCACTCGAATCAGCCGTTTTGCACAGGGCTGTTTAGACAGGGTGAGAAGGGAGCTGTGGTGCTTTATCCTTGTGGTATTTTGACCAAAACATGTCACAGACATTTCATGAAGACCTCCGGGGACTGTGTCAACTTATGGAAAAGGGGTATAATACGGTATATCACCTTTAAATTTCTTAAGTTGGTTAATGTGCAAAGTTAGGTAAGATTAGTTCGGGGGTTGCAGTCGGATTTCTGTTTGTCTGGTGTATTTATCATGATTCCAGTTTTGACAGATATGAAGCCATGTCTATCACATTCATCTCATCTCATCTCATCATCTCTAGCCGCTTTATCCTGTTCTACAGGGTCGCAGGCAAGCTGGAGCCTATCCCAGCTGACTACGGGCGAAAGGCGGGGTACACCCTGGACAAGTCGCCAGGTCATCACAGGGCTGACACATGGACACAGACAACCATTCACACTCACATTCACACCTACGGTCAATTTAGAGTCACCAGTTAACCTAACCTGCATGTCTTTGGACTGTGGGGGAAACCGGAGCACCCGGAGGAAACCCACGCGGACACGGGGAGAACATGCAAACTCCGCACAGAAAGGCCCTCGCCGGCCACGGGGCTCGAACCCGGACCTTCTTGCTGTGAGGCGACAGTGACACCACCGTGCCGCCCTGGGATGAATATATTTTTGTAAAAGTAACAACATCTGTACATAATAAAACACGAAATTTGCATTTAGGCTACGTTCACACTGCAGGCTGAAGTGACTCAAATCCGATCTTTTCGCCCATATGTGACCTGTATCCGATCTTTTATTGACAATATGAACGACACAGATCCGATTTTTTCAAATCCGACCCAGGCCGTTTGGATATGTGGTCCTAATTCCGATTCCTATCCGCTCTTTTCATATGCGACTTCAGTCTGAACCGCCAGGTCGCATTCATCCGACTTACACGTCATCAACAAGCCACAAACGTCACTATTCTGCGCTGAAGTAGGCGGCGGGTCTCTCAAAAAAAGTTACAACAACATGGCGCATAATCACGGGCGCAGATAGAGGGTGGGACTCGTCCCACCCAGATTTAAATTCACCTCGTTCGGTCCCCCCCACTTATAGGGAGGAAAAAACGTCTATGCTGTCTTTCTTTGCATAAGGCAAACCTCACGGAAAAATCAAAAGACTAATTACCATTCAGTTTATTGAGGTGCACAGCAGTGTATACATAGTTGCAACAACTCACATAAAACAAAGACTGATATTCGGTTGGTTGAGCTGCGCAGACTGCACAGGTTGCGAGCTCGAGCTTGGTTGCTATGGTAACCCACAACAAGTTTGACAGGCATATCGGGGTTGGGGTTGGTTTGCTGGCAGCTTTGTCCCCCCCAGTTCAAAAAACGTATCTGCGCCCCTGCGCATGACATCAATGCGAGGGACGCTTCGGGCTGTGAAGGTTCTGAATCTTCTCAATGGAAGGACGCAGAGGTTAGGGAGCTGATTTCCATTTGGGGGGATGCAGCTATTCAAGCTAGATTGGATGGGTCATACCGCAACCGGGCGGTTTTACTTCCGTAAACACTGGCCATGCTCACTGCGTGTGACGTCGTCGTATCCTGCAATGCGCATGCGGAACACTTTTAGGTCGCTTTTCGTTCATACTGAGGATCACATACAAGTCGCATATATTTGTTAATGTGAACGACCTCACAAAAAAAAAATCGGATTTCACAAAAAAATCAGAATTGAGCATTAAGCCTTGCAGTGTGAACGTAGCGTATGTGATTATATGTAATCTTGTTACTGCTGATTGCTGATATATGAATAAAACAACATCGCATACAGATGCTTTTTCAGGGAAAATATATTAACATCACCTGTGATGTCTGTAACAAATCTTATTTTGTGAAAATTTGTCGAATATGACACGAGTTCCAGCTGGTTTAGAACAGACAGGCATCACTACATAGTGTAGTACTGGCTTACAGTATTCACCTGCCCCTCTCATCATGGCAAATGCGTTGAGATCTCATACGATCTCACGACAGTGGGTCTTTATGCTCCTTTGTGGACATTTTTTGATTTACAAAAAGGTAATTTAGTACAGTAAGCCTTTACTTTGAAACACAATGTATAGTAGCCTCCATTATTTTAGGTAAGAACTATAATCAGGCTGCCTGTAGTTTTTGTTTATGGTATTCATCATGTGTTTTGTCTCCTTAGTAACTGAGGTGTGACTCAACCCATGCATTGTATAAACACAGCAACTTCTTCCAGACAAAACAAGACATGTTTACATGAACTTCAAAAGAAAGCACTTAATCAAACAAAATTCCACGCAATTCTACAAAATACCAGCTCTTGTAGTTATATCATACTTGTGCTATGTCTATGGCTTTCAGATTCTACCCATGACGGATAGATGCCTAGATATTACTGGTATAGATGATTTTATTTTATTGGTAAGAGCCACGGGAAGAGCGCGCTTTATGAGTTAAACCCATAATAATAATTAATCTCGAGGCTGATTCCTTTTTTGAACTTTTAGTTCATTTTATTATTTTATTTCTACTCTTGTTTAATTCTTATTATTTTTCTTCCCCAATTATTTTATGTAATTTTATTTTCTATTGTTCACTGTTCTGCTTTTACTTCTGTAAAGCACATTGAACTGCCACTGTGTATGAAATGTGCTATATAAATAAACTTGCCTTGCCTTGGTAAAGTAAAGCAGTACTTGTGCAACTTGATCTTAAAACAAACATGATTCTTATACTATTGTATTCAAATTTGAATTATAATTTGCTTATATTTGTCTGTACCATAGGTATCAAATCCACACTGGGCTCCAACACTCCATAATCCGCCCCACCCAAGCCAACTGCCTCCCCCTAGAAAACGTCACCCTCCCCCAAAAGCTCAAGAACGCAGGCTATGCTACACACATGGTTGGCAAGTGGCACCTTGGTTTCTACAAGCGTAGCTGCATGCCTACACAGCGTGGCTTTGACTCCTTTTTCGGCTCCCTTCTAGGGAGCGGTGACTACTACAGCCACTACAAATGTGACAGCCCTGGAATGTGTGGCTTTGACCTGCATGAAGGTGAGGAAGCTGCATGGGAGCAAGACCGAGGGATCTATTCCACCCACATGTATACTCAAAAGGCAGTACGTATACTAGCATCACACAACCCTAGACAACCCATCTTCCTGTACTTGGCATACCAAGCAGTGCACTCCCCTCTGCAGGTTCCTGCTCGCTATCTGGAACGCTATAAATCCATCCCAAATCTGCAACGACGCAAGTACGCTGCCATGGTCAGCTGCTTGGATGAGGCTATGCGCAACTTAACACTTGCACTCAAACGCTATGGCTACTATGACAACGTGGTCTTGGTGTACTCTTCCGACAATGGGGGTCAACCTCTGGCAGGTGGCAGCAACTGGCCGCTAAGAGGTAGTAAGGGAACCTACTGGGAGGGAGGCATACGGGTAGTGGGGTTTGTGCACAGTCCCCGACTTGTGAGGAGAGGTACTTGTAAGGCCCTGATCCACATTACTGACTGGTACCCAACCCTGGTAACACTTGGTGAAGGTACGCTTGATGAGAATCAGAATCTGGATGGCTATGACGTTTGGGAGTCGATCAGCGAAGGGTTTCCATCTCCACGTCATGACATCCTCCACAACATAGACCCCATCTACACCAAAGCTAAGAACGGCTCCTGGAAGGCAGGATATGGAATCTGGAACACAGCAGTCCAGGCAGCTCTCCGTGTTGGGGACTGGAAACTCCTGACAGGTGTTCCAGGCTACAGCGACTGGGTTCCACCACAAACCTTTTCCAAACACACGTTGAGCAAACGCTTGCACAGTGAGCGTGTGCGCTGGGATCGAGGCAAGTCGATTTGGCTTTTTAACATCACAGCTGACCCTTTTGAGCGTGTGGATCTGTCCAAACGTTACCCACACATCGTGAAAAAGATGCTACTCAAACTTTTGCACTACAACAAGACAGCTGTGCCGTGCCGCTACCCACCCAAGGACTATCGGTCCAATCCTCAGTACAATGGAGGGGTCTGGGGACCTTGGTACTCGAACATTGATGAACAGGAGAATGAAAATAATAGTATTCTTTCCAATAATGTACGTAAGATTAAAAAAGAGAAAAAAGTCAAACATAAAGGGAAGTGGAAAAGGAAATCTGATGACTTCTTGGGTCTTCAATTGCAGTGACTTTTATGTTTTACCTTGAAATACTCCAGTACTCAGGGACTGACGGGCAGACTTGATCTGTTCACATGATTTTTCACTGACAGAGTTTTATATTTAGATAAAGTTACGTCTAGTTAGATATTTTGGATGTAAGCAACAGGAATCGGTTGTTACGCATCTGATTCGTTCGAAGAAGCCCACTTAAACACTGCTGTTTCTCCAGCTTAGAATTGAACAATGTTTGCTAGAGCTTTAAGAAAAAGATATATATTTATTTTTAACATTTTATTGCATGCTCAGTCTTCCTTGGTCTTGATCTGCTTTTATGAATTGTAGGTTCAAAGGAAATTACACTATTTCTAAGAGGCACAATTATTTGTCAGGCTAATCAAATGAGGACGAATACTGCGTTCTATGCCTGAGTAGATGCTGTTTAGTCCCAGAAGCAAAACCATGTAGAACAGTAACCTTATGTTCGAATACAACCAATGTTTCACACACTTAGAATTCTCCAGTACTGTGTGATCCAGTACCAGTTAAAGTTGAATGTAAAACAATAAAACAAAAAAAAAAAAGTGAACTCTTCATATCTTTCGTCCATCTTGCTTTCCGTCCCTCTTCATCCTGTTTAGACATGTACCATCTGCTGGACCCTTGTGTGCTTATATTAACGGATGTCAAAGTTTACCGTGCATACATTTAATCATGCAAAGCATGACGAACATTTATCAGAGTTGAATGAACAGTCTTGTGTCGGCTTACGCGAGAAATTGCACTATTTTGTAAACCTAACTTTTTTTTTTTTTTTGTCACTTTGGAACAGAACAGAGGGTCCTTTGTGGTAATTTGATTGCAACTTCACAGCTGCTAATAACTGATAATTATTCCAAACAACAGTGTTATTTTTAGGTTTCTGGCAGTCTGTATTCCATCAACATGTGTTTCCTTTCAGATAAATGGATCCCCATTACACAGGGAACACACCCAAAATTTATTAAGTGTTAGAGCCATCAATAATAGTATGCACTTAAGATTATGAGATATTTTACTACCACTTTACAAAGAGCCGCGAGCACACTGTAGTCCTATAACTTGATTCGTAAAACAGAATCGTTGCCTGGTTATATTATCCAGAAGGTCACCGTTATGCGTCATACTAAGCATCTGAATTTTTTCAGCAGAGACACTGGCACTGAGCTTACTTACAGAGAACATGGGAAGTGTGTGTATTACTTTACTTTCAGGTACTATTGCTGTTTTTATCCCTCTGTAGTTTTTGTACATCTGTCAGCTCTTGCAGAGGTTACAAGAAGAAAGTCCACAGAAGAACACGGGCAGAGAGCAAAAAGAGAATTTACAGATCAAAGTCCACCTCAAGTCATTGCAAAGCATGGCTTTCTCATCCTTTAGGCCCTGGTCACACTACAGCTCGCGATGGGTTTGCGAATACTTGGCGATGAAAAATTGGTAGCATCGACACCAACCGTGTGATACATGGCGAATGTTCGCTGAGCTTCGTGAGTTGTTTTTTTGGTGTGTTTCTGCCTCGTGAGTGATGAAAAATTTCAATTGAAATTTGGTGACAATGTTTTTGTTTGGGAATAAGGCGGTGGTGTAGTGGTTAGCACTGTCGCCTCACAGCAAGAAGGTCCAGGTTCGAGCCCCGTGGCTGACGAGGGCCTTTCTGTGCGGAGTTTGCATGTTGTCTGCGTGGGTTTCCTCCGGGTGCTCCGGTTTCCCCCACAGTCCAAAGACATGCAGGTTAGGTTAACTGGTGACTCTAAATTGAGCGTAGGTGTGAATGTGAGTGTGAATGGTTGTCTGTGTCTATGTGTCAGCCTTGTGATGACCTGGTGACTTGTCCAGGGTGTACCCTGCCTCTCGCCCGTAGTCAGCTGGGATGGATGGGTGGGTTTGGGAATACTTCTCAAAGTTCGGGGAACCTTTGTCGAGCCTTTCGAGATGGATTTGTGTCGAAGTCATATCCCCGATGCTCAGGAGGCCTCAGCAATACAGCGACGAGGCATAGCCTAACGTCCACCAAGACTTGAAAAGTGCATTTACATCCTTCTTCAAGGTTCGTAATTGGTTGGGCGAAGGGTTCATGAATATTTAGCAAATGTTTGGCAATGGTTAGACCAGGCCTGGGCATTTTACGGCCCGCATCCAGCCTTTTGGTTCATTCTGACCGGCCCGCGTAAGGTTAATGAGAAATTACAAAATAAACGTATTTTCTAATTTGACCTCATGCATGGACTGAATGTGCATTGCTTTTATTTTGAAGTTGTGTTCAACAAAAACGCAATGCGCGTGACATGAACATGACATGAAATCCCACGAAACCTAATCCCGCGATAACTACTTCCGTAATTTGTCCAGACCAACCACAAACTTGCACGTCATCCTTCAAATGGTCCAGCCAATCTCACAGTGTGACGTCACCAGCAGGTGCCGGAGCCCGAGCCGATCTGTAGATCTGATACCTACACCGAATCGACTGATGATCATCTGTCAGCTGTGCTTCGCATCTCCGCCTCAGACATTCAACCTGACTCTGATGCACTCGTTAAAGACCAACAGAGACGAGATTTCTCTCACTGAACAAATAAAAAACTGGAAAACACCAAATGAGGTGATTAGACTACAAATGTGGGCATCATTATTATAATATGATGTATCTTGCTTGACATTTGGAGTAGAAAGACAATATTGTGATGTCTTTATTGTGTTTTGGGGTGAATGTGACTGAAAAAAAATGGTACAAACGTTCACATTTTGTTAACCATTGTTTTGGGAAATTTGATTGAATAAATGACATTTTTTGTAAGGCAACCTCGTTTTTTCCATACTCTTACCAGTCTTAGCAGCTTGTAAAAACAGTGTTATTTATTGCTTTATATAAAGAAATACAATTAATATTACGCAGAATTTAGTTCAGCCTTTTGGTCCGGCCCTCCACTAAATTTTCTGTTTCTCATGTGGCCCCATGGAAAAAATAATTGCCCACCCCTGGGTTAGACGATGCATTTGTGATTGTCGCTGATTGGTTGGCACTGATGTCATGTATTGTTGAAACCTATTGAGCAAGGCATTGGCGATCATTCATTCTCTTGCCAGATGCCGATACACACAAAACACCCAAGCGTGCCTCCTAGGAAAAATGTCAGGTCTCCTTAAAAAAAGGGCCAAGTGTTCACCTGCTGTGTGACCACAATTTTTAGCTCGCCTGTATGAAGTACACATCCCCATGTGTCGCCACCAAAACTCCTCATTTTCACATCAGCTCATTGTCTTATCAGCTTTAGTGAACATTACTTGTGATTGGTCTGACGGCTGCTTTATCCGAAAAAGTAGAAAAGCGTAGTTTAAGGTGGCCTCGTATCCAAAATGTAAATGCTATAGGTAAACTATAACTATTGGCACGTCTCTGGTTATGTAGAGGTCGAAAAAGTACACACATTCTTTACTTAAGTGGAAGGACAGATATTTGTGTAAAAAAGACTACTAAAAGTAGAAGTACTGATTCAGCTTCTTTAAACAAGTAAAAATACAAAAGTACAGGCTCTGAAATGTACTCAAAGTACTGTATAAAAGTAAAATGTAACCCTTTGAAGGACATTTATACCGGCTATTTCTGTGTAACTGAATCTCACATAATAGAATACTATAGAATAGAATAGAACATATAAGGTCGGTGTGTGTGCATGTGGAAGGAGGCAAACCCACACTTTCTTAAATTAATTATTAAATGATACCATATATCAGGTGCTCCACTGCAAATATTTAAATTGCCAAATACTCTGTGACAAATAATCAATCCACTTGCATGTTGTACAGTCGATATTGATTACCTATGTACAGCATGCTAACTGACAATCCAGCTGTATAGAACGGCAGCTATCCTTACCTTACTAGCTACTTCTTACCTGCTTGCGAATGACTTATTTGAAGAGTTTGAAGCACACACACATCACCTACAGTTAAAGCATTAGGTATTTAAATCAAACAATTTGGAACGTTTACACAAAAATGTTCAAAGGAAACCTGTTTGCCCAGTTTAAATGTAGCTCATGTTTTGGGGCTCCAAATACGATGCTCCAATTAATATGACGTGGATCAATAGGTTCCACATGGACCCCGACCTGGCAGCAGTGCTGGACAAGGGAGCAGAAGATGATGATGAAATGCAGCTCATGTTTTGTTTCAGAGAGTGGGTGGGTGTAACCAGTGTCATCTTTTCTGTGTGTTATTTCCCCATCCATTTACGATGAAATCGGTCTTGATGTTGGGAAGGCGTGCAATGAGGCAAACTAGAAAAAGATGGATAATTCCCCTCAAATGCACTAAAACTGAAGTAACAAGCCTGATTCGAAAATGTAAAGAGAGTAGAAAGTACAGATATTTTGTGTTAAAAGGTAGTGGGTGGAAGTAAAAATTTGTCAGAAAATAAATACTTAAGGGTGGCATGGTGGTGTAGTGGTTAGCGCTGTCGCCTCACAGCAAGAAGGTCCGGGTTCTTGCCCCGTTGCCGGCGAGGGCCTTTCTGTGCGGAGTTTGCATGTTCTCCCCGTGTCCTCCGGGTTTCCTCCGGGTGCTCCGGTTTCCCCCACAGCCCAAAGACATGCAGGTTAGGTTGACTGGTGACTCTAAATTGACCGTAGGTGTGAATGTGAGTGTGAATGGTTGTCTGTGTCTATGTGTCAGCCCTGTGATGACCTGGCGACTTGTCCAGGGTGTACCCTGCCTCTCGCCCGTAGTCAGCTGGGATAGGCTCCAGCTTGCCTGCGACCCTGTAGGACAGGATAAAGCGGCTAGAGATAATGAGATGAGATAAATACTTAAGTAAAGTACAGATACCTAAAAGCTCTACTTAAGTACATAGTCCTGGGTATGACTTTAAACTGCAACGAGTGGTGCGTCTCAGGTCCGGGAGGACTTGAGTATTGGGGAAAGTGGAGTTACCCCTTAATCACCATTGCTCCCACGTCTGCTTTGACCCAGAGGGGTAGCACCTACCTGGGTTCCAGCTATTCGGTGCGGTGTGGCAGATGAAGCCAACAGGGTCAATGGCGCACCGCCTGATGGCATGCGGAAAAGCCACTCAAATGGCCAATGGATGGCATCACTCAGCAAGTCAGTTGTCACTGCGGGGCAACTTCCATACCCGTCAGGTTTGTAGCACTTTTGTGCACCACTTGGCATCAGGTCTAGAGGTCCAGAGAGACAACTTGATAGGGGCACGACATCATTTGTCTTACCTTACTGTGCAAGGGGCTTCATTAGGAAAAGAGAATAAGTCTGGTGCTGCGTTTCTGTGCATCCTAATGAAGCAGTCATCATCGCTAGCGATGGACAGAGCCGCCGCCGACAACTTAAGTACAGTAAGGAAATATTTGTACTTTGTTACTTGCCACCTCTGTGCTCATGTATACAGATAAGCACAGGGATTTGTCCTCCACTTGTGTTCAGCTGCCCTGTAACATTGTGTGAGTTCGCCTTCATCCTCCCAGGTTGGCAGCTGTGTACAGTAGTAGGACAGAGGTGTAGTGTTTCTGTGTGGAAAAAGTAGTCAGCTTTAAAAAAAAAAAGGTTTTTTTAAGCTTCCCTTAGCAAATTAGATAAATACTTGAACTAACATCACATCATGTTATTTATTGCTGTCCTCTTATAAAATATGGTGGCCTAGCCTCATATTCCAATATTGTTTTACACAATGATTACTGCTGCTGTGAATTTTTCATACTGTTCCACTTCTGACACATGTTGGAGTATCATGTATTCCTCCTGCCTCTAAAATATGCACGTAAAGTCTGCAGACAGGCATTACTCATGGTGAGCTCTTCCACAGGACCTCCCATTCAGGTGCAAAAGATCCATAAAGCTTCTGAGATTTCTGGATGACAGTTCACCGTCATGCACTAAAGGTCAATACATTAATCGTCCATTAAAAAATGCCAGATACATTTCAGAGGGAAAATATTAATGACAAATGTGGGTGTTGGTTGCCGAATATATGTGAAATGACGTAATGTTCTTGTGGTAGAACTAGATCTGTTAACAAGCTCACTCATCCGCAGAAGAATTGTGATCCTGATTATTAGGGAAAACCATGCCAAAGTTTTACAAACCGAACTAGAAACCATTTTTATGTTGTTGCTTTAGAACTATCCTTCACAAACCATTTCATTTCATGACGTTTCAGATACAGTAAAGTCATGAAAAACAAACCAAATGACTTTGTAGAAGTAATAAACTTCTCAAAAGAATTGGTTCAAGAACCCGTCATTACTTTCATAAGACTTCTCCTAATATCTTTCCACCACCCATTCCCAAATAAAAAAAAAAATATTGCTCCATCGAACACCCATGCTTCAAAGGGTCTTTGATGAAACACTTTTAAATATAAAGCATTAACACTGAACGAATACATCCAGCATTACTTCCAAATACAAACTTGCAGCCAAAAAGCGGGGAAGACTTTTCCATGGGAAAATTCATGAAGCACTTTTGCCTCACAGCGAATCAAAACCTGGCCATCTCCTATGGGGTAAATCATGGTAGACCATAAACTTAGAGTAACTAGCGTATGTGTTTCTGGTAGGTATTCAACAGCATTACTTATTCCCCATGTGTTCAAAATGAGAAATATTCTATAGTGAGAGGCCTGTGTGCTTAATAATAAAATGGAAACGTTAATATATCTCATCTCATTATCTGTAGCCGCTTTATCCTGTCCTACAGGGTCGCAGGCAAGCTGGAGCCTATCCCAGCTGACTATGGGCGAAAGGTGGGGTACACCCTGGACAAGTCGCCAGGTCATCACAGGGCTGACACATAGACACAGACAACCATTCACACTCACATTCACACCTACGGTCAATTTAGAGTCACCAGTTAACCTAACCTGCATGTCTTTGGACTGTGGGGGAAACCGGAGCACCCGGAGGAAACCCACGCGGACACGGGGAGAACATGCAAACTCCGCACAGAAAGGCCCTCGCCGGCCACGGGGCTCGAACCCGGACCTTCTTGCTGTGAGGCGACAGCGCTAACCACTACACCACCGTGCCGCCCGATTTTATTATTATTATATATTTTTGATGTAGTCGTAGCCCTGCGATAATCTGGCGACTTGTCCATGGTGTATGCCACCTCTCGCCCATAGTCAGATCGGATAGGCTCCAGCTTGCCCTCGACCCTGCACAGGATAAGGAAGGATAATGGATGGATGGAAATTCCTCATCAAATTCTCAGTTTGTAATTTAAATTGGCCATTGTTACTGAAACGAGGAATGATCATTAGATTAGCCCTTGAAGAGAAAGTCATCAGAGTAACATGATGTTAAACGTTGTTCCTCAGAGTTTTGTTTCACATTTATCCATCCATACACCGATCAACCAGAACATTATGACCACTGACTGGTGAAGTGAATTATGTTGATTATCTCATTACAGTGGCACCTATTAAGCGGTGGGATATATTAGGCAGCAAGAGAACAGTCAGTTCTTGAAGTTGATGTGTTGGAAGCAGGAAAAATGGGCAGAAAGGTGTCAGCATTAAAGGGGAACTGAAGTCATTTTTAAACTTGCTTTTTTTCTTAATTAACGTGTTATTCAATTACGTTTTCGGTTCCAGTAACCTTATATCGTGACTCGTATTGGCAACTAATTGCGATTAAATATTATACTTATCGGCCTTTTCGGTTTTTAGCCATGTTGAATTTAGTTCGTTTGGTCCACGGCAGGCGTCGCTTATCCGCGCGATCTTCACGAGACTTGTGCAAGACTTCGAAACGTGAAGTGTCAGCTAGGTGTCAGCGCTGCCATTTTGAAAACTGTTTTCCAAACGAAATATTGCACAAAAACGAGTTTAAATGACGATTACTGCCTACTTTTTTCAAACTTTACTGATTGCTATCAAAACAAACAAAACTTCCTGCTTGATTACATCAGCATTCGAAAGAGGACGCGCGCCTCTTTTGACAGCGTTGGCAGATGTTGGTCACTTTGATTTGCGCTGTACGTTTTACTTCTGTCCTACGATGTCTCGCACAGATCTCAGCGAATCTCGTTTACAGCCGTCGCTTTGACATATGGACTGATGCATTACAGAGCATATTTCCAACACTCATAACTTGCTATAGCAGCGACAAAATAGCTGTCAGACATGCATTCCTACATTTTATAAAATGAGATAAATAGAATTTTGATAATAAAAAATTTGCCTTCAGTTCTCCTTTAACTTTGTCAGTAGTTTGTGCTACAGTAGCTCTTCTGTGGGATTGGACCATATAGGTTAGCCTTCACACCCCATGCGAATCAATGAACCTTCGACACCCATCACCCTGTCACTGGTTCACTGGTTGTCCTTCTTTGGACCACTTTTGGTAGGTACTAACCACTGCATACCAGGAACACCCCACAGAATGTGCCATTTTGGAGATGCTCATACCCAGTCATCTCGCCATCACAATTTGACCCTTGTCAAAGTCGCTCAGATCCTTACGCTTGCCACAGGCCAGGCAGGATGAGCTTATGCTATCCTGTGTCATCCATTTTTCCTGCTTCCAACACATCAACTTCAAGAACTGACTGTTCTCTTGCTGCTCCTTAACAGGTGCCATTGTAATGAGATACCGGTAATCAATGCTATTCACGTCACCTGCCAGTGGTTTTAATGTTATGGCTAATTGCTGTATACCCATTTATCTATACCGCTTATCCGTCAGGGTCGCTGGGGAAGCTGGAACCAATCCCAGCTGATTTCGGATGAAAGGCGGGGTGCACCTTGGGCAGGTTACCAATCTATCACAGGGCTTGTTTTAATTTAGTGAGAAAACACACACGCACACACACAAAGCTAAATGATATGTGACAGCTATCTAATTTATAAGCCACATTCAACCCAATTAACTGATTATATTCATTTCTAAAGACAAAATATATCACAAATTGAGGCTTGCTGACAGAAATAAACTTAAGTTCCTTGACTTCAGCAGTTACAACAGTATTGGGTCAGCATCTGTCAAGAGCTTCATAATCTCTTGTATCCAAGGCATGAGAAGTATCTTGGTGATGTAATATAAAATTCCCCCTCTTTCCTACATCATGATGGGATTACAGTTGAAGAAAATCAGCAGCTGCCTTTGACCCACAATGCGTGCTGCCAAGTGTTATACAAGGAGTTCAGACTTATTAGGTTTGCTTGCTCTGTACTCTTTTATAATGACTATGAAACATAAGCCCATTTCACAGGCTCTTTTGCCGCAAACACCATTGCCTCCCTTACAGGGTACGATGCACAAGACTAAACAATCTGAGTGGTTTCTTGAACAACTAAATGACGTCCAATGTCTCGCCCAATCTCCATGTCTAATTATTACTGAGCTTTTATAGAATGTTTCACTTCTTATGCTCCGCCATGATATGGAGAAGGGAAAACGCACCGGAAAGGAATGGCCTTGAGGCAGAGGTTGGCGATACTACTTATAAGGGACTTGGCAACAACTTGTAACTTTGTTGTGAGGATACGTTATGATGTCAAGCCCTGATTTGCCTGATTTGAAAATGATCCCTAAAAATATTTGCTGTAGTAATCAGAGCAAATGTCTTCATCAACAGTCTAGTCAAACACGCTTAATGCAACCATGCCTACGTAATCTTGCCAGTCTCCCTTCGGAAGATTTCGCTCTAATTCACCACAGCTGTCTCCGAAACACAAACCTCATGTGAAGCAACACTGGTATGTACTAAAGCACCGACCACTTATCGCATGAAAAGACTTCCAGACTGATACACTATTGACCACACATGGAACTGAGCCACTGAGCTTTCTTCAGTCTTTGATCTTCTCACATTCCCAGTGCATGTTTGGTGGCCTGAGAAAACTGGTGAACATTTGACATTCAAATAATATTGGCTGGAGTTGAGTTGTATATCAGATATATTCTCAGATATATACTCATTAGGGTGCATCAGTTGCCCTCACTTTCATAAAATCTGATGCATTTTTGTTTGGGTGTTCCTTTTCACCAATAAAGACATCCTGTACAATTTCATCTCATCTCATCTCATTATCTGTAGCCGCTTTATCCTGTTCTACAGGGTCGCAGGCAAGCTGGAGCCTATCCCAGCTGACTACGGGCGAAAGGCGGGGTACACCCTGGACAAGTCGCCAGGTCATCACAGGGCTGACACATAGACACAGACAACCATTCACACTCACATTCACACCTACGGTCAATTTAGAGTCACCAGTTAACCTAACCTGCATGTCTTTGGACTGTGGGGGAAACCGGAGCACCCGGAGGAAACCCACGCGGACACGGGGAGAACATGCAAACTCCGCACAGAAAGGCCCTCGCCGGCCACGGGGCTCGAACCCGGACCTTCTTGCTGTGAGGCGACAGCGCTAACCACTACCTACGCTCAATTTAGAGTCACCAGTTAACCTAACCTGCATGTCTTTGGACTGTGGGGGAAACCGGAGCACCCGGAGGAAACCCACGCGGACACGGGGAGAACATGCAAACTCCGCACAGAAAGGCCCTCGCCGGCCACGGGGCTCGAACCCGGACCTTCTTGCTGTGAGGCGACAGCGCTAACCACTACACCACCGTGCCGCCCCCTGTAAAATTTTTTGACCATATTCAAAAGTCTAATGGTGGCACCATGAGGTTCATTTTTTGCCAAAAAAAAGCTTATTTTATGTTTTCGCGTAAGGTTTGAATCACAATGTTGGACTCCATTTATTGATTTCCTGTGACCCAGAGATCATGTTAAGAACCTTTTGCAAGGGATCGAGAAGCATTAATGTGATTCATAATACATTTGTATTGTTTAAAAGTAGATGTGTTGCGTTCATTATGTCTTCTTATTAAATCAAATCATTAGGGGTTTTTTTTCAGACATGTAAAAGTTTTTTCCTTTACCTGACATGTTTCGACGGTGTAACTGCCGTCTTCATCAGAGGGTCACCCGGATGTTGGTGTGTGACGTGCTTTTATAATCAGCTGATGTTACGGAGGTGTGCCCTCCCGGTCAACATTGACAGGTCGGTCACGCCTCCCGCTGTCAGTGCTGCCCCCTCAGGACGGCGCTCCAGGTGTGGGAGAGCATGTATGCCCCCTCATCCCTGTTTATTGTTCTTGGGCTACGCTTTCTGATTTCTATTGACTCCTTAATCCAACAGTGGTATCTGTTCTCTTGTTGTATGATCTGAGCATTGTGACCCTCTGATGAAGACGGAAGTTACACCGTCGAAACATGTCAGGTAAAGGAAAAAACTTTTACATGTCTGAAAAAAGAAAACTAATGATTTGTTTAAAAGTAGTTGATCAATGATTCAATGAACAGCTAAAACTCAGACTGTGCTTGATAATATATTTAGAATATGTACTAAAAATGTGTATCTAAGATATTTGGTATACTCTATAAGGTGCCATAATGTTTCATGAAAAGTGATCGAAATTTTGTCATAAAAGTCATAAAATAGCAGCTTTTTCCATAACTTTGAGCTCCTGGTGCCACCATTAAACTTTTTGAATTTTGTCAAAATACTTCACCCAGTGTGTTTTCTTACCAAAAGGAACATAAAAACAAAAATGCATCATGATCGGAGGAACTTTTCATTTTTAGGGGGCAACTGATGCACCCTAATACTCGTCTTCGACTCGTTCAATATCATGCTAGCTGAACGTAATATATCTGAGATACCACGAAAAAAATTATACATATTTACATACAAAATTATAAAAATGATACATGCACACTCTCTCTTTTTCCAGTTTTTCGATGTCCGTTGGTATGTTTTTCTCTTATAATCAGAGGGGAACCATCACAGCCTTCTAGACCTTCAGAGAAGGCCCAAACAGATCAGCATTTCAAATGTTATATTTTATTTCTTTCATTTGTTCATTGATTTCATTCTTTCATAATTTCATTACAATTATTCTTTTCTAATTTTGCCTCATTTTCTATCAAATTTGCTTCAGAAATGAAAGGGTTACTGTCTGAAAACATTAAAATCGAGTTATGCAATGAGATTTTTTTGTTTGTTTGTTGTCTCTATCCTGAGAAGAGTTTAGAGCCGGCTCACTCATTGGTTAGGACTTCATTGCCGGGACAGAAGGCCATGCCAGTGTATGTTTATGTAGGAAGTAACAGATGAATTAACCAATCAGATCTTGATTTATAGTGAGAGGGACCAAAAATGTATCGCCCTCAGCCTTCTCGAAGACCAACGTGAGCTTAACCGCGAGACGGTGCCGTTAGCGCAGCAGTGAAGTCACCTTCCAGCCCGTGTAGCATTCATCAGTAGTGTTAGCGAATGCTAATAAAGCAGTCAAGCCAGTGCTATCGAGAGCAAGTAGCACAGGCTAATGACCAAGAAAATAAGATTTCTGTCTCCAGACTCTTCTCCCATGCTCGCTCGCTCGCTACAGTATTTTTCACTCTGACTTAAGTGTTACTTTTAAAATCAATATCAACAACTACACACAACGGAGCGACCGGGCAGCCTGACGCTAATCCCTTGCAAAATCCTTTGCCCTGTTGCTTTTTTGGTGTCTGGCTAAGCTTTGGCTGAGCTGAAGTCCCAGCTCTAATAGTAACAGTTCGCCACTGCTTGTAAATATGCGTGAAGAATATCTACTGAAGGTTTGGTAGCCTTTCAGGTGTTCAACACCATCTTTAGTTTCAGTTTTCAGTTTGTTTATTTATTTAGTGCTTAATTATAGCATAGCTAATCCTAGCACTGGTTTACCCTAGTCTTTCTCTTTCCCGGTGAACAAAGAAATGGTTCTGTGCATGCGCAGCAGAAAAGTTTCTTATTGGGTATTTACATCAGCTCTGATGTGTGACGTCATGTTGTCTTGACAACGTGCAATATCATAAACCATATTCAACACTCATTCTCCATTGGGTAGAGTGACGTAATACACGTAGGATCAGCGATATGTTAACAATATTGCATGCTATCAAACCAAATGAATGAAACCCGCTAGAAGGGAATAGAACACGTTTTTATTCCATTAAAAAAGTGTCCTGTATGTACTGTATAATCATTTCTATTATAGCATCTAGAACTGAAATTGGACTCTTATTTGCACATACCGTACATAACTCAACCAGAAGCACATAGCTGTACAAAATACTGACAGCTTGACATTTATTGCGTAAGAACCGGACTCTTAGCCTGAAACGATTTAGACATCTCCAGGGAAACTGACTCCATTGTTGTTCTGGCTCCTCACCTGATGGAATTTTTGTTGGCATACAGGCAAGTCAGGGTTACAAGCCAGCCTAGATAATGCCTAACTAAACATATTTCAGTGTCATTTTGGTAAAATAGTTTAGCTGTTCTTAAACAGAGATGTCAAAGTATATTATAGGACAAAAACCGACTATTGGTCGAAACCTGATTTTTCATCATTTGTGGCCCTTTTCATGCATTCAGCTACAGTAATGAATGAATTAAAGATGTTTTTTACAGACTGCTACACATATAGTATGTAGGGTATGTGTGAATACATGTCTTTTTTTTTCTTTTTTCAGGGCAATTGGCAATTTCATAGTTTTTCATTGGACCTTGTGCACAGAAAAGGCCCTGGAGGTGATAAGGAGGTTCGATCTTTGAAGAAGCGTGTTATTCAGCTGATATGAGAAAGCCACATGTTCATGTACAGCCGGTGGGTGATAATTTAATAGAATAACACCATGTTATTAAGATTACAGCTCCCACGGCCAAGTTTATGTCAGGGCAAACCAATTCAATCTGATGTTTATCGGCTCCCAAGAGAAGATATGGAAGATGTGTAGGCATGTATAAATACCTATGTACGTCTGTAGATGTGACACAGGAGAGAAACCCTCCCTATTCACACTGAGTAAAACAGGATTTATGAAGGATACAATTTGCTGTATCACCCTTGTTTCAGTTCCAAAAGCACAGACATGGGAATATCCTGCAGTGAGCAATTTCCCCCATGCGTAACTAGAACTTTTTTTGGCAGGTGGCCTCAATTCACTTCTTCCCACTCTATTTTCTCATGCTGTATCTGTCGTCCCCTTACTCATTCGCTCCTATTTTGTTCCATGGATTAAAACTTTGTTTTACTCCAGTTCACTAAACCTGTGCATCAATCTCAGACGCTTAGAAAGTCTTAGATTACCTTACAGCAGGCGTCCTGTCTTCTACTTAAAATGTTTTAGGAGAGCGAGAAGGAGAAAGAGAATGAAGCTGAGCCTGCTTGCTTACACCTCCAGAAAAGGTGAAAAATGGAGATCAGATTCAGGAAATTTTTATTTTATAACTCGGCCAAATTATTGCAGGAATTACTGATATGTTTTGCAGTGAAAGAGTTTTAGCAAAGGGGCTAGTGGTGTAGTGGTTAGCACTGTTGCCTCACAGCAAGAAGGTCCTGGGTTCAAGCCCAGCGGCTGGTGAGGGCCTTTCTGTGTGGAGTTTTGCACCCTGTGTCCACGTGGGTTTCCTCTGGGTGCTCCGGTTTCCCCCACAGTCCAAAGACATGCAGGTTAGGTTAACTGGTGACTCTAAATTGACCGTAGGTGTGAATGGTTGTGTGTCTATGTGTCAGCCCTGCGATGATCTGGCGACTTGTCCAGGGTGTACCCCGCCTTTCGCCCATAGTCAGCTGGGATAGGCTCAAGCTTGCCTGCGACCCTGTAGAACAGGATGAGTGACTACAGATGATGGATGGATGGAGTTTTAGCAAAGACTTTGGTTAATGCTAGTTATACTAACTACATCAACAGGTAGGCTAGCTAGTTAACATATGTAATGGTGTCATCTGTCTTGACCATTCATCTCATCTCATTATCTCTAGCCACTTTATCCTGTTCTACAGGGTCGCAGGCAAGCTGGAGCCTATCCCAGCTGACTACGGGCGAGAGGCGGGGTACACCCTGGACACGTCGCCAGGTCATCACAGGGCTGACACATAGACACAGATAACCATTCACACTCATATTCACACCTACGGTCAATTTAGAGTCACCAGTTAACCTAACCTGCATGTCTTTGGACTGTGGGGGAAACCGGAGCACCCGGAGGAAACCCACACGGACACGGGGAGAACATGCAAACTCCACACAGAAAGGCCCTCGCCGGCCACGGGGCTCGAACCCGGACCTTCTTGCTGTGAGGCGACAGCGCTAACCACTACACCACAGTGCCGCCCATTCATTTCATTTAGTATTAAAACTAAAAGCATAGTACTAAAGCATTCACTGGCTTAAATGGGAAGCATAGAAGATGAATGAAGAGAAAAGAAGAGATACTTATGGAAAAGAGAGAGGGGAGTAGAAGTGGCAGCGTTTCAAATATATTAGCAGCATGGGTGGGCCACTGAACCACTTCCCACCATAAACACACTGTCTTCATGCACGCATTTCTTTTTCTCTAATACTTTCAAAAATGAGCCTATTAAGCTACGTTTTTGTCATTTTATTACTGTTATTATTAAAGTAAGATCTTTCATAAAATCCACATCTTTATCCACTTCTATTTCTCCAATCTCTTTTCCAATAAAATGTGTAACCCAGGATATTATTCAACCTGACAAAGGGATTATCAGAGACATTAGCATAATCCAGGTGAATATTAACACAATACAGTCTTTTTAAACAACCGTATTAAATTGAAATGTACAAACATTGTATATGCACTCCTAAGATCAAGTGTGTGGGCTTTAAGTTCTCAGGTTTAATCATACTTAGTCCTACCTCCTTTTTTGTGGGAAAATTTTCCTGAAACCATAATCCAGTCCAATAGAAGATCTGCCCAGCTGTTGATTTTTGTGGTTTTTACACACTTAATCAAGCCAAAAGGTTGTTACTTATAATCCCCTATACAGGAAACACAAGGTCTTGTGGGATGACGGCATTGTTATGGAAGGTCCAATTTCAGGGATTTTTATGGTCTTTTATCAGCCGATGTATGTGAACTGGAACTAACAAAGCACAGTTGATTAGATTGCTCATGGTGATCATTCAAAAATAACTGGTTTATGCTGATATCATGTACCATGTCATGTACATAAAATGTGAAATTAAATATTGATACATATAATTTAAGTTCTAAGCGCATACACTGCAAAAAATGTCCTTTCAAAAATAAGAAATAAAAGATTAAAACAAAGCATATTTGCTTGAATCAAGTGAAAAAAATCTGCCAATGGAACTAGTCAAATTTGACTTGGTAAGATTTCTTAAAGTAAGATGAAAAATCTAACCTGTTTTTAGATGAAATAATTCCAAAATAAGATTGGGGAACTTATTATGCGAGATCTGATTAACTCAAAATAATTCTTATAACAAGATTGTACTTCTTACATTTAGCTATTCAAGTAATTTTTGGGGGCCTTTAACACCTTTATTGGATAGGACAGTGTAGAGACAGGAAATGAGCAGGAGAGAGATTGGAAAACGACCTGAGGTCGGAATCGAACCCAGGTCCCCGGATTTATGGTATGGCACCTTATCCATCTGAGCCATGATAATGCTTTTTGGGGGCACTACATTCAAAGATTTAAGTAAAGTTCATTTATTCCCAAAACAAGCATACGGTACTTTTTTTTTTTCTTGAAACAAGATGACCCGCGGGGCGGCACGGTGGTGTAGTGGTTAGCGCTGTCGCCTCACAGCAAGAAGGTCCGGGTTTGAGCCCCGTGGCCGGCGAGGGCCTTTCTGTGTGGAGTTTGCATGTTCTCCCCGTGTCCGCGTGGGTTTCCTCCGGGTGCTCCGGTTTCCCCCACAGTCCAAAGACATGCAGGTTAGGTTAACTGGTGACTCTAAATTGAGCGTAGGTGTGAATGTGAGTGTGAATGGTTGTCTGTGTCTATGTGTCAGCCCTGTGATGACCTGGCGACTTGTCCAGGGTGTACCCCGCCTTTTGCCCGTAGTCAGCTGGGATAGACTCCAGCTTGCCTGCGACCCTGTAGAACAGGATAAAAGCGGCTAGAGATGATGAGATGAGAAGATGAACCGCATTTGACAAATGTCCAAAATGTACTTGTTTTAAAAAAACCTTGTTTTATTTTCAAAGGTGCTCCAAATAAGACTTTTTCAAGACATTTTGTCTATACAAGATTTTCAAGATGGACTGTCTAAAAACTAGCCTTTCTAGCTACATGAGGTTTTGCTTGTTGGGCAATTATGTCTTATAATAAGGGTGGCTAGATGTTTTGACTTGAAAATAGACAAACTTCCTAAGATTTTTTTTTTTTGCAGTGTATATTTATGCCAGAATTGACAGTTAAATATACATAAGATATAGAAGAAGAAGAAGCCTTTATGTATTACATGTACGTTCAAGCACAGTGAAATCCGTCCTCTGCATTTAACCCATCTGAAGCAGTGAACACACACAAGTGAGCAATGAGCACACACACATACCCAGAGCAGTGGGCAGCTATGCTACAGCGCCCGGGGAACAGTTGGGGGTTCAGTGCCTCGCTCAAGGGCATTTCAGTCCAAGGCTGCCCCATGTTAACCGAACCACATGCCTTTATATATAGTTTTATAAGCTTTTTACTTTTATGCTCTTTAGCTGATCATGTTTAAGCAAGACTGGCAAAAAAAAAAAAAAAGCCAAACATTATGTACGAATTACGGCACTAAAACAGCACAAAAAGTACTTTGTAGATAAGTTAGGCTCTTGTACAAGCTTAGGCTTCAGTCTGACATCTACAGTTATTCTTGGCTGCCTGTGTTTCCTTCAGCTGAAACTCCAGTAGATAAAAGGGGGAGAGTAGGAATGGAGGCTTTTTAAACACATTAACGTGGGTGGTGCTTGAGGAAGGAACACAACCTTTTGCTACTGACCTTCCAAACACTGTTATTTCATACATTTATTCAGTCATTACCATTCGTGTTTTGTTTGTTTGATTTTAGCAATACTTCCAAAGCCATGTTCATTCAGCCACAAGAGCATTACTGAGGTCAGGCACTGCTGTTGGGTGAGGACGCCTGAGGTGCAGCCAGTGTTCCATCCATCCATTATCCGTAACCACTTATCCTGTGCAGGGTCACGGGCAAGCTGGAGCCTATCCCAGCTGGAGCCTATCCCAGCAGACTACGGGCGAGAGGCGGGGTACACCCTGGACAAGTCGCCAGGTCATCGCAGGGCTGACACATAGAGACAAACAACCATTCACACTCACGGTCAATTTAGAGCCACCAATTAGCCTAACCTGCATGCCTTTGGACTGTGGGGGAAACCGGAGCACCCGGAGGAAACCCACGCAGAGAACATGCAAACTCCACACAGAAAGAACCCCCATCAGCCACTGGGCTTGAACCCAGGACCTTCTTGCTGTGAGGCGAAAGTACTAACCACTACACCACCGTGCCTAAAGTCTTATTCTTTTCAAAAGGTTATTTTAAATCTTATGCTCCAAACCAGTGGTTCTGAAGCATTTTGCAACCAAGACCCCTTTAACTCATTCATTTGTTTTCTATAACCCTTATCCATTGCAGGTCAGAGATGAGCTGGTGCCATTGTCAGCTGATTTCAGGTGAGAGGCGGGGTACATCCTGGACCAGTCTATTGCAGAGCTAACACAGACAGACAGGCAGCCGTTCACCCTCACATTCACACCTATGGGCAGTTTAGGCTAAGTTTACATTAGACCGTATCTGTCTCGTTTTCTTCGCGGATGCACTGTCCGTTTACATTAAAACGCCTGGAAACGCCGGGAAACGGGAATCCGCCAGGGTTCACGTATTCAATCCAGATCGTGTCAGCTCCGGTGCTGTGTAAACATTGAGAATACACGGATACGCTGTGCTGAGCTCTAGCTGGCGTCGTCATTGGACAACGTCACTGTGACATCCACCTTCCTGATTCGCTGGCGTTGGTCATGTGACGCGACTGCTGAAAAACGGTGCGGACTCCCGCCTTGTATCACCTTTCATTAAAGAGTATAAAAGTATGAAAATACTGCAAATACTGATGCAAATACTGCCCATTGTGTAGTTATGATTGTCTTTAGGCTTGCCATCCTTCCACTTGCAAGTGGTAAGTGACGCGCATGCCCGACATGCACTGAGATCACACACACAGCGGCTCAGTCCCAAATCACTGCTCGTGCGCTCCACTCGCGCGCTCTGTGAGCTGCGCAGGGCCGGAGTGCGCACCCTCCAGAGGGCACTTGCTGTTCAGGGCGGAGTGATTTGGAGCGCAGGATGCCTGCGGAGCCGAGCGTGTCCGTGTATTGGCGTTGCTGTGTGCACGCGAATCGTGTATTGGTGTTGCTGGGTGCACACTAATCGTTTTAAAAACGTTAATCTGATGATCCGCTGATACGGTCTAATGTAAACCCCACCTTAGAGTAGCCAGTTGACCAAATCTGCATGTCTTTAGACTGTGGGAGGAAACCAGAGCACCCAGAGGAAACCCATCCAGGCCTGAGGAGAACATGCAAACTCCACACAGGAAGGCCCCAGTCGACCAGCAGGCTTGAACCCAGAACCTTCTTGCTGTGAGGTGACAGTGCTAACCATTGCGCAATACAAATTTAATTCATAAACATAATCAAACAATTCTATTATCTCATCTCATTATCTCTAGCCGCTTTATCCTGTTCTACAGGGTCGCAGGCAAGCTGGAGCCTATCCCAGCTGACTACGGGCGAGAGGCGGGGTACACCCTGGACAAGTCGCCAGGTCATCACAGGGCTGACACATAGACACAGACAACCATTCATACTCACATTCACACCTACGGTCAATTTAGAGTCACCAGTTAACCTAACCTGCATGTCTTTGGACTGTGGGGGAAACCGGAGCACCCGGAGGAAACCCACGTGGACACGGGGAGAACATGCAAACTCCACACAGAAAGGCCCTCGCCGGCCACGGGGCTCGAACCCGGACCTTCTTGCTGTCAGGCGACAGCGCTAACCACTACACCACCGCGCCGCCCCAATTCTATTATCATCTTCAATATTTAAACATGTACAATAATAGTTTGGCTGTTTGTTGTTTTTGAGTTATTGAGGCTTGAATTAAATGCATTGAATTCAATTGACCAGTCAAAAAAGGCTAACAATATAAAGAATGCAATGAGAAATATAATAACTTTGATAAAGGTGAGTTGGGATTTTCAGCAATATAACAAAATACAAAGAATTTCACAGACCCCCTGACTATATGCTTCATGGACCTCACTGCTCTAAATGACTAAAGTCCATTTTCTTCCTTATCCAATTCATTTCTTCAGTCTCTTTTTCTGATAAAATAAGCAAACCAGAATTTAAAAACACGGGTCCCCTATGAGACCCTCATTGACCTGATTACTGGGGGTAAAAATAAGTTATAACTAAAAGACTATTTTGAAGCTGATAATTGGTGCACCAATTCATTTTTAGTAGTTCATAAACTCAAATGTAGTGCGAAAATAACTAGGATTTGAAAGAGTTTTAGTTGAACTGGCTCAACCAGCTGCAGGTCTCTGTATAGCTATTTAACTGAAAAAATAAATAGTAAAATGAAACATTACATGAAGATGAAATCTTTCTGAATCTGCTGTTCATACCCCATTTTCAAATAGGTAAACGCTAACAAACTTTGAACGCTCAATATTAATTGTTGCTTCTAACAACTAACACATTATATTTATTCAGTCAGTATACACTCACCAGCCACTTTAATAGGAACTTGTTCTTGATTCTAAGATCCCTGTTCTTGGCTGCAGGAGTGGAACCCAATGTGTTCTTCTGCTGTTGCATGCTGAGATGCTTTTCTGCTCACCACGGTTGTAAAGAGTGATTATATGAGTTACTATATCCTTCCTGGCAGCTCGAACCAATCTGGCCATTTTCCTCTGACCTCTCTTATCAACAAGGCGTTTGTTTCCACCCACAGAACTGTCGCTCACTCAGTGTTTTTTGTTTTTCGCACCATTCTGTGTAAACTCTAGAGACTGCTGTGTGTGAAAACCCCAGGAGATCAGCAGTTTCTGAAATACTCAGACCAGTCCATCTGGCTCAAACCAACACCCATGCCACAGTGAAAGAAAGTCCCACTTTGAGATCACAATTTTTCCCATTCGGATGTTTGAAGTGAACATTAACTGAAACTCTTGATTTGTACCTGTGTGATTTTATGCGTTGTGCTGCTGTCAAGCGATTGGCTGATTAGAGAACAGCATCAAGCAGCAAGTGGATGGGTGTTCCTAATAAAGTGGCCGGTGAGTATATGGTCCATTACGCATTATAATTGTTAGTCTTTTAAGAAAATCAGAAACACTAATAAAGAATTATGTAGCTTGCTTGAGAAATGCATTAAATAGCCAAAAATTTGTGGACCCCTGACCATCATAGCCTATGCCAGGGGTGTTCAAATTGATCCATAAAGGGCCTTGTGGCTGCAGGTTTTCATTCCAGCCATGCAGCAGCACACCTGACTTGGCTCATTCAATCAACTGAACTGTCTTCACACAGTCAAATACTTGCAGCCACACCCACCCTTGATTAAAGGGTGGGTGTGTCAGTTGATTGAATAAGCCAAATCAGGGTGCTGCTGCATGGCTGGAATGAAAACCTGCAGCCACATGGCCCTTTATGGATCAATTTGAACACCCCTGGCCTATGCGCTTTCTGAAAATCTCATTCAAGATTTAGTCTCTCTTTTCTGTGATAATAACTTCCACTCTACTTCAAATCAAATCAAATCAAGTTTATTTGTATAGCGCTTTTAACAATAAACATTGTCGCAAAGCAGCTTTACAGAATTTGAACGACTTAAAACATGAGCTAATTTTATCCCTAATCTATCTCCAATGAGCAAGCCTGTGGCGACGGTGGCAAGGAAAAACTCCCTCAGACGACATGAGGAAGAAACCTCGAGAGGAACCAGACTCAAAAGGGAACCCATCCTCATTTGGGCAACAACAGACAGCATGACTATAACATTAACAGTTTTAACAGGTATAACCCTCAACTGTCCTCATGGGACCGTCCTTCACAGGAGTGGGGCGATAAAACTCCGACCAGACACAGGATGGATCAAGCAGGTCCGAGGGGCAGAAGAGGCCAGCATCTCAATCCCAGGATCAACATGTAACTCAGAGGGACAGATTGGGGGGGGGATTTTCCACTAGATTTTGGAGTGTGGCTGTGGGGATTTGTTCATTCAGCCACAAGAGCATTAGTGAGATCAGGCACTGATGTTGGGTGAGGAGGCCTGAGGTGCAGCCAGTGTTCCAGTTTATCCAAAAGGTATTCAGTGAATGGGGTTGAGGTCAGGGCTCTGTGTAGGACACTCGTTCTTCCGTTGCAACCTTGATAAACTATGGAGTTTGCTTTGCGCACAAGAACATTGTCATACTGGAACATTAATGCTACAGCATACAAAGACATCTTATACAATTGTGTGCTTCCAACTTTATGACAACAGTTTGGGGAAGAATCACATATGGGTGTGACTGGCAGATTCAAACCGAGAACCTTCTTACTGTGAGACAACGGTGCTAACCACTGCACCACCCTACATGCATTCAGTTCTAGCCAATCCACCTTTGCGACGAAACGGGAGAATCCAGAGGAAACCCAGAGAAACGTGTACAGAACATGCATAGGAACTCCACACAGACAGTCACCAGGATCGAACCCAGGAGCTGCGAGACAGCAACGTTACCCGGTGTACCAATTATTTACCTTAAATTTGAAATATCTATTGTATGGACCACTTGAAGGATTACATTAGCTAGTGTGTCTGTGGGGATTTGTTCATTCAGCCACAAGAACATTACTGAGGTCAGGTACTGATGTTGGGTGAGGAGGCCTGAGGTGCAGCCAGTGTTCCATCCATCCATTATCTGTAACCACTGATCCTGTGCAGGGTCACGGGCAAGCTGGAGCCTGTCCCAGCTGACTATGGGTGAGAGGTGGGGAACACCCTGGACAAGTCGCCGGGTCATCGCAGGGCTGATACATAGAGACAAACAACCATTCACACTCACATTCACACCTACGGTCAATTTAGAGCCACCAATTCATCTAACCTGCATGTCTTTGGACTGTGGGGGAAACCGGAGCACCCGGAGGAAACCCATGCGGACACGGGGAGAACATGCAAACTCCACACAGAAAAGCCCCTGTTGGCCACTGGGCTCTAACCCAGAACCTTCTTGCTGTGAGGCGACAGTGCTAACCACTACACCACTGTGCCGCCCACCAGCGTTCCATCCATCCATCCATCCATCCATCCATCCATCCATTATCTGTAGCCGCTTATCCTGTTCTACAGGGTCGCAGGCAAGCTAGCTGGAGCCTATCCCAGCTGACTACGGGTGAAAGGCGGGGTACACCCTGGAAAAGTCGCCAGGTCATCACAGGGCTGACACATAGAGACAGACAACCATTCACACTCACATTCACACCTACGGTCAATTTAGAGTCACCAGTTAACCCAACCTGCATGTCTTTGGACTGTGGGGGAAACCGGAGCACCCAGAGGAAACCCACGCGGACATGGGGAGAACATGCAAACTCCACACAGAAAGGCCCCGGTTGGTCACTGTGCTCGAACCCAGAACCACCTTCTTGCTGTGAGGTGACAGTGCTAACCACTACACCACCGTGCCGCCCATCGGATCCATCCATCCATCCATTATCTGTAGCCGCTTATCCTGTTCTGCAGGGTCGCAGCTGACTATGGGTGAGAGGCGGGGTACACCCTGGACAAGTCACCAGGTCAACCTAACCTGCATGTCTTTGGGCTGTCGGGGAAACCGGAGCACCTGGAGGAAACCCACGGGGAGAACATACAAACTCCACATAGAAAGGCCCCGGTTGGTCATTGGGCTCGAACCCAGAACCTTCTTCTTGCTGTGAGGTGAGCAAAAGGTGTTCATTGAGTGGGATTGAGGTCAGGGCTCTGTTTCGGACACTCGTTCTTTCACTGCAACCTTGGGAAACCATGGAGTTTGCTTTGTGCACATGTTGTCTCCAGAGCATTTTTTAAGGATTTTCCACTAGGATACCAACTGGTCTGGGCAATACAATCACAGGCCCCAGAGTCCATGCGGCTGCACCGCTGCGGCATATTCTGTGATGCAAAATTGTTCACCAATCACCACACAGACAAACACACTACAGTACAAATGTTATGTCAAAGACACTCAAAGTTACACAGTAATAACATCGGCTTCTGACATCAGCCATCTCAGTAACCAAATTTTAGTTTTGTTTTTCTTAACCAACATGATCTTGTGTGTATATCTTATAGATCTTCATTTTCCTTGTTAAATGTATACTTACATGGTACTTGGTTAATTAATTGCAACTGATTGAACCAAATGATAAGACATACGTACACTACCGTTCGAAAGTTTGGGGTCACTTTGAAATGTCCTTATTTTTGAAAGAAAAGACTGTTCTTTTCAATGAAGATCACTTTAAACTAATCAGAAATCCACTCTATACATTGCTAATGTGGTAAATGACTATTCTAGCTGCAAATGTGTGGTTTTTGGTGCAATATCTCCACAGGTGTATAGAGGCCCATTTCCAGCAACTCTCACTCCAGTGTTCTAATGGTACAATGTGTTTGCTCATTGCCTCAGAAGGCTAATGGATGATTAGAAAACCCTTGTACAATCATGTTAGCACAGCTGAAAACAGTTGAGCTCTTTAGAGAAGCTATAAAACTGACCTTCCTTTGAGCAGATTGAGTTTCTGGAGCATCACATTTGTGGGGTCGATTAAATGCTCAAAATGGCCAGAAAAATGTCTTGACTATATTTTCTATTCATTTTACAACTTATGGTGGGAAATAAAAGTGTGACTTTTCATGGAAAACACAAAATTGTCTGGGTGACCCCAAACTTTTGAACAGTAGTGTATAAAAGATATTTTCTCCCTCGCCGGCCGCTAGGCTCGAACCGAGGACCTTCTTACTGTGAGGCGATAGTGCTAACCACTACACTACCGTGCCACCCAAAGATAGTTTGTACTAAATATAAATATGTAAAACAAGTTTTAAATAAAAACTGTTTTGTTAACATAATACCACATACCGATTATTTTTAAATAAATCATACGGGTGTCGATAATTGTGGACAAAGATGTCACATGATCTGATAGGCAAAGTATTCAGGAATCAACTCAGTTTTTCTCAGTGGAAGTTTGAGTAACTATCCATCCATTATCTCTAGCTGCTTTATCCTGTTCAACAGGGTCGCAGGCGGGGGACACCCTGGACAAGTCGCCAGATCATCACAGGGCTGATACATAGAGACAAACAAGCATTCACATCTACGGTCAATTTAGAGCCACCTTGACTGTGGGGGAAACCCACACAGACACGGGAAGAACGTACAAACTCCATACAGGAAAGCCCTCGCCGGCCGCTGGGCTCGAACCCAGAGTGCTAACCACTACACCACCGTGCCGCCTGGTTTGATTAATTATTCATCTCATTATCTCTAGCCACTTTATCCTTCTACAGGGTCGCAGGCAAGCTGGAGCCTATCCCAGCTGACTACGGGCGAGAGGCGGGGTACACCCTGGACAAGTCGCCAGGTCATCACAGGGCTGACACATAGAACCTAACCTGCATGTCTTTGGACTGTGGGGGAAACCGGAGCACCCGGAGGAAACCCACGCGGACACGGGGAGAACATGCAAACTCCGCACAGAAAGGCCCTCGCCGGCCACGGGGCTCGAACCCGGACCTTCTTGCTGTGAGGCGACAGCGCTAACCACTACACCACCGTGCCGCCCTGATTAACTATTCATGCACAATTTACATCCTGAAAGTCTTTAAACTTTTGCAATAGCCAAAAGATCGTTAAGGTGTCGATAATTGTAGCCGTAGCTACAAGCTACTGGTTTAAAATTTGGTCTCCCAGTGAAGCTGGTTTGGCATTGACTAGGAGACCAAATCTGGCCACTGGGAGACCTCCCAGTAACTATGTTAAAAAGATGCTCTGTCTCTAACAAGCAGATCAGTGGCTGAGAATGGCGAAGGTTGAAGGATTTCATGAGTACTTCTTGTATGCGCCGCAAGGCGGAGGTGTTGTATAAGCGGATGTTCAGGCTCTCTATACCGAAGCAGGAAGAGGCGAGAGCGGATCATTGGCGTCCGAGCAGCCGCAGAACAGAGGTGCGGAGTCGACTCTCTCAACTTCACTTGAGCGCGAGCCAGCTGCAGAACACAGCCACAGCACATCTGCAGCTCGCGCGCAAAGCAAAGCAAAGCACACCTGCAGCTCGCGCACCGGACTTTTCCCTTCCCTCCCAGTGCAGGGGGCGTTTACTTTCGCTTTGTGAAGCGCAGCTGGGGAAACTCACACAGTCAGTCGGCTTGATTGCTGCTCAGATTTGTCCTCTCACTCAGCATGGCTGCGACCACCTGTACCAGGTTCACCGACGAATATCAGCTGTATGAAGAGCTGGGCAAGTAAGTTCCCAATGCACATCCATTTAAACAACATGGAAAACAATTTTATTTTATTTGATGTTTTTGCTGGATAGTTTTAATGCTTTGCATAGTTGACTTTTTGACGCCTGTTCTGAAATGTGCGTTTTTATAGACTATACTTGTTACTAACCATTTTTATTATGCACTTTTGCACCTAACATACTTTTTTATATTTAATTACTGTAGGGGTTTGTACTTCTCCCCATTTAAATATATGAACTCCGACACTAGAAACACCTGCACTGTCTGTCTGTCTGTCTGTCTTAATGTATATTGGATCAAAGCCCAAACAGCCGTTTGCTGAATAAAACATCAAACCAAGGGCTTGTGCACACGTACGTAGGCTACAGTGGGTCAGAGCTGTTGACCAATCAGAGGCAAGCAAGCGCTGCTGTGCCGCATTCTCATTGGCCAGCACTCCATGAAGTTATAGGAAAGGAAACCTCAGGTATTAATGAATGCTGTAGTTTAGAGGCGCAACAAAAAGAACAATATATACTAGAGCTAAATGCAAAAGTTTTATGCAAAAGTTTAAAGACTTTCAAGACGTAAATTGTGCATGAATAGTTAATCAAACTGGGCGGCACGGTGGTGTAGTGGTTAGCGCTGTCGCCTCACAGCAAGAAGGTCCTGGGTTCGAGCCCAGCGGCCGGTGAGGGCCTTTCTGTGCGGAGTTTGCATGTTCTCCCCGTGTCCGCGTGGGTTTCCTCCGGGTGCTCCGGTTTCCCCTACAGTCCAAAGTTATGCAGGTTAGGTTAACTGGCGACTCTAAATTGAATGTAGGTGTGAATGGTTGTCTGTGTCTATGTGTCAGCCCTGTGATGACCTGGCGACTTGTCCAGGGTGTACCCCGCCTTTCGCCCGTAGTCAGCTGGGATAGGCTCCAGCTTGCCTGCGACCCTGTAGAACAGGATAAAGCGGCTAGAGATAATGAGATGAGATGATGAGTTTTAATGCTTTGCATAGTTGACTTTTTGACGCCTGTTCTGAAATGTGCATTTTTATAGACTATACTTGTTATTAACCATTTTTATTATGCACTTTTGCACCTAACATACTTTTTTATGTTAGGTGCAAAATGAGAATTTTTTAAAAATCTTGGTGTTTTCATTGACAGCGAGCTAAACTTTGACAGTCACATGAAAGCAATCACTAAAACGGCATTTTATCACCTAAAAAACATTTCCAAACTAAGAGGACTTATGTCAAAAAATGATCTGGAAAAACTAATACATGCCTTCATCTCTAGTAGGGTTGATTACTGCAATGGCCTTTTCACAGGCCTGCCAAAAAAGACCATCAAACGACTTCAGCTGGTTCAAAATGCAGCGGCGAGGGTTCTCACACGAACAAACAGAACAGAGCACATTACTCCAATTCTAAGGTCCCTTCACTGGCTTCCAGTAAGCTACAGAATTGACTTTAAAGTGTTGCTGCTGGTGTACAAATCTCTAAATGGTACAGGGCCCAATTACCTCTCTGATATGTTGCAGTGGCCGAACCCAATCAGATCTATCAGATCGCAACAGCAAAATTTACTGGTAAAACCAGTTGTTAAAACAAAGTGTGGTGAAGCAGCTTTTAGCTACTATGCAGTACAGCTATGGAACCAACTCCCAGAGGACATTAAAAATGCTCCTGCTGTTGGCAGCTTCAAATCTAGGTTAAAGACCAAGCTGTTTTCAGATGCTTTCTGTTAAATAATTAATATTTTTACATTTTTTATAATCTTTACTTTCTGTGCATGTTTTAAATTTACTTTAACTTTATTCTATTTTATTCTGCTGGTTTCTTTTTCTTTTTCTCCTTTTTCTTTTTGGCATTTTATTATTTTATTTCTACTATTGTTTAATTCTTATTATTTTCTTTTAATTCTTTTAATTAATTGTTTTAGAATAAAAATAAAATTATTTTATGTCATTTTATTTCTCTGTTGTTTACTGTTTTTGTTTTTACTTCTGTAAAGCACATTGAACTGCCATTGTGTATGAAATGTGCTATATAAATAAACTTGCCTTGCCTTTATATTTAATTACTGTAGGGGTTTGTACTTATCCCCATTTAAATATGAACTCTGACACTAGAAACACCTGCATTGTCTGTCTGTCTTAATGTATATTGGATCAAAGCCCAAACAGCCATTTGCTGAATAAAACATCAAACCAAGGGCTCGTGCACACACAGGCTACAGTGGGTCAGAGCTGTTGACCAATCAGAGGCAAGCAAGCGCTGCTGTGCTGCATTCTCATTGGCCAGCACTCCATGAAGTTATAGGAAAGGAAACCTCAGGTATTAATGAATGCTGTAGTTTACAGGCGTAACAAAAAGAACAATATATACTAGAGCTACGGCTACAATTCTCGACACCTTAACGATCTTTTGGCTATTGCAAAAGTTTAAAGACTTTCAAGACTTAAATTGTGCATGAATAGTTAATCAAACCGGGCGGCACGGTGGTGTAGTGGTTAGTGCTGTTGCCTCACAGCAAGAAGGTCCTGGGTTCGAGCCCAGCGGCCGGCGAGGGCCTTTCTGTGTGGAGTTTGCACGTTCTGCCCGTGGGTGTGCTCCGGTTTCCCCCATAGTCCAGGTTAGACTAATTGGTGGCTATAAATTGACCGTAGATGTGAATGCTTGTTTGTCTCTATGTATCAGCCCTGTGATGATCTGGCGACTTGTCCAGGGTGTCCCCTGCCTGCGACCCTGTTGAACAGGATAAAGCAGCTAGAGATAATGGATGGATAGTTACTCAAACTTCCACTGAGAAAAATTGAGTTGATTCCTGAATACTTTGCCTATTAGATCACGTGACATTTTTGTCTACAATTATCGACACCCGTATGATTTATTTAAAAATAATCGGTATGTGGTATTATGTTAACAAAACAGTTTTTATTTAAAATTTGTTTACATATATTTAGTACAAAATATCTTTTTATATAAATATCGATGTCGGTGCTTACGTCAATGAGGAAGTAATTGTAATGTTTATAAACAAATGAAGTGATGATTAACCTGTCAGAAAATCTTTTTGTTCCACTTTCTAAGTATTTTTGTAGATCACATTTTGCTAGTCATTCGTTGTTGTTTGTATTAATTTCTGGTTTTGTAGTTTACCAATAAACGTCAACAGGCAACTGACATTGTAACCGCATGGAAATCCAGGTCAGAGGTCGCATGTCATTCCTCGAACCAAAATACAAAATGTCTGCTGATATTGTAATATGTGGTAGATATTTACAACAAACTGTAAAGGAATAGAAAAATCTGAATATTTCAAGCATGTATTATTTTTTTTTTTTTAATATGCTAGGATTTTAATTCCGGTCTAATTCTATTTACTGCACGAGGATTCCAAATACTCTATAAACATTCCATTCTGATATGAATCAGAAAAAAAAATCATAATAAATCACAGGGGGGCGGCACGGTGGTGTAGTGGTTAGCGCTGTCGCCTCACAGCAAGAAGGTCCGGGTTCGAGCCCCGTGGCCGGCGAGGGCCTTTCTGTGCAGAGTTTGCATGTTCTCCCCGTGTCTGCGTGGGTTTCCTCCGGGTGCTCCGGTTTCCCCCACAGTCCAAAGACATGCAGGTTAGGTTAACTGGTGACTCTAAATTGACCGTAGGTGTGAATGTGAGTGTGAATGGTTGTCTGTGTCTATGTCTATGTGTCAGCCCTGTGATGACCTGGCGACTTGTCCAGGGTGTACCCCGCCTTTCGCCCGTAGTCAGCTGGGATAGGCTCCAGCTTGCCTGTGACCCTGTAGAACAGGATAAAGCGGCTACAGATAATGAGATGAGATGAATAAATCACAGCACTTTTATTTTTTCTTAAAGTACTTCATCTACTTCAACAATGTTACACAAAGATCGATCCATAACAGTTGTAAATGTCCCTTAATTCTACAGAATGTCGATAATGGTGGACACTGGTGAAAGTGATCACTATTATCGACACCTCACGTGATTCTCAAACGCATGTTTAGATACAAAATGGCGACTGTCAAACGAAAGAGTAAGAAACAAACGAAGTTTCGACAAGGAGATCATGAAATATCGGTGAATTTGAGAAGTAAAAACATGTCCATGATCTTTCCACCATGCTTACCTGCGATGATAACGTCCGGGTTTTCCTCAAATTGCTGATCGTGCTAAAAATAATTCCATCTCAGGTAGCGAGCTGTGTCATCAGACGACAAGATCAAAGGGCGAGGCGGGTCTTCCGGTTGATTAATTAACCAATAATAACTGTTGGAACTGAAACCAACCTTTTATAAAATTGGTTTTTATTGGTAAATCTGAAAAGGTGTGGATAATTGTAGCCGCCGCACTAGTAATAAGTACTTTTACACGACTGTTCATCTTTCACACAATTCTAAACGATGAACAACAAGATATCTGTGGAAATATTATGGCCAATAGTTAAAATTTCATTAGCCTCACAGAAATGTTAGGTACAGTATGTTGGTTACCTCTCCAGACCTGACTGGCTAACCTTTGAGAAGAATACACATACTTTCTGTATCCTTGTACAATTTTTAAATTAAGTGTTTTTAGGCAGGCAGTATGGGGGCACCTTGAGGGATTCCTCTGGGTTTTCTGGTTTCTTCCCACCTCCTAAAAACAAGCTAGTAGGTACATCGGCAACTCGAAATTGCCCCTTTGTGTGTGCGTGCGTGCACGTGTATGTACGTGCTGGTGACCCATCCAGGGTGTGTTCCCACCTCATGCTCAGTCTTCCTGGGATAGACTCTGGATACACACACCTTGACCCTGACCAGGATAAAGAGCTTACCGAAGGTGAATGAATATCGATTCGCAATATTAACATTAGATCTGATCACTTTTAGGAAAATGCTGTTCCTAAAAGCGCTAAAGATGCTACAAAGTTTGGTCTAAAACTATTCAAAGGGAAGGTGGAATTGTGATTTATTTTATCGATTTCAAAACAAAGTATTTTATGCGAGTCGGCATAGATAAGTGACACAAGTCTGTGCCGCGCCGTTATTTCATTTGCATGCTGCTTTTAAAGTTTTGAAATAAATGATTTTTTTTAATGTGATTATTTAAAAAAAAATCACTTGTGTATTCATACTAAAACAAATCATCCGCCTCAGGTTCGGTGAATAATAACCTCGACTTCGTCTCATTATTATTTAAATAATGTTGGCTAGTGTTGAATGGTATATCAGATATATTCCATTCAGCAAGCATGATACTAAACGATTCAAAGACGAGTTCAATATCATGCTAGCTGAATGGAATATATCTGATATACCATGAAGAAAACCAGCTATTATTATTATTATTATACATACATACATACACATTTGATGGAACAGTTATAGATTTTACAAAGAGTTAAGAACGGGGTTAACTTGCCAATACTGAATGCTGATTCTGATCGACAGTAATTCAGTGTTCTGTCAATCCAATGTACAAAGTCGAAGTTCTAACAATAAAAATGGTACAAGTCCAAAAAGCCTGAACAACAACCCGACTTGTATACAACCCCGATTCCAAAAAAGTTGGGACAAAGTACAAATTGTAAATAAAAACGGAATGCAATGATGTGGAAGTTTCAAAATTCCATATTTTATTCAGAATAGAACATAGATGACATATCAAATGTTTAAACTGAGAAAATGTATCATTTAAAGAGAAAAATTAGGTGATTTTAAATTTCATGACAACAACACATCTCAAAAAAGTTGGGACAAGGCCATGTTTACCACTGTGAGACATCCCCTTTTCTCTTTACAACAGTCTGTAAACGTCTGGGGACTGAGGAGACAAGTTGCTCAAGTTTAGGGATAGGAATGTTAACCCATTCTTGTCTAATGTAGGATTCTAGTTGCTCAACTGTCTTAGGTCTTTTTTGTCGTAGCTTCCGTTTTATGATGCACCAAATGTTTTCTATGGGTGAAAGATCTGGACTGCAGGCTGGCCAGTTCAGTACCCAGACCCTTCTTCTACGCAGCCATGATGCTGTAATTGATGCAGTATGTGGTTTGGCATTGTCATGTTAGAAAATGCAAGGTCTTCCCTGAAAGAGACGTCGTCTGGATGGGAGCATATGTTGCTCTAGAACCTGGATATACCTTTCAGCATTGATGGTGTCTTTCCAGATGTGTAAGCTGCCCATGCCACACGCAATAATGCAACCCCATACCATCAGAGATGCAGGCTTCTGAACTGAGCGCTGATGATAACTCAGGTCGTCCTTCTCTTCTTTAGTCTGAATGACACGGCGTCCCTGATTTCCATAAAGAACTTCAAATTTTGATTCGTCTGACCACAGAACAGTTTTCCACTTTGCCACAGTCCATTTTAAATGAGCCTTGGCCCAGAGAAGACGTCTGCGCTTCTGGATCATGTTTAGATACAGCTTCTTCTTTGAACTATAGAGTTTTAGCTGGCAACGGCGGATGGCACGGTGAATTGTGTTCACAGATAATGTTCTCTGGAAATATTCCTGAGCCCATTTTGTGATTTCCAATACAGAAGCATGCCTGTATGTGATGCAGTGGCGTCTAAGGGCCCGAAGATCATGGGCACCCAGTATGGTTTTCCGGCCTTGACCCTTACGCACAGAGATTCTTCCGGATTCTCTGAATCTTTTGATGATAATATGCACTGTAGATGATGATATGTTCAAACTCTTTGCAATTTTACACTGTCGAACTCCTTTCTGATATTGCTCCACTATTTATCGGTGCAGAATTAGGGGGATTGGTGATCCTCTTCCCATTTTTACTTCTGAGAGCCGCTGCCACTCCAAGATGCTCTTTTTATACCCAGTCATGTTAACGACCTATTGCCAATTGACCTAATGAGTTGCAATTTGGTCCTCCAGCTGTTCCTTTTTTGTACCTTTAACTTTTCCAGCCTCTTATTGCCCCTGTCCCAACTTTTTTGAGATGTGTTGCTGTCATGAAATTTCAAATGAGCCAATATTTGGCATGAAATTTCAAAATGTCTCACTTTCGACATTTGATATGTTGTCTATGTTCTATTGTGAATACAATATCAGTTTTTGAGATTTGTAAATTATTGCATTCCGTTTTTATTTACAATTTGTACTTTGTCCCAACTTTTTTGGAATCAGGGTTGTACAAGCTATATACAGGTTGACAGTTCAAGTTCAAAGTTACTTTTGGTAGTAGTTAATTGTTACACTGCAGTTGTTCAAACCAAAAGGGCTTTGCTGAGTGAAGTCCATGAGTGAAGTCCTCTTGTAAAAGTCTCTGTTGTTTTTCCTCACATCCAAGTAGAACTTTGACCATATTTCTGCCATTGCTCTCTTTTCCAGCTTTTTGATATCCGTTGATATGTTTTTTTTTCTCTTGTAAATATGCGTGAAGAATATATAATGAAGTTTTTGTAGCCTTTCCGGTCTTCAGCATGTCTTTCTCTTTAATTTTTCGGCTTTTAATGAAGCAAACCTCACGGCCATTTTTGTTTACAAACTGTCAGTCACTCACTAGCGTGGAAGTTTTACATCTCCGACGTGTCTCTCTTCCAGCTTTTCGATGTCCGTTGGTATGTTTTTCTCTTGCAAATATGCATGAAGAATATTTCATGCATATTTGCAAGAGAAAAACATTTCATGCGCATCCTTGAATTTCAGTTTAATTTCCCAAACCCCGTTTAAGCTTTCTCCATTCTCGGTCAGCTGTTCCTTGATAACACCATTGAGTCATTATAAATGTTTCACCTCCCTTTTGCCTTACAGGGGAGCCTTCTCAGTGGTGAGACGATGTATGAAAATCTCCACTGGACAGGAGTACGCTGCCAAAATTATCAACACCAAGAAGCTCTCTGCCAGAGGTGAGCTCTGAAGTCTGATTGCTTCTCAAGCTTTCGTTGTTTAGAGAACAGAAATCTTCAAATGAAGCTTTTGGAGATTCATGAAGCACAGATTTATCCAAAAAGTGACAGAATGAAGTATGTGCCAAGGCCAGTGTAAATATTGTTCATTCGCTATTAAAGAGCTGAACTAAGTGATAAGTGACTGTTGAAAGGTTTGTTTAGCACTACAGTAGAGCACGGATCCCTTCAGGGGTTTTGCTTTCATTAACATCTTTTCAGGATATACGTAATTCGATCTTGACCATGGTGCGTTTTTACTATATAGCTGGAGCGCCTGGTCACGGGTATGCTCTACATCCTTTCTTTATTGTACACCTGAACAATCTGATCAGTGGTATTTAATACCAGAAAACAAACCCGAGAATGTGCGTATGGGTTTTTCCTGTAATATTCTCCTAGTTCCATGAATCTATCCTGATCAGTGATAATGTTATTATAAGCAAGAAATGCTGCAGGAACATAAACCACTCCTCAGACATCATCCAGAGATCCCACTGAAATATGTTTTAAAATGGCTCTGTTTTGCTCACCAAGCCTTGACCCAACACCCACACTGTGATCTGTCTGGCCAGCTTCCTCACCTCTCCAGCACACGCTGACTGTCTGCCAGTATCATGATGAGGCTGGGCACCGAAATTCTGTGTCTGTTCATTTGTGTCATGGCTTTCACTGGCAGCTGTTTACTGCCAGAGTGTGAGTATGTGAGTGTGGGACAACTGTGAGGTGTCTGTTGATTCCTAGTGAATCCTTAATAAACTGATGAGAAATGGAGATCCTGTGTGTAATGTGAAGGTGGCTCATCTGGTTGATTTTTATTTTTATTTTTTGCATGAGAAGAGTGAGAGTGAGTGGCGTATGTCAGGCAGAGAGGTGTGTGTGTGTGTGTGTGTGTGTGAGAGAGAGAGAGAAGGAGATGGAAGGGGGAAGGAATGGTGAGAGAGGGTGGAGTTGGGGGGAGAAAGAGGAAGAGAAAGAGGCAGGCAGGCAGGCAGGCAGATGGAGAGAGATATGAATGGTGCAAGGGAGATGGAGAATGATTGTGAGAGGGGGTGATGGGGAGAGAGAGAGGGAGGAATGAGGAAGAGAGATGAGAGAGAGATGATGGTGAGCAGATTTGAGAGAGAGAGAGCTGGAGAGAGATGAATGGTGTCAGGGAGAGACTGGAGAGATGAGAGGGAGATGGAGGTAGATGGGGAGAGAGGGAGATGAATGGTGAGGGAAAAGTGGAGGGAGGGCTGGAGAGAGGTGAAGGAGAGATGGAGGGAGGGCTAGAGAGAGATGTGGAGAAATGAAGGAGGTACAGTGGTGCTTGAAAGTTTGTGAACCCTTTAGAATTTTCTATATTTCTGCATAAATATGACCAAAAACATCATCAGATTTTCACACAAGTCCTAAAAGTAGATAAAGAGAATCCAGTTAAACAAATAAGACAAAAATATTATACTTGGTCATTTATTTATTGAGGAAAATGATCCAATATTACATAACTGTGAGTGGCAAAAGTATGTGAACCTTTGCTTTCAGTATCTGGTGTGACCCCCTTGTGCAGCAATAACTGCAACTAAACGTTTGCGGTAACTGTTGATCAGTCCTGCACACCGGCTTGGAGGAATTTTAGCCCGTTCCTCCGTACAGAACAGCTTCAACTCTGGGATGTTGGTGGGTTTCCTCACATGAACTGCTTGCTTCAGGTCCTTCCACAATATTTCGATTGGATTAAGGTCAGGACTTTGACTTGGCCATTCCAAAACATTAACTTTATTCTTCTTTAACCATTCTTTGGTAGAATGACTTGTGTGCTTAGGGTCGTTGTCTTGCTGCATGACCCACCTTCTCTTGAGATTCAGTCCATGGACAGATGTCCTGACATTTTCCTTTAGAATTCACTGGTATAATTCAGAATTCATTGTTCCATCAATGATGGCAAGCCGTCCTGGCCCAGATGCAGCAAAACAGGCCCAAACCATGATACTACCACCACCATGTTTCACAGATGGGATAAGGTTCTTATGCTGGAATGCAGTGTTTTCCTTTCTCCAAACATAACGCTTCTCATTTAAACCAAAAAGTTTTATTTTGGTCTCATCCGTCCACAAAACATTTTTCCAATAGCCTTCTGGCTTGTCCACATGATCTTTAGCAAACTGCAGATGAGCAGCAATGTTCTTTTTGGAGAGCAGTGGCTTTCTCCTTGCAACCCTGCCATGCACACCATCTTGTTCAGTGTTCTCCTGATGGTGGACTCATGAACATTAACATTAGCCAATGTGAGAGAGGCCTTCAGTTGCTTAGAAGTTACCCCAGGGTCCTTTGTGACCTCGCTGACTATTACACGCCTTGCTCTTGGAGTGATCTTTGTTGGTCGACCACTCCTGGGGAGGGTAACAATGGTCTTGAATTTCCTCCATTTGTACACAATCTGTCTGACTGTGGATTGGTGGAGTCCAAACTCTTTAGAGATGTTTTTGTAACCTTTTCCAGCCTGATGAGCATCAACAGCGCTTTTTCTGAGGTCCTCAGAAATCTCCTTTGTTCATGTCATGATACACTTCCACAAACATGTGTTGTGAAGATCAGACTTTGATAGATCCCTGTTCTTTAAATAAAACAGGGTGCCCACTCACACCTGATTGTCATCCCATTGATTGAAAACACCTGACTCTAATTTCACCTTCAAATTAACTGCTAATCCTAGAGGTTCACATACTTTTGCCACTCACAGATATGCAATTTTGGATCATTTTCCTCAATAAATAAATGACCAAGTATAATATTTTTGTCTCATTTGTTTAACTGGGTTCTCTTTATCTACTTTTAGGACTTGTGTGAAAATCTGGTGATGTTTTAGGTCATATTTATGCAGAAATATAGAAAATTCTAAAGGGTTCACAAACTTTCAAGCACCACTGTAGATAGAGAGGGAGATGGGGAGACATGAGAGAGAGGGGAGAGATGGAGAGAGGGAGAAATGAGGGAGGTGGATAGAGAGGGAGATGAATGGTGAGAGGCAGATGAGGGGAGAGATGGGGAGAAATGAGGGAGGTGGATAGAGCAGGAGATGGATAGAGAGGGAGATGGGGAGAAATGAGGGGGGGAGAGAGAGATGGAGGGGGAGAGATGGAGAGAGAGATGGGGAGAAATGAGGGAGGTGGATAGAGCGGGAGATGGAGGGAGAGATGGGGAGAAATGAGGGAGGTGGATAGAGATTGAGATGGGGAGAAATGAGAGAGAGAGGGAGGGAGATGAATGGTGAGAAGCAGATGTGGGGAGAGATGGGGAGAGAGAGATGGGGAGAAATGAGGCAGGTGGATAGAGGGAGATGGGGAGAAATGGGGGGAGGGAGGGAGATGAATGGTGAGAAGCAGATGAGGGGAGAGAGATGGGGAGAGAGATGGGGAGAAATGAGGCAGGTGGATAGAGAGGGAGATGGGGAGAAATGGGGGAGAGGTGGAGGGAGAGATGGGGAGAAATGAGGGAGGTGGATAGAGAGGGAGATGGGGAGAAATGAGGGAGAGAGGGGGAGAGGTAGAGGGAGAGATGGGGAGAAATGAGGGAGGTGGATAGAGAGGGAGATGGGGAGAAATGAGGGGGAGAGGTAGAGGGAGAGATGGGGAGAAATGAGGGAGGGGGAGAGAGAGAGAGAGAGAGAGATATGAATGGAGTGAGGGAGATGGAGAATGATTGAGAGGGAGATGAATCTTGTTCTCTGTCATATATTCAAGGTCAGCTCGGAGGAGGGATTCCCTTTATTTTTCAGCGCTGTGCTCGGAATAAGAACAGAATCAGAATGAGAGCAGATCCCGTCTCTACTGGGCTCCATCGGCACTGAGCTGAAGCTCAAGCTTATTTTCAGAGGCGGTGTGTGAGAATGAATGGCGTAACAGTAAATTAACCTTAACTGTGCTGTGCACATGAACGAACTGAAGTGTATGCTTTTGGAGACCTCAGAGTTTGATTGTAGATGTTCATTTAACAAGCACAAATTGTAAATGCAGTAAAATCCACTTCCATCTTGGAGCTGAAGCCTGAGCTCACACTGTTCCAGACACGAGGGCAAACCACAGCTGCTGCTGCTTCCCAGAGCCCAGTTTTCCTTCATGACTTGACCTCCCGTCTGATTTAGAGAAGTCATTCCTTTGTGTGTTCATTTGTCCCATGAAACTGACACTTTGTGTATTTTGAAGTTTTATATGCAACAATTGGGCTGTATTTCATCGCGGGGTCTATGGCGGAGCGTTCCTTCACACAGCCAGGTTTCTCTGAAGAACAGCACGGTCTCTGAATTTTTGCCTTTTTGACCTGGCTCACTGAAAACGAGGCCTGCAGAAGTAGAGAAATTTAAAAATTCTCTTTGCAGGTAGATGAAAAATGGGGATTTTGCGCATGTTAGGAATTTGCCAGCACTCTGCTTCTCATAACTGTATTTACAGTACCAGTCAAAAGTTATGACACCCCTACTCATTCAGGTTTTTCTGTATTTTGATTATTTGCTAGACTGTAGAACATTACTGAAGGCATCAAAACTATGAAATAACATCTGGAAGATAGATGGAATTATGTGATAAACAAAAAGTGTTCAAAACAAAATATTTCACATTTTAGGTTCTTCAAGGTAGCCAGCGTTTACCTTGATGACGCTTTCCACACTATTAGCATTATCTTACCCAGCTTCATGAGGTCGTCACCTGGAATGCTTTTCAATTAAGAGTTATGCCTCATCAAAAGTTAATTAGTACAATTTCTTGCATTCTTAATGTTTTTGAGATCAAACGGTAAATAATAAAAAATACAGTGAATATCCCTACTGTAGTAATCCATATTATGTCAAGAAGTGCTCAACTAAGTAAAGAGAAACGACATCCATCATTACTTTAAGACGTGAAGTGTCTATTAATGAATAAAAAGAAAGAACAAACATTGAATTAGGTGCGTCCAAACTTTTGACTGGTGCTATATGTTGGCTTTCATTCTTTATTTTTTACATTTATATTTAATATTTCTTTAGTTAATGCCATTAGTATGAAACAAATGAAATTAACACACACTTGTATATGGACACGAGTGTTTTACTGGGAAATACGCGACTTGGAGCTACATCCGGGACAGAGAGAACCAAAGCCGTGACCTAAATCTCTACAAGTCACTCATGAGGAAATCAATGAATTGTTTTGATAAATTTGGGTACTTTTTGTTTGTGAATGTGTCTATATAATAAAAAGAAAATCACACGTTGGCTTGAAGATATGAAGTTTATCTTGTGTTGAAAAACTCAAATTTTTCATACAAAATACATCGCAGATCTGAGTGGCATATTTCCTGATGTTTCACTCCGATGATGTCACTCCCAGTGTCTTCCCGCTGACTAGATGCGCCTTGTCAAAATGATGAACCGGTTCAAAGTTAAAATTCTTTTGAATTAACTTGCATATTTTTTTGTGGATGTGTCCATATAATATAAAGACCATTACACAGGAAGATATGTTATTTACCAGCTGGGAGGTCCGTATTGTGAAATACCGTGACCGAGGTCTTGAAAGTACTGAGCGAGGCCCTCTGGGCCGAGGTCAGTATTCAAGGCCGAGGTCACGGTATTTCACAATACGGACCGGCCTTAAGCTGGTAAATAATATATTTTTTTTTCTTTACCAAATTCTAACAGAAAACGAGAGCGCCCGAAAGGGGAAACCGAGCCGAGCCGCCATTTTGAATCCTCATTCACGGCTGTAATGCAAATGGCTTCCTCCTCGGTATACAAGTGCACTTCCATGGCAGGAAAAGAACATTTTGCCGCCTATGTAGTCCCCTATTTATACAAAATTGAGTCATTTCAGGATTCAGCCATGTTTTTGCTCGGTGTTTTTGCTCAACCAAAGTTATACAGTATTATGACCTTTTATAGCGGCGCTCCAGCGGAGCACCATACCTAAGAAAAAATGGTAAACCCATCGAGTCGATTTTTCGTGGTTTATCCGTGTACGTGTACCACCAGTCATACACACCGCCTAGTGGCCAGTGCTAGCCAGTAAAGAAATAAAACAAAAGAGACTGGGGAGGATATAAGAAAATTCTGCAACCCAGAAACAGATGGGAGCTCCGCTTTCAGGCAGTGCCTAAATCTATATATTACTGCATAAATAAAGCCATTTGGTGAAACTTTGAATAAGAGATTGTACTGGTTTAAAGTTTTTACCTAACGTAATATGTATTAGGATAACATGGTCCAAAATGGGCCTCATTAACTAATGAGATCAAGCTGTTAGCAAATTACAGGTTTTAGCTTTCTCCTGAAATGCTTTCTTTTATTTTGTCTTCCTCAGGGTAGTAAAACTCGCTTTCGCTGTGAACACCGTCGTTTTCGCTATCCATGCTGTAAAATTAATGCTATTCTCCTGAGAAATGCTGGCAAAAATTTATAAGCTTTTTGATAATCTTATATAAATCTTATAAAAAAAAAAAGATAAATGTTGACAAAAAATGCTACTCTGTTGTTGTGAACGAGCGAATGGCCAGAGGTCCATAACCGGGGTATGTAACTGGGGTCCGTATCGTAGGATGCGTAACTGGGGTCCGTATCGTAGGATACGGACCCGCTCGCCAGCCAATCAGAGTGCAGGATTTGATGGAAACCTGACCACGAAAAAAAAGTTTATCTTCTCATGTTGAAAATATTTTCACTCGTTTGCTTTGCTCACTCATGAATATGTTCACCACTTGAAGATAAACTTCATATCTCTTGTGCAACCGTGTAATATCCTCTATGTATAGATAGACTGGGCTGCCAACTCTCACGCAATGAGCGTGAGACACACGCATTTGATTGTCTTCACACGCCATACCTCCAATTTCTCACGCTAGAAAAAAATCTAGTTTATGAGCAATTCCAGCGTTATGGATGTGACACTTGAACTCAAAATGGCAACAAATGACCCAGTGCATGTTTTATTGTCTCCCAGCATTTAAACATCGTCCAGCATTTAGACGAAAGCCTGATACATATGTTTCGAAGAAGATTAAGCCTAGTCCCAGTTTATCTCTCACCTATTAAGATGCCGTATTTATTCGTCTTATCCAGTGATGGGGAACCTGATGTTCTCAATACAAGCAGTGAATGAAATTCTGTATAAAGTCTCCTCGTTATGTGCTTGTGTCTTAAGACACTTTAATAGTTATGACGCACTTTGAAATCCATAGACGTTCTTTTTGTCTTCAGGGAGCCCAATTTGGGTCATCGCCAGAGAATGGTGACTGGAATTGAGAGCAGCTTCAATCATTTTTATTAGCCTTGAGGGTAAACCGACTCTCTAACCTAGGCTACTTTTGGTTCTTTGGTATAACTTAAGAAGATTAATCACTTTCCGTCCCTCGTGTGTTCGCTGGTCCTCAAAAGGCACATTGATGCCCCTGAGCTTGGGTTTGTAAACCAATTCTAGTTCCAGCAATCTTCATTGAATCTCTTCGCTTTGGTTTGAGCCTCAGGGCTTTTTGTGTGGATGTGGTTATACTGCCTGGGCTCATGGTGGCCATTAATGAGGACAACAAAGCCTGATATTTTCTAGAAGATGATGATTATCGACTTGGTTATGTGATTAGCGTGATTTTCAGATTGCCTTGCTCTGGTAAGACGACTTTTTTGTTTTACGTTGCAGTGTTCAGCACAGTGACTGAAATCTCATCTGGTCTGTTGCGCGTCTCAAAATTCCAGATGCGTCTGCCTGGTATCTGCCTGGGAGCAAGTTCATTTTCAAGAAAAGCAAGGTTCTATACTCTGTGCAGCATTCTTAAGTGCTTTTATTTCTTGACCTCACCTGGAAAAAAAAATGCTCTCAGCCAGTGTACTTCATGTGGAGAGGGTGGCCATGAATGAAATTCACACATCTTCCATTGCATTGTGTTCTTTGCATTTCTTCCACAGAAAGCTTTTCGGAAAAATGTGTGCCATGCAGAGGTACAGGTTACTTTATTATTTAGCCTTTTGCATTTCTTCCTCACTCAGCGGCTAATTTAGGAAGAAGAACAACAACTTTATTCATCACGCGTACACTTGTGAAATTCCTCTCTGGATTGAACCCATCTGAAGCAGTGAACACACATTTGGGGGTTCGGTACCTCAGCCAGAGGCCGCCTCGTATTAACCTAACCTGCATGTCTTTGGGCTATGGGGGAAACCCACGCAGACACTGGGAGAACATGCAAGCTCGACACAGAAAGGCCTTCGTCAGCCACTGGGCTCGAACCTAGAACCTTCTTGCTGGGAGGCGACAGTGCTAACCACTACACCACCATGCCACCCGTTAGCTTGGGGTTGACTATTTACCTTAACTGCAGTTTAGAGATTTCTAAAATAGTTGGTAGAAAATGGAATATTTAAATAATATTGGCTGGAGTTGAGTGGTATATCAGATATACCATTCAGCGAGCATGATATTGAATGAGTTGAAGACGAGTTCAATATCATGCTAGCTGAATGGACTATATCTGATATACCATGGGAAAAAAACCCCAGCCATAATAATAATAATAATACACATGGGCGGCATGGTGGTGTAGTGGTTAGCGCTGTCGCCTCACAGCAAGAAGGTCCGGGTTCGAGCCCCGTGGCCGGCGAGGGCCTTTCTGTGCGGAGTTTGCATGTTCTCCCCGTGTCCGCGTGGGTTTCCTCCGGGTGCTCCGGTTTCCCCCACAGTCCAAAGACATGCAGGTTAGGTTAACTGGTGACTCTAAATTGACCGTAGGTGTGAATGTGAGTGTGAATGGTTGTCTGTGTCTATGTGTCAGCCCTGTGATGACCTGGCGACTTGTCCAGGGTGTACCCCGCCTCTCGCCCGTAGTCAGCTGGGATAGGCTCCAGCTTGCCTGCGACCCTGTAGAACAGGATAAAGCAGCTAGAGATGATGAGATGAGATAATACACGTTCCTTTTGGTGGTCAACGTTTCTTTCTCTTTCAAAATTCTCTCAGAATCTTCCAATTTAACCAAGTGGCCATGTTTGTTGACAAATTGTCTCAGTCGCTCGCTCATGCAGAAATTTTACATCTCCGATGTGTGACGTCATGTTGTCTTGACAACCCTGCAGCATCGTAAACCATATTCAACGCTCATTCTTCATTGGGTAGAGAGACGTAATGCATGTAGGATAAGCGATATGCTAGCGATATTGTATGCTATTGAACCAAATGAATGAAACCTACTAGAAGGGAATAGAACACATTTTTATTCCATCGAAAAAGTGTCCCGTATGTATAATAATTCTTAATATTGAATTTTGTGCTTGATAAAATGATAGATACTGGACAACGTTTGAGATATTAAGTGGTCAAAGGTGCTTTGATCAGGCTAATGATCTATAGGCACAAACAAGAAAATGGGCAAAAGCCAATGATGTATAGATGATCGTTATTAGTAATGCGCATTGAGGGAATTGCACTGTCGCCATGGTGAATGAGATGTGGAGGTAAAGGAGAGAGGCGGGTGACATTTTGACAGGTAGAACTAATGTTTCTAACACTGAACTCGCACTGGCATGTCCCAAAGCTTTGTAGCTCCGTGAGAGTTGTCAGATCAATCCACAGCATATGTGCTACTGGCACGACTGTGCACTTTTTTTTTTTTTTTTCATAAAAAAATAATGTACAAACCTGTCAGTGAAACCGAGGTGATGGGAACAGCTGAAATTGGATTGGCTGTAAGTACAAGACAACTCAAAAAAAAAAATGCGGTGACAATAGACGGAGGGGTAGAGAATAAACAGCCTCTTCTCCCACTCACTACTGTTCAAACACTTTTCTCAGAATCTACAGGTTGCACAGTCATGACATCTTTGTAGATTATCATGAAAACCTTTATGGATTTTGTGTATGAGCTCCACGTTTAAACACCTGAACACTGTTATTACTTTAGAATATGCCAAGAGTTTGCTTTTTAGCCAAAAAAAAAAAAGGCAGATGAGCCAGTCTACATATGAACGTGGCCTGACTGACGGTTGCGGAGGTGCTTTGTACTCTCGGTTGTTAACTGATGCCATGAAAGCCGCACCCCATCTCCCTATCTCACATTAGTACAGTGGGGCAAAAAAGTATTTAGTCAGTCACCAATTGTGCAAGTTCTCCCACTTAAAAAGATGAGAGGCCTGTAATTTTCATCATAGGTATACCTCAACTATGAGAGACAGAATGAGAAAAAAAATCCAGAAAATCACATTGTCTGTCTGATTTTTAAAGAATTTATTTGCAAATTATGGTGGAAAATAAGTATTTGGTCAATAACAAAAAAGTTCATCTCAATACTTTGTTATATACCCTTTGTTGGCAATGACAGAAGTCAAACGTTTTCTGTAAGTCTTCACAAGGTTTTCACACACTGTTGCTGGTATTTTGGCCCATTCCTCCATGCAGATCTCCTCTAGAGCAGTGCTGTTTTGGGGCTGTCGCTGGGCAACACGGACTTTCAACTCCCTCCAAAGATTTTCTATGGGGTTGAGATCTGGAGACTGGCTAGGCCACTCCAGGACCTTGAAATGCTTCTTACGAAGCCACTCCTTCATTGCCCGGGCGGTGTGTTTGGGATCATTGTCATGCTGAAAGACCCAGCCATGTTTCATCTTCAATGCCCTTGCTGATGGAAGGAGGTTTTCACTCAAAATCTCACGATACATGGCCCCATTCATTCTTTCCTTTACACGGATCAGTCATCCTGGTCCCTTTGCAGAAAAACAGCCCCAAAGCATGATGTTTCCACCCCCATGCTTCACAGTAGGTATGGTGTTCTTTGGCTGCAACTCGGCATTCTTTCTCCTCCGAACACAAGTAGTTGAGTTTTTACCAAAAAGTTCTATTTTGGTTTCATCTGACCATATGACATTCTCCCAATCCTCTTCTGGATCATCCAAACGCTCTCTAGCAAACTTCAGACGGGCCTGGACATGTACTGGCTTAAGCAGGGGGACACGTCTGGCACTGCAGGATTTGAGTCCCTGGCGGCGTAGTGTTACTGATGGTAGCCTTTGTTACTTTGGTCCCAGCTCTCTGCAGGTCATTCACTAGGTCCCCCCGTGTGGTTCTGGGATTTTTGCTCACCGTTCTTGTGATCATTTTGACCCCACGGGGTGAGATCTTGCGTGGAGCCCCAGATCAAGGAAGATTATCAGTGGTCTGATATGTCTTCCATTTTCTAATAATTGTTCCCACAGTTGATTTCTTCACACCAAGCTGCTTACCTATTGCAGATTCAGTCTTCCCAGCCTGGTGCAGGTCTACAATTTTGTTTCTGGTGTCCTTTGACAGCTCTTTGGTCTTGGCCATAGTGGAGTTTGGAGTGTGACTGTTTGAGGTTGTGGACAGGTGTCTTTTATACCGATAACGAGTTCAAACAGGTGCCATTAATACAGGTAACGAGTGGAGGACAGAGGAGCCTCTTAAAGAAGTTGTTACAGGTCTGTGAGAGCCAGAAATCTTGCTTGTTTGTAGGTGACCAAATACTTATTTTACCGAGGAATTTACCAATTAATTCATTAAAAATCCTACAATGTGATTTCCTGGATTCTTTCCCCCCATTCTGTCTCTCATAGTTGAAGTGTACCTATGATGAAAATTACAGGCCTCTCTCATCTTTTTAAGTGGGAGAACTTGCACAATTGGTGGCTGACTAAATACTTTTTTGCCTCACTGTATCTCATATGAGTATCATTAGTAGTCATGTCTTGTCTTGTCTAATGCAGCTGGTGTGGATTTAAAAAAAAAATAGAAGTATAACTGCATGCCACTGCCACCATGCTGCACTACTGCCCCACCCACCGCCACCATGCTGCACTGCTCTGTCACCATGCTGCACTGTTTTCCCCCCCCGAACCCACTGCCACCACGCTGCACTACCATGCTGCACTGCTCTGCCACCACGCTGCAGTGTGTCCCCCCCCCCCCCCCCCCCCCCGGAACCCACCGCCACCATGCTGCACTGCTCTGCCACCATGCTTCAGTGTCCCCCCAACCCTCTGCCACCACGCTGCACTGCCCCAACCCACCACCGCCACTATGCTGCACTGCCCCCCCGACCCTCTGCCACTACGCTGCACTGCCCCCCCAACCTGCCACCGTCACCACACTGCACTGCCTCCCAACCCGCCATCATGCTGCACTGCCCCCCCACCTGCCACCGCCATCACACTGCACTAACCCCCAACCCACCACCACCATGCTGCACTGCTCTGCCACCACACGGCACTGTCCCCCCCAACCCTCTGCCACTATGCTGCACTGCCCCCCAACCCTCTGCCACCACATGGCACTGCCCCCCAACCTGCCACTGCCATCACACTGCACTGCCCCCATCCTGCTGCCACTATACTGCACTGCTCCACCTCCAAAGCAGGTGTGTTCATTTCTGTGCCACAAAAATAGCTGGGTGAAAAAAAACGAACTGACAACTAACCAAATTACCAACACGTTGGTGTTCCTCTCAAATTAGTGGGACTGCATGAAAACCGAGCACTGTATTATTACCTCTGCCAACTGTGTTGGAAGAGGTTATGTTTTTGCTTCTGTTTTTTTTTTTTTTTTGTTCCCAATGTAACTCAAAAAGTAGTGAACAGATTTTGATATAATTTTGAGGAAAGGTGGGCCATGGGCCAAGGAACAATTGATATAGATTTTGATGCAGATCCAAATATGTGGCTTGGTAGATGTATGCACTCTACTGAGTGCTCTTCTTCTTGTTGTTATATTCATTATATAATGGTATGATCAGTTCAGGACTCGTGTTTTGGAGGAACTTTAGCAGAAACACAAATACTTGTAACTTTCTTTACATCTCCGTGTGGTATTTTATGTGCGTTTTCTATGCAGAGACTTTGAGACGGATGTGAATTTGCTTTGGTCAGTGGCTGTGTCTGTCTAAATTCTCTGGCTTTTTTTCATGTCCAAAGGGTTGGACCACTGAAGCTTTGTCAATATGTTAGTCAAACTTTCTCTCTCTCTTTTATTTCAGTACTGAAGTTGAAGTTTTGCAGTTGCACAGAACTCTCTTCATGAACTCTGGTGATCTTTTGGATGGAATGTTGTTTGTTTCTGTACACATCTGTGTTTATATGTAAATACACATCTTGCGACACACGCTTTTATGCAAGTTGTCTTAGGCGTTAGAGTTTAGAGGATAATCCCATCTGGATACTTGTACCGAAGAACTGCTGCCGCACTCAAAGTCTATGATGCTCATATTTAACACATTTTCAACCAACTTAGTATCGTTTAACGTGATCGTTGTAGAAGAGGAACGATTTGACGTTCCTTTTTGAATCTCAAGGTTTTCTTTCTCGTGTCGCCCCGGGAGATCTTCCTTGCTTCCGTCACCTTTGGCTTGCTCATTATGGATCCATCTGGATTTCTGTACAAGTTGATTTGTGATGTCTGTCAGTCAGTCTGAATGCAACTGACGGATACAAATGCAGCCTTTTATTTGTCACATGTACACTCGAGCACAGTGAAATTCCTCGTCTGCATTTAACCCATCTGAAGCGGTGAACACGCGCATACCCAGAGCAGTGGGCAGCTATGCTACAGCGCCCAGGGAGCAGTTGAGGGTTAGGTGCCTCGCTCAAGGGCACTTCAGCCACGATACAGAGGGAGGGAGAAAGTGCTGTTCCTTCTCTCAACTCCCTTGACATTTTTCCTCCCAGTTCCGGGAATCGAACCAGCAACGCTTTTGGCCCAAGGCTGCTTCTCTAACCTTCAGATCATGACTGCCCCAAAATTTGGTATAATAAAATTTCATGCGCACTATTAAATTTGTACACAACGTGCCTTACTGTTGACGTTTTTTTTTTGGCAGACTTTCAAAGCTTGTATTAGAAGAATTCAAACTGAGAGACTTGTTTGGAATAACAGTAATCTGTCAGGTGTATAGAGCTGATCTCACGTGGCTCAATCACGAAAGCAAAACCATAAATACTGATGTCCGAGTCCTCTAAGCACACACTTTTTCTTAAGTAACTTTTTTTTATTAGACTTTGCTTAGCTTGTTAGACAGGAAACCGCAGCTGGACGCATGCATGAATGAGTAACTGAGTGAATGGTGTGTACTGTGTTACACCAGTGGCAGGTGTCCTCATGAGATGTCGAGCTGCTCATTTTGTTTCTCAGTGGAAATCAATCCAAGAACGGCTTCGGTTCTGAAATTTTCACGCAGACAACCAGCAACTTCACACACACAGCTCAACGAGTGTTGAGAAGAAAAAGGAGAGAGCCAACATCAAGAAGCTAAGCCTGAGAGTGAATATTTATTTATTTATTTATTTATTTATTTTTAGTGACTCAAATGTATGTGGGAACAAATTTGTCCTAAACAAACGTTTAATTATTGGCATTTCCAGTTACTAAACAAACTCTACGCGAGTGAGTCATGTATGCGCATGCTATCTTGCTCAAAACCTGTCTGTGATGCAATACACACAGAGCGCCTTTACGAAGAGTGAGTTTCCCCCGCAAGTAGTTTGAGTCACTCTTGGCAGAAGAACAGAAAATAACGACTAATTATTTAAGCAGCTGTTAACGTTGTTGGTTTCTTTATAAACTTGTGAGGATACACTGTGCTCATGGCACTCTAATGTGATAAAAGCCTTATACTAAATAGTACGTTGGGTATTGCAGCCATAAATAATTCAAAATGTAGATGAGCTGTTTATTAATCACCATCTGTTAGGAAAATCGAGCTACCACACCCCACTCCATTGCGAATTTAATAACCGGGACGTGCACTTTGCTCATATTGACAGCTCAAGTACCTGAATAGTCGCAGTCTGAGGCGAGGGATTGATTGCTCTCGCACTCCTTGCATATAGAGCAGCCATACTTGTGGTGATTGTCTTGTGAGAAGGCACGTCATATTTGGGCGCAACGTAATTCATTAATTCACTAAATCCTTCCCCGTCAACAAAACTTAGACGCAGCAAATCTTTGGCTAACTTTGCGGCGATTAGCTGAGCAGAGCTCCATACTCTATCCATTATTATCCATTATCTGTAGCCGCTTTATCCTGTTCTACAGGGACCTTCTTGCTGTGAGGCGACAGCGCTAACCACTACACCACCGTGCCGCCCTGCTACAATATTATTATTATTTATTATATTCACGTTGGGGCGGCACGGTGGTGTAGTGGTTAGCGCTGTCGCCTCACAGCAAGAAGGTCCGGGTTCGAGCCCCGTGGCCGGCGAGGGCCTTTCTGTGTGGAGTTTGCATGTTCTCCCCGTGTCCGCGTGGGTTTCCTCCGGGTGCTCCGGTTTCCCCCACAGTCCAAAGACATGCAGGTTAGGTTAACTGGTGACTCTAAATTGACGGTAGGTGTGAATGTGAGTGTGAATGGTTGTCTGTGTCTATGTGTCAGCCCTGTGATGACCTGGCGACTTGTCCAGGGTGTACTCGCCTTTCGCCCGTAGTCAGCTGGGATAGGCTCCAGCTTGCCTGCGACCCTGTAGAACAGGATAAAGCGGCTACAGATAATGAGAGAGAGAGATATTCACGTTGATTTTGTGCCCTTGCAAATATTTTGCTCATACACTCATTGCAGTGCCTAAATCTCTCTCTCATTTTACATATAAAGCCTGAAGGTTTTGGGCCAAAACTGACTGGTATTTAGAACGGTTCATAATTCCCTCCACCTTGACTAAAGCCCCTGTTCCAGCTGAAGAAAAACAACCCCAAAACATGATGCTGCCACCACCATGCTTCACCGTGGGGACGGGGTTCTTTTGGTGATGCACAGTGTTGTTTTTGCGCCAAACATACCTTTTGGAATTGTGACCAAAAAGTTCAGCCTTGGTTTCATCAGACCATAACGCATTTTCCCACATGCTTTTGGGAGAGCTGATGTTTTTTTTTTTTTGCAAAATTTAGTCGGGCCTGGATGTTTTTCTTTGACCCTACCTCATAGTCCCGACATATGGAGAATACGGGAGATTGTTGTCACATGTAGCACACAACCAGTACTTGCCAGAAATTCCTGCAGCTCCTTCAGTGTTGCTGTCGGCCTCTCGGCAGCCTCCCTGACCAGTTCTCCTCTCGTCTTTTCATCAATTTTGGAGGGACGTCCAGTTCTCGGTAATGTCACTGTTGTCCCATATTTTCTCCACTTCTTGATGACGGTCTTCACTGTGCTCCATGGTATATCTAATGCTGTGGAAATGTTTTTGTCCCCTTCTCCTGACTGATACCTTTCAGCGGTGAGATCCCTGTGATGCTTTGTAAGCTCTCTGTGAACCCTGGCTTTTGCTGGAGGATGCAACTGAGTAAATGTCTGAACTTTATCTGGGGTTAATCAGAGTCATTTTAATTGATGGCAGGTGTGAACCCAAAAAGACTGAATGCTGCACTGTAAAACATTTTAAACTGGTTTAACTTGGAAATGCAAGTTCACCTGCTGCCTTGAAATTGCAAGTTAACTCAATCGTCAAATTATCTTTGTTTCAACTCAGAAGTCTCAATTAGTCAAGACAACTAACTAATTCAAGTCTAACCTTTGAAAACTTGCACAGATTAGTTCAAATTAAAACACTTTTCAGAGCTCATTGAGTTAAAGAGAGAAATTAAGTGGACATACCTAAACAAGGCTGAAATGTTTTACAGTGTGTAATTAAATCAAAAGGTGCTTCAACAAAGTATTAGTTTAAGGGTGTGCACACTTATGCAACCAGCTTATTGTACTTTTAAAAAAAAATTCCTCTGAATAGATTTTTTTTGTTTTTCAATTGAATTGTACGTTATAGGTCCGGGGCGGCACGGTGGTGTAGTGGTTAGCGCTGTCGCCTCACAGCAAGAAGGTCCGGGTTCGAGCCCCGTGGCCGGCGAGGGCCTTTCTGTGCGGAGTTTGCATGTTCTCCCCGTGTCCGCGTGGGTTTCCTCCGGGTGCTCCGGTTTCCCCCACAGTCCAAAGACATGCAGGTTAGGTTAACTGGTGACTCTAAATTGACCGTAGGTGTGAGTGTGAATGGTTGTCTGTGTTTATGTGTCAGCCCTGTGATGACCTGGTGACTTGTCCAGGGTGTACCCCGCCTTTCGCCCATAGTCAGCTGGGATAGGCTCCAGCTTGCCTGCGACCCTGTAGAACAGGATAAAGCGGCTAGAGATAATGAGCTGAGATGAGATATTGAGAGTTGTGATATATAAATTCTAAGAAAAAGAAAGTGATTTTCTGTATTTCCTCAAGATTTGTACACCTTAAAGGTCCCATGGCATGAAATTTTCACTTTCTGAGGTTTTTTAACGTTAAAATGAGTTCCTCTGACCTTCTTAAGTCACCCCAGTGGCTAGAAATTTCATAATGTGTAAACCAAACTATGCCCAACATTTGAGAATGGCGTGTCAAAACGGCGCGTTGATAAGCTCTTCCCTTTACTACGTCAGCAAGGGAGATGATCCCCACGCCCCCCCCTCTGGATTCCCACCCACTGTATGAATTGCCCCGCCCAGTTGTAGTGAGGAGACCATAGAGGACACAACAACATGGCGTCACCTAAGCGAGCGAAACATGGAAATTGCGCTGTACGTGGATGTGACAACACAGAAAAGAGTCTGTTTTTACTGCCGACGGGAGAGCCCCTGAAGACGCAGTGGCTTAATTTTATTTACTCCAATAATACGCCGTCGAGTCTACCTAAGACGGTGTATGTTTGTCGGAAGCATTTTCCTGAGGAATGTTTCCACAACTTGGGACAGTACAGGGCAGGTTTTGCACATCAACTGTCACTGAAGCCTGGGTCCGTACCAAGCGTCCCTGCCGCATCAGCCACAAACACCGAACAAGTAAGTGTGTAACTGTTAAGTCATTTTGCCGTGTTTTAAAATCGGTGCGTTAGCCTAGCAATGGCTACATTAGCTGTGCAGCTAACCGCTTCCTGCAGTTAGCCAGGTACTCTGCGCTACAAAACTAAAGAGCATGCAGCATGCTCTGTTAAACTGAGTTTAGTCTGGAAATTGACTGTAACTTATGAGCTTATGTTTGACTATTGCTCCGCAATGCGTGTCTTCTGTTGGATAAGCGCTATGTTGCTGTAGTTGCTGCTTCTATCCTCTTTGGTTATGGAGTGCGTGTTCAAGCCTAGGGTATTATACGTTCGTAAACTACCACTCCGAACACTCTCACTCTCTGTTCTCTGCGTCACGTTGAGTTTACGAAAGGAGTCCGAGGGAGAACGGGGTTTTGTCTTAGCAGCGTGGCTACAGGCGCTGATAGCAGCGAGTATGTATGCGCGCAGCTTGGTCAAGCCCCTCCCCCTCCCCCCATGGCCCGCCCCCACCCTCTACCCTTCCCCGCCTCCTGCTTCTCATTAGCAAAACGACGCACTGGGAAAAGCGCTGAAATGGGGCTTTCTCCCAGGAGGCTATATTTACGTGCCGAGGGTTCATTTCGAGAAAGGCTGCGGATATAACATCCGGAAACCTCCACGAGCCCGTTTAAAGCATCAACAAACCACCATGCCATGGGACCTTTAAATGTAATGCGAGTACAACATTGTGTTTGCGTTCTGCGACCTTAAGACCTACCACCGTGCCCCATGGCTAAGCACAGCATGTGCTTGCTAAAAATAGCTCTTTTAAGGCTAGAGAGTGCAGTGAAGTGAAAGACATTGACGGAGATATACAGGGTTCTGCTCGAATTCTCTCTGAAGGAATCCTTCATGCCTTGTTTGAGTCGTTCTTCCTCCTCCTGTATTTCTCTGTGGCAGATCACATCTGTCTGTGCGGGGAGATTCAGCATCCTCCGAACAGTGAGAGCATGACAAATACATTCCTGGGTTCACGTTTGTCACTTCCTTCCAAGTCGAAGTATTTATTTATTTATTTATTTATTTATTTTAATTCAAAGGTTCAGTTTGTAATAAGAATCTGAAATGAAATGTTCAAATGCAACACCTAAAATATTCACGATGGTTTCTTGGATTCATTTTAAGGCATTAAGCGGTACGGAAACAAGTCCCGTCTTCGTTTATCTCTCTTTATTTTCTTCCTTTCTATTTGTGGACGTCTGGTCCGTGGAGAGATCCACTCATCCCGGAGAGAGAGATGATCTATTATATAACCAGAGATTTCTCTCATTCACAAATTCAGCAAAGCCTGAATACAAGCATGGACACTGGTCTTTTCAATCCCATGCTATTTATGTCGCCCTTCTGAACACTTAACATTTGCAGTTTAACATTCGTGGTTTTTGTCTCATCTCATCTCATTATCTGTAGCCGCTTTATCCTGTACAGGGTCGCAGGCAAGCTGGAGCCTATCTCAGCTGACTACGGGCGAGAGGCGGGGTACACCCTGGACAAGTCACCAGGTCATCACAGGGCTGACACATAGACACAGACAACCATTCACACTCATATTCACACCTACGGTCAATTTAGAGTCACCAGTTAACCTAACCTGCATGTCTTTGGACTGTGGGGGGAAACCGGAGCACCCGGAGGAAACCCACGCGGACACGGGGAGAACATGCAAACTCCACACAGAAAGGCCCTCGCCGGCCACGGGGCTCGAACCCGGACCTTCTTGCTGTGAGGCGACAGCGCTAACCACTACACCACCGTGCTGCCCTGTGGTTTTTGTAAAAAATAAAAATTATACACTGGAGAGAATAGAAAATATCGTAATGATCTCCTAAACATCAAAATGACTTGTAAATCTGTTTTCTTTTAACAAACCATCTGGAAAGAGGCATCGAGTGTTTTCCCTCAGGAGACATCTCTACTCTGTAATGAGCTATAAATTATCTCTCCGATTATCTCACTGGCCTTTAATAAGAGACACGGAATGCCTGGCAATTGTTAATTACACCGATTCTGCTATGTTTCTGCATTTTAAAACGATGAAATGCTTGGTGTAGACGATTCAGTACCATGCAAAGATTCAGAGACCACCTTGGGCATTCGGTACTTTGTGCATTGTTTGGTAGGAAAATGTCCTAATTTAATTTAATTTTCAGTCAGACAGCCATGCAGGCCAATATTAAAGTTTGATATGTACAGATTTCAAAGTCTTTTTGCTGTTGAAGACCTTTAATGCTGGGAGAGTGTGTTGAACAATGTGTGCTTTTCTGTTAAATATTATTATTGTTCGTAAATCGCACACGTCTCGCTAACAGGCTCACCATCTGTAATTACATGACGATAGCTAGCACTTATTATTCTATCCACATTCACTGGATATGAGCAATCGTGCGCTCTGATTGGCTACTCTACTACTAGGCTATCAGCTCATATACTGTGAGTAGAGCAAAACAAAATGGCGGCGCGTGTTGCTGAACCAGCGGAGGATGAAATTAAAACCCCCCAAAATAGAAAAAAAGCAACATAATATGGAATAAAATTATTTGATGGTAAGAACACATCTTTTTTTCTTCCAAGAATTATTATAATAGCATTTTTCACAAATCGCTACTGTCATTTTGCCAGTTTGTTTCCATTCTAAGCGCAAATTATTTAGTCTCACATTTTGGATGAAGTTTTATATTTATCAAATTTGCAAAAAATAAAAATGCTCTGTTTCTCAAAATCCAGTGAATGTGGTTGGAATAAAACAGTTATTCCACTCAATCTCATCGTACATGGCTTATAGCCGACTCGGTGCTACGTGTTTCATCGGCCGTCAGCTCACGTACAACTCGATTTTGTGGAATAACTGTTAGTCTACAGTTCCAGTCAGAAGTTTGGACACATCATCTCATTCAGAGGTTTTTCTGTATTTTTATTATTTTCTACACTGTAAAACAATACTGAAGACATCAAAACTATGAAATAACATCTGGAACATAATTATGTGGTAAACAATAAAAAAAATCTTTAAAAAAAAACAAAATATGCTTGATATTTTAGATTCTTCAAAGTAGCCAGCGTTTACCTTGATGACTCTTTCCACACTATTGGCGTTATCTTACCCAGCTTCATGAGCGAGTCACCTGGAATGCTTTTCAGTTAACAGTGGTGCCTCGTCAAAAGTTAATTAGTACAATTTCTTGCATTCCTAATGTGTTTGAGATCAAACAGTAAATAGTAAATAATAAAAATGCACAACTGTAGTAATCCATATTATGTCAAGAACCGCTCAACTAAGTAAAGAGAATCGACATCCATCATTACTTTAAGACATGAAATCGATCCATTATCTGTAGCCGCTTTATCCTGTTCTACAGGGTCGCAGGCAAGCTGGAGCCTATCCCAACTGACTACGGGCGAAAGGCGGGGTACACCCTGGACAAGTCGCCAGGTCATCACAGGGCTGACACATAGACACAGACAACCATTCACACTCACATTCACACCTACGCTCAATTTAGAGTCACCAGTTAACCTAACCTGCATGTCTTTGGACTGTGGGGGAAACCGGAGCACCCGGAGGAAACCCACGCGGACACGGGGAGAACATGCAAACTCCGCACAGAAAGGCCCTCGCCGGCCCCGGGGCTCGAACCCAGGACCTTCTTGCTGTGAGGTGACAGCGCTAACCACTACACCACCGTGCTGCCTCTTTAAGACATGAAGTGACTTTTTTTTTAAAGTAATAAAAATAAAGAAAACCCACTGAATTAGAAGGTGTGTCCAAACTTTTGACTGGTGCTGTATGGTCAGTTATGTTTCCAGGCAGCTAGAAAATGGGACTGGGCAGCACACTGGAGCTTTTACTTGCCAATAAATGAGATTTTCCACCCTCTGAACTGATGTGTTTTCTCGAAACTATTAAAGGAGAACTGAAGTCATTTTTAAACTTGCTTTATTTCTTAATTAACGTGTTATTCAATTCCGTTTTCGGTTTCCGTAACCTTATATCGTGACTCGCATTGGCAACTAATTGTGATTAAATATTATACTTATCGGCCTTTTCGGTTTTTAGCCGTGTTGAATTTAGTTCGTTTGGTCCACGGAAGGCGTCGCTTATCCACGCGATCTTCACGAGACTTGTGCGAGACTTCGAAACGTGAAGTGTCAGCCAGGTGTCAGTGCCGCCATTTTGAAAACTGTTTTCCAAACGAAGTATTGCACAAAAACGAGTTTAAATGACGATTACTGCCTACTTTTTTCAAACTTTCCTGATTGCTATCAAAACAAACAAAACTTCCGGCTTGATTACATCAGCATTCGAAAGAGGGCACGCGCGTCTTTTGACAGCGTTGGCAGATGTCGGTGACTTTGATTTGCGCTGTACGTTTTACTTCCGTCCTACGATGTCTCGCACAGGTCTCAGCGAATCTTGTTTATAGCCGTCGCTTTGACATATGGACTGATATATTACAGAGCATATTTCCAACACTCATAACTTGCTATAGCAGCGACAAAATAGCTGTCAGAAATGCATTCCTATATTTAATAAAATGAGAAATAGAATTTTGTTGATAAATTTCCCTTCAGTTCTCCTTTAAGGGAAATCCAATCCAGTAATTTTTGTCATGGCATAGATCAAGACGTAGGAAGGACATGTGTATATATATATATTAATTACACACACCATGCAGATGGACTTCAGGAAGATGAAGGTTTTGACCAAAGTAATGCACATAACTTTGGTAATTATAAATTGGTAAAAAACAGATCATTGAGGGAAATGCGAGCACAATTTGGAAAGGAGATAAAGCCAAAAGAGAAACTGGAAGCCAAGATGGTAAACATATAGTCAAAACATTTGTCCAAAAAAATGACACTTCATTCTCTGTTCATGAGATTAAAAGCAACCAGATACTATTGGATCCTACTCTGAGTTTGCACTGGTTTGCTAAGTTTATTTTTTTTTCTTCATTTTGCTGGATAGCTAACAATAGGGTGAAATGCATGATATTGAACACATTGTGTCCGTATAAACAATTCTGATGGCATGACCAGCAGCGTTGCTTCATAAGGTTTTGATCACGGAGCATATTTCATGATCTTGTATTTCAACCACTGTGCCATGAGCAATAGTCAGGTGTGCCGTGGGAAATGATCCAAGTTCACTTAATTGGTCCTGAAAAATGAATCTTAAGTTGCGCCAAAGAATTGATGTTGAGAATCTTTGGTTGTGCTGTTGGTAGGTAAAATCAACATCTAATTAAATACTCTTCTATGCCTGTGGGGGCTAATCACTGCACCACCGTGCTGCCCGTGATTAATAATGACCTTATTCATTTCAGACAACAGAACTAGATGCAAGTAGACCGTTAGGACAAGTAACAACGCCGACAAAGATGGATAAATATTTGAAGAATTAAAATACAGACCTTAGACTTGATCCCAGTTTAAAAAGGAAAAAAAAAACCTTAGTTATGTTGAGCTAACTTTGGACAGGTTTTTTGGTTGAATGCTGCCAAGGAGTTTCCAATCACGGCAAACGGAGCTGTTTCAACATTGCTCTCATTTTCCACAACACATCTAATGCAAGCTTGGCTTTTCAAGCCTAACTGCTACAAAACCTAAAAATGGAGAACATCTAAGAAGAGTCAAGGAAGAGTTGTGTGTGCATTTCATCAATTCTTGCCATATCATCATCTTTGTGTTCATCTAAACAGGGCCAGGTTTCTCACTGGACTGTGACTCCAGTATATTATATTACATTATACATCCCTCATCAAAACATTTCCTCTGCAGGGATTGGCCAAGGATGGCTCATGCGACATAAAGTAGTTCCACCATTGATTTAAAAGCGAACTGAAGGCAATTTTTTTTTATTATCAAAATTCTATTTCTCATTTTATTAAATATAGGAATGCATGTCTGACAGCTATTTTGTCGCTGCTATAGCAAGTTATGAGTGTCTGAAATACGCTCTGTAATATATCAGTCCATATGTCAAAGCAATGGCCGTAAACGAGATTCACTGAGACCTGTGCGAGACATCGTAGGACGGAAGTAAAACGTACAGCGCAAATCAAAGTGACCGACATCTGCCAACACTGTCAAAAGACGCACATGTCCTCTTTCGAATGCTGACGTAATCAAGCCGGAAGTTTTGTTTGTTTTGATATCAATCAGGAAAGTTAAAAAAAAAAGTAGGCAGTAATCGTCATTTAAACTCATTTTTGTGCGATATTTCGTTTGGGAAAACAGTTTTCAAAATGGTGGCGCTGACACTTCACGTTTCGAAGTCTCGCACAAGTCTCGTGAAGATCACGCAGATAAGCGACGCCTGCCGTGGACCAAACGAACTACATTCAACATGGCTAAAAACCGAAAAGGCCGATAAGTATAATATTTAATCGCAATTAGTTGCCAATATGAGTCACGATATAAGGTTACGGAAACGGAAAACGTAATTGAATAACACGTTAATTAAGAACTAAAGCAAGTTTAAAAATGACTTCAGTTCTCCTTTAAGTAGTGTATCTCAGGACGTCAAAAAAAAATGGATATGGTATATCCCGGATATACCATGAACTGATATCACAATTTCAAGCTATATGGCTGACTTGAGTCACAGCTGGTGTGTGTGTGTGTGTGTGTGTGTGTGTAGATTTACATATGATTATGCCTAACAAGGCAGGCAAAAGCATGGTACATTGCACATGCGAAGGTTGAAGGTCGCTCTGATGTAAACGACAAACATGGCTGCCTCCAGAGATTTTATGCTGAGATTCAATCTTAACGCTTTCAGTTTGGAATTTTTTGATGAGGGATATTAATCAAATATACCATGCACTCGGAGGCACTGGTAATTATGGATTCTCTTCGGGGACTGGCATAGTACCATTTTCTTCGGGGTTGTCACCTCAGAGAATCTACAACCCCGATTCCAAAAAAGTTGGGACAAAGTACAAATTGTAAATAAAAACGGAATGCAATAATTTACAAATCTCAAAAACTGATATTGTATTCACAATAGAACATAGACAACATATCAAATGTCGAAAGTGAGACATTTTGAAATTTCATGCCAAATATTGGCTCATTTGAAATTTCATGACAGCAACACATCTCAAAAAAGTTGGGACAGGGGCAATAAGAGGCTGGAAAAGTTAAAGGCACAAAAAAGGAACAGCTGGAGGACCAAACTGCAACTCATTAGGTCAATTGGCAATAGGTCATTAACATGACTGGGTATAAAAAGAGCATCTTGGAGTGGCTGCAGCTCTCAGAAGTAAAGATGGGAAGAGGATCACCGATCCCCCTAATTCTGTGCCGACAAATAGTGGAGCAATATCAGAAAGGAGTTCGACAGTGTAAAATTGCAAAGAGTTTGAACATATCATCATCTACAGTGCATAATATCATCAAAAGATTCAGAGAATCTGGAAGAATCTCTGTGCGTAAGGGTCAAGGCTGGAAAACCATACTGGGTGCCCGTGATCTTCGGGCCCTTAGACGGCACTGCATCACATACAGGCATGCTTCTGTATTGGAAATCACAAAATGGGCTCAGGAATATTTCCAGAGAACATTATCTGTGAACACAATTCACCGTGCCATCCGCCGTTGCCAGCTAAAACTCTATAGTTCAAAGAAGAAGCCGTATCTAAACATGATCCAGAAGCGCAGACGTCTTCTCTGGGCCAAGGCTCATTTAAAATGGACTGTGGCAAAGTGGAAAACTGTTCTGTGGTCAGACGAATCAAAATTTGAAGTTCTTTATGGAAATCAGGGACGCCATGTCATTCGGACTAAAGAGGAGAAGGACAACCCAAGTTGTTATCAGCGCTCAGTTCAGAAGCCTGCATCTCTGATGGTATGGGGTTGCATTAGTGCGTGTGGCATGGGCAGCTTACACATCTGGAAAGACACCATCAATGCTGAAAGGTATATCCAGGTTCTACAGCAACATATGCTCCCATCCAGACGACGTCTCTTTCAGGGAAGACCTTGCATTTTCCAACACGACAATGCCAAACCACATACTGCATCAATTACAGCATCATGGCTGCGTAGAAGAAGGGTCCGGGTACTGAACTGGCCAGCCTGCAGTCCAGATCTTTCACCCATAGAAAACATTTGGCGCATCATAAAACGGAAGCTATGACAAAAAAGACCTACGACAGTTGAGCAACTAGAATCCTACATTAGAAAACTGTGGACCTGGATGATTGAGAATTGGGAGTGGCATGGGTTCTTAGTCATGACACTTTCAAATGCACTTGCACTTAAAAATAACTTGGCAATTTGGTCGTCGAAAGCAAACTTGCCCAAAGTAGGAATAATCCAGTTGTTTACCCAGTTAATACTGAATGATTTATCAGCACTGTGTATTCGATGAGGAAGAAGAGCCACAGCCATGGAGGAGCCACAATACGTCAACAAGTCAACAGTAAGTCTTTGATCATTATTATAACAGTCCACTAAAGCAGATCCCTCGAGCTGATCACATGCGAGCCTGGATCCATACTCATGCGGCCAGGTGTCTGTGTAATGGTAAGCTTCATAGTCGAAGGTGAAGAACTCAAAAGATGAATATAAAGCAACTCAGCATGTAACAGGTAGATGAGGCTTTTGCGTCTCGGTGCACCGCTTAAGCACACACCCACCCGGATCACAAGCAAAAGTTTGAGTGGAAAAGGGGGATTGATCCCTCGAGTGTTCGGTTGACATCCTAATTTACACAAGTAGGCCAGTAGCCCTGAGGAGAGTTTAGATTGGCTTAATTAGAACCTTTTTGTCTTTTCAGAGTATCAATCTTCAAAGGTCCTGAGATGACGATGCACTTTACAATAAACTCCTGTCTTATTCAGACTTTCTCATGTAGAAAGGTGAGGCGTTTGTGATCTTGCACACTGCTTGGACAGAAACTAACAAGCACATTTTTTTTTTTCTCTCTCTCGCTCTCTTTTAAGACGGGTCTAAATGTGTCATTGTAGCATTGAAGTCACATGGAAGCAAAATGTCACTTGATGATGATGATGATGATGATGATACCCTGTTATAACTGAATGAGTCCATGCTTAATGACCAGAACAGGTCTGTCTGGAGGCTTTACATTTTCTCAATTAAATATTGATGCATGTTTGACAGATGGTTCTTGTCAGGACCTAGATGGTCATTTGTTCCTTTTTCACGCAGAATATAAACATAAAGCACGACAATGTTTTCATATTGGCTCATATTTAAATAATATTGGCTGGCGTTAAGTGGTCTATCAGATCTATTCCATTCAGCTAGCATGAATGGAATATATCTGATATTCTACAAAAAAAGACAGCCATTATTATTATTATTATTATTATTATACTACATACACTTTACAAAAGGTTAAGAACGCGGAAGGTTACTACGGGCGCCGCGGGCGAACAAAGAAATGGTTCTGCGCACGCACAGCATAAAACTTTCTCATTGGATATCTGCATCAACTCTGATGTGTGATTGTCATGTTGTCTTGACAACCATGCAATATCGTAAACCATATTCAACACTCATTCTCCATCGGGTAGAGTGACGTAATACACGTAGGATAAGCGATATGCTAACAATATTGCATGCTATCAAACCAAATGAATGAAACCCGCTCGAAGGGAATAGAACACGTTTTTATTCCATCGAAAAAGTGTCCTGTATGTATTATAATCGTTAATTATTGTAAAATTTCAAGCATAGACATCTGTTTGTTAGCAGTTGCTGCTTATTTTTTGTTAGTGAGCAAATACAGTACCAGTCAAAAGTTTGGACACCCCTACTTATTCATAGATTTTTCTGTTTTTTGACTTTGTAGAACACTGAAGACATCAAAACTATGAAATAACAAATGGGACATATGTGGTAAACAAAATATTGTTAATCTGTTTCATATTTTAGATTCGTCAAAGTAGCCAGCGTTTACCTTGATGACGCTTTGTACACTATTGACATTATCTTAACCAGCTTCATGTGGGAGTCATCTGGAATGCTTTTCAATTAACAGTTGTGCCTCGTCAAAAGTTAATTAGTGCAATTTTTTGCCTTCTTAATGCGTTTGAGATCAAATAGTAAATAATAATAATAAATACAGTAAATAGCCCTATTCCACAACTGTAGTAATCCATATTATGTCAAGAAGCGCTCAACTAAGTAAAGAGAAACAACATCCATCATTACTTTAAGACATGAAGTGACTTTTAATTAATAAAATACAGAAAAAAATACTGAATTAGAAGGTGTCCAAACTTTTGACTGGTACATACTGTATGTTATTTACCGGCTGGGAGGTCTGTATCGTGAAATACCGTGACCGAGGTCTTGAAAGTACTGAGCAAGGCCCTCTGGGCCGAGGTCAGTATTCAAGGCCGAGGTCACGGTATTTCACCATACGGACCGACCTTAAGCTGGTAAATAATTTATTTTTTTTTCTTTACCAAATTCTAACAGAAAACGAGAGCGCCCGAAAGGGAAAACCAAGCCGAGCCGCCATTTTGAATCCTCATTCACGGCTGTAATGCAAATGGATTCCTCCTCGGTATACAAGTGCACTTCCATGGCAGGAAAAAAACTACATTTTGCTGCCTATGTAGTCCCCTATTTATACAAATAGGAGTCATTCAGGATTCAGCCATGTTTTTGCTCGGCGTTAGCAACAGTTACAGGTTTGTAGCTTTCTCCTGAAATGTTTTCTTTTATTTCTTCTTCCTCAGGGCAGTAAAACTCGCTTTCGCTGTGAACACCGTCGTTATCGCTATCCATGCTGTAAAATTAATGCTATTCTCCTGAGAAATGCTGGCAAAAATTTATAAGATTTTTGATAATCTTATAAATAAATCTTAAAAAGAGAAATGTTGACAAAAAATGCTACGATGTTTGTTGTTGTGAACGAGCGAGTCGCCAGAGGTCCATAACCAGGGTCCGTAACTGTGGTCTGTATCACAGGATACAGACCCGCTCACCAGCCAATCAGAGTGCAGGATTTGATAGAAACCGGACCGCGAAGAAAATAATGTATATTATTGACTGATAACGTCAGTCGTATTATTGTTTTTTTTTTTTTTTTAATTATTATTATTTTTTAAAATTATAGGTTCACAGCAAGCGTATGTAAAATAATCAGTCCTAGCTTTCACTTTGGAAAGTGATAATTTTATTCAAGCTCCATTTTATTCCCTACAAATTCAATAGCAGAACATCAGAACTACTAAAAAAAAATGGAGGTTCGTTAGAACTCCCTGCCTGACCTTTCAGTACTAATGAGAAGTAGATGTATAATTCTAAAGTTTAAGATTGGGATGGAAAAAGGGGTTTCTGTACGGCATATCATGCTACCATTCGAAAACGCAATCATGTATTGTCTGTGTTTTAAACTCGAATTAATTGCAGTGTTTGTCAGTCACCTTCGTACAGAACACGTGTACATGAAACCCCGTCACACTGCTTCTTCACTCCCTGATCCATCCATCCTGACAGGTTGTTGATAAAATCAGCTTCTCAGCTACCTTTTGAATTTTTTTTTTTAAAGGATCTGACAGTGTAAAAGGCATTGCAGGCTTCGTTATACACTAAAACCTGTCATGATGATAAAATATACACTCACCGGCCACTTTAATAGGAACATGTTCTTGATTCTAAGATCCCTGTTCTTGGCTGCAGGACTGGAACCCAATGTGGGCTTCTGCTGTTGCATGCTGAGATGCTTTTCTGCTCACCACGGTTGTAAAGAGTGATTATATGAGTTACTATATCCTTCCTGGCAGCTTGAACCAATCTGGCCATTTTCCTCTGACCTCTCTTATCAACAAGGCGTTTATTTCCACCCACAGAACTGTCGCTCACTCAGTGTTTTTTGTTTTTCGCACCATTCTGTGTAAACTCTAGAGACTGCTGTGTGTGAAAACCCCAGGAGATCAGCAGTTTCTGAAATACTCAGACCAGTCCATCTGGCTCAAACCAACACCCATGCCACAGTGAAAGAAAGTCACACTTTGAGATCACGATTTTCCCATTCGGATGTCTGAAGTGAACATTAACTGAAGCTCTTGATTTGTATTTGCGTGATTTTATGCATTGTGCTGCTGTCAAGGGATTGGCTGATTAGAGAACTGCATCAAGCAGCAGTGTATGGGTGTACCTATTAAAGTGGCTGCTTCTACCAATAAACATTTTCAGATTAATTTTCATTCTTGGGGCCGGATGTACACACACACACACTCTTAAGAAGCTACGTTCTTTGGTCATCCCTTTGTTGGAACTCTTTCTGGAGCTGTGTGTCGTGTTTCCTTGTCACTCTAGGGAAAGGGTACTAGTAGACCCTTTTTGGAGGCTATGAACTCTTAATTCTCCTGTGAACCCTCACTTTCTGTTGTGGTTGACTGTCGTCTGTAGCATTTTAGAAAAAAACTGTCGCAGGAGTTTCACGTGCAGCGCTCGAAACTAACGGTGTCCCGACGTCCCGGGAACCATAAAAAATGTCATCGGGACACAAAATTATCATATCTGGGACAATCCCGGGACAATGGGAAAAAAATAGATCTAGAAAAAAAGTTCTACATTAATATTATTTACAAAGCCGTAACACATACGTAGACATTCACCTAATTTGTCAATTTTAATTTTAAAACGTTAACAGCGAAAAATACATAGTAGCTACACTTTCGATGCACCTGCATCCGTAGGCTACAGAGCAGCGCATTCTGTTCTAGAATCTTCGGCCGGTGTCCGCATTATATGGACTTGGAATGGAATTGCTACCGCACACGCTGCGCCGACTCGCGCCAGAACAAAAATGCTTAAGTGGTTGAAGCGGACCGACCGCGGGGAAGAAACTGAAAGCCCAGACATAACGTCTCCGGGACCTTCAGGATCCAAAGTGTCCTCGCCTGGTCTGCAGGCAACGCTAGCAACTGAATGAACTGAATGAACACTGTTAGACACGTTATAAAATACAACAGGAATGATGTGGATGATATTGACGGAAGATACCGTTCAACAGAATAAGTGAGTTTTCTTGGTGTCTTTCTAGTTCAGAAAGTTTAGTCAGTCAGCAGCACAGCTAGGCTCGGACCTGCCACTATGCTGATGTTGCTAACATTTGCACCCACGTTTCAGCAGCGAAAGTTCATAAAATGGATAACGGAAAGCTCATAAAAATGGATAACGGTAATGGATAACGGAAAGTTCATAAAAATGGATAACGGTAATGGTGAAAATTATAAGTTGGCCTTATAAGTGCCAACAGATATTCAAGGTATAAGTAGATGAAATGAGCATAAAAGGGGTCTTATTTTCAACTAAAGTGTACTGCAGATGTAGTGAGTTGAAACATTTTCTGAATGAGCTAGTTGGCCCCTTTAAATAAACGGGTATCTATTCATACAGTGAGATCGCCAAAGTTTAATACACTGAAAATGCAATAACTGTAATTTTGAAGTAGATGATGTATAGGACATGTGTCGCTTGTGTCTTGTGACTTATTGTAAAAATTATATAAAGGGTTCAAAATCACATAGTTACAAATATAATAGTAACTTCATATGATAATATTAACCACTGGTTATTTCAGAGAGGAAAAAAATGGGGACACTATTGCTTCCATTCGGGACAATACAACACAGAATTCGGGACCACTGGGGGACACAAAGAAAAAAAGTTAATTTCGAGCCCTGTTCACGTGTTTTGAAGTTTTTGGGTAGATGTGATCAAATGAACGGACGCGTTTCTGTAAATGATCATTTACACCTGTTGTGTTCCATTAGCCAACTTGTGTCAAAATTTCATACTGCCTGTCGCTCTGAGGTGCTAATTTGCACCTGGTTTTGCAAGGCGGACATCATCACACCCGAACTGGCTGCTACTAGTTCCCCAAAGTACATCAAACAGAATATGTAATCATCCATACTTTCAAAAGTTCCCCACCCTTTTTTTTTTTTTCTACAGACTTCTCACTTTTTGTGTGATCCTCCCTCAAATGCATATGAACGAAGAGGAAAATGGTGCTTAAAAAGTGAGCATTTAGACTTGTCGTAGTTTTCACGAAGAATGCAGCATAATTACACTTGAAACAGTGATGACCATTCGACACCAATTACACAGTGTTGAATAAGGCTGAGATCTGAGTGAGGAATGGAAAACAAATGTCTCCGCTAGTAATTGCACCTGTCTGAGCAGCGCGCTCGGAAAACTCGCAGCGAGAGCCTGCTGGACAAGGAAGTACTGTACGTAGATAAGAAACAAAGCTTTTAAAGAGATTTGCATGCTGTGTGATCTTTCTTCCTTGTATGTTTGTGTCCTTCAGATGTTCTTTTTAATGCTGTACTGCCTTTTAGATTTCTCAAGTGAAGGTCATAAAAAGAATTTTCCCCGACACCCAATTATTTTTGTTCAGTGGACCGAAAGCTACTGAATTCAAATCACAGACTTCCAATTTTATTAGGTTTTTTTTTTTTTTTTGATGGAACAATTAATGAACTTGGGTCCATGTGGCCCTAAATTCTCTGCTGTTTTTTTTTTTCCTGCTTCACCATGACACAATACAAGATACTACGTCATGCATCACATGGTGGGCTTTCCCCATTCACGCAAGGCATTGTGGGATACAAATTTGAAACAAGAGAGAAGAATGGAGGACGTAATGTGTGAATGAAACGTGAAAGACCGACTACAGTAACGGAAAGTGAGAAATATGTTATGTTGTGAAGGAAAGGAAACGCAGGACCAAACTAATAAGTATTGGCGGTCAGCGAGCACCTCGGTGTGATCAGCTGTTTGTTTAGTGACAGAATGATGGAACTGTCAGTGAAACGGTCAAGATAAACCTGTAGATGGCAGTAATGCAACACTGGATGCCAGCTGCTGTAAAACCCAAAAGAAGAAGAAGGTAAACCTGTGCATGCGCACACGGACTTCTCTGTCTGCTTGAATGCGCAAAGTGAGCGATTTCATGCACATTATTTGCTCTGGAATCCCATCAAATTAAATAACTTCCCAGCCACAGAATGGCCTGTGGTGTTTTTGAAATATTGCAATATACGTTTATTTCTGCACTAACCACGTTTCAGAGGGAACTAAATTTCACGAAATCGAAAGGCCGTCTAGCTTTAATACTCTCCTCATCTTAAGAAGAAGAAACCTTTTATTTGTCACATGCACACTTCAAGCACAGTGAGATTCATCCTCTGCATTTAACCCATCTGAAGCGGTGAACACACACCCAGAGCAGTGGGCAGCCACACTACAGCGCCCAGGGAGCAGTCAGGGGTCAGGTACCTTGCTCAAGGGCACTTCAGCCCAAGGCTGCCCCATATTAACCTAACTGCATGTCTTTGGACTGTGGAGGAAACCGGAGCACCTGGAGGAAACCCACGCAGACATGGGGAGAACATGCAAACTCCACACAGAAAGGCCCTCGCCAGCCGCTGGGCTCAAACCCGGAACCTTCTTGCTGTGAGGCGACAGTGCTAACCACTACACCACCATGCTGCCCTTTTCAGTCTGTTAGTATGGCTACATAATGGTGTTTGATCAATTTATGCTAGGATCAGACTAATGCTTTTGTCTTTGATGATGGATGCCATGTCAGATTAAACAATCATAGTATCATAAATTCTTGTGGAGTCTCATTTGGGAGACTGGCAACCCTACAAGTTTAACCTCGACCAAACATTGTTTACGTCCTTGTGTGTCGTCAGGGAGGAGGGTCAAGGAATTGTCAATCATGGCTACAGAAGGAACGTCAAGGAACGGGTTGGAGGAGTAGTCAAACTAGGCAAGAAATACCAAACCAAAAAAAACCCCTGAGATCCTAGACTTTTCTTTGGGGTGTCTTGGAGCATCGCCAGATGCCACATTGCTGTTCTTTGGTTGTCATGCTACAAGGTCCGATCAACATGGAGATGTACCATCGAGAAGGAAAGAAAACCTCTTGGTTGGAATTCATGGAAGGAAGTAGCCAGACAAGCACACAACATGAACCGGCGGATGGAAAACATCAAAAGACTAATGGCCCTTTTCTCCAACGGAGACCCAGGAGAGAAGACAAGACCTGATCATCCTTCCCGACATTCATATTTGGGCATGGCGCTGGAAGTTTGTCGTCCACAGCAAAACCTTGTCAAAATCAGGCTGAATTTGTGTAGTCTGATCTGTTGACTCGGTGCTTCTTTTGAATAAGGAAACGGAATAAGTCACCGTTTCCTTTGTCTTTATATATTTTAACCTGTTTCTATGCAAGTTGCACAGAAGTAGGCGTACATTTTCTCTGAAACAGAATAGGGGGGAAAATAGCAATCTACCATAACGTGATCTTCAGTGATTTCCAAAATGTATCTGTCAAGAAATTATATGTTGACATTTTTAATGTAAAGGTCTCTCATCTTTTTTCATGTATTTTCAATTTAATTGGCAGTTTCATACATGACCCTGAATGCCATTTGTCTATCTGCTCATAGTGGCAACAGTGGGATAAGGTCCTGGCTTCATCTATACGGTGACCTCGACAATTATTGGTGCCCCTTGTAAAGATGAGTAAAAATGGTGAAAAAAAAATCCACCTCTTGGTGAAGTCGCTTCATCTCACACTGAAAATATGAGAAAAATCCAACCTTTAATTGAAATCCATTTATTCAGAGAACAACGAATCCCTCGCACGGTGGTGTAGTGGTTAGCGCTGTCGCCTCACAGCAAGAAGGTTCCGGGTTCGAACCCAGCGGCCGGCGAGGGCCTTTCTGTGTGGAGTTTGCATGTTCTCCCCATGTCCGCGTGGGTTTCGTCCGGGTGCTCCGGTTTCCCCCACAGTCCAAAGACATGCAGTTAGGTTCACGTGGGGCGGCCTTGGGCTGAGGTACCCTTGAGCAAGGTACCAAACCCCTGACTGCTCCCCGGGTGCTCTAGTGTGGCTGCCCACTGCTCTGAGTGTGTGCGTGTGTTCACTGCTTCAGATGGGTTAAATGCAGAGGATGAATTTTACTGTGCTTGAAGTGTGCATGTGACGAATAAAGGTTTCTTCTTCATTAAGAAACAATAATTTTCAACAAAAACGCATGCCACTGTTATTGGCACCCCTGGGAATTATAGTGCACATAATGTAACTGAAGCATGTTTCCCATTTCAATTGTACATTTGTGAGTTGATTGGAGTGTGTAGGAACTTTCATGCTGTAATCCATGACTTCCTGATTAACCGGGCTACAAATATGAGGTGAGACAGAGGCCAAATTCACTTAGTCATCCATCAACATGGGAAAGATAAGAGAACATACAAACCAAATGAAGGAGAAGTGTGTTGACCTTCATAAGTCATGGGATGGTTATTAAAAAAAAAAAAAAGCTACTCGCCTGAAAATGTCCATTTTGACGGTCAGGACAATAATAAAACACTGGACGCTAACCGGAACTGTTACAAACTTGCCTGGAAGAGGACCCAAGTTTATTTTCTCCCCACATACAGTGAGGAGGAGAGTAAGAGAGGCAAAAAATCCCCAAGGATCACTGTTGGTGAATTACAAGAAAAAGTAAACTCTTGGGGTTTCCAAGTCTCCAAAACCACCATCGGACTCCACCTCCATGCCAACAGGTTATTTGGAAGGTCTGCCAGAAGTTTGTGAAACACCACTATAACTTTGACTGGAAATGTGTTCTCTGGTCTGATGTAACAAAAATGGTGCTTTTTAGCAATAAACACTCGAGGTGGATTTGGCGTAAAAAGAAGGTTGGCTATAATGGAAAGAACCCTATCCCAACTGCAAAATATGGTGGCCATTCTGCGACGTTTTGAGGCTGTTTTTGGCTCAGACTTTGGCGGAAGCCTATAGAGGCGCCGGTCTGTCTGTCTGTGTATATTTAGCGGATTTCGAGCGCGTTTAAGAATGTAATTGGTTAGCCTCAGGTAACAATTCCACAGTCGTGGTGTGGTGCCACTGCGTACTGACTATGTAAGTGCCATGTTACATAATCTCAGTTCATGATATAATGCTGCGTTCATGTGCTATGGGAAGATGATATTTTCCAGTTGGGAAGTGGTATTTACCAGTGTGTTGTGTTCACATGCTTTTGTTGTTGTTGACAAATTAAAGATGGTGGACCAGATTCAAGTTAGCAATAGTTAGTTAGCTATCGTTAGCAATAGCGTCTGCTCTGGATAGGTAAAAACAAACCATAACAACGCATTTTTAAAGGAAACGGATTTCTAATGTATTATATTACACTTGTTAATGACGCAACATTGCATAGACACCAAAAACTACCCACTAGTACTAGTAAAAAAAAAACTTTAGTAGCGTACAATGCTTAGCATTCAAGTGTCTTGTACCGCTCGCCGCCATGTTGAAAAGGTTAAAGTTCATCTCATCTCGGCAACTCGTGTATCAAAATTTTCTACGAGTTGCCCAATGGAAAATACCACAAGAGGGGGCGTTCATGTGTGTTTTCCATGTCGGCGTTTGGTATTTACCATAATTCCCATAGCACATGAATGCAGCATAATTAATCCTCTGTGGCTGAGCGGTCTAGAGTGCTGCCCAGGAAAGGTGTAGCTTTTGCAATGTTTGTTCGAATCCTGGCGTCAACATATTTCTAAGCGGGCTTTTTTTTTTTTCTATTTATATACCGTAGCTTCTATTTCCCAATCAGACAAAGGCTGAGCTCAGATCTGCTCAGGTCTCTAGTTTCTCCAAAGGCTCTGGAAACCTTGTTAGGGTGCATGGCATCATGGACTCCATGAAATACCAGGGCATTTTAAATCAGAATCTGGCTGCCTCTGCCAGGAAACTAAAACTGGGTTGTCACTGGATCTTCCAGCAGGACAGTGATCTGAAGAATATGTCCAGATCAACACACAAATGGTTCGCTGACCACAGAATGAAGCTTCTGGCCTGGCCATCTCAGTCCCCTGAGCTGAAGCCCAATGAAAACCTGTGGGCTGAGCTGAAGAGGAGCTGCACAAGAGAGGGCCGAGGACCCTGGAAGATGTGGAGAGATTGTGTGAAGAGGAATGGTCTCAGATGCCCTGCTCTGTATCTCCATCCTTGTAAAATGTTATTGGAGAAGACTCGGTGCTGTTTTACTGGCAAATGGAGGTTGTACAAAGTATTGGGTGGCAATAATAGTAGCACATGTTGTTTTTTTTTTTTTTGAAAATTTTTTTTCTTGATGATTGGTTTGTTTTTACTCTGAATTTTTTTTATTATTATTAAAAGCTGGATTTTTTTTTTCCTTTTCCAGTGTGAGATGAAGCGACTTCACCAAAAGGTGGATTGTTTTGTTCCCCCCCCCAATCCTTTTTACTAATCTTTAAAATGGGTGCCAATAATTGTGTAGGGCACCAATGCAGCAGTGCTTTAGTCCTTTAGTCTGTCCCGCTCTGTCACCTCTTCATCTGAACGTGCTGCTCAAACAGATGAGTTCCGATGCTTCAACTTGGATGCCAGTCCCACTCTGTACTTATCCTCTCGTACAAAGATTGCTAACCAGCCAAGCCAAATGTTTGCCATCACTTCCTGTCTCGCTGCATCGCATTCTGGAACATTTAAGTCCAATATTTGCTGTCTCCACTACTTCTGCATTGGATTTCTCATTGATATGATGTTGAGTGTTTCTAGAAAACGGCAAACAACGTAAACCGTTGCTTTTTTTGTTTTTACGAGCTAACAGCACGACCTGACTTATTCTTTATAGTTGATATCGCTGAATTTTTGTTTCTCCCATTAAATGTCATTGTAACTGTGCTTGCAGTGGCCCCTTATGACATCATCGTGGGACATGATTGCCATCTTCTCACAGGAATAACAAAAATATACTGTCATACTGAACATATTAGCACCAAAATCCCCAAGTACACAAACTACTAGTTCTTTTGGCTGCTCCTGTTAGAGGTCGCCCCGGCTACGTGTTCATAACTTTATTTTGTCGCATATCCAATTTGGCATAAGTTTTACACCAGGTGCCCTTCCTGACACAACCCTCCGTCAAGCACAGGTGGACAAAGTACCCAACTTCATTACTTCAGTGAAAGTACAGATCCCACTGGTCAAATGTTACTCCGATACAAGTGAACGTTGTCCAGTCAAATTTTGACTTAAGTTAAAGTACTGAAGTACTTGCTTTTAAAAATACTTAAGTATTAAAAGTGCATTTTATGTCAACGCATCGTTGTATTATTGCCACAACGCTTACAAAACCTAACGCCGTTACCAAAGACAGAAATGTGAATTCACAAAATGAACGCATGCTGCGCCATCATGGCGGTTTAACGTTAAGCTAGCTAGTCAGTGAAACTCCACCCGACATGCTAGCAAACTCTTTTCAAACTCAAAATCATATTGGGTCTCTAACACTACTAGAAAAGAAAGATTTCTACATTGTTTATTTGGCAAAATTATGATAAAACATGTTTCTGAAAGGACTTAAGATAAGTTAACATTATTCATGTTAGCGTAACTCTGTGTTTACATGCTAACTAACAGCGTCCAAGTTAACTAGCTATGTGTTAACGTTAGCCGTGGACAAGGCTACGGCAACTTGGCAGGAAAATCCATAGAAAGTCATTTGACTAACCAGACTGTACAGCTATTGTAACGTTATCGCTCGCTCTAAAAGCACAGACAACTTCACTGCAAGCTTTCTCTTGGAATAAAACGTTTACAGACCTCAATATGCTTCCGCAGGTCGGACGACGAGTTTTTGTAGGCTGTGATGTGGTTCATTTTCGGCAAACAAAGCAAACATTTAAAACAAAGCGAATCTTTAATCCTTGCAGAAAACTGAAACATGGGTTCGAGGTATAGCCATGAGTGTGTGCATTCCCCAGAAGAACCGCCTCCTTCCATTCTGCCATCAACTGATCGTGTTAAATAACACTGCGGAGAAATCATTGAACTTGATTTTATACAGTCTATGGACGTGACGTGACCCAAGTGATTACTGATAGACTGTCTCAGTGTCACCTGCGATAAAACCAATCACATTTTAGAAAACAAAAGAAAAAACATCCACTTTCAAAGCCGCTTCATAGTAACGAGTAACAAGGACCTTGATAGAAATGTAGTGGAGTGAAAAGTACGATATTTGTCTTTCAAATGTAGTGAAGTTAAAGTCATAAGTTTCCAAAAAAAAAAAACCTCAAAGTGTACTTCGTTACCGTCCACCTCTGCCGTCAAGTCTATCCGGGCTTGGGACCAGCACTCAGTATGCGCTGGCTTGTACAATCCCAATGGCTGGGTATTTAACCTAACCTGCATGTCTTTGGACTATGGGGGAAACCCACACAGACATGGGGAGAACATGCAAACTCCACACAAAGGCCTCCGCTGGCTATGAGGTTTGAACCTGCAACCTTCTTGCTGTGAGGTGACAGTGCTAACCACTACACCACCCATCTCTAAGTATACAAACATTCACACATATTTAAATATGTAAATATTTCTTTCTGGCTGGTGGTGCTCTTTAAGGAGGGCACTGAACGTGATCTCATGTGATTCTGACTTATCGTGTACATCATATTTGAATCTAGTGCACCTATAATCAGCACCCCATTGCAGTGCTTAATCATTTAACCTGTTAACTGACGGGTTTGGCTGTCACACAGCGTGCAAGGAAACCCCATAATTAGGTCATTTAATACATTTGCAGTGTTTCGATAGGTGATTACCGGTGTAAATAAAAGCTAAGCCATACCAAGCGTTCACACCTGACGCAGCTTCCTGTTTCTGATTTGCACTACGTTTATTGTTAAAGGTTAGGAGTAAGGATTCGCTAATGGAACAATAATGGCTGTCAAAACAGGACAACCAAATAAGCTATCAAAATACTTTCTCTTCATCCTATAACACGTTACTGCTGCTAATCAGTTTTTTTTATAACGTATTGCCAGTAACCATAACTCTATTTTGCTGTAGGTGCTTTAACTAGGAATATTAGGACAAGAAATGACAGCAAATTACGTGTTTTTCATTTGACATCCGTTCAACTGCGACCTAAAAATCAGCATTCAAAAGGATTCCCTGTGGAGTTGATCTAAATTGTGTTTTTGTTTTGTTTGTCATTAAAGCATTCATCTTTTTTTTTTTTTTTTACTTTTATACATGTAATTTAAATGTGATAAAATATTAAAGGTGATATTTGACGCAACTCGCCGTTTGTCGTCCTGAGCTGAAAGCAGTTCCTCGACTTAAAAATGATGTACAAAACTGATAACCAGGAGACGTGGTGGGATTTGAGGCGATAATTTCAGTGCTTCAGTGCAGTTCCTAGACCAGGCTTACACGATGTCATGCTTTCACTGGTATTGGTCAAGCGAAACGCACCATATTGCGTGAAGATCTTTGCTGGCGTTAGTATCGATGGGTAAATAACAGCTACATCTACATAACAAACGAATGTTTTTATATCTAGATCGATTATTTTCTTATATTTGGAACTCTGTTTATGCAAAATCCAAGCTGTGTTTGATGCACACGCTTTTAAAATCGCTCCACACCACCTGGAAACATTTGTGATTTGTTTAGTGATCCTGTACTTAAGTCCTGGGTATGACTTTAAACTACAACCGGTGGTGAGTCTCAGGTCTGGGAGGACTTGAGTATTGGGGGAAAGTGGAGTTACCCCTTAATCACCATTGGTCCCAGGTCCACTCTGATCTGGAGCGGTAGCACCTGTCTGGGTTCCAGCTATTGGTTAAACAGTACATCACCAATAAGGTGCTGGGAGCAGGGTGCTTTTCGGTGCAATGTGGCAGATGAACCCAACAGGGTTAATGGCGCACTACTAGATGGCATGCGGAAGAGCCACTCAAGTGGCCAATGGATGGCATCACTTGGCAAGTCAGTTGTCACTGCGGGGCAACTTCCATACCTGTCAGGTCTGTGGCACTTTTGTACACCACTTAGCATCAGGTCTGGAGGTCCAAAGAGAACACGATGGGGGCATGACATCATTTGTCTTACCTTACTGTGCAAAGGTGCTTCGTTAGGAGAGGAGAATAGTATGTGAGAGCTCACGAGGCCAGACATTCCATGGTGGCTCGGCCAGGCCATTCGTGCCATCGCTATGGGCTACTCTGTTGCTCTGGTGCAGGCCCCGTGGCCCATCTGCGTTTCTGCGCATCCTAATGAAGCAGTCATCATCACTAGCGATGGACAGCCAACAATCCTGTACTTGGATGACAGGACTGGAACCCAATGTAGGCTTTTCCTGTTGTAGCCCATCCACATCAAGGTTCAGCACTTGCGTTGCATTCTGAGATGCTTTTCTGCTCCCCACAGTTGTAAAGAGTGGTTATGTGAATTACTGTGGTCTTCCTGTCAGCTTGAGTCAGTCTTGCCATTCTCCTCTGACCTCCATCAACGAGACGTTTCCACCCACAGAACTACTGTTCAGTGGATGTTTTTGTTTTTCGTACAATTTGGTCTAAATGCTGTTGTGGGCAAAATCCCAGGAGATCAGCAGTTTCTGAAATGCTCCAACTAGCCCGTCTGGCAGATCTGTTGATTTTTGCAAGACCAAACTGCCCATGCAAAGCCAAGGACACATTACATTACATTCCCTTTTTTCTTGCCATCTGTTGTCGCATACCTTGTACACTGATTACAGCTGATGGCTGTCTCCTGATGTTATGTTTAATATATTGGCACTTTATCTTGCTTTGTGATTCACTGCAGTGAAATCATCGCTGAAAGAGTCACAGTTTATTTTGGGACAAATTGAATTTGTTCTTTTTTTTATTTATTTACTTATTTTCTGGAATGCTGTTTCTTATAGTGGGCTGTGGATTCAGCCATGTTATGGATGATATCTGTGAAACGGACGGAACTGAGCAGTGCTGAAAATAAGCTGGGTCACTTTCCTTCTCACTTTATTTAATGCTGTGCTGATGATCCTAATCAAGTTTCACTACACAGTGGGGGGGGGAGAAAGCACTGTATTCACATCAACATGATCACAATGAAACAAGCAGATCTTTTCGTTTGATTTAGGCTGGCTGATGGTGAAGTTGTTGGTATTCAGGCTTTCTTATTTTTATTGTGCTCTCTGTTCCCAATGTGTTATGTTAACGCAGGGGTTCTCAACCTTTTCTGCTGTAAGGCCCACTGATTCATACTAGTAATGAGTCGGGGCCCATTAAAAACATCCCCAATTATTTTGGCTCATCTATTCTATTAGAATCTAATAATCTACTGTAAAGTGTATTAATGGGATGTACAGTGGTGCTTGAAAGTTTGTGAACCCTTTAGAATTTTCTATATTTCTGCATAAATATGACCTAAAACATCATCAGATTTTCACACAAGTCCTAAAAGTAGATAAAGAGAATCCAGTTAAACAAATAAGACAAAAATATTATACTCGGTCATTTATTTATTGGGGAAAATGATCCAATATTACATATCTGTGAGTGGCAAAAGTATGTGAACCTCTAGGATTAGCAGTTAATTTGAAGGTGAAATTAGAGTCAGGTGTTTTCAATCAATGGGATGACAATCAGGTGTGAGTGGGCACCCTGTTTTATTTAAAGAACAGGGATCTATCAAAGTCTGATCTTCACAACACATGTTTGTGGAAGTGTATCATGGCACGAACAAAGGAGATTTCTGAGGACCTCAGAAAAAGCGTTGTTGATGCTCATCAGGCTGGAAAAGGTTACAAAACCATCTCTAAAGAGTTTGGACTCCACCAATCCACAGTCAGACAGATTGTGTACAAATGGAGGAAATTCAAGACCATTGTTACCCTCCCCAGGAGTGGTCGACCAACAAAGATCACGCCAAGAGCAAGGCGTGTAATAGTCAGCGAGGTCACAAAGGACCCCAGGGTAACTTCTAAGCAACTGAAGGCCTCTCTCACATTGGCTAATGTTCATGAGTCCACCATCAGGAGAACACTGAACAACAATGGTGTGCATGGCAGGGTTGCAAGGAGAAAGCCACTGCTCTCCAAAAAGAACATTGCTGCTTGTCTGCAGTTTGCTAAAGATCATAATGGACAAGCCAGAAGGCTGTTGGAAAAATGTTTTGTGGACGGATGAGACCAAAATAGAACTTTTTGTTTTAAATGAGAAGTGTTATGTTTGGAAAAAGGAAAACACTGCATTCCAGCATAAGAACCTTATCCCATCTGTGAAACATGGTGATGGTAGTATCATGGTTTGGGCCTGTTTTGCTGCATCTGGGCCAGGACGGCTTGCCATCATTGATGGAACAATGAATTCTGAATTACCGCATACCAGCAAATTCTAAAGGAAAATGTCAGGACATCTGTCCATGAACTGAATCTCAAGAGAAGGTGGGTCATGCAGCAAGACAACGACCCTAAGCACACAAACCATTCATCAAAAAAACAGTTAAAGAAGAATAAAGTTAATGTTTTGGAATGGCCAAGTCAAAGTCCTGACCTTGATCCAGTCGAAATGTTGTGGAAGGACCTGAAGCGAGCAGTTCATGTGAGGAAACCCACCAACATCCCAGAGTTGAAGCTGTTCTGTACGGAGGAACGGGCTAAAATTCCTCCAAGCCGGTGTGCAGGACTGATCAACAGTTACTGGAAATGTTTAGTTGCAGTTATTGCTGCACAAGGGGGTCACACCAGATACTGAAAGCAAAGGTTCACATATTTTTGCCACTCACAGATGTGTAATATTGGGTCATTTTCCTCAATAAATAAATGATCAAGTATAATATTTTTGTCTCATTTGTTTAACTGGGTTCTCTTTATCTACTTTTAGGACTTGTGTGAAAATCTGATGATGTTTTAGGTCATATTTATGCAGAAATATAGAAAATTCTAAAGGCTTCACAAACTTTCAAGCACCACTGTAACATCACTCCCTGTTCCCGATGGGAGCCCAGGAATTAAATAAATGCAATAAAAACAAACTGTTTAATTGTAGGTATTGTATTTAAAACTGTATGGATGTGCCAGAAGCCAACATAAAACCATGCATGCAGGGCATTCTCAGTCAAAAGGGATTAATGATCCAAAAGTGGAGTCTGGGCCATTAACACAAGAACTTATTGCCATGTTTGTGTTCAACAAACAAGCAAGCTATTAAAACCAAGAAGTACACTCAAAAGAAGTGGATATAGAAACTACTCAATGGGATAGATCTTTATACGTTAACAAAAGGATTTTTCCTCCGAGTTGGAAAATTTATCCATCCGTTGAGTTCCCGGATATCTCAGACTACCTGGTGCTGCAGACATCGTTTGACACGGACACACAGATGAAAACCTGGAAGAGCGTGGAGGAGTACAACTTTTTCATATGTGGCTGGGTTAAAGATCTGGGGATCAGGGCACTACAAGATAGACTGCGGTAGATGGATCCAAGTGCAGGAAGAGTGTTTATTGGCAGGCGTGATATTTACAAAATCAGAAAGCAGGGTATTTAACAGCATATAAACATGGCTAGAAACAAATGCGATGATAATACTTCGCAAAGCCTCTGGGAAAACAGCGTCCATATCTCTGTGTGTGGATTGTGCTCCAATCAGTATCAGGTGTTTCCCATAACGACTGGGTCCCAAGCACGCGCACAAGTTACGCGCTCCATGAGCATCCACAGCCGTTCGAGCTGCGCCATACTCAAGCGCATGAAGGCGTGACAGTCAAGCGTTCATGCTGTGTGACCACAACTTTTAGCTCACGTGTACGGTATATCGCCATCAAAATGCCTCATTTTCATCGATTCAGAGAATCATGAGCTGGAGTGTGACCGTAGCTTAATGAGGCAGATGTGATGTCGGATGCTACCCAGCAATTGTACCCTACTACGAGTACGGGGGGGGGGGATATACTGTATATATCACGGTCCACTAGTGTTAATGTACAGAGGGGTGTCAGCAATGCTGTTTTGAATTGAATGCCACTGAAATGTTATTGCTTTGCAGCCTGTTCTTAAACAGATTTGATGGCCTGTTACAGAGATTTGCTTCTAAAAATGATACACAAAGCTGCAAATAATCTCAAGCTGAGAATTCTAAAATCATTTTCATCATGTTTTTGTCCATACCCTTTTTGTTTTCATTAATGATTCGTCTACCACCATGTTTTTAAATGTTCGTTTTTGTTTTTTTTGTTCCAGCTGTGATGTGGTTCTTGGTTAAAGTGACTGGACTGTGGATTACAGTGGAAAGCAGCTGGAGTTCATTACTTGTGTAAATGGTTATAAACTGCTGGGCCACTTGTTCATGATGAAGCTAGCACCTGGTTTCATGTTGCATTTCTCATCCGTAGTGTTTTTGACAGGAGTGGCTCATTTTCCGGGATGGAAAAAAACCTTTTTAAGTATAAATCCTTGTATTTTGGATTTTACTTTTTTTTTTTTTTAAATCCAATGTTCATCTTCCACATTTAGTTATCACTGTTCTAGAGTAAAGATAATTTTATTACAGAAATGTAAGTCAAAGGACAAAGATAGTATGTGCAAGTTTTAAGTCATTCATTTTCAGCACCAAATGAAAATAAAGCAATTTCCTGACAAAAGTCTGCACCGAATGTTTAGTCAGCAGCAACAATGTCTGAGACAGTGGAGACAGACCAAGCCAAGCTGAGAAGCCTTTATTTATCACACGTACACTCAAGCACCAGACTTGAGCACGCAGTGAAATTTAACCCATCTGAAGCAGTGAACACACGCAAGTGAGCAGTGAGCGCACACACATACCACAGAGCAGTGGGCAGCTATGCTACAGTGCCCGGGGAGCAGTCGGAGGTTGGGTGCCTTGCTCAAGAACACTTCAGCCCAACCTCAGGCCATAGCTGCCTCATGTTAACCTAACCACATGTCTTTGGACACGTGTTAGCGTATATCCCATTGTAGTTTCTATATCCACTTCTTTTGAGTATACTTCTTGGTTTTAATAACTTGCTTGTTTTTTGTACACAACCATGAAGAAGAAGAAACCTTTATTTGTCACATGCACACTTCAAGCACCGTGAAATTCATCCTCTGCATTTAACCCATCTGAAGCAGTGAACGCGTGCGCGCACGCACACACCCACCCAGAGCAGTGGGCAGCCACACTAGAGCGCCCAGGGAGCAGTCCGGTACCTTGCTCAAGGGCACTTCAGCCCAAGGCTGCCCCATGTTAACCTAACTGCATGCCTTTGGACTGTGGGGGAAACCGGAGCACCCGGAGGAAACCCATGCTGACACGGGGAGAACATGCAAACTCCACACAGAAAGGCCCTCACCAGCCACTGATTTGAACCCGGAACCTTCTTGCTGTGAGGCAACCGTGCTAACCACTACACCACCGTGCCGCCCTAAGTTCTTGTGTTAACAGACCAGACTCCACTTTTGGATCATTAACCCCTTTTGACTGAGAACGCCCTGCATGCATGGCTTTACGTTGGCTTCTGGTACATCCATACAGTTTTAAATACAATACCTACAATTAAACAGTTTGTTTTCATTGCATTTATTTAATTCCTGGGCTCCCATTGGGAACAGGGAGTGATATTACATCCCAACTTTACAGTAGATTATTAGATTCTAATAGAATAGATAAGCCAAAATAATTGGGGATCTTTTTTTAATGGGCCTGACTCGTTACAAGTATGAATAGATGAGCCTTAAAAGAAAAGAAAACCCATTTTTAAAATACGGTTTTGAAGATAGATTATGGTATAAACTAACAATTCATGTGAATAATTGAAAATAATGAGCCCACACAATTAAGATGGACCACAGGGAGAACATGCAAACTCCACACAGAAAGGCCCCTGTCGGCTGCTGGGCTTGAACCCAGAACCTTCTTGCTGTGAGGCGACAGTGCTCACCACTACACCACCGTGCCACCCGAGTATCCCTGTACCAATTTATTAGGTAGCTTCAGTTTTAAATCGAAACATGATGATGATCTACAAATTATATAAGTGAATATATGTGGAGATATCAGCATCCCATAGCTCGACATCAAATGGAAACATGTACAGCTACGCGATCAAGTAAATGGCATGAGCTAGACTAGCTGGTCAGTTCAATTCATTTCAAAGTGTTATATGTACAATGAGTCAAAGACTCAACAAATACATTCAAACTAATAAAATAGTTTGGTTCTAGCTAGCTAGATCTTTTGATATTATACAGTATGATCTATATCAATGACTGTAAAAAAACATGGCTCCGTATCCTTCCGTTCTATAGAAAGGAAGCCAAAATCCTCTGCTGTTATAAGAAATGATGACAAAACAGTGGTAAGTTAGATCAGGTTGCCTGACACTCAGCTACTCCGTATAGACCCCTTCGCATGTTTGTAAACAAACCGACCGTTGCCAGGATGCGCGCGCAGCCTGGACCCAGAAACAACGGCGCTGCCCATAGACCGGCATTATGAGCTGTCAGATTATGCAAAACAATTGTCATTACAAGATCGAGAATGCTACATAAATAAGTTAACTCTAACAAGTGGACATCGCCTACCGGATCCGCATTTAATTAAAGAGTGGACGGACGATGTTAGTAAGTTCCCTGGTATACAATGGCCAGATATATACTCGTACCTTATTGACAAGACTTCAGTGTACACCCACGAAAAACTTTGTGCCTACAAGTCTTTAGACGCATATGATTGTTATGTGCGGGCATGTACAGAACGTGTTTTACACTGAAATTGTTTTAATCAAATTATGCCAGTGATGTGATGGCAATGTGGCTTTAGCTACAACAGCAAATCCCAACACTAAACAGCAATTTGCAGGAGGTAATGGCATGAAAGGAATGATAGTGTAAAGAGTGCAGCTAAGAGAAATCAGAGCTGCGTAAAAAGCGAGAGGCAGAGAGCAGAAATGAAACTGAACGGGGCGGGAGCTAGGTTAGAGCAGTCAGCGTAAGTTGGCATTTAGAGTGAGGGCACACAATTTTACCTTTCCATCCTTGCTTTAAAATTGTGATTTTCGGCATACACAAATAATGATGGCACAAAATCTGGACTGCTTGAGTCAAGCGAGACCTCTCCTACAAACAAAATTGCATGCAAAGCTAAGTTAACATGCTAACAATATTCATTACATTGTGTAACTATGACCCAGCTAATCAGACAAACGTTACCAAAGTATTTTGCTACATCAATAAACGAAGACTAGAAAGAATAAAAAAGAAAGATTTAATAAATAGCCTGATCTTACCTGTGATGAAGTGGGCGCTGCAAACCCGCGCATTTTTGATGGTGCTTTCATCCCAGTCTACACGTTTGATGGCTTGTAGTCATAGACGTCGGCGATTTTTTTTTATTTTTTTAATTTTTATTTATTTATTTATTTTTTGGAATGGGTGAGATCCTGCTGGAATTCTGAACATTTTAACCCCATCACTGCTACGATTCTGACACCCGACAACACAACAACTAGGCATTTCTGAGTCTTTTTTGGGTCCAGGCTGCGCACGCAATTTCCGCTTACGTATGAATGACGTTTACTGCGAAGGGGTCTATAATGAGCAGGCAGAGCACGGTGCTGGTGCTGCAGCTGGTCTCGTCCAACCAAGACTGCCAATCACTTCATTCCCAAGTGTATCCATGTCTTCTTACGATATAGTAGAATAATGTTTTTGAAAGTAGTTTCTTGGGGAAAACAAACAATGTGCAGATATCAGCATAAGGAAAATGAACTGTTTGAATTACACTGTAAATGGAAACCGTTTAAATGAGAAGTGCCATGAAAAATGGGCTGTCATTGAAACACATCCTTGACTTGCAAGTGACGTCAAAGCAAATAGAAACCCGGATGTCGGCCATGTTGGTGGAGATACAAATGCGGGGTCAAGCGACATTCCATACAAAACATACTCACGTGTGCACAGCTCTCTTTGTTTTTCCACTGCTTTAAGCATTCTTTTAGCGTTGCCATATCTTTGTGCTGTATATGGTTGTGGTCACAACAGTACTCGTGACCGCGGCACGTTCTGATTCTTTAGAATTCCGTCCGTGATTCAAAAAGAGGGCGAGGAAACTCTGAGGCTTAGTACGGAGAGGAGACGAGGGGATCAGGACATTTCGTCCAATAGTTAAGACATTCAGTCCAAAGCCTTTTTCAGACGCACGATCAATTATTTTATATTTCAGGTATTCCGGTGTTCACGAATGAAAGCCCCGCAAGAGCGCTGCGAGAGCGCCTAAAGATTTAACATGATCCAGCCAGAAACATAGACATGAGAGCGAGCAGCCTGCAATGACGAGGGAGTTAACTCATCCCAGGGTTAGCAAGTGGCACGGGCCTACGTGGTTACCCCCTTAGTATGCTCTTTAGTGTTGAAGCGCACATACTATTGCACTCATTTTTCTTGACAAAAATGTGTTTTGCTTCAAATTCCATTGAGAATGCCTCCTTTTTTCAAACAAACAAATACCACCTGAAATCTAAAATAATTAATAGTGCATATGAAAAAGGCTTTGGACGAAATGGTCATGGGACGAAATGACCTGTATTCGTACTCGATGGTCAGTAGAAGCGTCTTATCTTCAGAAAAGTCTGACTTTTAAAAAAAATAATATGGGTCAAAAGCACACATCTATGTACTCTTTGTATCGGATCTTCTCTCGATCTTTCAAATTGTGGTAATACTGAGAAAATTCAGCATTATTTACAGGCGCTTTCGGCGGCTGCCATCCTAGTTGCTTTGTATGTCCACCATCATGGTGGACGCTCATGACGTAGCACATTTTGATCACGTGGTTGCAAGCCACCTGTGGGGATAGGCGGCGCTACAGATTATACTGCAGCCATCCAGCCAGCAGGGGCGCTAGATCAGGAGTTGCTTCACTTTTGAGATGTTACAATGTCACTTCAATATCAGTTAGCTGTTGTTTCTTGTTAAGTATATGCCGTTACTGCTACAGCCCATAGATAACTCTCAGGATAATATATAAGAATATACATAAACACACACATTTATGACTTTGTATGAGCCCACTGGCGAGATAACAAACCTAGCAAGTTGCTGAAAGTAGCCAGTAATGTTACCTTTCTTTATACAGTGGTGCTTGAAAGTTTGTGAATCCTTTAGAATGTTCTATATTTCTGCATAAATATGACCTAAACATCAGATTTTCACACAAGTCCTAAAAGTAGATAAAGAGAACCCAGTTAAACAAATGAGACACAAATATTATACTTGCTCATTTATTTATTGAGGAAAATGATCCAATATTACATATCTGTGAGTGGCAAAAGTATGTGAACCTCTAGGATTTAGCAGTTAATTTGAAGGTGAAATTAGAGTCAGGTGTTTTCAATCAATGGGATGACAATCAGGAGTGAGTGGGCACCCTGTTTTATTTAAAGAACAGGGATCTATCAAAGTCTGATCTTCACAACACATGTTTGTGGAAGTGTATCATGGCACGAACAAAGGAGATTTCTGAGGACCTCAGAAAAAGCGTTGTTGATGCTCATCAGGCTGGAAAAGGTTACAAAACCATCTCTAAAGAGTTTGGACTCCACCAATCCACAGTCAGACAGATTGTGTACAAATGGAGGAAATTCAAGACCATTGTTACCCTCCCCAGGAGTGGTCGACCAACAAAGATCATTCCAAGAGCAAGGCGTGTAATAGTTGGCGAGGTCACAAAGGACCCTAGGGTAACTTCTAAGCAACTGAAGGCCTCTCTCACATTGGCTAATGTTAATGTTCATGAGTCCACCATCAGGAGAACACTGAACAACAATGGTGTGCCTGGCAGGGTTGCAAGGAGAAAGCCACTGCTCTCCAAAAAGAACACTGCTGCTCGTCTGCAGTTTGCTAAAGATCACGTGGACAAGCCAGAAGGCTATTGGAAAAATGTTTTGTGGACGAATGAGACCAAAATAGAACTTTTTGGTTTAAACGAGAAGCGTTATGTTTGGAGAAAGGAAAATACTGCATTCCAGCATAAGAACCTTATCCCATCTGTGAAACATGGTGGTGGTAGTATCATGGTTTGGGCCTGTTTTACTGCATCTGGGCCAGGACGGCTTGCCATCATTGATGGAACAATGAATTCTGAATTATACCAGCAAATTCTAAAGGAAAATGTCAGGACATCTGTCCATGAACTGAATCTCAAGAGAAGGTGGGTCATGCAGCAAGACAACGACCCTAAGCACACAAGTCGTTCTACCAAAGAATGGTTAAAGAAGAATAAAGTTAATGTTTTGGAATGGCCAAGTCAAAGTCCTGACCTTAATCCAATGGAAATGTTGTGGAAGGACCTGAAGCGAGCAGTTCATGTGAGGAAACCCACCGACATCCCAGAGTTGAAGCTGTTCTGTACGGAGGAATGGGCTAAAATTCCTCCAAGCCGGTGTGCAGGACTGATCAACAGTTACCGCAAACGTTTAGTTGCAGTTATTGCTGCACAAGGGGGTCACACCAGATACTGAAAGCAAAGGTTCACATGCTTTTGCCACTTACAGATATGTAATATTGGATCATTTTCCTCAATAAATAAATGATCAAGTATAATATTTTTGTCTCATTTGTTTAACTGGGTTCTCTTTATCTACTTTTAGGACTTGTGTGAAAATCTGATGACGTTTTAGGTCATATTTATGCAGAAATATAGAAAATTCTAAAGGGCTCACAAACTTTCAAGCACCACTGTACGCTATTGTCTACAGCTGTTCACTCTGTATGGCTCACTTGGTCAGTTAATGTAATTGTTTAAAAAAAATACATTCCTTAGATATAGAACTTTTATTAATTGTAGATATGTTAAAAGTTGTTTCAAAAGTAATTACTTGTAGTTTTTCCGCAGATGGACTTTATGATAGCTACTTTTTTTTTTTTTTTTTTACTCGAGTGAATTATGACTACAGTAGAAATATTTTTACACAAATCAGTCTCTTTCCACCACTGCTCATTTTGCATTTGGTTTAGGTTGGAGGATCAAAACTGGCCGAGCTGAACTTGACTTCTGATGCAAATATATCTCATGACTTTCTACATTTTTGTCCCCCCCCTTGTTTTGCATAGCAGGAACATCAAATTAGTCTTTCTTCCACATTAGTTTGATCATAAGTCATTTCTCTGTCGTGGTTTCATGTACTCTAAGCTTCCTAATATTGTGCATTTTAGTAATGGGTCTTTTTTTTTATTCCTCACATACAGCGTGTGTCGGGGCAAGACGCTGCATGGCCTAAAGAATCTGGCCTATTGCTTTAAAATACGAACCCAGACCTGTATGCAAAAGATTTATTTAAATATCTGACACCAAATTTACATAAATGGAAATCTGCACTTTGCATCAAGAAACCAAGCCATTGATGTGCTACTGTATTCTGCACAAAACGCCTCCTTTAGTCATTCTTACATTTTTACCTTTTTAAAAACGAGAACCTGTTTCTTATCTGATGCTGTTTACTAAATACAGAACTTGATCTTCAGCTACATAACAGCAGGAGGAGGTTTTAGACGGATGGTACGTTGGAGCAGAGGACCAAGTATGAAAGATAACGAATGAGCGATGATAAAGCTAGGCTAAGGAAGGTTTAGGGTTGAAGATGAGAAAAGATTTAAGAAGTATTACATGGTACATTATACAAGCGTATCGCGTTTCATTAATGTTGCTACGAAGCTGGCTGACTAAAGTTTCATGCTTTTAAAAGCTGAAATGGTTACGGTTTGTCTAAGATGGCTCAGGATTGTGGTTGTAACAGTGCAAAAGGGAAACTTCTAACCAGGGCTGATTCAAACTGTGTAAACCACCACAGTAGCAGGTCATATCAAGTGTGACCGTCATCAAGCAGCTCTAGTTTGAATGCGATTCTGTGATGTTTGAGTTTTTTTGCTGGGAGGGAGAAAGCGGTTACAACGTGCGCGTAATAACTACATTATAATCCCTCGGTTTTGTCCATTTCACTGTCTGACCATAATTTCTGCAACTGACCAAAATGTAGACTTTCAACTAAACTTCAACTTTATTTATATTATGAAAGTGTTCAATTTTTGTTTCTGATATGTCACTAGGTGCTCATTAAATTTTATATACAGTACTGTGCAAAAATCTTAGGCACCCTTTTTTTTCCTCCCTCATACAAACTGTTAGATTTCTATTTTATGACTTCTACATTATCGAGTCAGTACAAAAACATTTGAGAGTCCAAACGTTCGTTTTCCAGCACAAAATTAAATGTTACAGGGGAAAAAAAAGTTTGTATCTGAGCAGCATATTACATAAGAGAGCGCTTTTCAGATTATAAAAGAAAATATAATGAAGGCTGCTGGGTTTTGGTGCAAAATGAAGAAGCGAGTGTGACAGTCAAAGTGTCCAGAAGAACTGTGGCTGCTTCTGTAAGATGCTCCATAAAACCTACAGCTCACTTCCTTATAAAACTGCGCTCACTGTACCTGAGACGCCTTTTTTTTTTTTTTAAAGCAAAGGGCCGTCTCACACCATATATTGACTTTCGTTCATTTATTATGGCTTAATGCTGTTTGTAGTATTTTTTTTTTTTATGTTGAAACATTTCATTATTTCTTTTAAAGCCATTTTTGATCGACAGCATTTCTTGACACGTGCCTAAGACTTTTGCACAATACTGTAGAACCCAGTGCAAGTGCAACCACAAGGTGATGATTAATTTCTATAACAGCAGCTCTGACATTAGCCATAATGTAAATGACAGGGTTACGTTAATGTACTCAATCTAATAGAGAATGTTGTCATTTCTATAGTAACAGGGTTTTTTTGCCCACAGGGACTTGTATGGCGGACTTTTATATTGGACATAATTTTAGTCTAAACAGATTTTTTAAAAAAATCTAATATTTATCAATAGAAAAATGTTTAATGATTGATAAGGGGAAGCTTTTTGTTGCAGTCCATTTCTGTAATATTTATGGAAGGATTCTCAGGTGCCCACACGTGCTAACTGTAAATCTTTTGCTGAAGGAAAGACTTGTAACTGACGGATTGTTTATAGCATCTATAAAGTAAGTGATAACAGGAACTAACTTACCAACTAACTAGTACACATTCCATTGAATAGAACTTTAAAAGGTTAAATGCAATGTATTGTTCGTTAAAACGTGTGTATATATATAAAATATAATATTATATATAATTATTATTGGAGCAGCAGGTTATTTCTTGGATAGCAGCCTCTTAGTCCATGGTGATCTGAACTGTAGACAGTGATCCATCAGCTTCCAGTTCATGGCAGGGCTGTGCCATGGTGGTTCCCAGGTTGTTCCTGACCATCCAAACCAATTTCCTTTCAGCTGAGGGGTGACAGTTTGGGTTTTCTTGAAGCAAAGTGGCTTGGCAAAGTGACTACACCTCACAATAACTTGCATACAATTGTTTGAACTGATCTTGGAATTTGCAGTTGTTTAGAAATGGCTCCAAGAGACATTCCAGAGTTGTGTATATCTGCGATCCTCTTTCTCAGATCTGCACTGAGCTCCTTGGACTTTCCCAGTTTACTGTGTGTTGGTCAAGCCAATGAGTGCTGTAAACAAACCCTTTTTATGAAGGCACAGAGAAGCTACCAGCTGTAGTCAATCATGATCACTAACAGGAAGTTAAGAGACCTCGGCCTTGGCAAAATAAGAGACATTTTGGAAGTTTCAGCACCTCTGAATTAATAATCTAAGTAAGTGTATGTAAATTTTTGACCCTGTATGTATAATTTTGACTCTGTGTTGATTTCAGAAAACCCAAAGAAAATTAAAACTTGTGCACCAAATTCTAGTGTTTTTTTTTTTAAAGATGTACGCTGTACAATCATTCTGCCACAGAAAAAGAACAGTTCAAAGAAATTACTGAAAGCCCAAATATTGCCATGACATTCATATCCAAGATGGCGTTCATGTCACTGTATGTAAACTTCTGACCTCGTGTACCAGTCAAAAGTTTGGAAACACCTTCAAATTCGATTTTTAAATTTTTTTTTCCTGCATTGTAAATTAATACTGAAGTCATCCAGACTATGCAGCAACACGTAAGGAATCTTTTAGTAAACTTTAAAATGTTAATCAAACCAAAGTATGTTTTAGATTTTAGACTCTTCAATGTAGGCACCTTTTGCTTTGATTACAGCTTTGCACACTCTTGACATTCTCTCAATCAGCTTCATGAGGTAATCACTCGAAATGGTTTTCCAACAGTCTTGAAGGAGTTCCCAGAGGTGCCGAGCACTCGTTGGCTGCTTTGCCTTCACTCTGCGGTCCAACTCATCCCAAACCATCTCAATTGGGTTTAGATCAGGTGATTGTGGAGGCCACATCATCTGACGAAGCACTCCATCACCCTCTTTCTTGGTCAAATAGCCCTTACATAGCCTAGAGCTGTGTTTTGGGTCATTGTCCTGTTGAAAGACAAATGATGGGGCCACTAAGCGCAAACCAGATGGGATGGCATGTCGCTGCAGAATGTTGTGGTAGCCATGCTGGTTAAGTGTGCCTTCGATTTTGAATAAATCGCCAACAGTGTCACCAGCAAAGCGCCCCCATACCATCATACTTCCTCCTCCATACTTCACTGTGGGAACCACACATGTAGGAACCATCTGCTCACCTTTTCTGCGTCTTACAAAGACATGGCGATTGGAACCAAAAATCTCAAATTTGGACTCATCAGACCAAAGGACAGATTTCCACTGGTCTAATGTCCATTCCTTGTGTTCCTTAGCCCAAGCTATTCTCTTCCTCTTGTTGTTCTTCCTTAGAAGTGGCTTCTTTGCAGCAATTTGACCATAAAGTCCAGATTCACGCAGTCTTCTCTGAACAGTTGATGCTGAGATGTGTGTGCTACTCGAACTCTGAAGCATTTAGGTGGGCTCTTATCTGGGGTGCTGTTAACTTGCGGTTTCTGAGGCTGGTAACTCTGATGAACTTATCCTGTGCAACAGAGGTAACCCTAGGTCTTCCTTTCCTGGGGCGGTCCTGATGAGAGCCAGTTTCATCATGACGTTTGATGGTCTTTGTGACTGCACCTGGGGATACTTTCAAAGTTCTTGAAATTTTTCGGACTGACTGACCTTCATTTCTTAAAGTAACGATGGACTGTCGTTTTTCTTTCCTTAGTTGAGTAGTCCTTGGCATAATATGGATTAGAACAGTACTCAAATAGGGCCATTCACTGTATACCAACTCTACCTCTTCACAACACAACTGATGGTCTCAAACACATTAAGAGGTCAAGAAATTCAAGAAATTAACTCCTGACAAGGCGCAGCTGTAAACTGAAGGCCATTCCAGGTGACTACCTCGTAAAGCTGACTGAGAAAATGCCAAGATGTGCAAAGCTGTCATCTAAGCAAAAGGTGCCTACTTTGAAGAATCTAAAATATAAAACATATTCTGGGTTGATTAACACTTTTTTGTTTACCAAATAATTCAAGATGTTTATTTGTCATATACACAATAACAGACACAGCAGTTATTACTGGGTAATGAAATTCTTATTTTGCAACTATCCGACCAAACTATGCTTACTAATATGAAAAGATATATATATATATATATAAGTGCACATGCAATGCAAAATATAAAAGTAGAATGAAAATAAACATAATTAAAATAAATAATAACAAATAACCAATCAATGTGCAGTAGGACAACAATCAAACAATATGCATATGGACAGATATAATGTGCAATGTCTTGTGCAAAATTGCAAATATAGAGGTAGATGGTGATTATAATTCATGGTTCAAAAGTCTGATGGCCTGGAGGTAAAAACTGTTTGTCAGTCTAGTAGTCCTTGCTTTCACACTCCTGTAGCGTCTGCCAGATGGTAGGAGCGTGAATCGTCTGTGTTGTGGGTGTGTTTTATATATAATTCCATATATATTTCTTCATAATGTCGATGACTTTAGTATTAATCTACAATTCAGAAAATTTTAAAATAATGAAAAACCACTGAATTAGAGGGCGTTTCCAAACTTTTGACTGGTACTGTGTGTATGTATGTGTGAATATAAATTAATGGAAGGAGACTCCAGTGCTAGTTCTTTGTAACAGATAAATGTATAGGTGTTTCTGGAAAGGGAAACATTTTGAATGAAAGACCAAAACCGAGAGTTTTCTTTGAGGGATTAACAGATTTTAGTATAAATATACAGGTGATTTATAAGAAATCGTGTGTGCTGATTTTTCGAGAAATTCAGACTATTTCTCGATAATCGCCTCAAGCGACTCAGCAAAATGGCAGCCAATCACTTTGTCACTGTAAGCAAGGAAGAATTACAAATGTTGAGAAAAATGCTGTTCCTAAAAGCACTAAAGATGCTACGAAGTTTGGTCTAAAACTATTCAAAGGGAAGGTGGAACTGTGATTTTATTTTATCGATTTCAAAACAAAGTATTTTATGAGAGTCGGCATAGATAAGTGACAAGTCTGTGCCGAGCCTTTATTACATTTGCATGCTGCTTTTGAAGTTTGAAATGAATTATTTTTTTCAAATAATATTTTAAATTTTTTTTAAATAATCACCCGTGTATTTACACTAAAACAGTTATCCACCTCAGGCTCAGTGAATATCGGTGAATAATAACATCAACTTCATCTCAGTTACTATTCACCGATATTCACTTTGCCGTCAGTGAATAATTGTTAAATAATTGCTTTAACGCTAGTGATAGCAAGGACGAGCTGCTTTTGGGGATGCTTCACAAAGCTAAGTGTAACTAGCAGGAAAAATCTAGACAGAATATTACACACTGTTCAACAAAGAAAAAAGGCATAATTTTGCAAAATGCTGCCATGGTACACTACCGTTCAAAAGTTTGGGGTCACCCAGACAATTTTGTGTTTTCCATGAAAAGTCACACTTTTATTTACCACCATAAGTTGTAAAATGAATAGAAAATATAGTCAAGACATTTTTTGAGCATTTAATCGACCCCACAAATGTGATGCTCCAGAAACTCAATGTGCTCAAAGGAAGGTCAGTTTTATAGCTTCTCTAAAGAGCTCAACTGTTTTCAGCTGTGCTAGCATGATTGTACAAGGGTTTTCTAATCATCCATTAGCCTTCTGAGGCAATGAGCAAACACATTGTACCATTAGAACACTGGAGTGAGAGTTGCTGGAAATGGGCCTCTATACACCTATGGAGATATTGCACCAAAAACCACACATTTGCAGCTAGAATAGTCATTTAGCACATTAGCAATGTATAGAGTGCATTTCTGATTAGTTTAAAGTGATCTTCATTGAAAAGAACAGTGCTTTTCTTTCAAAAATAAGGACATTTCAAAGTGACCCCAAACTTTTGAACGGTAGTGTATATACAAAATAAATCACTCTGGGTTGTGCAGCATCACCTGACACTTTTGTTAATTATCCTATAACTGCACTCATTATTACCTTTCATGCATTAATTATTTACTGTACGTCTGTCCTAATGCATGGGCACACAGCTGAATCCACTGGAGCTCAGCACGGCTTCAAATATGTATCAACACCTGATGACCTTTTTGCCAGCTTTTTTTGGACTAGCAAAACAATGAGAACATCAGTGTCTCCGGCTTTTGACCTGGCTGTAGTGATGATATCAGTGACCAAGAGGTCACCCACCACCTTCCTGAAAGTCTGCCAGCCTATTATATTTCATCCAGTCATTTATAAAATGCATTGTTTGTTTGCTTAGTGACTCCTATTAAGTCCACTTTCCCAGCCACAGCTGACCCCGCCTTGAACGGGTCTACTGAACACATGATCTCAACCCAACGCCACTATCAAATTGCCTTGTTTTGATTTCAGCGCATTCATCTTGCATTAAACACAGCCCACTTGGGCTCCATAAAATACTCTGCAATTTGATCTGGGACTTTCAGGCAAATCTCAGTGTCGGATATCGTTCCCCAGTCCATATGCATTAACACTGATTAACAAATAACTCCAAGCAACAGTGATCTGTATCTAGATCTACCCAACTAAGGATGTAACCAAAATATGAACACGCGATTTCGTATTAACAGATGATGTATTCGACACGGCCAATAGGAATAGGCTACTAAAAATGAGGCTACTGCAGTGCTGTAGTCGAGTCGCTAAACCTCGAGTCCGAGTCCAGTCTTAAGTCCCCAGTGTTCAAACCTGAGTCAAATCCAAGTCGTTAAAGAAAATGTCGAGTCTGAGAACACGAGTCCAACTGCGCCATTTGACAGAGGCTGTTGCTGCCTTTATGTGAAACCGTCTCTGCTACTGTGTTGGATTAACATTACTGCTTGACTGCCCCAGTTTAGTTCATAGGCTACAGATAAAAAGCTTGTTCATTGTTCAGCAAGCCCCGTCCACTATCAACAGGGCAAATAACATGAGAGAAGGTTAACACGAGCTAGTTCATCGGTTAGCAAGCAAACCCCGCTATCAACAGGGCAATGAACATAGCATGTCACTGACTTCTCTGGTTGGAGTCTTGCCAAATGACGACTGAAGTTCGAGGTCGTCCCCGTCGTCTCCTCGATAGTTCTTCTACATATGGAACACACAGCAGTGCATTTTTTTCCCACTGCATGAGAAGTCTGTATAAGCAAAGCGGACAATCCTAGGGGCGTCTCTCCAGGCATTTTAGCGCCATTAACGTTAGTTTGTCCCTGAACATGAAGTATGAACAGGTGAATGTGCATTCTCTTGCACAAAATTTAGTATAAAATTAATGTAGATATAAATATCTTGGGCCAAATTATTATGGCATGTTACAAAAAATAAAGAAAAAAAATCAGTCCTCGTCTCCAGTTCACAAGTCCGAATGCAGTTAATGCTCAAATCCAAGTCAAGTCACAAGTCCTTAAAATTAGGGCACGAGTCAGACTTGAGTCCAGGTCCTAGACTCAAGTACTACAAGCCTGGGATACTGTGTATACACTACCGTTCAAAAGTTTGGGGTCACTTTGAAATGTCCTTATTTTTGAAAGAAAAGCACTGTTCTTTTCAACGAAGATCACTTTAAACTAATCAGAAATCCACTCTATACATTGCTAATGTGGTAAATGACTATTCTAGCTGCAAATGTCTGGTTTTTGGTGCAATATCTACATGGGTGTATCATACATGTTAACCTTTGGTCAATCAAACCTGTATAACCAACCTCCAAAATCCGTATTCCCCTTATAAAATCTTTATAAGATGCAAATTAAAATAATTTACCTAAAATTTGAATGATAATTAACAATGATATATCCAAGTTACTTTTATTCAATATTAATAACAATAAACCTTCAGAATGAATACAAAGCTCCAATGTTTGACAAAAACACAAAGTGTCACTCTAATGTTCTGAATTGTACTCCATGACAGCTTTTTTAGCACTCTGCACCAATACCTCACGAGGCTGCATGTCACAGCAAGTGTCTGTGTTGATCTTGCCGGAGTGCCCATTCAGAATCTTTTCAGTCGCTAGTGAAAGTCGCTCAGGTGGAAATACGCGTTTCAAACAAAATGTTACTTCCTGGTTGGCGGGATTCTCACAATGCAGTGTGCGCATGATCAAAAGTGGAACAAAGTCTTGCTACCACAAGATGATGTGCGATTTCATAAGACTGTTTACTGGCTGTCTGTGCTTTCTGTGGTGTACAGTACGTTTGTAAATGTTATGCGCTCTTTTATCATCGTGGGAATTGATTATAGCTCTAAATAAATATTGAAGTTTTTTTTAAAGAATCCGTATAACTTTATTTGTACGCCCGTATACTACGTTTATTGAATCAAATCCGTATAAAATATGGACATTCCGTATAGGTTATGTATGGTGTATAGAGGCCCATTTCCAGCAACTCTCACTCCAGTGTTCTAATGGTACAATGTGTTTGCTCATTGCCTCAGAAGGCTAATGGATGATTAGAAAACCCTTGTACAATCATGTTAGCACAGCTGAAAACAGTTGAGCTCTTTAGAGAAGCTATAAAACTGACCTTCCTTTGAGCAGATTGAGTTTCTGGAGCATCACATTTGTGGGGTCGATTAAATGCTCAAAATGGCCAGAAAAATGTCTCGACTATATTTTCTATTCATTTTACAACTTATGGTGGTAAATAAAAGTGTGACTTTTCATGGAAAACACAAAATTGTCTGGGTGACCCCAAACTTTTGAACGGTAGTGTAGTTTGGGAAATATAACCAACTAAATTTATTTGAAAATGTACAAAGAAAAATAATTGTGCAAACAGAATTTAAAAGAAAACGGTCACATGCGCAGCTTTACTTGCGAACAGTTGTGTACTCATGGTGACGTAGTAGAGGAACTCAAGGTAGAGGAACTGTCAGAGCCAGATCATGGTGACAGGAATGACATTTGGGGTTTTTGTCCAGTGTTTTCCAGTGTTCGTGGTGGCATAGGTGTGCAGTCTGTGTACAGTTTAATTAAAAATACGAAGGAATGAATGAACAAACAAACTTGTATGCTCTTGTACTTGCTCCCTTCCTTGTATACTTTACAAGCTTTCATGGTTCCTACTTATGCACTTGCATGCATACATGCTGTATTCACTTATGTACTTACTAGGGCTGTAACGATACACCCAACTCACGATTCGATTCGTATCGCGATTTTTGACCCACGATTCGATACGCCCACGATTTTTTTTTTAAATGTTTTTTTTAAAAGTAGTAAATTTGACTTATTAACATTTACTTACTTACATTAACTATTTAATAACAAATAATTCAGACCACTGCAGAGAATGAGTAATATGTATGCAAAAATGAACAAATGTATATCCAAAGATTGTTTTATTTCTCAAAATAACTGTTGAGCCGGAAGCTCTGTTTTTTTCGGTTCTGAAAAAGTCATTTTTCCAAATCGTGTAAATCTGTTAAGATTTTTTTTGGGGGGGATGGCTCTCTCACTGTCTCACTCTCATAGGGCCAATGATTTTCTGTGATCGCGGAAAACAGATGGAAATTATGGAATTTTTATGGTGAAACATTGCTTGCATGTCAAAATGTAACTGCCGCAGAAGGCTTCCGCCCAAGCAGACATGCCTTCAGTGTTGCCAGATATTGCTAACGTTTTCCACGCCAAAATATGTTCAAAACCAGCCAAAAAGCACCTAAACCTGCCCAATCTGGCAACACTGCATGCCTTTCCGGTCAAGTGATTGTGATTGGCTTGTGGCACACCTAGCCAGCCAATGAGCTGCTTGTTTACAGATTCGCTCCCCGCGTCGCAACCAGAATGGCGACCGCTTAAAAGAAATGAATGCTCTGCCAGTGGCGAGTGTGGACGTTGCGTGACTTGCAGAAGATTGTCGCAGGTCGGCGAAAAAACGACTTACTAATAGATATAAAAAAAATAAAAGTAATTTAAGTAAGTTTAAAATGTAATTTAAATAAAAAGTAAAGTATTCATAAATTGAAGTTTGGAAGCACCTCTGTTTTTGGGCTGAGGAGAAGTTTGAAAGGGTGTACCGCGATTCTGCCTTCTTGTATCGCGATACGGATCGTGGCTCTGCGTATCGCGATTTCGATTTCGATACGCATATCGTTACAGCCCTAGTACTTACTCAGTTACATCGTTACCTACTTACGGTACTTATTTACACAATTCCAGCTTTAAAATCTGTGTACATGTCCAAAAATTTGGAGCACTAAACCGATACTCATTGCGTTACACCCCGACTACCAAAATCTCCTCTAAATGTACCACGCTTCAAACTCTACCACACAGAGAGTAGTCCTGTCTGTCACTCATGCTCACAGGTCACCATTTTCGTTTGGTTTTTACTTGTGTGAGAAACCGTGCAAGAATGTGCACGCTCATTTAGAGCTTCAGGCACTCCAAGCACTGCTATCTGACTAATGACACCCGAACATCTGGCCATGGTCTGGCTGCCTCAAAGATGGCTTCTACTCCAATCTGTGTGTTTTTCCTTTGTGTGTTTCTAATGTTTAGCCGTCCGTTGCACTTCTTCCTGTTCTTTAACTTGCATTCCCTTACAAAAAAGTTGTCTATTCAAGTGTGCTTCTAGTATACTTCTTTTAAACGAAAAATAAGAGCGTATGCTTTCAGTTTACTTTTTATTTACTTATCAGAGATACACTTAGTTATACATAAGTATACTTGGCTTGTACTGAAAAGTATATAGAAAAGTCTAATCATATTAAACTTTTGATCAAGATATACTTAACAAAAGTGTAATAAAGTATTAAAATATTTGTGCCTTATTTTTAAGTGCACTTGCCACAAACACTGGAAAACACTGGACAAAACCCCCAAATGTCATTCCTGTCACCATGATCTGGCTCTGACAGTTCCTCTACTACGTCACCATGAGTACACAACTGTTCGCAAGTAAAGCTGCGCATGTGACCGTTTTCTTTTAAATTCTGTTTGCACAATTATTTTTCTTTGTACATTTTCAAATAAATTTAGTTGGTTAAGTAAATTTAAAAGTAAATTTAGATTTTTGAAGAAAGTGAATATGTTCTTAATCCTGAGTATCTGTTGTTGTTTTGTGAATTCTTACCTTTGTAACTTCATTGTAACTTAAGGTACAAAACACTTAAAGCTCATAGGCAACGGTTTTAATTTTATGCACATTTGAAACTTTATATTTAAAAAAAAACACTCTAATTTTCTTCTGGTCCCAGTTGTTAATAAGTAATAATTAAAATAAGTTAGTGCGGATTGCGGCAAATTTCTGTTCGGCTATTTTCGTGACCACTCGGCGCGTGATGCCATTTAAGCCAAACAAACCGCTTGAGTTGAATCCACTTCTGTTTATTTACATTACCATTCAGCTTGAGTGCGGACGTGCGTTCAGGAATTTCCAAAGAAAACCCATGCCTTATTGTTGTGCAGTCAACTGTAATAATGGGACCGGTTCAGGAAGAAGTTTTTACCTTTTTATGAGAGAAGAGAAGAGGCAGAGAGAGTGGGTTGGCTTTTTCCAGAAGAGGAGAAGAGGCGAAGCAAGAGGATTGGCTTTTTCCGAAAAAGGTGAAGAGGTGGAGCGAGAGGGTTGGCTTTTTCCAAAAAAGGTGAAGAAGTGGAGCGAGAGGATTGGCTTTTTCCGGAAGAGGAGACGAGGCGGAGAGAGTGGATTGTGCGCGTGAAGCCGGAGGGTTTTCTTTTTTTCCTGGAAGAGGAGAAGAGGCGGGGTGGCACGGTGGTGTAGTGGTTAGCGCTGTCGCCTCACAGCAAGAAGGTCTGGGTTCGAGCCCCGTGGCCGGCGAGGGCCTTTCTGTGTGGAGTTTGCATGTTCTCCCCGTGTCCGCGTGGGTTTCCTCCGGGTGCTCCGGTTTCCCCCACAGTCCAAAGACATGCAGGTTAGGTTAACTGGTGACTCTAAATTGACCGTAGGTGTGAATGTGAGTGTGAATGGTTGTCTGTGTCTATGTGTCAGCCCTGTGATGACCTGGCGACTTATCCAGGGTGTACCCCGCCTTTCACCCATAGTCAGCTGAGATGGGCTCCAGCTTGCCTGCGACCCTGTAGGTCAGGATAGAGCGGCTAGAGATAATGAGATGAGATGAGGAGAATAGGCGGAGAGAGTGGATTGTGCGCGTGAAACAAAATCAAGCAGTCAAAGAAGAAACGGACCAGCAACGCTCAAGCAAAAAGGAGAAGATTGGAGGTAAACATTTTTACTTTTGCTTGCAATTGACAAGTCAAGAATCCTGAGGGATCCTGTACAATCATTGTGGAAATGAGACAAAGGGATATTTCCTCGCTTAGTCGGCTATAAATAGTATAATGCCACGGATGGCAGGTTAATGTGGCCTACCGGCGCACTGTCCAGTAATCGTTACCCATATCCATTAGGGAGGGCGGTTTAATTATTCTTCAAAAGGGCTCTTATTTAGTATTACGATGAAAGTAGGAATTTATCATAACTACCAGGATAAATCGTTTGGGCGCGAGTCTTGTTGAGGTCCGGGGTCACCGCGATCAGAGTCGGCCGAGTCGCTGTCCGATTCCGAGGCCGCACGGTCAAACCAATGAGCCACATTCACCGATTACTTCGCAACGGCCATAGGGTCATACATATATGGTTTCACCTCTCGATATTTAATTTGGAGAGTTCCTGCTTCAAAATCGCTTTCAGACATTTTACACAACCTCTCACAACCAAAGTCCGTACACGTGTGCTCGGTTCGCAAGTAAACACAGAGCTGCTCCTGGTCTGTTTGGCTTAAATGATGTCACGACGACGGTCCCCTGGTGGTGAAAGTGCGCATAAGTGAGATGTAAACAAACCTTCGGAAATTGGCCAAACAGTTTATTTTAACTGTTTTATTCAATTTTAGGGTGCAAATTAGACACTAGGAAAACTGAATTCGCTTTTTGGGTCGTTCTTCTAGACAATAAAGTTGATATTCTACATTTCACTTCCGACCATTACCTATGACCTTTAAGTTGTCTACTGGTAGTGTGCATGAGGTGAGGGTTAGGGCTAGAAAACTAATAGTATACCTAGAAGGGGAATTGCAGTATACTTCAAAACTAGAAAGTGGACTAGATGTATATAACCAGTAACTAATAGTATATTCCCAATATGCTATAAAGTATACTTTTATAAACTAAAAAGTGGAGTAGAAGTGTGTAACGAGTAAACCAATAGTATATTTCCAGTAAACTAAAAAGTGGAGTAGAAGTATAAAACAAGTAAACTCACAGTATATTTCCAGTATACTCTGAAGTATGCTTTTGTAAACTATAGAACTAGTAAACTATTAGTATAGAAGTTTGCTTGTGGTATACTTCTCATCTCATTATCTCTAGCCGCTTTATCCTTCTACAGGGTAGCAGGCGAGCTGGAGCCTATTCCAGCTGACTACGGGCGAGAGGCGGGGTACACCCTGGACAAGTCGCCAGGTCATCACAGGGCTGACACATAGACACAGACAACCATTCACACTCACATTCACACCTACGGTCAATTTAGAGTCACCAGTTAACCTAACCTGCATGTCTTTGGACTGTGGGGGAAACCGGAGCACCCGGAGGAAACCCACGCAGACACGGGGAGAACATGCAAACTCCGCACAGAAAGGCCCTCACCGGCCACGGGGCTCGAACCCAGACCTTCTTGCTGTGAGGCGACAGCGCTAACCACTACACCACCATGCCGCCTTTAGTATACTTGCAGTACAAAATAAAAAATACTAGTTGTATACTCAGTTTACTTCTCTTAGACTTTTTTATAAACTAAAAGTGGGCCAATTTAGTCCCAAGAAGTATTAGATTAGTTTACTTCCAAGTATACTGCAAGTACGTTGATATCAGTATACTTGGTACACAAAAGTATACTTAAGGAAATATACTTTAACTTAAAGGAACAGTCCACCATATTTCCATAATGAAATATGCTCTTATCTGAATTGAGACGAGCTTATCCATACCTCTCCGAGCTTTGCATGACCTCCCAGTCAGTCAGACGCGCTGTCACTCCTGTTAGCAATGTAGCTAGGCTCAGTATGGCCAATGGTATTTTTTGGGGCTGTAGTTAGATGCGACCAAACTCTTCCGCGTTTTTCCTGTTTACATAGGTTTACATGACCAGTGATATGAAACAAGTTCAGTTACACAAATTGAAACGTAGCGATTTTCTATGCTATGGAAAGTGCGCACTATAATGACAGGCGTACTAACACCTTCTGCACGCTTCGGCAGCGCATTGATACGGAGCTCAGCGCAGAAGGTGTTAATATGCCTGTCATTATAGTGCGGACTTTCCATAGCATAGAAAATCGCTACGTTTCAATTTGTGTAACTGAACTTGTTTCATATCACTGGTCATATAAACCTATGTAAACAGAAAAAACGCGGAAGAGTTTGGTCGCATCTAACTACAGCCCCAAAAAAAATACCGTTGGCCATACTGAGCCTAGCTACATTGCTAACAGGAGTGACAGCGCGTCTGACTGACTGGGAGGTCATGCAAAGCTCGGAGAGGTACGGAGCAGCTCGTCTCAATTCAGATAAGAGCATATTTCATTATGGAAGTACGGTGGACTGTTCCTTTAAGTATACTTAGTAAAATGAACTACTTTTTGATAAGGGTTATCTTGTTCCTGCCTATAGAACCTGAGTGCAAAAAGGGTGTGGTTAGTTTGCTTCACTGAGGTACTGAACACTGCGTTGTATTACTCTCTCCTCCTTCTCTTTCAATCGCTGTATGCGTCCATGTCTGATTTCTCGTGGACTTTGAGGTCAGAAATCCTTACTCAAGTACTGTTCTGTGAAATCACTTAACAAGGCACACTGTGGAGCCTCACACAGCAGGATGACTCCAGCAAACCAGCCTCAAACATCTAAGACACCGCGCACACCCACACAGTCTACTGGTCATCAAGTTTACTCATATGCCAGTTTGAACCAAGCATGCAATACTATTGCTGTGTTCAGCATTGGATTATGAACAACTTGGCTGACACCATGACTGTATGGTATTTGTGAGTCAGACTGCCAACGCAAGTGTAAACATAAAGCCCGCCACTTTAACCCCTCCTGCAGCTTTCCTTTTTCATACGCTCTTCAGATCTCTCCAGCTTTCTCTCTCTCTCTCTCTCCACACACACACTACTTCTGCCCTTTTGAGCTTCCTCTCCAGGGACCCACAGTCAAATGCACTCCCACCCTCTTACGTCCCCACTTACCCAACCCCCCACGCGCTCCGGAAACCCCTTTAGAAAACAGTTCTCCTTGTGTACACAGACATACTGTCCATATTGATTCCACATCTGGCCTTCCTCCTCTGTGAACACACACAGTCTGGTCCCTAGTGGAGATGTCTGTAAACTCTATAGTCTGTTTGCCAAGTCTGTAAACACCTCTTATTGAAGCTTAGTTTATATGAAGATATCCGAGATAAGAACGAGAGCCCCATAATAGCACAGATAATATAATATCTGATGATCCAGTACTCGGTTAACGTCATCCATCATACAAACTAAAGCTAGGGGAGTGAGCGAGCTGCAGGGGAGTGAGTTTGTTTGTTTGTTTATTTTGACATTTCGCCTAATTTTGCTATGTGGGAATTGAGAATACATTTAGAAGGAACCACTTCTGTTGCTCTGGTGGTCAAGAGCGAAATAAAATACGAGCACCTTTGATTAAAATCGCAGCATTGGGAAGGCAGAGCTTGCATTGGAGCACTGTTAATAAGCATAACTAATGGTAATGGTCTTCATCACAGTGCCTCGGTGATGTATTTATTAATTTGGTCATGGAGCTGGAATTCCATTGTGTGTATTTAACAGCCCTCTGTTTTCCATTTCCATGGAGGGAGTGATGACAAATCTGTTTCCAAGTTCATACTGTGAAACCTTGCCCAGAAACACAATTCTCGTAAAGGTTTTCTTACAAGTCTGTATGTACTACCTTACGCCTGTGTACATACCAGGAAAGGCAGGTGTAGACTTGTGTGGAATCCAGGTGCAGTTGTCCACAATTCAGCACATGTTTTATAGAAATATTCAGTACCAGTCAAAAGTTTGGACACCCCTACTATTCATTCATAGGGTTTTCTATTACGTTTTGACCATTTTCGACATTGTAGAACACGGGCGATTGCTCTAAGACAACGAGGGAGGCTCAGCCTCCTCTAAAAATGACGAACATCGTGTAGGATGAATTGCGCTAGGCTTCCGTTATAGCCGACCTTATAACATTGCTATTTCAGATCCAGAATCATAGAAATATATGTGCTCAACCCAACTACAGTGCGAAATCATTCCGTTATAACTTTCCCCAGTTCGCCTAATGTGCGCGTGAGTTTTTTCCCCCTCGTGACAGCGCGATGCAGCCCAGCCTCAGTGCACTTCAATGGCATTTGGGAGCTCTGCGCTTTCAATATCAAAATGCAAGATGGTTATTGGACAAATACTGCGAAAATGCCCGCCTACGAACTCCCAGCCTCACATGGGAGGGACATGGCAGTTTCCGCGAGGAGACTGGTGATTGGTGAAAGTGGCTGGATATTTTCTTTGATTGACAGCTGGTTTCAAATATAGACAGGCAGCGGTGAATTTCAGTTCAGTCCCATGCGGATTCGCAAGTGCTGTGGTGTATTGTAAGAGATCGGCTTACATTTCGATTTCATTCATTACATACGGTTTCTACCAGCTTTTTTAGTTTGTATATATTTTCATTGTAAATAAAGTGTAAATATAGTGTTGTCAAGTTTGCTATCTTAGTTCCAGAAATGTCGTTTATTTGAGTGACTGAACTTGAACTTGAGGGGGCTAGTCAGCTAGCAAGAAAGCTGCGCACGGATGCCAAGCATTGCTGATTTAATTTTGGCGAAGCCATTTGCCAGTCTTCCTTTCGAGGAAAAAATTAAAATTAAAGAGCAGGGTAGACCAACGCCTCAAATTGACTTGGTGAAAAAGGTAGGGAATAATACTCGTTCCTTTCAGCTCTCCTGGTACGAGAAAGTGAATTGGCTAACAGCAAGTGACCCACATCAACAACAGTAAATAGGCTACTTTAGTAATATGTCATGGATGGACCAAAAATATAGAATCTATTTAAAATGTTTATGCTGAGTATATTATATTGGAATATATATTATTTTGGATATGAATTAAACACAGCTACAATTTGGAAAACATTTTTAAACAAAAAACACAGCTGAGAACATTTCACACTACAGACCTGGATTAAAAGTGAAGGGTTATCAAAATTGTCAAGAAAACATTTCTCAGTCAAAATAAGTAAAATATAGGGAAAGTGTGTTTGAATGAAATGTGTGGCACCCAGCTCTATGTTTGGCTCTATGTATGTATGTAGCTCTATGTATGTCTAGGTCAGTGCTTGTGCCTATTCCAGAACACTCTGCTGTTACTGCTGAGGTTCCTGACAAAGAGCTGCTTTCAATAATGATCAATTTTTAAACAACATGCCACAATTTTAAAATATAAAATGTTAAAATATACCCCCCCCCCCAACACCACCATCATGTATATTGGACAGTAGGCTAATGGGCCAAAAGAACCTGTTATTTCACAGTTTGTGACCCTGCCAACAATCAGCCAGATCAGAGGCAAGAGTATGGGCAAAATTGATGTTTTTTCTTTTTTCTTTTAAAATCTGGAAATGTCGTAACCGACCAGCCTCCCCTGTTTGAAAGATTACCAGCCGCCACTGTTGTAGAACAAGACTGAAGATATCAAAGCTATGGAGTTATGTGGTAAACCAAAAAAAGTGTTCTAAAAGCAAAATGTTTCATATTTTAGATTCTTCAAAGTATCCAGCATTTATCTTGATGACACTTTGCACACTATTGATTTGGCATTATCTTAACCAGCTTCATGAGGTACCCTGTGTCTGAAATCGCTCACTCATTCACTACTCCCTATGTAGGGAATTACGAAATGGAGGACTATATAGTGAGCTCATTGGTAAAATGAAAAAAACACTTTCGGACACCAGTATTTACGTCATTACTGTCACACAATTAAAACGGGCCAGATCAGTCGGCTGGTGGGTTTTCAAAATGCATGTGTTTTTGTGATGAGTCCATATTACACCGAGCGCATTTCCTACATTAATCAACACAAAGTACCTGCATCTTTCAGTTCTTTGAAACCGAGGCTGAATACTTTCTTCTTTGCCGCTGCTTTTTATTAAATCAAATTTGAGACTTTTAGGGTTCAGCGCAACCGCAATGCATGATGGGATATATTGCTTTGGTTAGTGACCATCGTTGTACACTACTTTTCGTGATGGATACTTTGCACTATATACAGTGTAACTAATCCTCACTAAGGTTTCGGACAGCACTACAAAATGGCGTCCTCACTATATAGTGCCTTCTATAGTGAGTAGGGAGCGATTTCGGACACACGGGTAGTTACCTGAAATGTTTTTCAATCAACGGGTGTGCCTCGTCAAAAGGTAATTAGTGCGATTTATTGCCGCCTTAATGCGTTTGAGATCAAACCGTAAGTAATAAGAATAATAATCGGGTAAATAGCCCGATTCCACAACTGTAGTAATCCATATTAGATGAAGAACCGCCCAACTAAGTAAAGAGAAACGACAGTCATCATTACTTTAAGACGTGAAGCGTCTTTTAATTAATAAAAATAAAGAAAAAACACTGAATTAGAAGGCTTGTCCAAACTTTTGACTGGTCCTGTATGTCCCTGTGGTGTGCTCTATTCTTGACTTTGAGCCACAGTGCCTGGGACACTTCTATTCAAAGTAAACATACAAGTTAACAAAGAGCTGTTATGGAGTTGACAGTACAACAAAATGAACACAATTTCTACCAGCTCACTCCAGTTGTAGGGTTCTAGCAAGAACAGTGAGAGCTCCATGAAGGTTGGAGCGAGTGATGTGCAAACGATAGTCACAATTTGTTTTATGGTGTAAATACTGACATGACTTTTGAATGGACTGTTTTTTGTTTTGTTTTTTTTCCCTTTCCCTAAACCAGGAGTGAGATTCAGCAGATTCGGAGTCTGTAATGACTTGATTCAGAGCTACGGTGTCTATTTTTTTTTTTTTAGAGCGGGGGGGGAAAAAGGTTGTCATGCTGTTGGAATTCCTCAGCCCTTACTCGGGTGATTTTTTTTTTCCAATTGTAACTTTTTTGGTAACTTGAAATTTAACATAATCACACAATCACTTAAAGGTTTAGAATTTTACTGTATATGTCAAATATATAATATAACCCAGGGCGGCACGGTGGTGTAGTGGTTAGCGCTGTCGCCTCACAGCAAGAAGGTTCTGGGTTCGAGCCTAGCGGCCGGCGAGGGCCTTTCTGTGTGGAGTTTGCATGTTCTCCCCGTGTCCGCGTGGGTTTCCTCCGGGTGCTCCGGTTTCCCCCACAGTCCAAAGACATGCAGGTTAGGTTAACTGGTGACTCTAAATTGACCGTAGGTGTGAATGGTTGTCTGTGTCTATTGGCCCTTTTCCACTAGGGGAGAGTGGGGTAAGATGAGCCAGGGGGTAAGATGAGCCACCCCCTGTTTCTAAGAAACAGTAAACAAATGTGACCATGTGACCACATTCAAAGGGGGGCGGGACCATTTACTTACACTTGTGGAGAGGAGCACCACATGTCAAACTAGGTGAGGGAGATATTTATAAAAATGTGTTTTTGTGCTTTCTAAGTCAATTCCATGTTTGTCCACAGTGAAGATGATTTAGAGAAGACAAAAGTAGAATAATATTTAGACACATTAGGGTTAAGTTTGTGGCTTTCTAAGCTATGATATGAATGCTAATAAAAAAATTTTTGATTAGCCTAATCCCCTTTATTAGCATTTTTCTACAAAATGGTGGCCACGGGGTAAGATGAGCCATTAGATGTGGGGCAAGTTGAGCCACTGGCTCAACTTACCCCATTGGTGGCTGAGCTTACCCAATATGGATGACACTTAAGTTTTCACATTTACTGGTCATATATGACAACAACATATATATATGACATGACATCAGATGAGGAAGACCAGTTGTTAGATGTGGGGGATTATGTTGTGGCAAAATTCACGGGGAAGAAGAAAGTGCATTTCTTCATTGGCCAGATAATCAAATTGGATGTCTTCGAAATAGAGGCAAGATTTGTCAAAAGAAGCCGGTCATGCCATGGCTCTGCAAGAAAGCCAACCTTTGTCTTCAAAGAGAAAGATGAGGCTGTCCTGTCAAGACAGGATATTGTGAAAAAATTGCCCCGCCCCTTTACTGTTGGGGGGACAGCACGGAGGGAGAGGCAAATGGTGTTCCCTTGCAATTTGAACGCTTGGAACATTGAATGATTGATGGAATGATTGCTGCATGTTTTAGCAATGTTTTAACCTACTGAAAGAAATAAGATTTTTTGGCACTGTTCTACTGTTTTAGTAATTTCTATAATATAGTACATCTCTCATTCCCTCGCTAACCATCCCTCTTTCTATCTATCTACGCATATCTCTCTCTCTATCCATCTATCTATCCCTCCCTATCCCATCTCGTTCTATCACCTCTCTCTTCATCTCCCCTTCTCTATGCAACGGCCCTATCCCCCACTTGATTGACTTGACTTGATTCATTGATTGCATTTCTAATAATAAAAGTTGTTTACTTTGTTAACCTAACATGTTTTGTGTTGGCTCAATTTACCCCACACAGTGGCTCATCTTACCCCGTGCATGGGGTAAGTTGAGCCACTTGACATTTTTTTTTCAAGAGGTAATATCACTCTAACCATAAGAGCTTATCAATTATTTTTTGCTCAGATAGTAACAGTACACTTTGAAATTTGGTATGGTGTGTAGACTGGAAGCAAAAATGGCTTTAACATGTAGTTATGATGAAAAATGTAAAAAGTGGCTCATCTTACCCCGCTCTCCCCTACCCCTTTTCAGCTCACTTCAGCCCGACACGGCTCGCGTTTCGACTACCTCAGAACAGCACGACTCAGCTCGCTTCAGCCCTACTCAGCCCCCAAAACTCGCACGGTTTTGGAGTGGGGCTGAAGCGAGCCGAGTGAGGCTAGGGGCATGAGGAGACACTCCCCTGTGCACTGATTGGTGAGGAGGAGTGTCCTCACATGCCCACACACGCCCCGTGAGCACGCTGGGGTCTGTAAACACCGTAAACCCGGAAGAAGAAGAATTACGAATTACAAGAATTTCTGAAGCCTTATGCGCCTCGCCTCATCTATACGCTCTTGCCAGTATCTGTTGGCGTTGTCGGTGACAACAAGCCACAGCACCAAGACCAGCAACACTAACGACTCCATGTCCTCCATGTTTATTGTTTACTCTCCGGGTCGTGAGACTACCGCTTAAAAGCTCACTGATGTCACTGTTTGCGCCGCCTAATGACATCACGTGACGTCCACCCACTTTCGCTAACTCCACCCAATGTGTCCACCCACTTCCAGCCAGCACGGTTCAGCGCGGTTGTAGTCGAAATGCAACTCCAACAGCCCCGCTCAGCTCCACTCAGCCCAACTCAGCACGGCACGGCTCAGCCCGACTCAGCCGCGTTGGTAGTGGAAAAGCGGCATATGTGTCAGCCCTGTGATGACCTGGCGACTTGTCCAGGGTGTACCCCGCCTTTCGCCCGTAGTCAGCTGGGATAGGCTCCAGCTTGCCTGTGACCCTGTAGGACAGGATAAAGCGGCTAGAGATAATGGATGGATAATCTAACTCCATGCGTCCTTTCATCTGAATCCTGGTCAGGGTCATGTTGGATCTGGAGCCTATCCTGGGAACACTGAGTATGAGACAGGAATACACCCTTGACAGGTCCCAGTTCATATCAGGACATCATGCACGCACACATTCAAAAACAGGGCCAATTTAGAGTCACCAGTCCACGTACTACATGTTTCTGGGAGGAAACAGGAGAACCCGTATTAACATGGAAGGGGGGGGAGGCAAAACTGACCCCAGGGACTAACTACATACTACAAACACCACAGAAAAGTACGGTATGTTTTGAAACAGATAACCATTCTCTAAAATCCATCATTCATTTGTCCATTTTAAAAACAGTTTTCTTTCTTTCACATACACACCCATAACCCAACACTGGAGTGGGTGAGGAATCCAGCACTCACTCGTCTCACAGCTGGACTTTGTCCACATGCCAGGGTACACCCCCTTACACACACACACACACACACACACACACACACACACACACACACACACACACCCCGATACACACGGATATATTTATATACTGAGAGGTGTAGGGGGATGAAAAGGGGTCTTTTGGAATCCATAGTGGAATAATCCTATGCTGTTGCTATAGTGACTGTCAGATGGCCCTTTGAGCCATGACATCATCCCAGCTCCTTACAAGCAAACACACTCAAATCTGTGTGTATTACTTTTATTACTACATTTTGTTTTCTCTGCATGCATTTGAATGCTTGCTCTGATTACTCGTGTTTGCATTAAAGCAACATTATGCAGGAAGTTTACCTTAACACATCCGCTTCAGAATAATATATATTATATGGACATGAGTGTTTTACTGGGAAATACACCACTCAAGTTTTTCATACGAGCTACATCCGGGACCTGGAGAACCAAAATCGTGACATAAATCTGTCATTCATGATGAAATCGATTAATTGTTTTGATAAATTTGGATCATTTTTGTTTGTGAATGTGTCTGTATAATTTTAAAAAATCACGTTGGCTTGAAGATCTTCTCGTGTTGAAAAACTCGCATTTTTCATACGAAATACATCGTGGATCTGAGTGACATATTTCCCAATATTTCACTCCAGTGATGTCGTTTTCGCACTGACTAGATGTGCATTGTCAAAATGGTGAACCAGTTCAAAATTAAATTAATTTGATTAACTTGCCGGCAGCACAGTGGTGTAGTGGTTAGCGCTGTCGCCTCACAGCAAGAAGGTCCTGGGTTCGAGCCCCGGGGCCGGCGAGGGCCTTTCTGTGTGGAGTTTGCATGTTCTCCCCGTGTCCGCGTGGGTTTCCTCCGGGTGCTCCGGTTTCCCCCACAGTCCAAAGACATGCAGGTTAGGTTAACTGGTGACTCTAAATTGACCGTAGGTGTGAATGTGAGTGTGAATGGTTGTCTGTGTCTATGTGTCAGCCCTGTGATGACCTGGCGACTTGTCCAGGGTGTACCCCGCCTTTCGCCCGTAGTCAGCTGGGATAGGCTCCAGCTTGCCTGCGACCCTGTAGAAGGATAAAGCGGCTAGAGATGATGAGATGAGATGAGATTAACTTGCGTGTTTTTGTGTGGATGTGTCGACATAATATAAAGAACATTTACACAGTGGTACAAAGATGTATGTATTATTTACAAGCTTAAGGTCGGTCCGTATCGCGAAATACCGTGACCGAGATCTTGAAAGTACTGAGTGAGGCCCTCTGGGCCGAGGTCAGTATTCAAGGCCGAGGTCACGGTATTTTAGCATATGGACCGACCTTAAGCTGCTAAATAATATATTTATTTTTTTCTTTACCAAATTCTAACAGAAAACGAGAGCGCCCGAAAGGGGAAACCGAGCCGAGGCGAGCCGCTATTTTGAATCCTCATTCACGGCTGTAATGCAAATGGCTTCCTCCTCGGTATACAAGTGCACTTCCATGGCAGGAAAAAACTACATTTTGCCACCTATGTAGTCCCCTATTTATACAAAATTGAGTCATTCAGGATTCAGTCATGTTTTTGCTCAGCATTAGCAACAGTTAGAGGTTTTTAGCTTTCTCCTGAAATGTTTTCTTTTATTTCTTCTTCCTCAGGGTAGTAAAACTCGCTTTCGCTGTGAAGACAGTTATCACTATCCATGCTGTAAAATTAATGCTATTATGCTGAGAAATGCTGACAAAAATTTATAAGATTTTTGATAAGAATCTTATAAATAAATCTTATAAAAAAGATAAATGTTGACAAAAATTGCTACTATGTTTGTTGTTGTTGTGAATGAGCGAGTCGCCAGTGGTCCGTAACTGGGGTCCGTACCATAGGATACGGACCCACTCGCCAGCCAATCAGAGCGCGGGATTTGATGGAAACCGGACCGTGAAAAAAAATAAAGTTTATCGTCTTGTGTTGAAAATATTTTCAATCATTTGCTTTGCTCACTCATGAATATATTCACCACTCGAAGATATATTTGCGCAACCGTGTAATATCCTGTATTTATGGTACAGTGATTTGTAATGGGGAGAATGGCTTGTCTTCCATTCTGAATCCATGCCCAGTTCGCCAGTTATAGCACTATGTAACTCTGGTGCACGTCCAGGTTAATTAAAAGTTAATTTAGATGACTGACTCTCCTTTGTCCGTTAGCCTCCCCCCACCACCACCAATGTCAGTGTTAGCATGGTTCTGGTTATATTAGCTTAGCATGCTACTATTCTGAGTTGTGTGGAAACTTTGACTTGTAGCGGGGTAAAAAAAATAGCCTGAGCATACATGTTTACTTTGACATATTAGTGATCTGTCTCACGGCTAACAGGAAAACAATGACCGTCTGACAGCAGAGTGTTCATCCCTACCAATGGCATGCAAATAAAGAAATTCATCTCATGCCAAAATATCTGGTTAGCCTTTCTCAGTCTCATGCCATCTAAGCCTTGAAAGCTTACAACTTTGCAAACCTGAAATAATGTAAAATTATGTGCAACCTGTATCCACATTCAAACACTAAGCAATGTATATGGCCTGAAAATGCAAACATCGTATTTCAGCGAAACTAAAACTTCGTGTGTGTGTGTGTTCCTCTTCAATGTCACGATTAATTAAAACTTTGTCATCGTATTTGACTGACCGTTGACATGGTTCTTTGGCTTCTGCCGGTTCCATACCCATTAGCTTGTAAACAAACACATGCACAGCTGTCCATGAGGAGAGCTCAAAGTGTGACTTGTACTTCCGTCAGTAGCGTAAAAATGAATTGCACGCCACAAATGTAGGGGCAGCCTGAGAGCAAAAACGACCAATTCTCACATAACGAAGCTTTAAACATGAATGCCTAGGAAATGGAAAAATAAAGAGATTTTATTATAAATCTTGATTCTCTGTCAAGATTCAGTAGCATAACACAAAATGTGATCTAATACATAGCGTAAAAAGTAGTGCTGTCAAAAATGTCGCGTTATTAACGCGTTAACTTGACTCAATTTTAACGGCGATAATTTTTTTTATTGCAAGATTAACGCTCTGTGACATGATGTAGGTTTTTCATAAGCTTTTGAAACTGCCAGGAACTTGGAACAGAGACTTTGCTTAGAAAACCGATAGCAGCTAGACTGTAATGCCACGCCACGCCCCGCACAGCCAGAGTCCTCTGCCCCCCCAAAGAACCAGCGTGGGCAGGGCGTGCTAGTAGAGATGGGATTTATGGCTCTTTGATGGGATCCGCATCTTTGTGATCCGTTCTTTGAAAAGAGCCGTTCAAAAGACTGGCTCATTTGGCTCTTTTTAAATATTTATTCAGTTTTAAGAAGACAGCGTCTAAAGAAGCCAGATCCCTCTGAACTGTAAACTCAATGCTATCCCAGAAATCCTTCCTGTAATATGCAAATTTGGCCGCCTCTGATTGGACAGCGCGACGCATCAACAGGCAGAAAGTGTAAAAGTACAAAATGTGTTAAGTGAGCTGAAACAGTAAAGATCAGATTCAATGCAATATTTATCAACGAACAACTTAAAGTTAATATAATAGTGTACTTTATATTATAATCAAGCATGTCAAGGCTACCGTCACTGTGTAACCTATCTCTCTGATTAGAGTTGTAGACACTCAAGCAGTAGATCACTTCACTCATGGTTCTCTTGCTAGCCCCGCGCCGGTGCTTGGCTTAGGTTTCACTTTGTAGTGTCTGTGTCAAGACGTGTTATGTTTTGCAATAAAAAAAAACATTGGTACAAAGCATGCCCATTCACTTTTTTATGCTGATAAGAGAATTACAATGGTTTTTTTATGTGACAAAAATGTGCGATTAAATTGCGATTAATCGCGAGTTAACTATGACAGTCGCGACATTAATCGCGATTAAATATTTTAATCGCTTGACAGCACTAGTAAAAAGTCAACATTACAAGTCGACAGTGACCGACTTTTATCAGAGTCTTTAATGTTTTAGATTTGTTTGCTTATTTATTTACCCTTACACGACTCATTACTCAGAATTCATGTAAAAATCTAACATATTGAGCAGCTGTGTAAAATCTAACTTAACCCCTGACCCCTAACTCTCTACAGAGTATAACATGGGGTTGCAGAATCTAAATAGGACACAATATCTCTCGATTACGTTCATTATGTCTTGTATTAGATATGGTTAGATTTTTTTTTTTTAATCAGACATCTAGTTTTAGGTTTGTTTACCTGACGTGTTTCGACGTACGTAACTGTCGTCTTCCTCAGAGTGTCACCGGATGTTGTTGGTGACGCATCTTATCAGCTGATGTTTCCGAAGGCGTGACCTTCCTGTCTGATTTGACGGACAGCAGAAGACGTGACCGTCCTGTCAAATCAGACAAAGATGCGTCACCAACAACATCCGGTGACACTCTGAGGAAGACGACAGTTACGTACGTCGAAACATGTCAGGTAAACAAACCTAAAACTAGATGTCTGATAAAAAAGAAAAAACTAACCATAGGACACAATATATCTAATAAAACGATATTTGAGACTCAATTACAGAAACAGTTTGACCCTGCGTGCCTGTTCGAAAATGTCCTAATTACGTATGCCACTTTTACGTACTTTGTTCAATATTTAAACGTAAAGTTTTCCATAGATGTGTCCAGTCAATTTATTTGTATAGCGTTTTTAACAATAGACTTTGCCGTAGAGCAGCTTTACAGAAAAATAAACATTTTAAACATATAAACTAATAAATTTATCCTTAATGAGCAAGAAGCGACGGTGGCAAGAAAAAACTCCCTCAGATGACACGCGGAAGAAACCTTGAGAGGAACCAGACTCAAAAGGGAACCCTTCCTCATCTGATAGCGTGATTTATAAATAACTCACTTCAAGTCAAGTTTATTTGTATAGCGCTTTTAACGATAAACATTGTCGCAAAGCAGCTTTACAGAATTTGAACGACTTAAAACACGAGCTAATTTTATCCCTAATCTATCCCCAATGAGCAAGCCTGTGGCGACGGTGGCAAGGAAAAACTCCCTCAGACGACATGAGGAAGAAACCTCGAGAGGAACCAGACTCAAAAGGGAACCCATCCTCATTTGGGCAACAACAGACAGCATGACTATAACATTAACAGTCCTAACATAATCAGCTTCGATGATGCTATAAATCCCCCACCGACGGAAACCCAAGCACAAAACCGTTCACAACAACCGTAGTCCCAAAGTCAGCAAGTCAACTGCAGTCCCCAGCCACAAAAGCACCACTGCAAGAGTCCAGAGTGTCCTCCAGGCACGACCCCCAACTGTCCATATGGGGCCGCCCTCCACAGGAGCGATGCGATGAGACTCCAACCAGACACAGGGCATCAGGATGGATCAGGCAGGTCCGAGGAGCAGAAGAGGTCAGCATCTCGATCCCAGGACCAACATGTAACTTAGACAGATTGGGGGGGAAGAGAGAGAAAACACAGGTTGTTAGGTATGCCCAATGTCACCTGAATAAGTAGGAACAGTATACATTTTGCGCTGAGTACAAGCAGGGACTCCGGCAACTAACTATGACAGCATAACTAAAAGGAGAGAGCCAGAAGGTAACACAGGCATGAGGGAGCCCCGGGACATAAAGCAGCAGCCACTACACCGTCAACAAACTCGAGTGAGCAAGCGAGTGGGGACTGACAGCATCCATACATCCCAGTTTACCAAAACACTCTATGTCTGAGGACCCTCCAGATCTACACCTTTACCTCATAAACACCATTAACACAAGGCTTGACTAAACAGATATGTTTTCAGCCTAGACTTAAACGCTGAGACTGTGTCTGATTCCCGAACACTACTTGGAAGGCTGTTCCATAACTGTGGGGCTTTGTAAGAAAAGGCTCTGCCCCCTGATGTAGCCTTCACTATACGAGGTACCAGCAGATAGCCTGCACCTTTTGATCCAAGTAGCCATGGTGGGTCATAAAGGAGCAGAAGTTCACTCAGGTACTGTGGTGCGAGAGCATTCAGTGCTTTAAAGGTCAATAGTGTAAGTGTGCCCTGTATAGTCATAAAGTACACCTGTGTAACCAGGAAATTCATTATAGTTTTAGCATGAAGTCTATTTTGAAGTTATAAACTGTTGATTGATGGAGACTTGAGGGCAAAACTGTTCATGACAACTGCAGTTCTAGAGTTATCATGGCAACTGTAGTCCTAAACCATCATAGCAAAAGTTTAAGTATCCAGAGCCGTCTTCTAAGTGTGTCTTTAGAGCAGTGGTTCTCAACCTTTTTGAGGTCCTGGACCCCCTGCACATTTTTGATCGACCCTGAGGACCCCCCCCCCCGATCTGGAGGCTAGGGTGCAATTTGATAGAAACAGCAGAAACTGCATTTTAAATTGCATTATGGCATTTATTCACTCTATTCACAACACAACAGCATAGTTTCCAGATGTAACAAAACAGGATATTTATGGCATAAATATCCTATCTGCATAAATTTTATGCAGCATCTTCTGAACATTATGTAACAAAACAGAACTTTTATATAGTAGCTTTCAGAAATATGAATGTAATGAAACAGATTTTTTATGCACTCTTCAAGAACAAAAACAAACATAAGTATGAAATCTCAATGAATATAATATATAATTAAGCAATAATATAATATGATAATTATGTAATTAAGTCTTGGTTTTATCTGTAGAGGCAGATGGTGTGTGTGTGTGTGTGTGTGTGTGTGTGTGTGTGTGTTATCAAAGCAAAGCATCCTCACTTCTGTTTTTGTGTCACTTGGGTGTGGTGTAGTGAGGTTTTGTAACATTAGCTTAATTTTGAGCGCCAACCGGAACCTTGCAAGTTAATGAATTTTACCACATCAGCTTCCTGCAAATATTTTTATATATCTTATATTTTATATTGCCCTGTGATGACCTGGCAACTTGTCCAGGGTGTACCCCGCCTTTCGCCTGTAGTCAGCTGGAATAGGCTCCAGCTTGCCTGTGACCCTGTAGAAGGATAAAGCGGCTAGAGATGATGAGATGAGATATTTTATATATTATACAACTCTGTAGTTTAGCTAGATAAAGGTCTCAGTCACATTTGAACAAAATTTTTATTTTTTTAAAGATATTTTATTTTCACGGACCCCTTGCAATTACACCATGGACCACTAGGGGTCTGCGGACCCCCGGTTGAGAATCACTGCTTTAGAGTGTCCATATGGGCATTGATGTGTAACGAGAGGGAGGGAAGGACAGAGAGAGAGAGATGAAAAACAACAGGTTGTTGGGTATACCCATTGTCACCTAATGGTTAAAAACAATGTGCATGGTGTGCTGAGTGCAAGCAGGGACTCCGACAAGACCAACTATGACAGCATAACTAAATGGATGAGCCACAAGGTAACACAGACCTGAAGGAGCCCCGGGACTTAAAGCATCCAGCCACAACACCGTCAACAAACACGTGCTGGTGGGGAGCGGCAGCATCCATACATCCCAGTTTACCAAAGCACTGTATGCCCGAGGACCCTCCAGATCTACTCCTTTACCAAATAAAAAAGCGATTAACAAAAGGCTTGACTAGACAAATATGTATTCAGCCTAGACTGAAAACATATGAGCACTGAGACTGTGTTCAGACACTACTTGGAAGGCCGTTCCATAACTCTGAGGCTCTGTAAGAAAAGGCTCTGTCTTCTGTTGTAGTCTTCACTATTTTAGGTACCAATAAATAGGTAAAAGAATCATCCTAGAGCTTTAAAGAATGGCTTCCCTAAAATCCAATTTTATAGATTAAGAAGACTCTGCCACTCTAACAAAGATTTTATAGAGAAGGCAGTAGAAATGAAACAGCGGTTTCTAGAATGAGGTTATACTGCTAAGTGTGTTGATGAAGCATATTACAATGCTCTTTCTAAGTCCAGAACTGACCTTTTGAAAAAAAGTGTAAAAAAAAAAAAAGAAAGACACTTTTTTTTTTCAGTCTCTTGTATCACTACATACACTCCCCAGGCCCACATTATCAAAAAAAAAAATTATGAAACACTGGCATATTATAACCACAGATCTAGTCGTTTGCACTTTTTCAGGATCCACCTCTTTTTGTCTACAAAAGAGGACCAAATCTCCGCAATAAATTGGTCAGAGCTACCATCTTACCTCCTCCGAAACAGACTCTATTAACTCCCATTAGAGAAGGGAATTATCCCTGTGGAAATTGTGCTCATTGTCACAACTCACTCTGTGCGTTTACATGCACATCCAAATCGAGCTGCTGTCGGTAATCGAGCTAAGGGTCCCAGCAGGGGTGCCAGAGAAATCCAATCCTACATGCACACAAGGAAATCGAGCTATTGTGTGAGGTACATTGTGCACCCGAGCCACAGGTGGCGCTACACGCCCCATCGTGTTGGTACACTTCCGGTTGTCGTCATGAAGAAGAGCTATTCAAGAGTATAAACAAAGTTATCGCAGTGTTGCCAGATACTGCTGACGTTTTCCAGCCCAAAACATGTTCAAATCCTCCAAAATGCACTTAAAACCGCCCAATCTGGCAACACTGGCAGTTCCGTGTTCACAAGTTCCGTGCTCAAGCTGTTAGGCTTGCTCTAACAGACTGTATGGCTACAAACTGTCCTGCGCAGACCACTATTTTGTAAGACAACTTATTTTGCACAATTGTATATTTTTCTAAAGTCCATTTTTTGCTTACAATTTAGCTTATGTCTTAATAAACACACAAAAAAGTTCAATTGTTTTGTTTTTATTGACATTCTTCATATGTTGGACATTTTATATATATATATATATATATATATATATATATATATATATATATAATATAATATAATATATACACACACAAATACAGTGACTTGTTTATGTACACAATTCACAGCTATGCAACAGCTGTACAGATGTATTTGGTGATGCAGTAAGTGAGCTAAATTTTAACAGTGCAAACAATGCCACAAAAAGAAAAGATTCATGCCGTTGTCATGATTCGTTGTCATGCCGACCGAGGCTGTTGTGTTTCCCGCTTGTGGTCTCGTCACTCGTCACTTCCGGAAGGGGCAGTGCTGAAGTAAGTAGCTCGACTACGTAGCTCGATAGGGTTTACATGCACTAAGTAGCTCGGCAGAAATCGCATAATCTAGGTCGTTTAGCTCGATTCCGAGAAATCAAGTTCAGTTCAATTTCAGCCGAATTAAGGTGTATACATGGCATTTTGAACTTCAATTTCAGTCGAGCAACGGCAGAAATTCGATTCTCTCTATGTGCATGTAAACGCACTGAGTGAAAACAAACACTTTGAAGCACCCTAGAACTGGGAAAACCGGGGGATCATCACATGTAACACAAAGAATATTATCTATGTGTTAACATGTCCATGTGACAAAATTACATAGGTAAAACCATCCGCCCTCTGAAACAAAGAATTAGCGAACATAAGAGTTCTATTAGGAGGAAAGATGTTAATTATCCTCCTGCCTGTCACTTTAATGATCAGTCACATCCTGTTTCCTCACTCAGATTTAGAGGTATAGAACAAGTGACGTTGCCAAGAAGTTATGCCAACGGGAACTCTTTTGGATATATACATTAGAAGCACTACAACCATCAGGTCTAAACGTGGATTTTGACATGAGTGTATTTATTTAATTCTGAATTGTTTATTGAATGTTGAACTGTTTATGCTTTGTTTTATGATGGCAGGAGCCTGATGTGTACACAGCATGGACTTGTTCTTTTTTGTACATGTTTCATGACTATTTTCACTACATTTCCCATGATGCTCTACTGACACAGAGTGGCTGCAGCACTGACTACAGGTGCTCCTAATTAAGACTAATTAAGCTGGATTAACTCAGCGCTGTTTGTTGGACTATGCACTCTGCCTGATGAAGGTCTAGCGACCGAAAGCTTGCTTTCTCAGTAAAGAAATCATCGCACAGACTTCAAGTGTGCGGATTTGTATTCTATTTACTCAAAGGTACCAATAAATAGCCTGCACCTTTTGATGGAAGTAGCTTGGCAGGCCATAAAAGACCACAAGTTTGCTCATCAGTGTGTGTGGGTTTTTTTTTTAATTTGTTAGGCATCTAACAGTAGAATATGGGAATATGTAACATTTTTAATAGGTTTTTTCCCCCCAAATCCATAAATATTATAAAAGTCTTAATAGTATTCAAGAAGAAAGAAAGCACAACTTTATTCATCACACACTTGTGAAATTTCCTCTCTGCATTTAACCCATCTGAAGCAGTGAACACACACATACTCAGAGCAGTGGGCAGCCATGCTAACAGCACCCGGGGAGCATTTGGGAGTTAGGTGCCTCGCTCAAGGGCACTACAGCCCAAGGCCGTCCCATATTAACCTAACCACGTGTCTTTGGACTGTGGGGGAAACCGGAGCTCCCGGAGGAAACCCACGCGGACACGGGGAGAACATGCAAACTCCGCACAGAAAGGCCCTCGCCGGCCACTGGGCTCGAACCCAGACCTTCTTGCTGTGAGGCGACAGCGCTAACCACTACACCACCGTGCTGCCCATAAACAAAGGCACCATTCCTGGAGATACTGCAACACCAGGTTGATGCATGGAGCAGAAGGAGCAAAACCCTATTTTATCTCTCTATTCTAAAAATCTGTTCAATATAATATTCTCATTTAGAGAACATATTAGATGTTAATTCAAACACTCATTTTGACAGGCCCAAATGTAATGCTTTTCTTGCCAAAGGAAAATGATGGTGACATGTTAGTGGACAAATTCTGTTGTAGGTTTTGAAAACAGAAGGCATAAAGAATTGTTTTCTATTTGGGTCATGGCTCATTAACTGCAGATCAAACCATGCGATTCCTACAGATTTCCTCCTCTCGGGGTGACTAGATTTGAGAAGAGTGAAATAACTAAGATGTGAAATAAGTCTGGATGTGGTTTTCGTATATGTTTCTTGTAAATGCCTAATAAATCTGTGCAGAAATGTTGTAACATTTGTGTGTGTGTATGTGTGTGTGTGGTTTCACACTCTGCTTTCATCAGTGCTTTCTGTGGCATTATTTGGGCTTATAGTACCAATGAAAAGTTTGGACACCCCTGCTCATTCAGAGGTTTTTCTATATTTTGACTAATACTGAAGACATCAAAACTATGAAATAACACATGGAACATGTATGGAATTATGTGATTAAAAAAAGTGTGGGGCGGCACGGTGGTGTAGCGGTTAGCGCTGTCGCCTCACAGCAAGAAGGTCCGGGTTCGAGCCCCGGGGCCGGCGAGGGCCTTTCTGTGTGGAGTTTGCATGTTCTCCCCGTTTCCGCGTGGGTTTCCTCCGGGTGCTCCGGTTTCCCCCACAGTCCAAAGACATGCAGGTTAGGTTAACTGGTGGCTCTAAATTGACCGTAGGTGTGAATGGTTGTCTGTGTCTATGTGTCAGCCCTGTGATGACCTGGCGACTTGTCCAGGGTGTACCCCGCCTTTCGCCCGTAGTCAGCTGGGATAGGCTCCAGCTTGCCTGCGACCCTGTAGAACAGGATAAAGCGGCTAGAGGTAATGAGATGAGATGAGAAAAAAGTGTTAAAAACAACAGAATGTTTGATATTTTAGATTCTTCAAAGTAGCCGGCGTTTACCTTGGTGACGCTTTGTACACTATCGGCATTATCTTACCCAGCTTCATGAGGGAGTCACCTGGAATGCTTTTCAATTAACAGGTTGTACCTCATCTCATCTCATTATCTGTAGCCGCTTTATCCTGTTCTACAGGGTCGCAGGCAAGCTGGAGCCTATCCCAGCTGACTACGGGCGAAAGGCGGGGTACACCCTGGACAAGTCGCCAGGTCATCACAGGGCTGACACATAGACACAGACAACCATTCACATTCACACCTACGGTCAATTTAGAGTCACCAGTTAACCTAACCTGCATGTCTTTGGACTGTGGGGGAAACCGGAGCACCCGGAGGAAACCCACGCGGACACGGGGAGAACATGCAAACTCCACACAGAAAGGCCCTCGCCGGCCACGGGGCTCGAACCCAGACCTTCTTGCTGTGAGGCGACAGTGCTAACCACTACACCACCGTGCCGCCCAGGTTGTACCTCATCAAAAGTTAATTAGTGCAATTTCTTGCCTTCGTAATGAGTTTGAGATCAGACAGTAAATAGTAAATAATAACACAGTAAATAGCCCTATTCCACAACTGTAGTAATCCATATTGTATCAAGAAGCGCTCAACTAAGTAAAGAGAAACTACATCCGTCATTACTTTAAGACATGAAGCGTCTTTTAATTATTAAAGATAAAGAAAAAATATTGAATTAGAAGGCGTGTCCAAACTTTTGACTGGTACTGCATGTTTAGCTGATTTGTTTATCTGAATATGGGACACCTAGTGAGCTCATTCCAAAATATGTGATTGTATGATGTCCCTTTATTTGCTTATACTGTAAAATAAATATTACTGCTTCCCGTGTGTGTGGGGGGGGGGAATCTCACATTTATTCCAGATGAAAGCTGTCCGTTGTGGACAGGACAAGTCATAAATGCATTCACTCGTCCACCTGGCAAACTTCATCTCCAAAGTGCTGCCCAGGTCCATGTTTGGAGGCCCAAAAAATTAGTATAAATATCCCCTGCTGGCAACTCTGCCATAACTCTGGTAAAATGTGACTGAATTGAACGAAATTCCAATATGCGCATTACCGACATACTGTATAACAAAGAATCCTGTCAAGTTTCGTGAATTTCCTCCAAAAATCGGGAGAGGAGTTGATTTCAGAAGGGGAGTACCCTTCCTGGGACGGACAGACTGACATCGCCATGACATAATCCCCCTTCGGGCCTTTCGGCCAGCGGGGGGGTGATAATAGTGACTGATAGAGTTGAACTCAGAGGTATGATGAGCAAATTATGTGCATTAATATGGACTGTGGAAAATGAGTGACTGACTGCTTGAATCCCTGGGAAGACTGGACTTCTCTAACCAAAGACTTCATCCTGTACACTGAGTGCAGAATTATTAGGCAAGTGAGTATTTTGACCACAACATCCTTTTAATGCATGTTGTCCCACTCCAAGCTGTTTAGGCTTGAAAGCCTACTACCAGGGCGGCACGGTGGTGTAGTGGTTAGCGCTGTCGCCTCACAGCAAGAAGGTCCTGGGTTCGAGCCCTGTGGCCGGCGAGGGCCTTTCTGTGCGGAGTTTGCATGTTGTCCGCGTGGGTGTGCTCCGGTTTCCCCCACAGTCCAAAGACATGCAGGTTAGGTTAACTGGTGACTCTAAATTGACCGTAGGTGTGAGTGTGAATGGTTGTCTGTGTCTATGTGTCAGCCCTGTGATGACCTGGCGACTTATCCAGGGTGTACCCCGCCTTTCACCCGTAGTCAGCTGGGATAGGCTCCAGCTTGCCTGCGACCCTGTAGAACAGGATAAAGCGGCTACAGATAATGAGATGAGATGAGGTGCTGTGCATCTGTGTAATGAGAGGGCATGTGGTCTAATGACATCAACACCCTATATCAGGTGTGCATAATTATTAGGCAACCTCTTTTCCTCTGGCAAAATGGGTCAGAAGAGAGATCTGACAGACTTTGAAAAGTCTAAAATTGTGAGATGTCTTGCAGACGGATGCAGCACTCTTGAAATTGCGAAGATGTTGAAACGTGATCACCGAACAATCAAGCGTTTCATTGCAAATAGTCAACAGGGTCGAAAGAAGCGTGTGGGGAAAAAAAAAGGCGCAAAATAACCGCACATGATCTGCGGAAAATCAAGCGTGAAGCTAACAAGCAGCCATTAGCATCCAGTTCTGCCATATTCCAGAGTTGCAACATTCCTGGAGTGTCAAAGAGTACAAGGTGTGCAATACTGAGGGACATGGCCAAGGTAAGGAAGGCTGAAAAACGACCACCACTGAGTAAGGCACACAAGATAAAACGTCAAGACTGGGCCAAGAAATATCTTAAGACTGATTTTTCTAAGGTGCTGTGGTCTGATGAGATGAGAGTGACTCTTGATGGGCCAGATGGATGGGCCTGTGGCTGGATCAGTAATGGGCACAGAGCTCCACTCCCACTCAGATGCCAGCAAGATGGAGGTGGAGTACTGCTATGGGCTGGTATCATCAAAGATGAGCTTGTTGGACCTTTTCGAGTTGAGGATGGACTCAAACTCAACTCCCAGACCTACTGCCAGTTCCTGGAAGAAACCTTCTTCAAGCAGTGGTATAGGAAAAAGTCAGCATCTTTCAAGAAGAACATGATTTTCATGCAGGATAACGCTCCATCTCATGCGTCCAAATACTCCACTGCATGGCTAGCCAGTAAAGGTCTGAAAGGTGAAAAAAATAATGACATGGCCCCCTTGTTCACCTGACCTAAACCCCATAGAGAACCTGTGGTCCATTATAAAACGTGAGGTCTACAAAGAGGGAAAACAGTACACCTCTCTGAACAGCGTCTGGGAGGCCGTGGTTGCTGCTGCACACAATGTTGGTCGTGAACAGATAAAGAAATTGACAGAATCTATGGATGGAAGGCTTTTGAGCGTCCTCATGAAGAAGGGTGGCTATATTGGTCACTGATTTTGTTTTTGTTTTGTGTTTGAATGTCAGATATGTTTATGTGCAAATCTGGAGTTGTCATATCAGTGTACCTGGTGAAAATAAATAAGTGAAATGGCTACATATTTGGTTTTTATTAAGTTGCCTAATAATTCTGCACAGTGAAAGTTACCTGAACACATACATATTCTCCTAAAATGGCCAAAACTAAAAACACCCCACTCTAACTTCCATACATATTCAGCTTTGATATTTATGAGTCTTTTTGGTTGATTGAGAACATAGTTGTTGTTCAATAATAAAACTAATCAAACAGTTGGGCTATGAGCTGTGGTTTTCCCTCATCACACACAAAACTGTTATTTGAATCTGACTAGCGTGTTCGTCTTTGCTTGATGAGTTTGTTCAATGCGAATTGTGCGTGTTGTGCTCGCATTAGAGTTATATAACAGGTTTTGTCTTTCACCATTCTGTATTTTGCTCAGTTTAATCACCGTTTCCACATTCCTTAGTACCGTATTGGCCCGAATATAAGACGACCCTGAATGTAAGACGACCCCCCCCTTTTCCAAGTTCATCTTTGGGGAAAAAGTTTTTTGAAGACCAAATGTTCATTCATATAACGTGTATTTATTTCAAAATTCTGTTTAAAATTAGAGGCTTTTGTTTTTCACATTTAAATAGAGGTCATTTCAGTCTCATTTCCGTGAACACTTTTCATAGAAGTAAAAAAAGAGGCTAAACTGCAGGCTACTAGACAAGCCAAATTAAAACATTTAAATTGCATTAATTCAACAAATTTGTCAGGTTTAGATTGAAAGTTCATAAACTTCAGAATGTCAATGCATTAACTTCCCATAGCCTACGGGTATATGGAATAAATTTGCAGAACAGTGCAAATGTTTTAAACAATGCATTAAACAATACATTAAGGTTTACAATAATAAACAACTGAAACAATGGAAAGGGTAGTTTGCTAAATTACAGCTACTCAGCACAGAGATCCTCAGCCTCACTTTGCTCACTCTCACTGTCCTCACTTTCACTTTCGTTTTTGGCGGCATTTTGTCTAGTCCGCGAATTTAAGACGACCCCCCCCTTTTTAAGAGCTATTTTTTACAACAAAAACACCGTCTTATATTCGAGCCAATACGGTATTTCTGATTCTGGAAATTTTGCCTTGCATCTGTTAATGTGATGCAGAAAAGAGCAGCCCACGTGACTCAGAATTGCTCTTTCTGGCCAAAAGTATATGGACACCTGATCATGTGACAGCGATATGTGGTTTTTCCAGAAACTGTTGCCACAATGTTGGAAGCACACAGTTGTCTTAGTATGCTGTAGCATAAAGAGTTCCCTTCACTGGAACTAAAAGGCCCAAACATGTTCCATTGCTGAGGTTGGAGTGGACGAACTCGAGTGTCCTGCACAGAGCTCTGACCTCAACCCCACTGAACACATTTGGGATGAACTGGAACACCAGTTGCACCCCAGACCTCCTCTTCCAACATCAGTGCCTAACTTTACTAATGCTCTTATGGCTGAATGAGTGCAAATCCCCACAGTCCAAGAGTCACGCTCCAAATTCGAGTGGAAAGCCTTCGCAGAAGAGTGGAGCTTATCACAGCAATAGGGGAATACATCTCGAAGGGGATGTTTTGTGGTCCTTCAGATCTGTATAGCGCTGAAAGTGCCTCAATAATTTATCTAAAGAATGTGAATTGAAGGTAATAAATCGACCTTTCAGATCCTGCTTAGATAGTTGAGAACAATATGGACAGTTCATATGTCCTAACTGTGCTGTCTGTCAACACTGTGGTGGGGGAAAATGCATCTATCAACACCTGAACTAGGCTTAAATAGACGTTATGAATATTTGTGATGCAGTTAAAGCTGGGTTTACATCCCCAAACCTAAATAAATAAATATCACATTGTATAAAGATTATTATTTGGTCTTGAGTTGAGACTTTGGGTTCTAGACAAAACAGTGAAAGGCACTCACTGGTGGCTAAGTCAAGTTTATTTGTATAGCGCTTTTAACAATAAACATTGTCGCAAAGCAGCTTTACAGAATTTGAACGACTTAAAACATGAGCTAATTTTATCCCTAATCTATCCCCAATGAGCAAGCCTGTGGCGACGGTGGCAAGGAAAAACTCTCTCAGACGACATGAGGAAGAAACCTCGAGAGGAACCAGACTCAAAAGGGAACCCATCCTCATTTGGGCAACAACAGACAGCATGACTATAACAGTTTTAACATGAAGTCAGTTTCGTTGATGTTGTAACTCTTCATTGATGGAAACTTGAGTGCAAAACTGTTCATGATAACTGCAGTCCTAAAGTTAGCAAGACAACTGTAGTCCTCAGCCATAAAAGTATTGCTGTAAGCGTCCAGAGCATCCTCCAGGTATAACCCTCAACTGTCGTCATGGCGCCGTCCTCCACAGGAGCGATGCGATAAAACTCCGACCAGACACAGGGCACCAGGATGGATCAAGCAGGTCCGAGGGGCAGAAGAGGCCAGCATCTCAATCCCAGGACCAACATGTAACTCAGAGGGACAGATTGGGGAGGGAGAGAGAGAAAATACAGGTTGTTAGGTATGCCCTAAAAATGACAAGTATTAAATCCGTGTGGTAGGCTTGCAGAGATGAGAGTCTTGACATCAGGCATAATACACAACAATGGCATGTTAATATGGTTAAAAAATATCATGACCTGCTCTGGCTGGATGCTTGATTGGGTGATGGGAGCACCTATTTAATTTAGTGCCCTTACACTAAATCCAGGTTTTCACAGTGTCCGAATAAATGAAATGAAAATCAAAGTGTGACTAACACATGGTGAAACATAAGAAGATAAAACGACGAAATAAGAGCGTTTTTTTTTTTTTTTAAATTGGGGCCGCAGAGAGAATGTCTCTCTGATTTCTGATCAGCGTTCTACCACAATAGACAAAAAAGGATGCAACCTGGAAAGAATAGCAGAAGGATTACTGCTTCCTGTTTCCTTATTACACAGCCCACATTGTGCTGAATGATAATGTAGGCAGAACATAGTAATCGTTACCCACAGGTCTATCATTAGAGGATATTCATCGTAAATAATTAAGCCATTTGGGATCATCTCGTACACTGTAGTGTGACATGTAGTCGAGTCTAAGACTGGTGCAGCCATGGAGAGAGAAATATCCTGCTTAATAGAGGAACTGTTGTTTATCCATTCAAACAAATGATCACGAACAACACTATAGTGTCTATATGATATAAATCTGAATAATTATTACCAACATCAAGTGATGTATATTTTTTTATTTTATAAACAGGCATTTTATAATTATTTGTCCTGACTACTGATATGGCTCCTGGGTAAGAAAATGATTGGAAGGAAATTGTGTAGTTTTCCCCCCTTTTTCTCCGACTTACTTTTTCGGCCTGTTTTTGTGTGGAACCTGCATCATCAGGCTTCTCAAATTAATTTGTTTATTGGTGGGGAAAAACAATGCCGTGTGTGAGTCCGGAGCTTATTTGCACAGGCTTTGTGTTATCAGATGAGGATTTGCATATTCAGATGTGGGGGAGGTAGCCAAAATTAGAGCAGTTAAAAAAAAAAAAAAAAAAGACTCTACAGAAAAATGGAGTCAGCTGAATTCTAACACCTCAGAGTCTCAGTAGACAGCATTTAAGCAGAGGTGGACAAAGTACCCAACTTCATTACTTAAGTCAAAGTACAAATGTTACTCCGATACAAGTGAAAATTGTCCAGTCAAATTTTTACTCAAGTTAAAGTACTGAAGTACTTGCTTTTAAAAATACTTAAGTATTAAAAGTGCATTTTCTGTCAACGCATTGTTGTATTATTGCCACAATGCTTACAAAACCTAACGCCGTTACCAAGGACAGAAATGTGAATTCACAAAATGAACGCATGCCGTGCCATCATGCTGGTTTAACGTTAAGCTAGCTAGTCAGTGAAACTCCACCTGACATGCTAGCAAACTCTTTTCAAACTCAAAATCATATTGGGTCTCTAACGCTACTAGAAAAGAAAGATTTCTACATTCTGTTTATTTGGCAAGATTATGCTAAAACATATTTCTGAAAGGACTTCAGATAAGTTAACGTTATTCATGTTAGCATAACTCTGTGTTTACATGCTAACTAACAGCGTCCAAGTTAACTAGCTATGTGTAAACGTTAGCCGTGGACAAGGCTACGGCAACTTGGCGGGAAAATCCATAGAAAGTCATTTGACTAACCAGACTGTACAGCTATTGCAACGTTATCGCTCGCTCTAAAAGCACAGACAACTTCACTGCAAGCTTTCTCTTGGAATAAAACATTTACAGACCTCAATATGCTTCCGCAGGCTGGACGGCAAGTTTTTGTAGGACGTGTCGTGGTTCGTTTTCAGCAAACATTTAAAATGTAACGAATTGTTAATCAGTACAGAAAACTGAAACATGGGTTCTAGGTATGGCCATGGGTGCGTACATTCTCCAGAAGAACCGCCTCCTTCCATTCTGCCATCAACTGATCATGTTCAAATAATGCTGATGAGAAATTGAACTTGATTTTATACAGTCTATGGATGTGACGTGACCCTAGATAGCCTATTACTGATAGACTGTCTCAGTGTTGCCTGCGGAAAAACCAATCACGTTTTAGAAAAGAAAAGAAAAGAAAAAACATCCGCTTTCAAAGCCGCTTCATAGTAACGAGTAACGAGGACCTTGATAGAAATGTAGTGAAGTGAAAAGTACGATATTTGCCTTTCAAATGTAGTGAAGTTAAAGTCAGAAGTTTCCAAAAAAAAAAAAATACTCAAGTAAAGTACAGATACGGGCGGCACGGTGGTGTAGTGGTTAGCGCTGTCACCTCACAGCAAGAAGGTCCGGGTTCGAGCCCCGTGGCCGGTGAGGGCCTTTCTGTGTGGAGTTTGCATGTTCTCCCCGTGTCCGCGTGGGTTTCCTCCGGGTGCTCCGGTTTCCCCCACAGTCCAAAGACATGCAGGTTAGGTTAACTGGTGACTCTAAATTGACCGTAGGTGTGAATGTGAGTGTGAATGGTTGTCTGTGTCTATGTGTCAGCCCTGTGATGACCTGGCGACTTGTCCAGGGTGTACCCCGCCTTTCGCCTGTAGTCAGCTGGGATAGGCTCCAGCTTGCCTGCGACCCTGTAGAACAGGATAAAGCGGCTACAGATGATGAGATGAAGTACAGATACTCAAAAAGTGTACTTAAGTACAGTACTCAAGTAAATGTACTTCATTACTGCCCACCTCTGTGTTTAAGGGTGCGTGTGTGGTCATGGTGGTGGGGGAACAGGACAGAGAGACATGGACTGATGTTGCACTTTGAAAAGTCCATAAGATTCAGAGACAAAATCGGACAGAAATAAGGATAACGGAGATAGAAGGATAAATTGTGGAGCTTTCATAACTTGCAAGAAAGCAGATTTTATTTAGAGTGTTCATTCAGGAAATGGTAAGTATCCATCATCCTGTACAAACAGCAAGGGCTGTGTTTTAAAATGTTTACTTTTTAAGCAAGGGCTTAGGAATGTGTATAGGGCTCGAAATAGATAAGTGTGTCTACGTCATGCTGTACAACACTTCTTGGGTTTGATCATCACTGCAGTGAATCGATCATGTGTTTCACAGTTTTCTTTCATTCTTTCTGCAGTGCCACTGAATGACCAACTGCCTGTGGTGTGTGTGTGAATGAGAGAGAGAGAGAGAGCGCCAACAGCAGGAGGTCTTCACTGCAAAAAATGATATCTTACAAGTGCAAATATCTTAAATAGTTGAAACGATCCAGCATTTCCTATTAGAAGAATACAAGACACCGATTCTGAGATTATTAAACCTAGTTCTAGGTTGTAACCAACTTATTCTAAGATGTCTTGTCAAGTAAAAAATATCTGTCCATGAGCAATTCCAGCGTTATGGACGTGACACTTGAACTCAAAATGGCAACAAATGACCCAGTGCATGTTTTATTGTCTCCCAGTATTTAAACAGGTGTTGCATATTTTAAGGCTGTACCATACTGGAGAAGTGATAGAACAAGAACAATTCCCATAGTACATCTAGGGCATGCCAGAAAATGCCAATAAAAGATGCGTTATGGATGTGACAGAAAAAGTATCACTTTTCTTGGGTGACTGTACATTTTTATCAAACTCTGTGAAATTGTAAACCTAATGTCGAAATGGAGATATCCATTTGATAGAGGGGTCCAAGGTGAATATTAAAAAATCTTTGTTTAAAATATTTTGTATTTCATGCAGAGTTTCGGAAGGAAAAGTCAGCGTTATGGATGTGACGAAATTCCGTTATGGATGTGACGCGTCTGAAATAGACATGGCATATGTTTAGAAAATCAGCAATTTAACCACCATAACCCTTTGAAAAACTCTCTAAATATCAGCTAAAACTATCGAAGTTCTTAAATAATATTTAGGATGGCTATTGTTTTGCTGTTTTGTGGATTTTAGCATACATTTCTGTGGCTTGTGGCAATAATATAGAATTGTACATGATCAAAGTTGATTTTAGCTTGGGTTTTACATTATAAGAAAGAAAGACTGACAGTGACATATTAGGTTGGTTACAAATTGGTTCAACTTATTCACATCTGTAAAATACAGGCCTAGGTGATATCTCTGGGAGTGGTTTTGATGTATTACATGTTGCTTTATTTTTGCATGGTGAGGTTGACATTTACATGGAATTGCCCCCATGCAGCAAGATAATTTCACTCGTAGCAAGTCATTTTCTCCTCAAATTCCGTTTCCAAATTTTTGCAGTGTTCCTATTTATCGTCATGCTGAGTATATTTGTATGCTCTCTCTCTCTCTCTCTCTCTCTCTCTCTCTCTCCATGTCGTACTTGGCCAGGCACGCAGCCTTATTTCCATAAACAGACGCACATCTAATATTTCTGTCTCACATTTCTAGACAATAAATAAACCCTCCCATCAGTTTATGGTTCTTTATTCGTTAGTGAACCCACAAGGCAAGTGAATGCTCCAGTAGATACAATACCAGTCAAAAGTTTGGACACCTTCTAATTCAGTGTTTTTTCTTTATTTTTATTAATTAAGAGACACTTCATGTCTTAAAGTGATGGATGTCGTTTCTCTTTACTCAGTTGAGTGCTTCCTGACATAATATGGATTACTACAGTTGTGGAATAGGGCTATTTACTGTATTGTTATTATTTACTATTTACTGTTTGATCTCAAATGCATTAAAGGGGAACTGAAGACAAATTTTTTATCAAAATTCTATTTCTCTCATTTTATTAAATATCGGAACGCATTTCTGACAGCTATTTTGTCACTGCTATAGCAAGTTCTGAGTGTCTGAAATATGCTCTGTAATATATCAGTCCATATGTCAAAGCGATGGCCGTAAACGAGATTCGCTGAGACCTGTGCGAGACATCGTAGGACGGAAGTAAAACGTACAGCGGAAATCAAAGCGACCAACATCTGCCAACGTTGTCAAAAGACGCGCGCGCCCTCTTTCGAATGCTGATGTAATCAAGCAGGAAGTTTTGTTTGTTTTGATAGCAATCAGGAAAGTTTGAAAAAAGTCGGCAGTAATCGTCATTTAAACTCGTTTTTGTGCAATACTTCGTTTGGAAAACAGTTTTCAAAATGGCGGCACTGACACCTGGCTGACACTTCACGTTTCGAAGTCTCACACAAGTCTCATGAAGGAAGTGCCTATTTGTTATTTGAACTTTATTTTTAATGAAAGGAATAACTTGGTTAATAGGCTAATATTTTAATATTGTTTAATAATAATATTTAATAATATTTAATATTTTACGCCAACCTTTATAAATGTGGGTAAATAATTTATTGTTGATTTATTAAGAAAAGTGAACAAATGTTTTCTTTTAATGAAATGTTTTCTTTTAACGAAAGGAATATTTAACTTGGTAAAGAATACAAAAATAAATGTTGCATTGACTTTTTTTCCTAATGCAGTTTCCTTTCCTTTCTTTCTTTCTTTCTTTCTTTCTTTCTTTCTTTCTTTCTTTCTTTCTTTCTTTCTTTCTTTCTTTCAAAATACCATAGGAAAACTGAATCATGAATTGAGTGAATCGTTACATGCGTAATACAGACAAGGCCAAACAAACGAGTGTATGAATTCCTGGGGAGGGCACAATTATGTAGCCATAGTCTCTATACTCTACCGGTAAGTGGCCTAGTGGTTAGCGTGTCCGCCTCTCGAGCGGGAGATCGCGAGTTCTACTCACGGTCATGTCGTACCAAAGACCATCATAAAAATGGTGTCTTCTGTCAAGGCACGCTGCAATACAGATGCGAGTGGGGAGTCAAACTCTCGCGGTTACCAGAGGACCAGCCCCCCACTGTAACCCTAGCTATGTAATAGGCGAGAGGCCGAGGGCTACGAAACGGAGATTGGCGCCGCCAAATGCGCCATGAATGGTGCAGGAAGGACTTTGAGTCTCTGTGCTCTACTGGAAGTTTTTGATGTAGCACGTCATGTTCGTACCCTCGAAAAAAAAAGTTATTGTCACCAAGTCATTGTCATATGTTTCAGCTCTGAGATGTGTGTGTTCTCTTTGCATGGCATCTAAAAGATGTTATTCAACTCTGGTTTCTCTTGACATGTTTAAGGTGACTGCATGTAGTAAGCAGGAGAGTTACTTTTGCGTTGCAGGGTTTTTTTTCCAAGCAGGCCTGTAGTGCAGCAGGAATTCAGAATAATGCACTCTAGTTACAGCATCAACCATGAAGCTTGTTACTACAGTATTAAATATAACTTCATAACACTTTTTCGTTTAATGGTTGTTAAACCAACTTTCCTGCCAGGAAACTATACATAAAGCACTAACAGCCCAGACACAAAATCTGCTTGTTCCAGGCTGCTGATTTGTCGACGTCTGACCCAGCCCATGAAGTACCGTATTTGATAACATTTGTGTACAACCCCAATTCCAAAAAAGTTGGGACAAAGTACAAATTGTAAATAAAAACAGAATGCAATGATGTGGAAGTTTCAAAATTCCATATTTTATTCAGAATAGAACATAGATGACATATCAAATGTTTAAACTGAGAAAATGTATCATTTAAAGAGAAAAATTAGGTGATTTTTTAAATTTCATGACAACAACACATCTCAAAAAAGTTGGGACAAGGCCATGTTTCCCACTGTGAGACATCCCCTTTTCTCTTTACAACAGTCTGTAAACATCTGGGGACTGAGGAGACAAGTTGCTCAAGTTTAGGGATAGGAATGTTAACCCATTCTTGTCTAATGTAGGATTCTAGCTGCTCAACTGTCTTAGGTCTTTTTTGTCGTATCTTCCGTTTTATGATGCGCCAAATGTTTTCTATGGGTGAAAGATCTGGACTGCAGGCTGGCCAGTTCAGTACCCGGACCCTTCTTCTACACAGCCATGATGCTGTAATTGATGCAGTATGTGGTTTGGCATTGTCATGTTAGAAAATGCAAGGTCTTCCCTGAAAGAGACGTCGTCTGGATGGGAGCATATATTGCTCTAGAACCTGGATATACCTTTCAGCATTGATGGTGTCTTTCCAGATGTGTAAGCTGCCCATGCCACACGCAATAATGCAACCCCATACCATCAGAGATGCAGGCTTCTGAACTGAGCGCTGATAACAACTTGGGTCGACCTTCTCCTCTTTAGTCCGAATGACACGGCGTCCCTGATTTCCATAAAGAACTTCAAATTTTGATTCGTCTGACCACAGAACAGTTTTCCACTTTGCCACAGTCCATTTTAAATGAGCCTTGGCCCAGAGAAGACGTCTGCGCTTCTGGATCATGTTTAGATACGGCTTCTTCTTTGAACTATAGAGTTTTAGCTGGCAACGGCGGATGGCACGGTGAATTGTGTTCACAGATAATGTTCTCTGGAAATATTCCTGAGCCCATTTTGTGATTTCCAATACAGAAGCATGCCTGCATGTGATGCAGTGGTGTCTAAGGGCCCGAAGATCACGGGCACCCAGTATGGTTTTCCAGCCTTGACCCTTACGCACAGAGATTCTTCCAGATTCTCTGAATCTTTTGATGATATTATGCACTGTAGATAATGATATGTTCAAACTCTTTGCAATTTTACACTGTCGAACTCCTTTCTGATATTGCTCCACTATTTGTCGGCGCAGAATTAGGGGGATTGGTGATCCTCTTCCCATCTTTACTTCTGAGAGCCGCTGCCACTCCAAGATGCTCTTTTTATACCCAGTCATGTTAATGACCTATTGCCAATTGACCTAATGAGTTGCAATTTGGTCCTCCAGCTGTTCCTTTTTTGGACCTTTAACTTTTCCAGCCTCTTATTGCCCCTGTCCCAACTTTTTTGAGATGTGTTGCTGTCATGAAATTTCAAATGAGCCAATATTTGGCATGAAATTTCAAAATGTCTCACTTTCGACATTTGATATGTTGTCTATGCTCTATTGTGAATACAATATCAGTTTTTGAGATTTGTAAATTTGTAAATTATTGCATTCCATTTTTACAATTTTTACAATTACAATTTGTACTTTGTCCCAACTTTTTTGGAATCGGGGTTGTACTTCACTTAGAATATTGATGGCTGTAGTCTGACAAACTTTAGAGTGATGTATATTTTAGGGTGTTTGAGTTCACTCGGTCAACTCCTCGACAAGATAATAATAGAAAAGAGGATAAACATGACATAACAGGGACTTTATATAGGCTACTTATAGGAGGTGATGGTTATTAGGTTGCGACTTTGTGATAAACGAGTACAGGGGAATTATCGACATAATTTTACGTAGTACAATATGACATAAGGAAGTCTGTCCTTATTTCATGGCATTCCTGTTAGAAACGAAGCCACTTGACTTTCTCTCAAACTCCAAATACCAAAGTCATGTGATGTATCATAGAAAGTATACTGAAAATATAGCCTGAATATCTGACACACAAGTGTCGGAAAAGTTTGAGATTCAGTTTAGAAATAGTGTCTGAATCCTGGCTAAAATGTCCTGGCTTATGGTTGTAAATGTTAATGTGTGAATGTTAAAGAAGCTAAGAACGTACAGGAGTATATTGTTATCTCAGCATGTTTTAATGCTTGGTATGAGCTGGTAAAACGCAACTCCTTGGTCAGACTTGGAGGAAAACGGTAGATTTTTCATACTCTCTCAGACCTTTAGTAATTTTAGAAATAAATGTTGGATCTATGTGTCTTAATATATGCACACTCCCTTTTTACTCCCATTTTTTTGTTTTCAGGTCTAAATAATTGGCATCTTTCTCACTTGGTTTTCTCTCTCTCTCTCTCTCTGCATCTCTGTGTGTGTGTGTCTCTCTCTCTGTCTCTCTCTCTGCATCTCTGTGTGTGTGTCTCTCTCTGTCTCTCTCTCTGCATCTCTCTCTTTGTGTGTGTCTCTCTTTGTGTGTGTGTGTCTCTCTCTCTCTCTCTCTCTGCATCTCTCTCTTTGTGTGTCTCTCTCTGTCTCTCTCTCTCTGCGTCTCTGTGTGTGTCTCTCTCTGTCTCTCTCTCTGCATCTCTGTGTGTGTGTCTCTCTCTGTCTCTCTCTCTGCATCTCTCTCTTTGTGTGTGTCTCTCTCTGTCTCTCTCTCTGCGTCTCTTTGTGTGTGTCTCTCTCTCTCTCTGCATCTCTCTCTTTGTGTGTCTCTCTCTGTCTCTCTCTCTCTGCGTCTCTGTGTGTGTCTCTCTCTGTCTCTCTCTCTCTCTCTGCATCTCTTTGTGTGTGTGTGTCTCTCTCTGTCTCTCTCTCTGCATCTCTTTGTGTGTCTCTCTCTCTCTGTCTCTCTCTCTCTCTCTGTGCGCATGCGGAGTGAGTGGGCGGAGCCGGAGCGCTGTGAGTGAGTGTGGAGCTGTGGCCGCTGTGCCGCGAATGAGTGGTCTGTTTAAATCTCTATTTCTTACTTTTTTCTTATTTTCTTCTTTCTTTTTTTTTTCTCCTTGTAACTTTCTGCTGAACTTCTACTTCGTACTTGGGTTAGTCCCTTTCTGGTAATAAACAGGGGTCTTCCCCTAAAGTGACTGCCGTCAGCCTTTGTGCTGGAATCATGGCAGAGGATTTTGATAAACTTACTCGGCGTCATGCTGTTAAAATCGCATCGACAGCCAGTGTGGAGGATTGTAGTTTGGCTGCTGGTGAAGTTGTTGGTTATGAGAATATCGTATCAGCTTCCCGCATGAATAATGCGATTGTTTTGTTCCTAAAATCAATTGAGCTTGCCAATCACCTGACGGAGACGGGTGTGGTGATAGATGGTGTTTTTACATCTGTTGTCCCTCTTTCTAAGCCATCCAAGAAAGTAATTCTCTCAAATGTTCCCCCCTTCATTTCTGATGAAATTCTAGGACAAACACTGTCGCGCTATGGTAAATTGGTCTCGACAATTAAGAAAATTCCGATTGCGAGCAAATCCCCTTTGTTGAAACATATAGTGTCCTTCAGGCGTTTTGTGTACATGGTTCTTAAGGATAACAAAGATGATTTGGATTTGACAATGAATGTGACTGTGGATAACTTTAATTATGTGTTTTATGCAACAACTAGCGTGATGAAATGCTTTGGTTGTGGACAAACGGGTCATCTCGTACGTGCGTGTCCTGATAAAAAGGAAGACGCTAATAATTCTGGAAACAAAGAAAATTGTAATGTTAATGAAACTAGGGGTGATGTGGCAGAGGGAGCGTCGAGCGTGATTAATGTTAACACTAACGTTAGTGCAACTACTGAGGGGGAGGGTACCGCTGGTGCTACTGGGCCTGTGAGCGAAGCCCAGGAACAAAATGTTGCGCATGGGTCTGAAGCGCAAGTAGAAAACCTCAACGATAAAACTGCTGATGGGGAGGGTCTTTCCACACCTTTGGGCGAGATAATCACTGATTCTCAGTGTCAGGGAAGCAATGATGATGCCACTATTGCTGAGGAGGCTCCAGAGGAAGATATGGAAACTTCTGTTTTGAAAGAGGGTGATAAGTTTTTTAAAATACCGTCAAAGAAAAGGAAAAAGAAACCAATTCAAAAGAGTGAAAAAGACGAACGGTCTCTTATTGATTTGAGCGATAATGAGAGTGAGAGCGATCTATCTGATTGTAGTATATCCTGCAGTCTGCGACTAAGTGGCTACCGCACTCGCAATTACAGAATGGAGGATATAAAGAAATTCCTTAGGGATACAAAGCATGCTAAGAAGGTCCGGGTTGATGATTATTTTCCTGATATTGAACAATTTATGACGAAAACACGAACATTTATGCGAGAGGGAAGCTTCTCTGATCAAGAGTGCTATCGTCTCAAAAAAATTCTCACAAAACTCAATGTTCTACTAGCTAAAGATGTTTAGTGTTAAACACCCTTTCAGCATGTGTCTTGGGATGGCTGATTGTATAGGTCTATTTTTATTTTCTCTTTTTTTCTTTTTAATGATGGGTGAGGTTCGTGTGGCGTCTCTAAATGTAAATGGTGCTAGAGAAAGAAGTAAACGAGCCGCTGTTTTTGAAATAATAAGACAGAATAAATGTGATGTCTTCTTTGCGCAAGAAACGCACAGTGATATGTCTAATGTAGCTGATTGGGCTCAGGAGTTTGATGGGCTATCTATTCTTAGTCATGGTACATCTAATAGTGGTGGTGTTGCAGTGTTGTTTTCAAAGTCCTTTATCCCTATTACCTATCAGATTGATGAAATTGCAAAGGGTAGACTTTTAAAAGTCAGAGCCCAGTTTGAGAATCACTTTTTTGTGTTTATCTGCATTTATGCTCCTACTACAGCAACAGATAGAATGCTGTTTTTGAATACCATAGGAAATGTTTTAGGAAATTGTTGTCCTGATGATATTGTTATTCTTGGTGGAGATTTTAATTGCACTGCACAAAGTATTGATAGAAATCATGTAGAGCCACACATGCCCTCTCGTAGACGACTTGTAGAGATTGTGAACTCCAATGACCTCAGTGATATCTGGAGAAACTTTCATGGGAGGCAGAAGCAATATACCTGGGTACACTCACATAACAACTTGTTGTCTTTGGCAAGACTTGATAGATTTTATGGTTTCAGACACCAGCTTAGTTTATTCAAGAAATGTTCCATAATTCCAATTGGCTTTTCAGACCATAGCCTAGTCTTCTGTTCTTTGTTTTTAGAATCTGTCAAACCAAAAAGTGCCTACTGGCACTTTAACACCAATTTATTGACTGATGGCCATTTTAGAGAAGTCTTCCTCTTTTTTTGGAAGGAATTCAGAACCACAAAATCCTGTTTTAAGTCTTTGCAGCAATGGTGGGATTGTGGCAAGGTACAAATTAAACAATTGTGTCAGGAGTATACTGCCAATGTCACAAGGAGCATAACACTTTCAATGAGAAAGCTGGAGGAGGAAATTATTGTACTTCAAAATCAGGCAGAGCAATCCGGTGATCAGAGGTCTACTGAAATTCTCAAAGCAAAGAAGAAAACATTGGCTGATTTTCTAGGGTTGAGGGCACAGGGAGCTCTGGTCAGGTCCCGCTTTCAGAGTGTGGAGTTGATGGATGTACCATCAAAATTCTTTTTTAACTTGGAAATAAGGAATGGCCAGAGGAAGTTCATTCATGTTTTGAGGTCTGAGGATGGGAATATTTTATCTGATTCTGCGGCAATACGTGGGAGGGCAGTCAATTTTTACAAGGAGCTTTACAAATGTGAGATTACGCAAGATCAGGCGACTGACAAGGCGTTCCTTTGCGATCTACCTAAGGTATCCGAAGAGGCAAATGCAGCCCTTGGAGGGGTGTTGACCCTAGAGGAGCTGGAGAGAGCCCTCCAGAGCATGGAGAGTGGCAAAGCACCTGGTGTGGATGGCCTGCCAGTAGACTTTTATAAGTCCTTTTGGCCAGAATTAGGCACAGATGTGCTTGCTGTTCTGAAAGACAGTATTACCAGGGGGAAGCTGCCACTGAGCTGCCGTAGAGCAGTGCTTACTTTGTTGCCAAAAAAGGGAGACCTGACAGACATAAGATCATGGAGGCCAGTGTCAGTCCTCTGCTCTGAGTACAAAATGTTCTCAAAAGTTTTAGCAAATAGACTGGGGGAGTTTCTCGACCAGGTAGTCCACCCTGACCAGACCTACTGCGTGCCAGGCAGACTGATTCATAACAATATTTCCTTCATTAGGGATGTTTTTCACATTAGTAACATTTGTAGCCTTGAATTTGGTGTGGTCTCAATTGACCAAGAAAAAGCTTTTGATAGGGTGGAGCACAGTTATTTGTGGAATACTTTGTCAGCCTTTGGTTTTAGCCCAAATTTTATCTGTATGATTAAAGCATTATATTGTGACATTGAAAGTATACTCAAGGTTAATGGTGACTTGTGTGCTCCTTTTAAAGTATACAGAGGTGTCCGTCAAGGATGTCCCCTGTCAGGTATGCTGTACAGTCTGGCTATTGAGCCACTCCTAGTAAAGTTGAGGAGGGATATTGATGGGGTGAAAATCCCAAACTGTGAGGAGGTTTTTAAATTGTCAGCCTACGCTGATGATGTGGCAGTCCTTGTTAATGGCCAGAGAGATGTTGACACCCTTTTGAAAATCTGTGATGAGTTTAAAGCTGTTTCTTCAGCAAAAGTGAACTGGTCAAAAAGCTTAGCCTTGCTTGTTGGGAGATGGGTGAATGGTGAACCTTGTCTGCCTGATGGCTTATCCTGGAATAGGGGTGGGTTTAAATACCTTGGAGTTTTCTTAGGTGATGATGTGTACATCCAAAAGAATTTTGAAGGGGTGGTTGAAAAGGTTAAAGGTCATTTAGAAAAATGGAAATTTTTACTTAACATCACTTCCTACAGGGGGCGTGTTCTAATTATTAACAACCTGGTTGCATCCTCTCTCTGGCATCGTCTGGCTTGTGTGGACCCTCCATCAAACCTGCTGGCGAAGATTCAGTCAATACTGGTTGATTTTTTCTGGGACAATCTTCACTGGGTACCACAGAGCGTTTTATACCTGCCCAAGGAGGAGGGTGGACATGGACTCGTTCACCTACAGAGCCGAACCGCTGCTTTTCGTCTGCAGTTTATACAGCGTCTTCTCACAGGATCAGTGAACTCAAGCTGGAAAGCTGCAGCCTGTTGTATTTTACAACGTTTTGAAGGGCTGGGGATGGATAGAACTTTGTTCAGGTTCAGTCCAAAGAGAATGAATCTTAATTTGTTTCCTGTTTTTTATAAGAATCTGTTTAAAGTCTGGTCCCTTTTTACTACACAATGCACACGACCAATAGGGTCATTATTCTGGCTACTTAATGAGCCTCTGATTTATGGCTCTGTTCTTGATGTAAGCCAAGAAATTTCCCTGGTACCTACATCTAAACTTATCAGCTCAGGAGTTACAACCCTTGGGGATTTAGTGGAGTTTGTTGGTCCTGATTTGACTGATAGCTGTACATTAGCCCATCACTTGGGTGTGAGGTCAATTCGGATAATAGATCGGTTACTAGGGAAATGGCGGTCTCTCTTAACTGGAGAGGAAATGCAAATGCTACGGGATTTTTTTAGGGGGGAAAGGGGTCCTGATTATCAGGACCTTTTTCCCAGGTTTACTCTGCTCCCAGATTTAGCAGGGTGTACAGGTTGTTATTTAGATACGGAGAGTTTGGTTTTTCTTACTGCAGCAGGTAAACAATTGTATAAACTGTGTGTTTTATCTTTCAATAAAAGGTTCCTAGACAAGAGGGTGGATACACCCTGGCGTGAGGTTTTGCAGGTTGATTATAATGTCAAACCACAATGGCGAGCTCTGTACAAGTCACCATTAACCAAAAAAGCTGGGGATTTACAGTGGCGTATTCTACATGGTGCAATAGCTGTGAATGCTTTTGTCTCTGTTTTAGATCCAGGTGTGGATCAAGGGTGCCCTTTTTGTTCCTCAAGGGAAACTGTATTCCATGCTTTTATGCATTGTCAGCGGCTGAGCCCTCTTTTTGCTATTTTGTTTACACTTTTTTTTGAGCTAAATGAAAGTTTCTCTTTGGAGACTTTCATTTTTGGGTTTAAATACGTAAAAAAATATCGTTTTAAATGTCAACTCTTAAACTTCCTGCTTGGGCAAGCGAAGATGGCGATATATGTAACTCGTAAAAGGAAAGTTGAACAGGATTTAAATGTTGATATTTTAGTGGTGTTTTCTACTCTTGTAAGATGTCGTATTTTGATTGATTTTCATTTTTATAAATCTATGAAAAGCCTTGATGTATTTGAGGAAAGATGGTGTTGCAACAATATGTTGTGTGCTGTTGAAAATGATAAGCTGCAGTTTGCACATTTCTTTAAAAAATAGACTTTTTTTTAAAAATATTTTTATTTATTTATTTTTTAAACCATTTTTACATGTTGAATACAGTGGAAAATTGATTTTGATGTATTTTTAAGATTGTAATAAAGATCTTTTGAATTCTCAAAAAAAAAAATTCTCTGTCTCTCTCTCTCTCTCTCTCTCTCTCTGCATCTCTTTGTGTGTGTCTCTGTCTCTCTCTGTCTCTGTCTCTCTCTCTCTGCATCTCTGTGCGTGTCTCTCTGTCTCTCTCTCTGTCTCTCTTTGTCTCCCTCTCTCTCTCTGCGTCTCTCTTTGTGTGTGTCTCTCTCTGTCTCTCTCTCTGCGTCTGTGTGTGTCTCTCTGTGTCTCTCTCTCTCTGCGTCTGTGTGTCTCTCTCTGTCTCTCTCTCTGCATCTCTGTGTGTGTCTCTCTCTTTGTCTCTCTCTCTGCATCTCTCTTTGTGTGTCTCTCTCTCTGTCTCTCTCTCTCTCTGCGTCTCTCTTTGTGTGTCTCTCTGTCTCTCTCTTTGTCTCCCTCTCTCTCTCTCTCTGCGTCTCTCTTTGTGTGTGTCTGTCTCTCTTTGTCTCTGTTTGTCTCTGTGTGTCTCTCTCTCTCTCTGTGTGTCTCTCTCTCTCTTTGTTTCTGTCTGTCTCTCTCTGCATCTGTGTGTGTGTGTGTGTGTGTGTGTGTGTGTGTGTGTGTGTGTGTGTGTGCGCGTCTCTCTGTCTCTCGCTCTCTTTGTCTCTGTCTTTCTGTCTCTGTCTCTCTGCATCTTTGTGTGTGTGTCTCTCTGTCTCTCTGCATCTCTCTCTTTGTGTGTGTGTGTGTGTGTGTGTCTCTCTCTCTCTCTCTCTCCCCTATCCCCCCCGCTCTGCCCACACTTGACTTCTGAATGGAGTTATTTTTAGCTTTTAACATGTCCAAAGATGCCAAGTGCATTATTATTGCAGCTCAGCTCATTGAGAGTAAGATGCCTACACCTGCATATCACACTCCTCTGTGTGGGCCTTTTTCTGTTTTGTTTTTTTTGGCCCAGCTGATTTTTCTGCCTGACGTGTGTGTGTGTGTGTGTGTGTGTGTGTGTGTGTGTGTGTGTGTGTGTGTGTGTGTTGGTTGGTTGGTTGGCTCCTGTTTTGTCCAGATAGTTATTTTGAAGAGTGCGACCTCTTTAGTCCGCTGATGTCACGATGGCAATGTCCATATTTTCACGTCGCCTTTCCTGTGAGCATTTGTGTTTTCTGTCATGTTTTTATGAGGAACACAAAATGTACCTGTGAGGACAAAGCTCGAGCGTATTTCAGCGCCACCTCAATCACATCGTAGTGTCACACTCTGTTATCTGAATACAGCTGTGAAATTTGCCAGTACACTAATGTCACATGATCCTATTAATAGAAACATATGGACACACACACACACACACCTAACACACACACACACACACACACACACACACACACACACACACCTAACACACATTGCTCTTTTTATTCCTTGTTCATTGCTTACCATTTTTTGATTGTTCTCTTTCCTCTTTTCAAGTTTTATTTGCAAAAATATACCCGTTCCTTTTTCTCTTCAAAACAAAATTGCTCCTTATGCATACTACTGCAATGCTTTTTGAATAAATGAACAATCCTGAATTATCTTGAGAGAATTTTATGTGAAATATAAAACTCTTTTCCCCCATTCATTGCCTTGGTGAATGACATTTAAAGCTCCATACCATAAAGATGAATCACGCGTAGTTTTTTTTTTTGTGTGTGTGTGTGTGTGTGTGTTGTACAGTTTTCACACCAATTTGAGAGCTGACTCAGAAGCTCTCCTCAGGAATACTTGTGGGACCAAACATGTCAAGCCATCGTGTACTGAGTGTAGACAAATCCATCTGAATCTCCCTCACTGAGTGCGTTTACATGCACATAGAGAGAATCGAATTTCTGCCGTTGCTCGACTGAAATCGAAGTTCAAAATGCCATGTATACACCTTAATTCGGCTGAAATTGAACCGAACTTGATTTCTCGGAATCGAGCTACGCGACCTAGATTATGCAATTTCTGCCGAGCTACTTAGTGCATGTAAACCCTATCGAGCTACGTATTCGAGCTACTTCCTTCAGCACTGCCCCTTCCGGAAGTGACGAGTGACGAGACCACAAGCGGGAAACACAACAGCCTCGGTCGGCATGACAACGGCATGAATCTTTTTCTTTTTGTGGCATTGTTTGCACTGTTAAAATTTAGCTCACTTACTGTATCACCAAATACATCTGTACAGCTGTTGCATAGCTGTGAATTGTGTACATAAACAAGTCACTGTATTTGTGTGTGTGTATATATATATATATATGTATATATATATATATATATATATATATATATATATATATATATATATATATATATATATGTCCAACATCTGAAGAATGTCAATAAAAACAAAACAATTGAACTTTTTGTGTGTTTATTAAGACATAAGTTAAATTGTAAGCAAAAAAAAATATTTTTTTGTAAGCAAAAAATGGACTTTAGAAAAATATACAATTGTGCAAAATAAGTTGTCTTACAAAACAGTGGTCTGCGCCGGACAGTTTGTAGCCATACAGTCTGTTAGAGCAAGCCGAACAGCTTGAGCACGGAACTTGTGAACACGGAACTGCCAGTGTTGCCAGATTGGGCGGTTTTAAGTGCATTTTGGCGGATTTGAACATGTTTTGGGCTGGAAAACGTCAGCAGTATCTGGCAACACTGCTGATAACTTTGTTTATACTCTTGAATAGCTCTTCTTCATGACGACAACCGGAAGTGTACCAACACGATGGGGCGTGTAGCGCCACCTGTGGCTCGGGTGCACAATGTACCTCACACAATAGCTCGATTTCCTTGTGTGCATGTAGGATTGGATTTCTCTGGCACCCCTGCTGGGACCCTTAGCTCGATTACCGACAGTAGCTCGATTTGGATGTGCATGTAAACGCACTGACTGAGAGCAGTCTGAGACACCGTTCTTCCTCTTAAATTTGTATGCGACACATAGCTTTTCACTTTTTGACAGCTTCTTCTCCAGGATCTATATGAAGGAGCTATATTGAGTGAGTTTTTGTGTTTTTCAAGCAAACCCTATTAAACCCATTATTACAAACGTGCCAGTCTCTTTACATTTTTCAAGAAGAGACCATCCAGCAAAACCCAGTGACTGGGTAAGGATAGAATTAGGCAGAAAAGTAACCAAGAGGCCAGGGTAACGCTCAGCCTGATGCTGCTACCACCACCATGCTTCACTGTGAAGATGGGAGCCTAAGGGTGATGAGCAGGGTGGTGTTTCTGCCATGCATTTGCTGTGTCTCCAAGATGGTTTTTGCAAACTCCAAATGGGATTTTGTATGGCCAATCACTCTTCCATAAAGCCCAGGTTAGTAGAGTCTCTGGGTTATGGCTGTTCTCTCTGTGACCTAGCTGTTCCCTGGTCACAGGACAGCCATTGCTGTCACACATCAACTAATTGTGACTTCTGATGGTAACCGATTGCACCAGAGCTAATTTAGGGGTGTCGTAGCAACAGGAATGAACACTTGTGCATTTTTTTTGTTTGCAAATAATTTTCCTAAAAATTATATTGATGTCTCCTCCTTCAATATTATAGCCTGTTCTGTGTTCGGTGTAGATTCAATACATATAATCCCAATTAACCCTAATCAATTTCACTTCTAGACTGGACCACTACAGTGAATATTTGGGGAATCTACTGTGTTTAGTACTTCACACACACAAATATATGATATTACACGGTTGCGCAAAGATATGAAGTTTATCTTCGAGTGGTGGACACGCATCACGAGTGAGTGAAGTAAACGATATATTTTTCAACACGGGAAGATAAACTTCATCTCTTCATGCCACCATGTAATGTTCTTCACAGTATTATGTAGACACATCCACAAAAAAAATACACAAGTTAATCAGAAGGATTTTAATTTTGAACTGGTTCACCATTTTGACAACGCACGTCAAGTCAGCAGGAAAACGCTGGGAGTGACGTCATCGGTTTCAACACAAGAAGAAAAACTTTATAACTTCATATCTTCAAGTCAACGTGTGATATTTTTCTTTTTATTATACAGACACATTCACGAACAAAAAGTACCCAGATTTATCGAAACAATTCATTGATGTCTTCACGAGTGAAGATATTGGAAAATATGTTACTCAATGTCCCGGATATAGTTCATTTGAAAAAAGAGTGGCGTATTTCCCTGTGTGTGTATATATTTTTTTAAATTATATAATTCCTGTGGTTAATTTTATTTATATCTTATATAGCTCTTTTGAGCTATTTCTGTGTATGAAATGTGTGATATAAATAAAGAGGATTTATAATTATAGCTAGTAATTTAGTAATTAAAACTGAATTCAGAGTCTCATTTGTCTGTGCCAAAGCAGAACACGTCTCACTTTAGACTGCTCCTCTCTTTACAAATGGGTGAACTGCATGAATAGTCATACAGCTGTTGGGGTGTGTGTGTGTGTGTGTGTACACACACACACACACAATATGCCTGAATGATTTTGCAGAATGATGAGTGGCACATTGCCATGGAAACATTTATCTATTTATAGTTCCTGCCAGAGTACAGTGATAATTGAACTCATTCCCATATTCATGAACATGGGTGATCTGAAAGTAGTCTGTCTTTAATTCTGCTGCTCCTGTAGTTAAGACGGCCTACATCAAGACTTTAGTTCCCCTCCTTCTTTCTTTCTTTCCTCAAGGCTTAAAGAAACAATCTTCATGGGAATGGCCACATTTATAGACCTTAAACTAGATAATTTTTAATATGATTTTTAATGAGTGAGACTCCTAGTTTCTGTTTTTCCGTTTTTAAATGGCTGCCTGTCCCTTTTTCACTGAAGGGTTGTGTGTGTGTGTGTGTGTGTGTGTGTGTGTGTGTGTGTGTGTGTGTGTGTGTGTGTTTGGGGGGGTTCCCCTCTCTGCTTGGGTTGGAGATAATAAGTTTATAGCATAGAAGAGTCATGGTGCGAGTGGGGGAAACATGAATATGTTTGTGACCTGGATTGTATCATAAGAATATTTAGATTGACTTTTTCATTGTAATTAGTGATATTACCATCCCCCCCTCCCAAGGAACTCACCCTGTTCTTTTGTCTCATCTCATCTCATCTCATTATCTGTAGCCGCTTTATCCTGTTCTACAGGGTCGCAGGCAAGCTGGAGCCTATCCCAGCTGACTACGGGCGAAAGGCGGGGTACACCCTGGACAAGTCGCCAGGTCATCACAGGGCTGACACATAGACACAGACAACCATTCACACTCACATTCACACCTACGCTCAATTTAGAGTCACCAGTTAACCTAACCTGCATGTCTTTGGACTGTGGGGCAAACCGGAGCAACCGGAGGAAACCCATGCGGACACGGGGAGAACATGCAAACTCCACACAGAAAGGCCGTAGTCAGCCACTGGGCTCGAACTGTGAGGCAACAGTGCTAACCACTACACCACCGTGCCGCCATTTCGGAATTATTATTATTATTTTTAAATAAAATTGTCTTTTTTAGCAGTAACAAAAGATATTAAAAATTACCCAGGTTGTGAATAACTATTGCACAGGTAAGTATTTCCTGGAAATAAAGTTTAAAAAAAACACCACCACCACAGCAACTACAGCACCTACCTTTGCATTTTGTAGTGGTGTAGTGGTTAGTGCTGTTGCCTCACAGCAAGAAGGTCCGGGTTCGAGCCCCGTGGCCGGCGAGGGCCTTTCTGTGCAGAGTTTGCATGTTCTCCCCGTGTCCGCGTGGGTTTCCTCCGGGTGCTCCGGTTTCCCCCACAGTCCAAAGACATGCAGGTTAGGTTAACTGGTGACTCTAAATTGACCGTAGGTGTGAATGTGAGTGTGAATGGTTGTCTGTGTCTATGTGTCAGCCCTGTGATGACCTGGCGACTTGTCCAGGGTGTACCCTGCCTTTCGCCCGTAGTCAGCTGGGATAGGCTCCAGCTTGCCTGCGACCCTGTAGAACAGGATAAAGCGGCTACAGATGATGAGATGAGATGTTCTGTTTGTTCTGAGGAGTGTTGGGATTATAAAACCCTTTGTCATTCATACACTTTAGTTTTCAGTGGCAGGAAAAAAACTGTAAAAAGAACTGAATTCTTGCTTATTATGCATTTGAAAGGCATTCTTAAAACAACATGGATGAGGTTAGAAAGGATGGCCATCATGGTCAACTTAAAGGAACCACCAACAAAGAGCTTGCTATTTGTGTGACCAGTGTTGCCAAGACTTTTAAAGCCCATGGGATTGTGTCCAACATTGGGAAATTGACCCAAGGTTGAAGAAAATGCCTTTTTGGATCTTTGGGGGGGTCTCCAGTTCAGTTCAGTTGCTGTCCTCATTGTTATCTGAATGAACATGGGTTCCATGATAAAAGTAAGACATTCCTAGGTCTCTTAAGAGAGAAACGCAAAAGAGCCTGACTGGAATTTGCAAAACGCATGTAGATAAGCTTGAGTCATTCTTGGCAAAGGAAAAGAAAACCTCCTCAGATTGTTCAAAGAAAAGAACACCATCACTGCATCAAACACTGAGGAGGCTCACTGATATTTTGGGATTGCTTTGCTGCCTCGGGCGTTAAATGTCTTAACTCTGTGTTTTAGAGCAAAGTGTACAGCCCTGTCTCAGAAATCTGTGTCTTAGCCACAGGCCATGGATCCGCCAACAGGGTAATGACTCAAAACATACCTCTTAAAAGGAACCAAGAATGGTTGAGAAGAAAACATGGACTGTGTTGGAGTGGGCCGCTAGGAGTCTTAACCCGACTCCAAGTGAACATCTGTGGAAAGAGCTGAAATGTGCAGAAAATTGGAGCGGTGTTTAAGAAGGGTGGGCTAAACTAGCATTTGGGAAGTGTAGAAATCTTACTCAGAGCTACAGAAAGCACCGGATTGCAGTTATTGCCTCCAAAGCCTGTGCTATATTAGGGTGATATACTGTAGCAAGGCCAACATTTTTCCACCATGTCATTTTTATTGATTTAGTTAAGTCAGAAATCAAAGGCAAAGTTTCTGTTCTATTACATTTGGGGGTGGGGGATGACTTGTAGATATCAACAGTGCTTAATTTGTAAAGTGGGAGGTCCCGGAGCGCAGAGGATGAGTGGCTCCGGTGCAAAAAAAAAGAAGGGGGGGGGGGGGGGGGGGTGCTTCTGGGCATGTATTGTAATAACACTAGTCACACCAAATCCGGACAGAGTACAAATTCCTATGTTTAATGCTGTATTTAGTCAACAAAGCAAGACAATATAACTAAGGCCAGTGAAGGACTGGGATGTACCCGGATAAAATAGCAAACACAAACATGCACCAAGTCCTTGAAAAATAGATATCTCCGCGGCATGAAAACAAACATTCAAAGACTTGCACACTGCAAACATGACTTGGCCACGTTAAATTTAACAACGAAAACACCAAGGCTCAGCAAAATATCGATATTAACCAGCACAGCAGAGAATAATAAAGCTCATCTTACTTACACATATCTCAGTCCACATATCATGGATACGTTTTTTTGTTTTTCTTTAAACTGTTCTTTGGTCCAGATTTCCCCACTTGCTGCTTCACCGCCATCAGTAACGAGACCTTCCCGCTCCTCATTCCCTCTGACTGGTGCACTAGCTTCACTGTCATCCTTAGCTGTCTCACCATGATCTCCCTGATCCTCGACATTCCCGCTGACTGAGCTGCTACCTTCTCTGTGGCCACCGCCGTCCACCGCAAGCTTAGCTCGTTTGGGGTCCGGATGGTTTGAAAAACTTCAGCAAACTTTCTTGCTTTTTTTGCATTTTCCCCCTGTGCTAGCGAAAAACATAGACGTAGGCTACGCACGCTACACGGTCAAATGCCCTCTAGAACGGAAGTGTGCACCCTCCTTTTCCGTAATATACAAACAGATATTTTGTGGATGTCGTTTCATGAGAGAAATCACCAACCAGACAGATATCAAAATCAGACATTAACACTAAATAAACTTGCATTTATTTAGTGTTAATGTCTAATGCCGCGCTCCGGCTTGCTCCCCCTCAAATTAAGCGCTGGATATCAAATACTTTTTGTAGGTTTTGACCTGGTACAGAGGGGTTTGTGTTTTTTTTGTTTTGTTTTTTAATTAGTGGGACAGGTACCAAAAGGGTGGTAGAGTGTTTAGCAGTGTTGCCTCACGACAAGTAAGATCTGGGTTTGAACCCTGCAGCTGACGGGGGCCTTTCTGCATAGAGTTTGCTTGTTCTCTACATATCTGCATTGGTTTCCTCCCACAGTCCAAAGCCATGCAGTTTCGGTCAACTGACTATTCTAAATTGCCCATAGGTGTGATACGAGTGTGAATGGTTGTTCGTCTCTGTGATAGATTGGCAACCTGCCCAGGGTGTACTCCACCTCTCACCCAAAGACAGCTGGGATTGGCTCCAGCTTCCCCCACGGCCATGACAGATAAGCGGTAGAGATAATGGATGGGATGGTTACCAAAACGCCTTTGTCTGTATAACCTTTTTATATGCAGTCTCTTTCCTGGCTTTCAGGTAGTTTACACAGCAATTTAATCAAATAAAATTTAAGTACTGCACAAGTCATCAGTCATTTTTAAAGGTATGTCCACACAGGCAATTTACTCCAGATCAATAACTCCAACACCAACTGTGAAAAGTACTTCAGATTAAATTAAGGGACGTGATCTCAGAGAAGCCTGGCGTTTTGGGATATGAAGTGTAGCAATATGTAATGCAATCTGTAGCGCTGAAGCTCGAGTACAAGTATAAGATGAATTGTTGTGCTTGAAGTTAGTTTTGTGTTATTCATTTCAGATGAAAATGGAGTCTACATAGGCTTGGACTATATATTACGGCCCATATATTTTTCAAGATATTTTCTTGGAAATTGGCAGGCACATAGATGATTTGTATACTCAATACAAAGTTTAAAAAATTAGTAAAAACAAATTATGCAAATTAGTGTTGAGTATGCTAATTAAGTAAAAACGTTAAATCGGTACACTCTCTTCTTCAAAGTTTCACCAAATGGCTTTATTTGCGCAATATAAAGCTGTTCTTAACTCTCGTTTATACATCACAAGGAAGGAGAAATCAATGTTAATGATAAAATATGCATAAATAAGCACTGAATGTCATTCACATCTACCATTCTCTATCAAAATAAAATAAAGTAATAAAAGATTATTTCTAATACCCTCTTTGTGCTCTGTAGACCTTTGTATTTCTATGTAATGCTGGGCATACACTGTGCGATTTTTGGCCCGATTTTGACACGATTTTCACTCGTGCAACTATTTTGGAGATCGGGCCGAGTTTTGACTCAATCGTGTGTCTCGGATCGTGTAGTATACATGGGGTAACGACAAGCGATTAACACCTCACGACCTCCTCCCGATCAATCGGATGAAAATCAAACCTGTTTGAAATCCTGAGCGTCGCATCCGAGCATCGGATTGTATAGTGTGAGAACAGGAATCGTAAGCTGCGTGCTGTTTACCTCTGCGATTCACTCGTACAGTGTGAGCAGCAGCTGAATACCGCGATTGAAAAAATCGCACAGTGTATGCCCAGCTTAAGCCCTACTAGCTCGTGTTTATATGAAAGAATATAAATGATTATTTTGATTCATATTCACAGCTTTCAAGGCAAACCTCAAAAAAACTGAGAGATCCACATCCAATAAATAATTCCAGTTCACTGAATTGAAATTGATGCTCAAGTTTTTGACTTTCGGTTTTTAAAAAATATCATTCCGACCACTAAGATCTCAATATTTTTCATCAAAACCACTCCAGTTATATTCTAAAATAGTTATTTATTTACATGAATCAGTTTGATTTGAAAAAATAAGTAGGTAAAGCTGTGAAAACTCACTTCAAAGTCTCCCGGGAATCATAAGATCAAAACTAGCCGACGGAAAATTTTGCTGAATACGTCATCAGAAACAGTGAGAGTGAGAGAACATCCCTATAAAAGTTTTCAGATTGATATTCACGAGTAATCCAGTCAGAAACCGATCAGGAGAGAGAGAGCCTGACCGCTTTCCCGTGACTTAAAAAAGCACCGGCAGTTTCCTGACGTCCCACGAGCAGAGCGTGAACTCTGTTGTACCAACTTCAGCCTGCCGTTACTCCCAAAGTACTGAACAGAACCTAACGACATAAATCTCTTTGGAAAGCAGAAATTATAAGCTTTTTAATAATCGTATTCACGATAGAAAATATTCAAGCGATAAGCAATGACAGATTTGGGAACTCAGATGAGCGTCTGCATGCACAATTTTCACAGCACGGCCAGCAAGCGTCTGATACGCCTACATACAGTGATACTTTTTTCAACTGTGGATTCCAGGTGGTGTTTGTTAATGTTGGAGAGTTAAAAACACCTGTACAAATCATTTGAAATTAATGTGCCGATTCACTCATCTTCCGTTTAATTAAGAAGACTGCTCTTTGAGCAAAATGCATCATCATTGGCAGGTCTGGAAATTATAATTGGAGTAAACATTACTGGACATCATGGCAGTGTAAGATGCTATCATGACTAAATTGTTATCGCATATATTGTATATTTTAGCAGTTCCAAATTATAAACATTTAAACTAATGTATACACACATGTAATTTCATACATCATTCCTTGGTATCACAGCTGTAGACCTCAGTTATGACTATACACATCTGTTTCCGGCCTGACATCCTCCTATATCTTCAGTGAACGAAGTGCAGAAGTGAACGTAGGGATCCCTTTATCATTATATGCGTCACTTTTTTGTTTATACAGAATTCTGATAGGTAGCTCCTTCTACCCGAGCATTGTTATGCTGTGTTTGTGTGGGTGTTACTGTTCGGTTTACATTGTACTGTCGGTGTTCTGGCACCGTGTCGCTCATTGACGAGGCCTGTGTGACATGATTGAAAATAGCCGCTCCATTTCCCGCATTCTCTGTCCGTCATTTGGGATATTTGTGAACTGGGTCGCTTTTAATATGTGGAAGATCTAGATCTCAATGATGCTCATGGAGTCAGTAACAACTACTGAGAATAATGATGTACCAACACTTTGATAATTAGCTCATGATGGTGCCAAAGTTGATATTCTCGAAGGCGTCAAAGCATTGGTGTGGAAGGATGTACTCGAAGCAGATGCACTTGCAACAAATAGCTTTCCTTTCTGAAATTGTGCTTGCTCACCGTATCATCACTGTCTCACAAACAATCCCAGTGTTAAAAATAATATGGTGAGCCGACATCACAACAGTACAGAAGTATTAAAACTGGTTTTCTGTTTTTAAATACACCACTAACACATACCTACTGGCTACACTTATTACATTTTTTTTTCTGATATTCATTATAATTATAAGACACTGGTATTCATCTTGACAAGGACAGGACAGACTGAAGGAAATAACTATGCACTGTAGTATTTTTCCTGTGGATACGAATTACAGTGCATTATAAGTCGTAATATAGTATGTTTTGTATAATGTAGGTCCTTATGGGTAGTAATATAGTATGTTTTGTATAATGTAGGTCCTTATGGGTAGTAATATAGTATGTTCTGTATAATATAGGTCCTTATGGGTCGTAATATAGTATGTTTTGTATAATACAGGTCCTTATGGGTCGTAATATAGTATGTTCTGTATAATATAGGTCCTTATGGGTCATAATATAGTATGTTCTGTATAATGTAGGTCCTTATGGGTCGTAATATAGTATGTTTTGTATAATATAGGTCCTTATGGGTCGTAATATAGTATGTTCTGTATAATATAGGTCCTTATGGGTAGTAATATAGTATGTTTTGTATAATATAGGTCCTTATGGGTCGTAATAGTATGTTCTGTATAATATACGTCCTTATGGGTCGTAATATAGTATGTTTTGTATAATATAGGTCCTTATGGGTCGTAATATAGTATGTTCTGTATAATATAGGTCCTTATGGGTCATAATATAGTATGTTCTGTATAATATAGGTCCTTATAAGTCATAATATAGTATGTTCTGTATAATATAGGTCCTTATGGGTAGTAATATAGTACGTTTTGTATAATATAGATCCTTATGGGTCGTAATATAGTATGTTCTGTATAATATAGGTCCTTATGGTCATAATGTAGTATGTTCTGTATAATATAGGTCCTTATGGGTAGTAATATAGTACGTTTTGTATAATATAGGTCCTTATGGGTCGTAATATAGTATGTTCTGTATAATATAGGTCCTTATGGTCATAATATAGTATGTTCTGTATAATATAGGTCCTTATGGGTAGTAATATAGTATGTTTTGTATAATATAGGTCCTTATGGGTCGTAATATAGTATGTTCTGTATAATATAGGTCCTTATGGGTAGTAATATAGTATGTTTTGTATAATATAGGTCCTTATGGGTCGTAATAGTATGTTCTGTATAATATACGTCCTTATGGGTGGTAATATAGTAAGTTTTGTATAATATATGTCCTTATGGGTCGTAATATAGTATATTTTGTATAATATAGGTCCTTATGGGTCATAATATAGTATGTTCTGTATAATATAGGTCCTTATGGGTGGTAATATAGTAAGTTTTGTATAATATAGGTCCTTATGGGTCGTAATATAGTATGTTCTGTATAATATAGGTCCTTATGGGTCGTAATATAGTATGTTCTGTATAATATAGGTCCTTATGGGTCGTAATATAGTATATTTTGTATAATATAGGTCCTTATGGGTAGTAATATAGTATGTTTTGTATAATATAGGTCCTTATGGGTCGTAATAGTATGTTCTGTATAATATAGGTCTTTATGGGTAGTATGAATATGAATGTCTTTATTGTCATTGCCACAAGTACAACGAAATTGAAAGTGCTATCCAGTCAGTGCAAAGAGTCAATAAATAGGGTAAAATAATAGGGTAAAAAGCAATAAACAGTGGCCTAAGCCCAAGACACACAGACTACACACTCACACATACCTACACAGTTCCAGTTGCCTCATTCACACAGTTCAGACATCATGTAAACAAATTCTCTGTATGTAAGCAGAGTTCCTTAGTTTCTAGCAGCATTAAGGCAGGTGACTGCAGTGGGATAGAAACTGTTCTTAAATCTATTTGTCCTTGCCCTGATTGCTCTGTACCGCTTGCCTGAGGGCATCAGTTCAAACAGGGGATAGCCAGGGTGTGAGGTGTCTTTTATAATGTTCTGGGCTTTTTTCAAACACCGCAAGCGGTGAAGTTCTTCCAGTGTGGGGAGAGGGCATCCAACAATCTTTTGGGCGGTGTTGATGACCCCCTGAAGCGCTTTCCTCTGAGCTGCTGTGCTGCTTTTATACCAGATGCATATGCAGTATATTAGTATGCTTTCAATGGAGGCCCTGTAGAAACAGACCAGCAGTCTTTGTGTGATGTTGTTCTTTCTGAGTATTCTGAGAAAGTACAGTCTCTGTTGGGTCTTTTTCAGCAGCTCAGAGGTGTTTACGCTCCAGGACAGACTGTCCTCGATGTTGACTCCCAGGAAACGAAAGTCTGCTACCCTCTCCACACATTGCCCGTTGATGGTTAGAGGTGGAATCTCAGTTCTTTTCCTTCTGTAGTCGACTATGAGTTCTTTTGTCTTTGAGGTATTCAGGAGAAGGTTGTTGGCCACGCACCATGACACCAGCTGCTCTACCTCGTCTCTGTAGGCGGACTCGTCACCCCCAGATATGAGCCCCACCACTGTAGTGTCGTCTGCAAACTTTACGATGGTATTGCTCTGATGGACAGGGGAGCAGTCATGTGTGTATAGAGAGTAGAACAGTGGGCTAAGCACACAGCCCTGAGGAGAGCCAGTGCTGAGGCTCAGGGCTGGGGATGTGTGGTGGCCAATTCTCACTCTCTGTTTGCGGTCAGAGAGGAAGCTGTTAATCCACATACAGGTTGTGTGAGGAAGCTCCAGGTCTCTTAGCTTGGTCACCAGTCTGTGTGGGAGGATGTTATTAAACGCAGAGCTGTAATCCACGAAGAGCATCCGCACATAGCTCCCCTGCCCCTCCAGGTGTAACAGGGCGGCATGGAGCGCTGTGGCCACGGCGTCCTCCGTGGATCGGTTTGCTCTGTATGCAAACTGGTGGGGATCAAGGCTGCGGGGCAGGGCTGATGTAATGTGACTGCGGACCAGTTTTTCAAAGCACTTCATTATCACTGGGGTGAGTGCCACTGGTCTGTAGTCATTTAGGCCGGAGATGTGGGGCTTCTTGGGCACCGGAACTATGATGGAGGACTTGAGACAGTGTGGGACAGTCGACTGTGCCAGTGATTGGTTGAAGATCCTGGTGAAGATCCCAGCCAGCTGGTCAGCGCAGTCCCTCAGCACCCGTCCCGGGACGCCATCGGGTCCCGTCGCCTTCCTTGGGTTGACAGCCTGCAGCGAGCGCCTCACCTCGTGTTCCTCCAGAGTGAGGACAGTGCTGCTGTGGGCCGCATGATGTTGTTGGGCCTCTGGTGCTGTGACCTCAAAGCGGGCGAAGAAAATGTTCAGCTCCTCTGCCAGTGCAGGATCACCTTCGGCGGCTCTGGGGTTGGTCTTGTAGTTTGTCAGGTGCTGGATACCCTGCCACATCTGCCTACTGTTGTTGCTCTCCAGGTGGTCCTCAATCCTCCTCCTGTAGTCTGCCTTGGCCACTTTGATTCCTCTCTTCAGGTCGGCTCGAGCTGCACTGTAGTGGCCTCTGTCGCCAGTCCTGAAGGCGATGTTCCTCTGCTTCAGCAGCTGCTGGACCTCCCGGGTCATCCAGGGCTTTTGGTTTGGGTAGACCCGGATACGTTTGTGCACTGTGACAGTGTCTATGCAGTTCTTGATGTAACAAAGAACACTGACTGTGAACACGTCCAGGTCTTGATGTTCAAAAATATCCCAGTTGGTCCTATCAAAGCAGTCCTGCAGCTGCATGGTAGCATCCTCTGGCCATGTGGCAACAGTCTTTGCTGTGGTGGGAGCGGTTTTCTTGAGGGGTGCATATGCCGGGATTAGAAACAGTGATACATGGTCTGACTGGCCCAGATGTGGTAGGGGACTAGCCCTGTAGCCCCCTTTGATGTTTGAATATACTTTGTCCAAAGTGTTGTCACCCCTAGTGGCACATTTGACATGCTGATGGAGTTTAGGGAGAGCTGTTTTTAAGTCCGCATGATTAAAATCCCCAGCTATGATGTGTACAGCGTCAGGGTATCTGCTCTGCTTGTTGCTAACATTTGCATGCAACAATGCAATAGCCGACGCTGTAATATAGTAATATAGTATGTTTTGTATAATATAGGTCCTTATGGGTCGTAATATAGTATGTTCTGTATAATATAGGTCCTTATGGTCATAATATAGTATGTTCTGTATAATATAGGTCCTTATGGGTCGTAATATAGTATGTTCTGTATAATATTCGTCCTTATGGGTAGTAATATAGTATGTTTTGTATAATATAGGTCCTTATGGGTAGTAATATATAATTTGTTCTGTATAATATAGGTCCTTATGGGTAGTAATATAGTATGTTCTGTATAATATAGGTCCTTATATGTAGTAATGTAGTATGTTCTGTATAATATAGTTCCTTATACAGAACATATTGTATAAGGATATATACAATTATACAGTATACTGAAATTACAAATTGGTGCTCAAATAGGGAACACATGTAGACACAGCAACAGACTTGTTTATTGTCCTTATACAGTCTCTTCCTCCAGGGCTTAATGTTTTTGTTGAGTGCTGTAGCATGCAGGAAGGGTGAGAGATCAGAGCATGGACCTGTGTATCTAATCCGGTTATGTCTCAGGTTACCCATTGTCCCCCCTGAGGACAAATCAGATGTCTCAGGCCAGCAGCACTGAAGTGGTTCAAACAGGATTATGCCTGTTGAAGGTGATGTGATTGGATAGATAACATAGTGTCGTGAATCACCTGGACTCCATTGGTCAGGATTACTGTTGAGGAAGTGAACTGGAAGAGTAATGCCTCTGGGAGGTACTTTGATTGGTGAAGGAAGTGTGGAGGCAAAATCCCTTTTGTTGTTTTATGCAGTGCTCTGAAATCCGACACTGCGATGATAATCTGGATTATGGGACTCCAGAGTTTAAAGCAGATACGCAGAGCCTTTATTTTTTAATAAGTGGATAGTATCTCCACCCTTGACTCTTGTATGTTGCATAAATGGGAATTTAAAAAAAAATATATATATTTTTGAGAGTTAAACTCAACTGCAAAGTTGGCATTCGAGCTGCCCCACTGAGCCAGCCAGCCCTGAGTGCATGACATCACAGCGGTAACTGGTTTTAAGGCCGAGGCCTTTTACAGCTATAGACCAAAGTCATATAAATAGAAATTTATGGTGAAAGTAAGAAATAACGTTACCGACTTGCTCAACTAATAAACAGGATAGGTGTCATAACTTGTGCAACATACATGTACATGCATGCATTTTCACTGATAAAACATAAAAGGCTAATTAAATCAGATGAACTGAGACGATCACATTCTGAAGCAAATTAAATAATCTTATACCGGTAACTTAAACACACAATACAAGTTACATGTATTAATCTAAATGCAGGTAAACAACGTGTTGTTTTTGGTTTTGTATCCAAATGTGAGTCGGAGCTTACCCGTCTGTGTTCTCGCTTCTAAAAGGCCGATCTTGTGGCCGATTTGTTTTGAAACAATCTGACTTTCAGTTGTTTGTTCAGTTCTCCGTTCATTCGCTTCTTCCATGTAAGAGCGAGATGGCCGCAATATCCAGTTTAGAAATAAGACGGCTGCACCACTCATTCTCCATTCTCTCCATTACGGAGTACTCCGCCATTACTGCTCGGCTCAGGCAATTACTAAAACCCTGGATGGAACCGAACGGAACCGGTTTTAGCAACAACCGTGGGGAGGTCACTGCCCGAGCGATATGTCACGTCCCGTTCCGTCCCGGGTTTTACCAACAACCCTCGGCTCACCCCGGGAGAACTGGTGCAACTAAACTCTCTTTCCTTTAAAAAATAAAATAAAATAAATACTTTCCTTTTCTTGTAGTTTTCTTTAATTGTTCGTACTGCACCCTCTTTCAATACGGGCTTATAGCCAACACTCCTCAACAGATCAGAGGTCTCGTACGAGTCTTCAGTAAAATGTGCAGAGCAGAGGAGAGACCACTTCACAGGCGCCCAATGTGCCCGTGAACTTCTTGCAAAATGCGTCCAAACTTTGCATTTTGAACATTCTTGAGCCATGAATGCAACGTAAATCCACCTTTTGTCGTGTTGCTGCACCTGCCAGCAACACCCTTCTGTCGTGTTGCTGCACCTGCCAGCAACACATCTACGTGGCATGTCGATAAATTAGCTCAAACTGGAGGATCGGAGTTGCAGTCAGCTCTGTGTTTTAGTATAGCGGAAATGGCAATGAGATCGATAGACTTCCTGCTGTGACGTTACGGACGTCAAGGTCATTCACTCAGACCGCTGCCTGTATGAATCACTTTAATCGTAAAAATTACTATATTAGATTTATTGTTAACGCTTAAAACTATTCCTGTGCCATTCTTGAGGTCTCAAGGCATTTATAAACAAAAGTGAGGCCATGGCTCTGCGTATATGCTTTAAGGTTCCTATCTGTGGTGTTCCTTTCTCTCTCTCTCTTGTCAGAGTGACCATAGGCATGGGAATGGAAATGGTGCCCAACTTCCCTAAAACATTAAAGTGGAGTATGGCTATTATGCAGAGGTGGACAGTAATGAAGTACATTTACTTGAGTACTGTACTTGAGTACACTTTTTGAGTATCTGTACTTTACAACCCCGATTCCAAAAAAGTTGGGACAAAGTACAAATTGTAAATAAAAACGGAATGCAATGATGTGGAAGTTTCAAAATTCCATATTTTATTCAGAATAGAACATAGATGACATATCAAATGTTTAAACTGAGAAAATGTATCATTTAAAGAGAAAAATTAGGTGATTTTAAATTTCATGACAACAACACATCTCAAAAAAGTTGGGACAAGGCCATGTTTCCCACTGTGAGACATCCCCTTTTCTCTTTACAACAGTCTGTAAACGTCTGGGGACTGAGGAGACAAGTTGCTCAAGTTTAGGGATAGGAATGTTAACCCATTCTTGTCTAATGTAGGATTCTAGTTGCTCAACTGTCTTAGGTCTTTTTTGTCGTATCTTCCGTTTTATGATGCGCCAAATGTTTTCTATGGGTGAAAGATCTGGACTGCAGGCTGGCCAGTTCAGTACCCGGACCCTTCTTCTACGCAGCCATGATGCTGTAATTGATGCAGTATATGATTTGACATTGTCATGTTGGAAAATGCAAGGTCTTCCCTGAAAGAGACGTCGTCTGGATGGGAGCATATGTTGCTCTAGAACCTGGATATACCTTTCAGCATTGATGGTGTCTTTCCAGATGTGTAAGCTGCCCATGCCACACGCACTAATGCAACCCCGTACCATCAGAGATGCAGGCTTCTGAACTGAGCGCCGATAACAACTTGGGTCGTCCTTCTCCTCTTTAGTCCGAATGACACGGCGTCCCTGATTTCCATAAAGAACTTCAAATTTTGATTCGTCTGACCACAGAACAGTTTTCCACTTTGCCACAGTCCATTTTAAATGAGCCTTGGCCCAGAGAAGACGTCTGTGCTTCTGGATCATGTTTAGATACGGCTTCTTCTTTGAACTATAGAGTTTTAGCTGGCAACGGCGGATGGCACGGTGAATTGTGTTCACAGATAATGTTCTCTGGAAATATTCCTGAGCCCATTTTGCGATTTCCAATACAGAAGCATGCCTGTATGTGATGCAGTGCCGTCTAAGGGCCCGAAGATCACGGGCACCCAGTATGGTTTTCCGGCTTTGACCACAGAGATTCTTCCAGATTCTCTGAATCTTTTGATGATATTATGCACTGTAGATGATGATATGTTCAAACTCTTTGCAATTTTACACTGTCAAACTCCTTTCTGATATTGCTCCACTATTTGTCGGCGCAGAATTAGGGGGATTGGTGATCCTCTTCCCATCTTTACTTCTGAGAGCCGCTGCCACTCCAAGATGCTCTTTTTATACCCAGTCATGTTAATGACCTATTGCCAATTGACCTAATGAGTTGCAATTTGGTCCTCCAGCTGTTCCTTTTTTGTACCTTTAACTTTTCCAGCCTCTTATTGCCCCGTCCCAACTTTTTTGAGATGTGTTGCTGTCATGAAATTTCAAATGAGCCAATATTTGGCATAAAATTTCAAAATGTCTCACTTTCGACATTTGATATGTTGTCTATGTTCTATTGTGAATACAATATCAGTTTTTGAGATTTGTAAATTATTGCATTCCGTTTTTATTTACAATTTGTACTTTGTCCCAACTTTTTTGGAATTGGGGGTTGTGTGTGTGTGTATGTGTGTGTGTGTGTGTATATATAATATTGTACTTTTCACTCCACTGCATTTCTATCAAGGTCCTCATTACTCGTTACTATGAAGCAGCTTTGAAAGTGAGGGTTTTTTTTTCTCTTCTAAAATGTGATTGGGTTTTTTTTCGCAGATGACACTGAGACAGCCGATCAGTAATCACTAGGGTCATGATGTGTGTGTGTGTGTGTGTGTATATATATATATATATATATATATATATATATATATATATATATATATATATATATCTCCTTATGGCAAAAGCTAAATAAGTCACGTCCATAGACTGTACAAGATCAATTCAATGATTTCTCAGCAGCATTATTTGAACACGATCAGCTGATGGCAGAATGGAAGGAGGCGGCTCTTCTGGAGAATGCACGCACTCATGACCCATGAACCCATGTTTCAGTTTTCTGAAAGGATTACAGATTTGTTTTGTTTTAAAAGTTTGCTTTGTTTACTTAAAACAAACCATATCATGGCCTACAAAAACTCGCCGTCCAACCTGCAGAAGCATATTGAGGTCTGTAAACGTTTTATTCCAAGAGAAAGCTTGCAGTGAAGTTGTCTGTGCTTTTAGAGCGAGCGATAACGTTACAATAGCTGTACAGTCTGGTTAGTCAAATGACTTTCTATGGATTTTCCCGCCAAGTTGCCGTAGCCTTGTCCACGGCTAACATTTACACATAGCTAGTTAACTTGGACACTGTTAGTTAGCATGTAAAAACGGAGTTATGCTAACATGAATAACGTTAACTTATCTGAAACCACCACCACCACCAGTAAACTTGTGAGAAACACTATAATGTGACTGTAAAATGGTGAAACTTCCAAAATTGTGTACTCTATAGTGAAGAACTTGTGTTTTTGGGGACACCTTCAGGCACAAGCAGTTTGTAGGCCTTTTTGCGTGAGCTAATTTATAAAGAAATCTTACCTAAGCAGCAGTTTGAAAATGGGGTGGAGATTATACAATCGTGACCGAATACTCCGTGTTAGGGATGTAACGGAATGCAGTCTTTAGAATGCATTTTGTAGATACAAATACTGATATGAATAGGAGGGACACTATTCATGTTGGCTTTTTTTTTGGTTTGTTTTTTCATAATTTTTTAAAATTGTCAAAAAGAATTGCAAGCCATGTTGAGACTTGGGGGGCTGCATTAGGACTGGGGTCTTGTGGGACACAACAAGAACAAGTGCAGCAAAAGCACACAAGTGGGAGGTTTTTTCACATTCTTGTGGGCATGACAGGAAGCTCACAAGATGAATTCAGTGTCTCAGTTGCTTGAACTACCTAATTAGTTTGTTTCAATTGTGCAGTAGAAGTACATTTGTTAGAGCACATCATGGGCAAGTACAAAAACAAAAATACTAACTGCTCATGCGGGATTAAGAAAAAATCCTGCCCACATCACAGTGACACAACTGAGGTTGAGGCGCAATCACTTTGTGAGTTTATCCCCGAATACACATCCAGATATTTGCAGTAATAACATACAGATAGTGACATTGTGCTACCCCCCCACCCCCCCACCCTTTACATCCCGATATCCTTAATAAATCTGTGTCCTGTTTGCATCCTCTGTTTTTCTTTCTTTCATTAACCTTGTGTCTACAGCCTATGAGTCCATGCTGGACACTTTCTCTGCGAAGCTGAAAGTAATTTTCTTCACCACTGTCTCTCTCTCTCTCTCTCTCTCTCTCTCTCTCTGTCTCTCTCCTCACATTGCCGCCAGTCAGTATATGACCCAGCTCAAAGCAAGCAGCTGAAATAGTTATTAAACATTTACTAAATGGAACAAGAAGCAGATCCAAATAGTAGAGCAGTGAGTTCATTTGGAAGGCAGTCCAGTGATCGTGCAGTCAAGTGTAGGAAACTATTCTTACTCTTTAGTACAGTAAGACAACATGGGCCTTCATACCACCTAATGAGATCTTGCAACTGATTCTGGGTTTATAGAAGGATGAAGGTCAGGTTCTGTTTTTTTTTTTTCCAGTCGGGTTGGGGGGGGCATCTTCCACTACGTTCAGACTGCAACCTGAAACGACCCATATCCGATTTGTTGTGAAATCCGATTTTTTTGTCAGGCCGTTCACATTACCAATTATATGAGACTTGTATGCGATCTCCAATATGAACGGAAAACGACCCAAAAGTGTCCCGCATGCGCAAATTGACACGTAATAAGCACATCTACGTAATACGTAAACAAAAAAAAGCGCACTCTTCAAGTTTGCAAGTAAAGCATGGAGATGAGGCGAGACCTCCCAATGTGGTTTTTGTGGCGGCGGCGGAACTCACACAATAATCTGATTAATGTGGGCAGCAGACTAATGAGACCGAAGGTGTCAAATTACTGGAAATTTCCAGAACAATCTTATAATCTTGTAATACAGGATGGTTTAAGTTATAAATCAGTTATAGAAACTGTTTTATTTAATCAGGCTAACAGATCAACATCCAGGTCCCTACCAAATCCACCATTAGCTTGATCAATTCTATAAGAGTCTATTTAAATTCTGAAAACTGTACAAATGTTGTTGTTTTCCACCAAAGAGGCGGGATTAGCCAACGCAGAATAGTGACGTTTGTCTCTTGTTGATGACGTGTAGGGCGCATGAATGCGACCTGTCCGGTCAGACTGCAGTCGCATGTGAAAATAACGGATATGCATCGGAATTAGGACCACATATCCAAGCGGCCTGGGCCGCATGTGAAAAAATCGGATCTGTGTCGTTCAGATTGTCAATAACAAATCGGATACAGGTCGCATATGGGCAAAAAATTCGGATATGGGTCGTTTCAGGGTGCAGTCTGAACGTAGTCTTCATGGCCTGGAGCCGCTGCTTTAGGATCAATATCATGGTGATTTGTCAGCAGGGGAACTGTTTCTGTTGTAAGATATATTGCGAAGATCAGGAGAGGGAAATGGGGATTATGTCCATACATGGTGGCACGGTGGTGTAGTGGTTAGCACTGTCGCCTCACAGCAAGAAGGTTAGGGGCCTTTCTGCATGGAGTTTGCATGTTCTCCCCGTGTCCGCGTGGGTTTCCTCCGGGTGCTCCGGTTTCCCCCACAGTCCAAAGACATGCAGGTTAGGTTAACTGGTGGCTCTAAATTGACCGTAGGTGTGAATGGTTGTTTGTCTCTGTGTGATGACCTGGCGACTTGTCCAGGATGTACCCCACCTCTCGCCCATAGTCAGCTGGGATAGGCTCCAGCTTGCCTGCGACCCTGCACAGGATAAGCAGCTACAGATAATGGATGGATGTTCATACATCAGAAATGCATGTGCACCATATTGACCTTATTTTCCATGCAAAGGCAGGAAAAAGGTGATGTGCCTCACTTTTTCATGTTCTGAATTATTTGGGATAATTTGAGGGTTTTTTTTCTTGTGGTTTTTGAGATGTAGTTGGGCTGGAAATTTTGCTGAAACCTGGCAACCCTGGTTAATATTAGCTCTTCTGTCTGTCTCACACACGAGAAATGGCTGTATTGCAGACAGTTGAACAAACTTGCTCAAAATGAGCTGCCAGACTGTAAGCTGGAAGACTGTTATGTTGTTGGTTCCTAGCGGCCTGTTACAGGGTTACCCTTTAAAAAATGTGCCATGATTCCTTTTTTTTTTTAATAGAAAAGCACTCATTCTGAGAAGCAAACTGAGATGAGACATGAGGTTTTTTTTGTTTTTTTTTAATTGGGTTTGGGGCTGACGTGTTGGGACTTGCTTATCAAGAGTGCAATTACAACGTTTGCGAATGATAGTAGGCATGGTAGTAGTGTCATGTTAATGTGCCTTGTCATGTTTACATTGTATTCGATATAGAACTTTTATGGCTTATTTTAATGTGTCGTTTCTATTTTCATAGATCACCAGAAGTTGGAACGTGAGGCTCGCATTTGTCGTTTGCTGAAACACCCCAACATTGGTGAGTGTCGTCTTGCACACACAATAAATTTACCTGCAAGCTTTCAAATCCAGCTCGGAATAATTAAATATGCATTTACCCTTTTAATTTTCCATTGAAAATGGACATGTTGGCTGGAATCATAAAAAAAAGAAAGAATGTCAGTGCACCTACTAATGAAAACCTGCATCAACAGATCTTAACCTCCTTTTTTTTTTTTAAAGCAAAACAATAAATTTCATTTTAATGACGAGGAGTAAATGTGGCATCAAAGCATCGATGAGTAAGGCTGTACTGAGCATCCACCCTCACACACACTTGCTCGGCATAATGAAGCCTGTTGGAGAATACCATGTTTTACATTATGCCAGGCTCCAAAACATTTTTGCCTTAAAAGAAAAGAATGCTAGAGCTGGCACTGATTAATGGTATAATATGGTTTTCAGCGTCAGAGTAGTAACCGTGTACAGGCAGTCGTTTTGTGTAAAATGGCACATGCCAGACAGAAGTCATGGCTGGGAATATCGTTTTGTGGCTGATCAATATTTGGCTGTCTGTAATTCTATATTTATTAGAGGAAAAATTGAAGGATTCATTGAGGTGATTTATTATTGCCTCGCTCTTGCTTTGACGTATTTTTATGAGATTATGTATGCACATATATTTCCCTTTTTCCCCTCTCTACACCACATATGCCCAGCTGTAATGAATTTGAATCAGGCCAGGACTAGACATCAGGATGTTTTTATGGGAAAAGAATCTCACTAGTTCTCCATTAAGCTTTGCAATCAAGAGCCAAATGATTTTCTATTATAGTGGCCGTTCAAATTATTATTACTTTACAACATTACAGCAGTGTCTCTTCTCACATCGAGTCTCCCAAATTATAAGGGCTGCTCCCCTTTTTTCCCCTTCTAACATTTGCTGGGAAAGCCTGTCTTCCACAGTTGCTATGGAAACAAGAGAGAGACATGGTGAATCACCTCGGAGAGGAAATGCCTGAGAAATTGAGACGAAGGGGATTCCTTTGCCCCTGTCTCTCTCTCTGTTTCTCAGGTTTGCTTTGTACACTCCTGTCAAAAGCCAAACCACATAAAGAAGTGTTTTTTGATTGAAAGCTCTCACCGTTTAATTTAAACCTTTTAAATGAATTTGTGATCTTCAGCAGGATGGTTCGTTGGAAGGCGATGGGTGAAGTTAAGAGGAAAGACTCCTCAGTATTTTGGATTCAAAGCTTATTCAAAACACTTAAATTTTTCAGATTTTACTGTATTATATATTTTATTTAAAAGGAATTAAGTCACTGTTTTTTTTTCTTGGCCATTAATCTACGCACAGTAACACAATGACAACATGAACATGTTTTTAGAATATTTTGCAAGTGTATTAAACAAAAAATTTTTTAAATAAATCCCTCATTTAGTATTCAGACCCATGGCTACAGTGCTCTAAATTCAAGTGCATCCTGTTTGCTTTGATTGTGCCTCTAGAACTCAACAGAATTCCTGTGGCTAATTCAATTGATCGGACATGATTTGAAAAAGCACACACCTGTGTGTGTACAAAGTCCCACAGTTCAGAATGAATGTCGAACTAAGACCAAGCCACAAAGCCCAAGGAACTACATTAGGACATGGATCTGGGCATGGATATAAAACCATTTCTAAAGCTCTGAATGTTCCCATGAGCACAGTCAACTCCATCAGTGTGAAATGGAGGAAGTTTGGAACCACCAGAACTCTACTGAGAGCCAACCATCTGGCCATAGTCATTAACCATGCTCGAAGGGCTTTCATCAGGGAGGTGACCAAGAACCCAATAGAGGCTTTGCACAGTCACGTGACCCCCATAGCAACGGTAACTACACCGCCATGACAGGAAGCATGCTTGTAGTGCTTCATTCAGCTGAGGTAGTGGTTATTGATCAGTATGGGAAGGTTTTGCTGCGTTTTTGGATGCGCAAATCATTTTGAATGAAACATTAGATTTTTTTTTTTTTAATTTACCACAGAGTAATTAATTTACCATTAATTTACCAAAAGTAATTCATCAACGGGCGAAAAAACTAGAGAAATTTCTAAACGTAGAAGGGAAAAATGGGGGGAAAAACATTCAGCAGGACTCAGTGTTGAACAGAGAGGTCAAAAACCCTGTGATATGCTCACTAACTTTCCACAAAGGTAAGAATTCAAAAAAAAAAAAATTATTTCGCAACTGCAGCAAGGTGCTCATTCTTATCCAGTGAAGTGAGCATAAGCAACACAGCAGCTTGGCATAGCCTCACCTTCACCGGGACTTAAAGTGCATTTATATTTGGGGATCCTTCGGAGTGCATTGTGCATGCGCACTTGGGACCCAGCCGTTATGGGAAACACCTGATGCTGATTTGAGCACGATCAGCGCACACATACTGTTTTCACAGAGACTTTGCAAGTATTCTATCAGGTATGCGGCGGCAGACGGATCTAAGTGCAGGAAGAATGTTTATTAGCAGGCTTCATATTTACAAAAACAAACAAAACCAAAAGCAGAGTCATAACCATGGCTAGAAACAAATGTGACCGTGATAATGATAATACTTCAGAAAGCCTCTGTGTCCTTATATGCGCGTGCTGATCGCGCTCAAATCAGCATCAGGTGTTTTCCATCACAACTGGGTTCCAAGTGCGTGCACTACACACGCTGAAGGATCCCAGAATGTAAATGCATTTTTTTAAGTCTCGGTGGTTGATGAACTACTTTTGGCAAATTAAAAAAAATCTGATGTCTGTTTCATTCAAAATGATTTGCACATCCAAACCTTCCCATACCGATCAAGAGCAACTAACTCAGCTGAATGAAGGAGTACAAGCATGCCTCCTGTCATAGTAGTGTAGTTATCGTTGCTATGGGGGTCACGTGACTGTGCAGAGCCTCTATAGCCACTCTAACAGAGCTTTAGAGGTTTCCTGCTGAGTTGGGTGAACTTGACGGAAGGACAACTATCTCAGCAATACTTTAATCTAGAGGGGCTAGATGGAAGCCATTTCACTCTAAAAGGCATATAAAGGACTTTGTTCGCATGGTGAAGCATGGTGGTGGCAGCATCATTTCATGGTGGTGCTTCTCAGAATGTATCCGCTGAATGCAGCCAAATATAGAGAGGCCTTTGAAGAAAACCTGCTCCAGAGTGCACATGAGCTCAGATTGGGGTGATGGTTAACCTTTCAGGACAGTAACAACAAACCAAAGGACACAGCTAAGACAATGCTGTTGTGACTTCAGGACCAGTCTCTGAATGCCCTTGAGTGGTCCAGCTAAAACACAGACCGAGATCTGAAGATAGCAGTTGCCAGGCACTTCCCATCTAGTCTGATTGAGTGTAAGAGGATCTGCCAGGAAAAATAGAAGAAACTCTTCAAATACTGATGAGCAAAGCTTGTCGAGGAAGGCTCGAAGCTGTAATTGCTGCCTAAGGTGCCTCCACAAAGTACTGAATCAAGGGATGATATACTTATCTAAGTGAGACATTTCAAATTTAAAAAAAAAAAAAAAACCTGGCCACTTTGTCATTAGGGGTTGTGTGTAGATTGATGGCCAAAAGAAGTAAATGTAATCTGTTTTGAATAAATAAATCTATAACACAATAAAGTGTGCAAAAACTGAAGGGGTCTTAATACTTTTATGACCTTACCATGTATTAAAAATCTCTATAAATGCTATTTTTATAGTTGTTTAATGGTTTAAATTTGTTTTGATAAGAGACAAATGATGTTTAGACTCGTGTGTAAGTAGTGATGCATTTGGTTTGTGTCGACATATAATAAAGATGAGTGTGTTTAGCCTTACAGGGCTTTGTAGACGGAATATAGGAAGGTCTGTGTATAGTGTGGGGAATGAAATTGGCCTAACGGATGAGATCGTCTCTTGTGGACATCTGACTTTCTTGCACATGCTTTCATGCACGTACACCGTGAGACTAAATGAATCGGAAAGTAGGGGTGTCTGTATCCTGTGTTAAATCTAATAAGCCATTTCTTTCCATCTCTTTCGATCCCTCTGCCCCTTACAGTGAGACTCCATGACAGCATATCTGAAGAGGGATTCCATTACCTCGTCTTTGATTTGTAAGTAATTGTGTGTGTGTGCGTGTGTGTGTGCGCACTAATCTTGGTGGCCAATAAGGGAGAACATGTACACTACACTGGCGTGCGGTTCAGGGTCGGCTCCTCCTCTTACCAAATTTAACCAGAATTAAGGGTCTGGCAGCCTGCTAATGAGCACAGTCAGCAGTCTGGATGAACCCACACTAATTGGATGTGTGTGTGTGTGTTTCTCCACCAGGGATGTAACAAGCGATAGCTATGCAGCTAATCAAATCCCTTTTTGACATCCATTCACTTGAAACTGGTTGATACCAGTGCAACACTTCCAGATTTCTTTAGTTAAAGACACTGATTGCAAAGTCATCTGAAATTTAACTTTTTTTTTTTTTAATTGCGCGTGGTATTTTCCTATGCTCCGCGAGAACAATATCATGCGGACAAGAAGTGATCATTTTGATATGCTGAGGGTCGCTTTCCTCTGTTTTGGGACCGTTTTCCTACCTCTTGAGGTAAACACGGAAACAGTCGAACACTAGGCGCTTGAACTAATTAGCATGATTATGGAACTGCGTCACACCAACACTACGTTCACACTGCAAGGCTTAATGCTCAATTCCGATTTTTTTTGTGAAATCCGATTTTTTTGTGAGGTCGTTCACATTAACAAATATATGCGACTTGTATGTGATCCTCAGTATGAACGAAAAGCGACCTAAAAGTGTTCCGCATGCGCATTGCAGGATACGACGACGTCACACGCAGTGAGCATGGCCAGTGTTTACAGAAGTAACCTAAAGTTTCCTGTGTATGACAGTAGCCAGCATGGAGTACCTGGCGATGATGCAGTTTTTGTTGCGACGGAGCCAGAACATGCACAATAGCCTGATGTTAAGGAGGAGGTTGAGAAGGAAGAGGGCAAGGGTTTTGGCTCAGGCGTTCTGCGGGGTAGTGACTGCAACCTCCGTTCAAAGGAACATCAAAGCCATGTTGTTGTAACTTTTTTTGAGAGACCCGCCGCCTACTTCAGCGCAGAATAGTGACGTTTGTGGCTTGTTGATGACGTGTAAGTCGGATGAATGCGACCTGGCGGTTCAGACTGAAGTCGCATATGAAAAGAGCGGATAGGAATCGGAATTAGGACCACATATCCAAACGGCCTGGGTCGGATTTGAAAAAATCGGATCTGTGTCGTTCATATTGTCAATAAAAGATCGGATACAGGTCACATATGGGCGAAAAAATCGGATTTGAGTCACTTCAGCCTGCAGTGTGAACGTAGTGCAAGATGACACACGGAAAACGTCGTGACTCTGCATCGACCTCGGAAAGTTTTGAGTCACAGGGATGTCATTTGTGGTTGACATTCACAAATGTATCTTTTTCTCTGTTACTGCTTTTGTGTTATCGCTTCTTTCTCTGTAAGATCAAAACATTAGGTGTATAACTCCATACTCAGACTCACCAATCTAAGACAAGCGCTGCACATTCTTCATCAGATTTCGCACCTGTTTTGTCCTTCAGTCGATTCCAGAGGTCAATCTGTCCCTTCACGAAAATTCTTGTGGACAACCTTTTGGTTTCCGTCGCTTTTCTGGCGCGCTTTCTAGCTGATTCCCTTTCATATTTTTATTTTCTTTTCCGCTGGCTTTTAGCTAGTAGGAGAGCGGAGTCCGCCGTGTTGGCCCATGCCGACTTATTTTGGTTAAAAGTAGATCAAACACGCTCCACGATGGTCACGTGATATTGTTGCTCATTTGCTTCGGCAATCTCCGGAATCGTAAAATGCGGGACACATTTTATCTCGGCAAAACATTTCCTCCTCCTCAATTTCAACTCAAATCAACTTCAAATCAACATGAAACCTCTCAAAATTTTAGTAGCAGTAGAAATGGAACATTTTTGCCCAGAATTCAACTTGGCAGTCAGAACCTTTAAGTTCAACTCAAACTGTTCCAGTTTGAAATTTTCACTCGTCTAAAAATATCATGGTTTCATAGCATCACTGTATTAATTAACCACTTAAAAACATCAAGTAAAATATTTTTCCACTCTTCAGCTGTCCAGTTAGGTGAACCTGTGCTCACTGTAGCTTAAGATTCTCGTATTTGACTGACAGTAACCTGATGTGGTCTTCTGCTGCTGTAGCCCGTCTACCTCAAGGTTTGGTGTATTGTGCATTTTGAGATGCTTTTCTGCCTGCCACAGTTGTAAAGAGCGGTTATTTGAGTCGCTGTTGTATTCCCATCAGCTCAAACCAGTCTGGCCATGACCTTCTGTTATCAACAAGGCATTTCCACTTGCAGAACTGCCACTCGCTGGGTGTTCTTTGTTTTTCACATTATTCTGTGTAAACACTAGAGACTGTCGGATGTGAAAATCCCAGGAGATCAGCAATTTCTAAAATGCTCAATCCAGCCCATTTGGCACCAACAATCATGGCATGGTTAAATTCACATGGTTTAAGTTAGGGTCACATTTTTCCCCATTCTGATGTTTGATATGAACCTTTACTGAAATTCTTGACCTGTAGTTGTCTGATTTTATGCATTGTGCTGCTGCCAGATTTTTGGACGATTGGATAACTGCATGAATGTGCAAAGGTACAGGCAGTGGTAGTTCTAGCTTGTATGGTACCCTGAGCAATCCCCCCATTCAGTGCCTATTCCCATCCCACCCACCCCCACCCACCCCCAAAAAAAGAGAGCGCCATTCTGTGCTAACTGTAGTTGTTATTCGGCAGTTTTGAAATTTGGTACAGCACAAATTACAAACTTGTGACATATTTAAAACTATCTAAATATAAAAATAGATAAACAAAAAGGTTAGGCATTAGTCATTTTGCTGCAGGCTACACACTTTATGATGATGAAAGTGTGTGAAATTGTGTCCAATAGTATGTAAGCTAGTTGGACAGAAAACAGGATATCGTCGGCCTATGTGCAATAGCATCGCTAGCAACGTAGGCTGACAAACAGAAGTGTTATTCTAGCCTCTTTTATTCCATGCATAATGTTATACTCATAAGGAGATGACATAGCTGCATACCTTTTTTATATTTTGCGTGTTTCTTCTCTGATTTTACTAATTGGATTAGCACTGTACAAAGTGAGAGGCACGCTGTTTGATAGATTCCCCTGCTCTCCCAACCTCGGGCTTCCAGAGGGGAGAGTTGAGGTCAGACCTCCCTTAGCAAAAAGTAGTATACTTAAAGTTCATTTTATTAAGTATGCTTCAGTATAAGTATAGCAAGTATACTACAGATCATGTACTTTTAGTGTACTAGAAAGTATACAAATTTAATACTTTTTCGGACTAAATTGGAACATTTCAATTTATAAAAGCATACTTTAAAGTTCAGTTTAAGTTTGCAAAAGTACACTTTAAAGTATACAACAAGTACACTCATCTATATACTATCAATGTACTTGGTACAGTATATCCATCTCATATGCTTAAAGTATACCACAAGTACCGTACACTTATCGATATACTGCCATTGTACTGGTTATATACGGTACTTCGAGTCCCTATTTTTAGTTTATTATTGTATACTTTAAGTATACTGTTATAAACATTGGTTATTTCACTAGTTTACTTGTTATACTTTAAGTTTGCTTGGCATATTACTTGTAGCTTACTATTTATATACTGGAAATATACTCCTTAAAGTATTCTTAAAGTTTACTCATACTGTATGTACCCAAGAGTGTGATGCATTTACAAAATCACAAGACAGAATGTTGAAAACAAGTTTGATATATTTTCAAACGTTTCAAAAACAAAGACCTATGAAATCAAGTCCTTCCTTACTGGAGAAAATGAAAGGAAAACGTGCACATTTGCATGTAAAAATGTAAACATAATGGTGTCTCCAAGATCAAGTCCTTATTTGTAAAAAGTGGTAAAGCAAAACTTGTGCATATGCTTGTAAAAATGTAAACATAGCGTCTTCAACTGAGAACTAAAGTCCTTCCTTGTCAAAAAAGGTAAAAGAAAAGTGCACACCTTTTGAAACCAAAAATAAATAACTAGATAGAAACAAAATCTTTACTTTTATGATCAGACAGGCCTGTATGTAAAGATTCACAAATCAATGTACAAAGTACTTTCCTCATCTCATCTCATTATCTGTAGCCGCTTTATCCTGTTCTACAGGGTCGCAGGCAAGCTGGAGCCTATCCCAGCTGACTACGGGAGAAAGGCGGGGTACACCCTGGACAAGTCGCCAGGTCATCACAGGGCTGACACATAGACACAGACAACCATTCACACTCACATTCACACCTACGGTCAATTTAGAGTCACCAGTTAACCTAACCTGCATGTCTTTGGACTGTGGGGGAAACCGGAGCACCCGGAGGAAACCCACGCGGACACGGGGAGAACATGCAAACTCCACACAGAAAGGCCCTCGCCGGCCACGGGGCTCGAACCCGGACCTTCTTGCTGTGAGGCGACAGCGCTAACCAGTACACCACCGTGCCGCCCACATCCAAGTTCTAAAGAAAAATAAATAAATAAAATTTAATTATCCCACGGGTGGCACGGTGGTGTAGTGGTTAGCGCTGTTGCCTCACAGCAAGAAGGTCCAGGTTCGAGCCCCGTGGCCGGCGAGGGCCTTTCTGTGCGGAGTTTGCATGTTCTCCCCGTGTCCACGTGGGTTTCCTCCGGGTGCTCCGGTTTCCCCCACAGTCCAAAGACATGCAGGTTAGGTTAACTGGTGACTCTAAATTGACCGTAGGTGTGAATGTGAGTGTGAATGGTTGTCTGTGTCTATGTGTCAGCCCTGTGATGACCTGGCGACTTGTCTAGGGTGTACCCCGCCTTTCGCCCGTAGTCAGCTGGGATAGGCTCCAGCTTGCCTGCGACCCTGTAGAACAGGATAAAGCGGCTACAGATAATGAGATGAGATCTCTGATAAGTAAATAAAAAGTAAACTGAAAGCATACTCTCCTATTTTTAGTTTAAAAGAAGTATACTAGAAGCACACTTGAATAAACTTCTTTTTTGTAAGGGATGTGAAACTAGTCTATTCTGAATAAGCCAGCATCTCACTGGGCTGCGACGGCCTGCGACTAGTTGGAGACACAACAATTGCGATAAAATATGCGAATTAGTGACAATTTTCACTTGGAATCACACTGAATTGATATTCGCATATTTTACCGCAATTGTTGTGTCTCCAACTAGTTGCAGGCTGTCGCAGCCCGGCTTTCCCTCGGCAGGCAGGGAAGTAGAGGAAGCCTCGCGGAAACTGACTTGAGAGGGGTTCGCGACGGCTTTGCGACACCAGCGACGCATTTGCGGCTATTTTGAGAGAAATTTTGTCGCACAAATTTTTTGAACATGTTCAAAATTTCAGCGACGAAGGAGCGACACTTCGCGACTCATGCGAGGAAATTGAGAAGCCCCGCGAATGTTTCAAGACACTTTTGAAACTCTCTCGCGAATGACGTTCGCAATTTGTCGCAAGCTGTCGCAGCCCATTGAGGTACTACCCATAGGATTTTAGAAAGATATTTTAAAGTATCAGTATTTTTCTCTAAAATCTGTTATATCAGTGTTTATCACATGGCTGAGAGGAAAGGTGACACGCTGAGCCGAAAAAAAGAAGAAAAAAAAGCCCAGAAGTGTATTGTAATCGATACGATGAAAAAGCCAACGATAAGCTAAGTGTCTGATCATGCACTGTGACTAACCATTAAACCATCGCGCTGTATCTGCCCTGTTTTCAGCTCATGAAATCGACTCGAACATGTTGAACACACGTCTTCATTTGAATGTATCATCAGACTCAAGATACTAAGGTTCTAAATCTTTTGTCTTTAGGATGTTGCCTTTGGACAGTATTTTCTGCATTAATACAGCCTCTGTAATGCATATCTAATGCACATTTAATGTGTTTTTCTTTTCCTGATGCATGCGGTGACCTTTAAAAGTAGGAATGATGTACTTTAAAGGTCCCATGGCATGGTGGTTTGTTGATGCTTTAAACGGGCTCGTGGAGGTTTCCGGATGTTATATCCGCAGCCTTTCTCGAAATGAACCCTCGGCACGTAGATGTAGCCTCCTGGGAGAAAGCCCCATTTCAGCGCTTTTCCCAGTGCGTCGTTTTGCTAATGAGAAGCAGGAGGCGGGGAAGGGTAGAGGGTGGGGGCGGGTCTTATCATTAATATTCATGACATGTAAACGTGTTACCTCTGATTGGCTAACCGCACTGTGACGCTACCTCCAGTGGGTCAGAACAAGCGGATGTGGGTGTCTTACTATGGCGAGAGAAGGAACAAACCGCGAAGGGAAAAATACCGCGCGCTGACGTCATTAAGGTGCGACGCGAGGAAATAAAATAAATTCAACAAATGTTTGGGTGTTTACTGAACAAACAAACAAATAAAATGAACGAGTGACTTAAAAAAAAAGAATGTGGGTGTCTTTGTAAAAACTGTTTTGATTGGCTATTATAACAGAGCATGCTGCATGCTTTTTGGTTTTGTAGCGCAGAGTACCTGGCTAACTGCAGGAAGCGGTTAGCTGCACAGCTAATGTAGCCATTGCAAGGCTAACGTGGCACCGATTTTAAAACACGGCAAAACATAAGCTCATAAGTTACAGTCAATTTCCAGACTAAACTCAGTTTAACAGAGCATGCTGCATGCTTTTTGGTTTTGTAGCGCAGAGTACCTGGCTAACTGCAGGAAGCGGTTAGCTGCACAGCTAATGTAGCCATTGCAAGGCTAACATGGCACCGATCTTAAAACACGGCAAAACGACTTAACAGTTATACACTTACTTGTTCGGTGTTTGTGGCTGATGCGGCAGGGATGCTTGGTACGGATCCAGGCTTCAGTGACAGTTGATGTGCAAAACCTGCCCTGTACTGTCCCAAGTTGTGGAAACATTCCTCAGGAAAATGCTTCCGACAAACATACACCGTCTTAGGTAGACTCGACAGCGTATTATTGAAGTAAATAAAATTAAGCCACTGCGTCTTCAGGGGCTCTCCCATCGGCAGTAAAAACAGACTCCTTTCTGTGTTGTCACATCCATGTACAGCGCAACTTCCATGTTTCGCTCGCTTAGGTGACGCCATGTTGTTGTGTCCTCTATGGTCTCCTCACTACAACTGGGCGGGTAATCCATACAGTGGGTGGGAATCCAGAGGGGGGGCGTGGGGATCATCTCCCTTGCTGACGTAGTAAAGGGAAGAGTTTATCAACGTGCCATTTTGACGCGCCATTCTCAAATGTTGGGCATAGTTTGGTTTACACATTATGAAATTTCTAGCCACTGGGGTGACTTAAGAAGGTCAGAGGAACTCATTTTAACGTTAAAAAACCTCAGAAAGTGAAAATTTCATGCCATGGGACCTTTAAAGCATGAAATGTAAGAACAGATGTGGCTCTAAAGTGTTAACTTGGTGAATTGAGGTTTAATAGTTTGAGTATATCTATAGAATACCGACAGCCTTTTTTTCATTCTACGTTATGTAAAGCTGTTTTTTTTTCTCTCTAATGCTTATTGGTACTGCTAAACAAATGTCTGATTGTGCACAGAGAGAAAGAAAAAGATCGCATTGACCAGGATTTGCGTACTGACAAGGAGTTAATTGACTTGCTTTACAGTGCGACAGTCCACCAAATGCCACAAAATGTTTTGCCCTTTTCTAAATCTGTATATTGATATTCCCTCCATAAGAGCGTTTGTTTCCACCAATCTTTCTCTTTCACTCAGTCTGTCTTTGTCTGTGCCTTTCATTCACTTTATTAAAAAAAAAAAAAGTGATTTAGCCTGTTAGGCTGTTTTCAGCTCTGTTTCTTAGTTTGAGTACATACAGTACATTCAGTTAAGCATATAAAACCTCTTTTTTTTTTTTTTTTTTTATCCATGTCTCATTCAGCGTGGTGCATGTTTTCACTCGCCTGAATAGCTCATATAATAGTGCAACTAATATACTTTGCATAAAGTATTACATTATTAAACTTTTAGATTTATAATTGTGTTGTTAAGAAGCACAAGCACACAGAGATGCAGCTCCTGTATGAAAAAAAACAAAACTTTCAGTATAGAAAAGACTACCCAGGTCAAAATATATACTGTACATGCACCCCTATTTACATTGCTCTCCACAATTATTAGCACCCCTTGTAAAGATTGACCGCAAGTTGGCCTAGTGGTTAGCGTGTCCGCCTCTCGACCAGGAGATCGCGAGTTCTACTCATGGTCGGGTCATACCAAAGACCATCATAAAAACGGTACCTACTGCCGTCTGGCAAGGCACAGTGCAATATAGATGCGAGTGGGGAAGTCAAACCCTCGCGGTTACCAGAGGACTAGCCCCCCACTGTAACCCTGGCTATATAGAGAAGACCAGATTCTGGCGTGAGAGGGACTTTGACTTGACTTGTAAAGAAAAAAAAAAAAGAGAAAAATCCAACCTTCATCTCATCTCATTATCTGTAGCCGATTTATCCTGTTCTACAGGGTCGCAGGCAAGCTGGAGCCTATCCCAGCTGACTATGGGTGAAAGGCGGGGTACACCCTGGACAAGTTGCCAGGTCATCACAGGGCTGACACATAGACACAGACAACCATTCACACCTACGGTCAATTTAGAGTCACCAGTTAACCTAACCTGCATGTCTTTGGACTGTGGGGGAAACCGGAGCACCCGGAGGAATCCCACGCGGACACGGGGAGAACATGCAAACTCCACACAGAAAGGCCCTCGCCGGCCACTGGGCTCGAACCCGGACCTTCTTGCTGTGAGGCGACAGCGCTAACCACTACACCACCGCGCCGCCCAAATCCAACCTTTAATTATAATAAATTTATTCAGAGAAAAACAAATCCCTCATCAAGAAATGATCATTTTCAACAAAAACACATGATACTATTATTGGCACCCCTGCTTTTAATACTTTGTACAACCTCCGTTTACCAGTAAAACAGCGCTGAGTCTTCTCCAATAACGTTTTTATAAAGTTGGAGATACACAGGAGGCGATGTGAGACCATTCCTTTTCATACAATCTCTCCAGATCATCCAGGGTCCTAGGCCCTCTCTTGTGCACTCTCCTCTTCAGCTCAGCCCACAGGTTTTCAACAGAGTTCGGGTCAGGGGACTGAGATGGCCATGGCAGAAGTTTGATTCTTTGGTCAACTGACTATTTTTGTGTTGATTTGGATTCGGACATATGCTTTGGATCATTATCCTGCTGGAAGGTGGATTTTTTTTTTTCCCCCAAACCTTTTTACTAATCTTTACAAGGGGTGCCAATAATTGTGGAGAGCACTGTATACACTAACTATTTATGCACCACAGTATGAATAGTGATTTACTCTTATATCCTTTCATACTTTCTTTACAAGTGTGCTACGCAGGTCTGCTGTTTGTCCTGGCATCACGCTAGAGCAGGGGTGGGCAATTATTTTTTCCATGGGGCCACATGAGAAACAGAAAATTTTGTGGAGGGCCGGACCAAAAGGCTGAACTAAATTCTGCGTAATATTAATTGTATTTCTTTATATAAAGCAATAAATAACACTGTTTTTACAAGCTGCTAAGACTGGTAAGAGTATGGAAAAAACGAGGTTGCCTTACAAGAAAATGTCATTTATTCAATCAAATTTCCCAAAACAATGGTTAACAAAATGTGAACGTTTGTACCTTTTTTTTTTCAGTCACATTCACCCCAAAACACAATAAAGACATCACAATATTGTCTTTCTACTCCAAATATCAAGCAAGATACATCATATTATAATAATGATGCCCACATTTGTAGTCTAATCACCTCATTTAGTGTTTTTCAGTTTTTTATTTGTTCAGTGAGAGAAATCTCGTCTCTGTTGGTCTTTAACGAGTGCATCAGAGTCAGGTTGAATGTCTGAGGTGGAGATGCGAAGCACAGCTGACAGATGATCAGTCGATTCGGTGTAGGGATCAGATCTACAGATCGGCTCGGGCTCCGGCGCCTGCTGGTGACGTCACACTATGTGATTGGCTGGACCGTTTGAAGGATGACGTACAAGTTTGTGGTTGGTCTGGACAAATTACGGAAGTAGTTATCGCGGGATTAGGTTTCGTGGGATTTCATGTCATGTTCATGTCGTGCGCATTGCGTTTTTGTTGAACACAACTTCAAAATAAAAGCAATGCACATTCAGTCCATGCATGAGGTCAAATTAGAAAATACGTTTATTTTGTAATTTCTAATTAACCTTACGCGGGCCGGTCAGAATGAACCAAAGGGCCGGATGTGGCCCGCGGGCCGTAAAATGCCCAGGTCTGTGCTAGAGTATTATTCGGGGCTCTTATTTTCCCTGAACCACAAAATGAGGTTTTGATACGGTTTAATCTGTATATAAACTGTATACAATAAAGGGGAACCTGTAATTTGTTAGCGATATCTGGCTGTTTTCATAATTGACTTTCCCTGTTACCTTTCCCCCTCGTGCCTCATGACACATAGGGCCTCCATAAAGCTCCTCCACCTCTTCCAGTCAGCCGCCACAACCCGCACCTCTTCCCCATAATTATCCCCTGCCATGAAGTGCACAAGGGGATATAGGAATGGAGTCTGTCCTTCCGTCCTTCTGTCCGTTTCAATCTGGACAAGTTTTCTCAGAAACTACATCAATGAAACTTTGCGTGCTCATATTACTATTCATGATCTAAGTTGAGTTCAAAAATCATTTACGAGAAATTATTATTTTCAGAGTTATGGCCCTTGATTTTAGTTATTGGACTTTGTACAAATGGACTCAAGCTGGACAAATTTTCTCAGAAACTACATAAGCTGCTGTACATCAATGAAACTTTGCGTGCTCATACTACTGAAAAAAGCTGGGTAGCCTTTTATGAAGGTGTCCCAACACTTACGATATAATAAGTCAATATTAAAGCTATGGGCTTATAAGGGTGTAAGTGTTGAGGTCTTCATAAGATGCTCGTGGCAGAGGATAGTGATGACCTTGTCATCTTGTTGACTTTAGGTTACCAGTATTGGACAACAAAATGAGTAGAATTATTATTGAGTTTCATATAATGTCTGTAGGGATAAGGTGTCATTTTTTTATTAAAAAAGCATAACAAAATGCATTAAAATACTAATCAGTGTATACATTTTGCAATTAATGTATCTGGTCCAATTGCCAATCAGTAGTGTTTGGATGAATTAAGTACAGAATCAGGGTTTATAATTTGCTTTTTACCACAAAATGTCGTGAAGATGGCTGCAGGGTGAGGAGAAATGTACGTGTTAAACTTTAGGTCCGTCAGCTATAGACCCTTTTCAGTCATGTGACCTTCGTAAACGCGACCGCCATTTTGGACATGTAGTGGACTTCAGCTCAAATCGGTTTGAATGCGAGGAAGGCGACAAACATAAAAGAAAAAGGAGCGAGATGCAGAAAACTGTATTTACTAGTTTACTGTAATTATGATCTGGCAGCTATTTACACCGGATCCAGTGTAAATAGCTACCGGAGCCAACGTCCGAGGTTCCGGAGCGCGCGCGCGCTGGCTCCGGCCGGCCGCGAGCGAGCGCGCTCCGGAACCTCGGACGTTGGCTCTGGCAGCTATTTACACTGGATCCGGTGTAAATAGCTGCCAGATCATAATTACAGTAAACTAGAATGGAATGTTAACAGCAATGTAATGCCTTTTCTGGCTAATTTTATTCGTCTTACCTCCAACAAAGTGGTCACTACACAAGCGTTGGTATGTCGCTATCCATCTTCTCCATCGGTCAGCATCTACCGGGATCCGATAAAATGATAACCCTTGCCTTGTTTGTTGATGGTTACTACATCCAGGTGCACAACAATATAGTGGCATGATGGAAGTCTTGCTGAAAATAAACACTTTCTTTGCTGCTGTTCCTCAATGCTGGCTGTGGTAAACTACTGGTAGTACATGTCCAAAATGGCGGCCGCGTTTGTCGTGACGTCACGTGAAAAGGGTCCATAGTTAACCAAGACCAAGCAAGAGGGAATTGTTCTGAAATATTGCGAGATGATAGAAACGTTCATTTTATCTTTTAAGCACCTCTGGCCTACCATCACAAAACGAAAGGGATGAAACCAATGTTGGCACAGCAGGTAGCATTGGCACCTCACAGCTCCAGGGTCCCCAGTTTGTTTCTGTGTGAAGATGCGGTTGTTCTCCACCATGTCCATGTGGGTGTCCCACCTCCCAAAAACATGCTAGTAGACGGATTTTGTGCTTTGAGAGTGTGAACGTGTGCGAATGGTGCCCTGTGATGAACCTGTGTCCTATCCAGGGTGTATTTCTGCCTCACACACAACATTCCCAGGATGGGCTCTGGATACACTGCGAAATATTATCTGGATAACTTTGCTACTGAAGATGAATGAGTGCCAATATGGTACTGGCAGCTATTATGGAATTCACACGTTCATTCTAATACCTTTCAGAGTCACAGGAGGGGAGCTGTTTGAAGATATCGTGGCCAGAGAGTACTATAGTGAAGCTGATGCCAGGTTAGTGTATCCATGTGATGGTAATAATGAATGGTTTTATTTATACCACTGCTTATATTAAACACAATACTGGCATAATAATTCAGTTATATTATTTGGGATGCCACAAGTCTCTTATCATGAGTTGCATCATTTTTCAGACCTAGGGAATTACAGTACTATTTTGAGTTGACAAATAATGCAATGTTCTAGTGACTTTTTAACATCTTGAATAAGATAAATAAGAATTTGAGCTGCATACAGAATGTGAGCAATGACTGTTTGTTTGTTAATACGTGTGTTTTTGTTGTGTATCTTGCTTGCTGTGCACTTGTATCCTTTCATACTTTCTTGTCACGAGCTATACCCTAATGCTTTTAAAGGTCCCATGGCATGGTGGTTTGTTGATGCTTTAAACGGGCTCGTGGAGGCTTCCGGATGTTATATCTGCAGCCTTTCTCGAAATGAACCCTCGGCACGTAAATATAGCCTCCTGGGAGAAAGCCCCATTTCAGCGCTTTTCCCAGTGCGTCGTTTTGCTAATGAGAAGCAGGAGGCAGGGAAGGGTAGAGGGTGGGGGCGGGCCATGGGGGGAGGGGCTTGACCAAGCTGCGCGCACACATACTCGCTGCTATCAGCGCCTGTAGCCACGCTGCTAAGACAAAACCCCGTTCTCCCTCGGACTCCTTTCGTAAACTCAACGTGACACAGAGAACAGAGAGTGAGAGTGTTCGGAGTGGTAGTTTACGAACGTATAATACCCTAGGCTTGAACACGCACTCCATAACCAAAGAGGATAGAAGCAGCAACTACAGCAACATAGCGCTTATCCAACAGAAGACATGCATTGCGGAGCAATAGTCAAACATAAGCTCATAAGTTAGTCAATTTCCAGACTAAACTCAGTTTAACAGAGCATGCTGCATGCTTTTTAGTTTTGTAGCGCAGAGTACCTGGCTAACTGCAGGAAGCGGTTAGCTGCACAGCTCATGTAGCCATTGCTAGGCTAACGCACCGATTTTAAAACACGGCAAAACGACTTAACAGTTATACACTTACTTGTTCGCTGTTTGTTGCTGATACGGCAGGGATGCTTGGTACGGACCCAGGCTTCAGTGACAGTTGATGTGCAAAACCTGCCCTGTACTGTCCCAAGTTGTGGAAACATTCCTCAGGAAAATGCTTCCGACAAACATACACCGTCTTAGGTAGACTCGACGGCGTATTATTGAAGTAAATAAAATTAAGCCACTGCGTCTTCAGGGGCTCTCCCGTCGGCAGTAAAAACAGACTCTTTTCTGTGTTGTCACATCCATGTACAGCGCAATTTCCATGTTTCGCTCGCTTAGGTGACGCCATGTTGTTGTGTCCTCTATGGTCTCCTCACTACAACTGGGCGGGGCAATCCATACAGTGGGTGGGAATCCAGAGGGGGGGGCGTGGGGATCATCTCCCTTGCTGACGTAGTAAAGGGAAGAGCTTATCAACGCGCCGTTTTGACGCGCCATTCTCAAATGTTGGGCATAGTTTGGTTTACACATTATGAAATTTCTAGCCACTGGGGTGACTTAAGAAGGTCAGAGGAACTTATTTTAACGTTAAAAAACCTCAGAAAGTGAAAATTTCATGCCATGGGACCTTTAACGTTCGTTTCTTTCCTGGTTATGTAGATCGAGTTGTGTATATAAGAGTTTTTAACTTGTGCTTTTGCAAAAGTGAAAGTACTCTACGCTGATTTATATTTGTTAAATGTTTTGTGCTCATTGTGAAAAGTCAGTCGTGTACGTTTTATTTCCACTTAAACAACCTTGCATTCAGTAAAATGTAAGCAACGATGCCCAGATTTTCATGTAAAACTGACGGATTTTTCCTGCGTTGATGTCTTTCCATTTGTTTGTGGGACGTTCTGCCATGTTAGATTTGTGCTTGCTGAACTGTACTTCTCCTCTTTTGCTTTCCTGCCATGTCTTTTTCCTCCCTCAGTCATTGCATACAGCAGATTCTAGAGAGTGTAAATCATTGTCACCTAAGTGGTATTGTCCATCGAGACTTGAAGGTTAGTATGACAGGTGGAAACGTATGAAATCCTGGCTTGGCTCTCCAGATGAACAATTAACAACCACTTGACATCGTGGATGCTGTGTCCTTTTAAGCTCACTGCACCCACCTTAACTACTTCTGGTCTGCATCAGGGGTTGTAAAGTGGGGAAAATACAAAAACAACATGCATGTAGTGTCAGAGAGACATGCTCTAACCAGTGGCTGTGAGGTTTGACTCGTTAAGATGGAGTAACCTGTAATCCGATCTTCAATCAGCTTATCAACTTTTTGGCAAGTAATTAATGTTGGACTCAAAAGTCAATATCCTAATAGGGTCAAGCCCACAGCCATCCCAAGTGCAAACACCACTTCTGCTTTGAAATCAGGGAAAGCAGGACAGGAAGAACATTGATAGCCGGAAAACCGAGTTATCTCCAAATACAGGCTCAGTGTTCTGACATTGCTCAGTTTCCAATCAGGTTCTTGTCTAAAAGTGAATTGACTACAGCAGAAATGCGCCACTGCTCAGTTATGTTCATGCACTGTAGTTTGTTTTTTTTCCTTTCTTTTTCGAAAGCTAAATCATCATCAAGCTTAATAAATCAAAGCTCCTCCTAGAGGCCATGTTGAGCCTACTTTCATCTAGTCCTGTTTGGTCAACACCATGACCTCTCTAGCTTCTCTGGTCTCAATGCGAATGCAGAGTGTGTGTGAGCTCATGACTAACCCACACCCCCCTGGTGTTTGCATGCAGTCATTGCATTCAGCAGATCCTTGAGGCCGTTCTCCACTGCCACCAGATGGGAGTGGTCCATCGCGACCTGAAGGTGAGTAGATGCACGAGGGGGTCCCAGACATCAAATTCCTTTCTTTTTCTCTTTTAATCTATGCGCTAATAAATCAATTAAGGGATTTTTTTTTTCTCTGTAGAGCTCTTTGATTGTTTCAGCTAATGTTTCTTGATGTTCCTTCAGGTCACTAACAGGTTAATTTTCATTGTCCAAATGTCTCGGGTTCCAGAGCATGCACAATATCACTCAGTGATGATCAGATAAAATAGTTTTAGATACTCGGCTACCGAGATCATTCGGAAAATTCTGCACATTTATTCAATCCACTCCATTTCCAACTAGTGTTTGACACTCAGTGCGTTTACATGCACATAGAGAAAATCGAATTTCTGCCGTAGCTCGACTGAAATCGAAGTTCTAAATGCCATGGAAACACCTTAGCTAGGCTGAAATCGAACCGAACTGGATTTCTCGTAATCGAGCTACGCGACCTAGATTATGCGATTTTAGCCGAGCTACTTAGTGCATGTAAACCCTATCGAGCTACGTAGTCGAGCTACTTACTTCAGCACTGCCCCTTCCGGAAGTGACGAGTGACGAGACCACAAGCGGGAAACACGACAGCCTTGGTCGGCATGACAACAGTAGTAGAAACGTGCACTTCTGGAGCAATGAGGAGATAGAGTTCATGCTCATTCAGCTTAAGGAGTTGAATGAATATATATATATATATATATATATATATATATATATATATATATATATATAATATATGTCTCGATGTTGCTGTCCTCGTCGTCGTTCTTCTTGTGAACACGGAACTGATCACTTTTTTTATACTCTTGAATAGCTCTTCTTCATGACGACAACCGGAAGTGTACCAACACGATGGGGCGTGTAGCGCCACCTGTGGCTCGGGTGCACAATGTACCTCACACAATAGCTCGATTTCCTTGTGTGCATGTAGGATTGGATTTCTCTGGCACCCCTGCTGGGACCCTTAGCTCGATTACCAACAGTAGCTCGATTTGGATGTGCATGTAAACACACTGACTGTTTTCAGTGGTGTTCCCTCTAGTCGAGCCTTAGTTTTTCACTAAAAGTCCCGATTTCTAGATTAAATGGTGGTTGGTGATGCTATCTTGAGACATAATACAATAAACTTGCATCAGAAATTTTTGTATGACTTAAAATAGCCAGCTGTAAATGAACAATAGTGTATGACAAGATGCATCATTGCCTAGTGCATGATAATGTTATCTTAGCCAAAACTGTGAAGTCTTCCATCCCCCATCGCACCAGTGCCAAGGTTCTGAGTCCTGAACATTAATTTGCTAATCAAATGAGCCAGGTGCAGCTACAAGTGCAATCCTTCCCCTGCGTTTAGAGTCCAGATTCTGTCCTATGATTGGTCGTTGCTACAGCATTACCATGGCAAACACACGGAGGGTTGGGTGTGGTGGTGGGGATGAAGTCATTAGAGACGAAACATTTTATTTATGTTTGTGCAAATACGTCTGGCTGGTGTTGTTATTGTTACATTTGCACACACACACACGCGCACACACACACACACACACACACACACACACACACACACACACACACGGTGCAGATTTTATCCAGATTTGTCAACATTAGTTCAGTGAGCATGAAAGCATAACACAATTGTATGAACATCATAAGTATCTACCTTTGCTTGGTTGAGCTTTTTTCATTTTACTCTCTTTTAAGACCGCAAACTCCCACACCAGATCTCTCTCTCTCTCTCTCTGTCCACATATCCCTCCACAATCTAATCACTGCTTGTAAGCTCAGGTGTTTTTCTGAAGTCGAAGTGGAGATTCTTCTGAAGATAAAGGCGCTCAGAATGAATTTATATGCCAGTAGACCAGGTTGTTGAAAAGCCACTGTCCATCTTTGCTCTAAAGCAAATTTGAGTATACGTCTATATTTTGGCACACTGCTGTATACGTAAATAGATTTGTTCAATTATTGCATACATGCTATGTTTTCAGTGTTTGAGATTGGACCGTTTTTGAGATTTGATCTTTTTTTTTTTTTTTTTGAAACATCGGGAATACTTTGAGAAAGTGTTTATCGTGGCTTGCCCTGACATGTCTACACCACCCACCTCATGTGAAAAAAGAATATAGGCAAGACATGGTTTGATTAAGTTGATTTATTTTATTTGAGCGCATGCACTCTATTACATAAAAGCTCTTGTACGAAAGACTTACAAGGTGTATTGTAAAATAAGAACTGATTGGTATTGTACACGTCATACCAGTTTTAGACTGAGATCTATATGGGTTTAAAAGGTATGCAAAAGCAATGGCTGCACTGTTGATGTTAATGTAGCAATGGCTGCGTTAACATTGATTGCACTTCCCGTAGCATGTTAGCACCTTATTAGCACACGTGTTTCTGCATGAAAAAACAGAGAATGTCTACCTACCTACCTACCCACCTAACTGCACTCAAATGACCTGACCTCTGGACTCTTTTATTCGAATATTAGTTCAGCTTCTTTTGGTATTGTGCCTAGATAAGTTATGCACAGTCTCCATTAGATATCACTGAAATACAAGCTGAATGGCACTTTCATTAGCACCCATCACATTCAATTTTTTTTTAATGGTTTATTATTTTTAAAAATATAGACATGTTGGTAATATTTTTTACAAATCTCTTGGTTGTGCATATACAACCTTTAAATGTGTTAAAAGTCTTTATATGGAAGAAAGTGGTCAAATTTAGATAATTAATTTATTGATTTATTGACAAGTTTCTGTAACAAAACTAAAACTCACTAAATCTGAATAAGGTAATAATTTGTTGCATTTTAATTATGATCACAAACATTAGTCTATATAATAAGCAGCAAAGTTTGTTTGTTTGTCTTGAGCTAATGTCGCCATTTCTAGACGGATTTTCACCAAATTTGGCAAGTAGGTCCGGGAATGACCCGGAATTTTGAAGATATAAACAAAATTCATGTACGGGCCCCAGGGAGGTCCCTGGGGGGCACAACATCCACCCGTCCCCTCCCTCAATGCCTTTCACGTTACATTTATCAACACAAACTCTCGACAGATCTTCACTAAACTTGGCACGTAAGTCCAGGGGAGAGCCACAATTTGGCAGAACTCAGAAATTCCATATTTGGGCCCCAGGGAGGTCCCCGGTGGGCCCCTGGGTGGTGGATGTTTGGATTTTTGTTTGCTTTGGGTTAACATCACCATTTCTCGATGGAGCTTCACCAAATTTGACATGGAAGTCTGGGGACAACCCAGAATTTTGCAAAACCCAAGCAATGACAGGTAACCTGCTAGTTACTAATATAATGATGTGAATTACTGTTGCACCTTTCAAGAACTTTTGAGAACATCCTGTATTGTCCGTACATGTATATTCAGTTCCAGTAGTCTTGTTGGGACGTGCACAAGTTCTCTGTCCAGGTGACGCACATATTAGATGAGGGATCATTACATTATATTTGTCAAGGATCATATTTGTAATCTAAAGCACTTTTCATTTAACAGATTTAGATAACATTTTTTCGAAATGCAGCTAATGACAAATTATTGTTTGCACTGGTACACTGATGCACCTACCATGTTCTCAAGGATCTTTTTAAAGACTTGAGGTTGGGCTTTGATCATTTCTTTTATACTTCAACTTCATTGTTCGCACCTGTGCATAACCCTGAGGGCAAATCTTCTGAGAATGACCTGGGTCAAAAATGATTCTCTGAAGAAGCAGCATTTAATCTGTTGACCACAAACGTGTAAAACCATGGGGAGGATAAAATTTAGAATTGGTAACCATAATTTATATTCCCATCTTAAATCAGTGTTTTGAGCTTTATAATGATGTTCTTTAACATACGCAAAACTTATTATTTCATAGAGAAAAATTTTCAAAGAGTCTATGACCATTCTTGATCCAGGTCTTGTAAAAGACAAACTCAACACCATGGTTCTTTAAATATAAATCCCTCTGGTCCTAGTTCATAACTAAAGGTGATATCTTTGCTTGTGCACCTAAAGCCAGAGAACCTGCTTTTAGCCAGCAAACTCAAGGGAGCTGCAGTGAAACTGGCTGACTTTGGCTTGGCCATTGAGGTGCAAGGAGACCAGCAAGCATGGTTTGGTGCGTATCTATTTCAGCACACAGCCATTGTGTTCATTTTAATTCAAATTACTCCAAGCCGAATTCCCTAATATAATTGTTATAACACACACAGTGCATCTCAAACAGTTAGAATATCGTGATAAAGTTCAATATTTTGAACTGAAAAGGCTGGCTGGAAAAGGTGCACAAGCAACAGGGATGACCGCAGCCTTGAGAGGATTGTCAAGAAAAGTTGATTCAAGAACTTGGGAGAGCTTCACAAGGAGCGGACTGAGGCTGGTGTCAGTGCATCAAGAGCCACCACACACAGACATCTTCAGGAAAGGGGCTACAGCTGTCGCATTCCTAATATCAAACCACTCCTGAACCAGAGACAGCATCAGAAGCGTCTCACCTGGGCTAAGGAGAGAAAGAACTGGACTGTTCCTCAGTGGTCCAAAGTCCTCTTTTCAGATGAAAGTAAATTTTGCATTTCATTTGGAAATCAGGGTCCTAGAGTCTGGAGGAAGAGTGGAGAAGCCCAGAATCCAATTTGTTTGAAGTCCAGTGTGAAGTTTCCACAGTCTGTGATGATTTGGGGTGCCATGCCATCTACTGGTGTTGGTCCACTGTGCTTTATCAAGTCTAAAGTCAATGGAGCCATTTACCAGGAGATTTTAGAGCACTTTATACTTCCGTCTGCTCATGAGCTTTGTGGAGATGCCGATTTCCTTTTACAGCAGGACTTAGCACCTGCCCACAGTGCCAAAACTACTACCAAATGGCTTGCTGACCATGATATTACTGTGCTTGATTGACCATCCAACTTGCCTGACCTGAACCCCAGGGAGAATCTATGGAGTATTGTCAAGAGGAAGATGAGAAACAGACGAGCTGAAGGCCACTATCAAAGCAACCTGGGCATCAATAACACCTCAGCAGTGCCACAGGCTGATCGCCTCCATGCCATGCCGCATTGATGCAGTACTTCGTGGTAAAGGAGCCCCAAACAAGCATTGAGTGTATAAATGAACATGCTTTTCAGAAGTTGGACATTTCTGTACTGTAAATCCTTTTTTTGATTGATCTTAGGATTTCTGATTTTCATGAGCCGTAAGCCATAATCATCAAAATTAAAACAAAAAAAGGCTTGAAATATTTCACTTTACATGTAATGAATAGAGAATATATGAAAGTTTACCTTTTTGAATTGAATTATGAAGAAACTGAACTTTTTCCATGATAATCTAATTGTTTGAGATGCACGTACGTGTGTGTGTGTATGTGTGTGTGTGTGTGTGTGTATATATATATATATATATATATATATATATATATATATATATATAAAAATCAGAGACTTTGACTGTGGCATTTCCCAAAGTTTGAGCATTCTTGGGATTTTCAAACACAACAGTCCATAGAGATGAATATTTTGAGATGGACAAGATGTAAAAATGTTGCCTGGTATTTTTCCAATCTACAGCTGTCCAGTTTCGGTGAGTCTGTCCCTACTGTTGCCTTAGATTCTTGTTCTTGGCTGAAAGGAGTGGACCACAATGTGGTTTTCTGCTTTCTAGCCCATTCACGTCAAGGTTTGTTGTGTGTTTTGAGATGCTTTTCTGCTCACCACAGTTGTAAAGGGCTACCATAGCCTACCTGTTAGCTCGAACAGTTTTGGTCATTCTCTTCTGACCTCTCAATGAGATGTTTCCACCTGTAGAACTACTGTTGACTGGATGTTTGTTTGTTTGTTTGTTGTTTTAACACCCTTCTGTGTAAACTCTACAGACTGTTGTGCATGAAAATTCTGAAATAATCTGTTTGGAGCCTACGAACATACCACAGGCAAAGTCATTAAGCTCACATTTTCCCCTGTTGTAATGTTTGATGTGAACATTAACTGATGCTCTTATCATTGGCATGTATCTGCATGTTTTTGTGCACGGTGCTGCTAAATATAGTGATTGGGTGAATTGAAATACAGGTTTTCCTAACGAATTGGAAAGGGAAATGTCTACAAGACTTCTCATTTGTGCTTATTTCTTGATTTTAAATCTATTAATACAACTTTACAAAGGAAATAAGCAAAGCTCTGGAAGACTTAATTGTTTCTTCGGCTTCATACTGTTAAGTGAGCAAGATGCATTGTGTGATAATTCTGACTTTTTCTTTTTTGCCTTGTTTGTCTGAAAGGATTTGCTGGCACTCCTGGTTACTTGTCTCCTGAGGTGTTAAGGAAGGAACCCTATGGGAAGCCAGTTGATATGTGGGCTTGTGGTATGTCTCTTTCATATCTGGTGTGTTTTTGCTGTCTCATAAATACGCTGTCCGTTTTTTCTTGCCCTTTCCATCTTGTGTTATTGGGAGACATTTATAGGCAGGCAAAAGTTGAATGATACTAATTAATGATGCACAATATTACCCAAAGGTTGTATTAGCCAAAAGACAGTTGACTTTATATCCCTTATCTTTCTTTAATTATATAAGCACTGGAAGGACACAGGTCCTTTGACTATCAGTTAAGCCTTTTATATGTAGCTTATTGCGTTTTCATTTAGTTTCGTGTGTGACGGAGAAGGTATGGATGAGGGAACAACAGAAGGGTCTGTTTTGACAGTGAGAAAATGATGACTAATAGGAGGCATGCTGAAAATGCCTCCACCACAAGCCAGTGATCTGGATTAAAAATGAGTTTGTTTCTGCCGGTCGGCTGTTGAACGTTAGATGGTGTAAACATGTTAAAGCATTATCTGTGTTACGATATCTATCCATGTCCAATAGTCATCTTAACTGACATCTTTGAGGCATTAAATAAAATAAAAAAAATGCAGTTTTCATTCCAGAATATGTCGGAATCCAAACAGATATTTGGACAGCTGTTGTACTTGCCTTATCTTTTTTTGCACCAGCTGTATAAAGGAATGGAACAAATTTATTTGGCCAGTGCTGTAGGGAAATTTTAAAATTTCACAAAGGACGTTTTCTTTTTCAAGCCAGCATTTTCTTTCTAACATAATGTCCATTAATTTAAAGATGAACGCTTGTGACCGTGCTGTTCTTGTTCCTTTAACGATCACTTTCTACTAATGGAGAGAGTAGAGGAAAGGTGCGCAGCAAAGGTTTATAGCTAGAACATCATTTGTTTCATGGTCGGTGCCTGCATACCTACAAAGGGACTTGTATCTGGTATCCTCAATCTTATTCGCAGAATACCGGTGTGACTGCAGGCTTTCATTCCAACTAAGCAGGAGTCCTGCCTGATTCCATTTATTTAATTAGTTGACCTTAGTCTTCAAATGACTGCTTGGTGTGTCTCCTGTTTGGCTAGGATGAAAGCCTGCAGCTGCAAGGTACCCTTTTGGGATAAGATTAAAGACTCCTGACTAAGACGGCGCCCTCCTGAGCTACTGGAATGATGTCAATTTTGAGCAAATACTCATCTCATTATCTCTAGCCGCTTTATCCTGTTCTACAGGGTCGCAGGCAAGCTGGAGCCTATCCCAGCTGACTACGGGTGAAAGGCGGGGTACACCCTGGACAAGTCGCCAGGTCATCACAGGGCTGACACATAGACAGTCAGTGTTTTTACATGCACATAGAGAAAATCGAATTTCTGCCGTAGCTCGACTGAAATCGAAGTTCTAAATGCCATGGAAACACCTTAGCTCAGCTGAAATGGAACCGAACTGGATTTCTCGTAATCGAGCTACGCGACCTAGATTATGCGATTGTAGCCGAGCTACTTAGTGCATGTAAACCCTATCGAGCTACGTAGTCGAGCTACTTACTTCAGCACTGCCCCTTCCGGAAGTGACGAGTGACGAGACCACAAGCGGGAAACACAACAGCCTCGGTCGGCATGACAACAGTAGTAGTAGCGAGCAGCAGAAGAGGTCAGGAGGAACAAGGAGAACGAGCGTTGTCATTCTTCTTGTGAACACGGAACTGATAACTTTTGTTTATACTCTTGAATAGCTCTTCTTCATGATGACAACCGGAAGTGTACCAACACGATGAGGCGTGTAGCGCCACCTGTGGCTCGGGTGCACAATGTACCTCACACAATAGCTCGATTTCCTTGTGTGCATGTAGGATTGGATTTCTCTGGCACCCCTGCTGGGACCCTTAGCTCGATTACCGACAGTAGCTCGATTCGGATGTGCATGTAAACGCACTGACAGACAACCATTCACATTCACACCTACGGTCAATTTAGAGTCACCAGTTAACCTAACCTGCATGTCTTTGGACTGTGGGGGAAACCGAAGCACCCGGAGGAAACCCACGCGGACACGGGGAGAACATGCAAACTCCGCACAGAAAGGCCCTCGCTGGCCACAGGGCTCGAACCCGGACCTTCTTGCTGGGACGCGACAGCGCTAACCACTACACCACCGTGCCACCTCTGAGCAAATACTGATATATTTAAAAAAGAAAACACATGCAATAAGTGGAAGATGACGTCAAACACACAAGGACAGTGTACAGTTTAAATAAAACTTCTTTTAGCTCACCAGCTGTAGGCGATGAGCTATTGCTATCATGCAGCGTCCGTCGTCCGTCTGTCCACAGTTCACAAAAATTACTACTCCTCCCTGAATTTTCAATGGATTTTGATTCGGATTTGTTTTGCTTGGAAGATCTAATCAGTCTGTACAAAAGTTACTCTTTGGTTTTGTGATTTCTCATTAGCAAGTTGCTAATTAGGCTGATTAACAAACTTTCAGGAAAATCGCTGCTCCTTCCCGAGTTTTAATGCGTTTTTATTCCGATTTGCTTTCTTTTGAAGATCTAATCGTTCTTCACAAAAGTTACTATTTCATTTGTTGACTTGTCATTAAGAAATTGCTAATTAAGCTGTTTGAACTTTTCTGGAAATTTGCTTTTCCTAGCAGAGTTCTCTGTGGGTTTTTATTTTGATTGCTTTATTTGGATGATTGCAAGTCTTCACAAAAGCTACTATTGGGTTTGTTGAATTTTCATTTACAAGTTGCTAATTTATTACTCAGCAGGGTCCGTCGTCCGTCCACAATTCACAAAAGTCGCTACTCCTCCCTGAGCTTTCAATGGATTTTGATTCTGATTGATTAGATCTTCCAAACAAATCAGTCTGCACAATAGTTAATCCCTGGTTTTGTGATTGGTACAGCCGTGTGAGCTACTGTGTCACTGGCGCTCTGGTTGAAGTATGTTTTAAGTCGTGCAGTTTTTTTCTTTCCAAATTCTATTACAACTAATATTTTGTGATTCCTGTCCTGGAGAGAACAGCAGCACTCGGGTATGTAAAGTCTACCAAATCTGCAGACAATTGTCGAGGGAACTCTTTCGTGTTCTTAGACCTGTGCATGTAGACTGCCCTTTTCCGTTCAGCAAACCATTTGATGTGTTCTGTTGATTTGCTGAAAGCTCTATCTATGGCCAAGTCTGAACTTCATGGCAGAGGCAACCAGTTTGTTGGTGCGTTTCAAAATTCATGTTGCAGTCACGCTTTACAAGATTCCCTGTATCACCATGCAAAGCAATCCCAAGCGTGGTGTTTTTTCCTTATCTGTAGTCACCAAACATGCTAATGGTGTGCATGAACACAAAGTTAGATTTTTGGTCTCAACTAACCACAACACACAATGCCAATTATTTCAATGACACTTGATGGAGTTTAATTACTGCATGTTGTAAGATGTTCGCGGGAAGGGCTTCTTTCTTGCACCTTTTCCGAGTTTTATTATTATAAAAGCTGACCTCTTCTGCTCCTCGGACCTGCCTGATCCATCCTGATGCCCTGTGTCTGGCTGGAGTCTCATCACATCGCTCGTGTGGAGGACGGCCCCATATGGACAGTTGAAAGTCCCACTTGGAAGACGCTCTGGACACTTACAGTAATGCTTTTATGGCTGAGGACTACAGTTGCTAACTTTAGGACTGCAGTTGTCATGAACAGTTTTGCACTCAAGTTTCCATCAATGAAGAGTTTATAACATCAACAAAACTGACTTCATGTTAAAACTGTTAATGTTATAGTCATGTTGTCTGTTGTTGCCCAAATGAGGATGGGTTCCCTTTTGAGTCTGGTTCCTCTCGAGGTTTCTTCCTCATGTCGTCTGAGGGAGTTTTTCCTTGCCACCGTCACCACAGGCTTGCTCATTGGGGATAGATTAGGGATAAAATTAGCTCATGTTTTAAGTCATTCAGATTCTGTAAAGCTGCTTTGCGACAATGTCTATTGTTAAAAGCGCTATACAAATAAACTTGACTTGATAAAAGCAGCAATTTTTCTGGGCCTACCCTACCCAGCATAAAGCCACATCAAGTTCCACAGCCAGACAAGTAGACATTTTGTTATCAGTCAGCATACACTGGCTACACTGAGGACCAGAGTTTAATTATGTCACGCTGTGGCCAAACTGGAAATTCCTACCACAAAACTTAATAGCAGTGATTTTCATCCTCAACAGCAAAACTTTGTATGATTCTCAATTTTAAGTATTGTATTTGTACAACCCCTTTGAAATATGACCTCCACTCGCTCTTAAGGAATCCATCCAGGTGATCCAAGAAAAATTGCAAGTAGAATGGAAGGATGAGCGTGACATAGCAGGAACCTTTGTAGGCTCATGATTCACATGTGATCATGGTCATGAGGTGAAGACTTTAGGTGCTTTCAGACCAAACAGTTCTAGGGACTCCTTCAGAGGAGCTACCCACTGACAAGCTCCCCCGAGGACTACCTTGAAGTCCTACCTTCAAGGTTTTCTTATTTGCATTTGCACCAGCAGTAGGAACACTGAAGTGACATAAACTGGCTGATGGTTGCTATAGCGACTTCAGTAGTTTATCTTCATATAAATGTGTGTCTTGTCCACCAGTGTTCTTGTGTTGCTGTGAAAACTTGATGCTGTGATTTAAACTTGTCCACTTTTGTGTGTTGTGTTTCTATCCATCCATCTGTCTATTATCTGTAGCCGCTTATCCTGTTCTACAGGGTCGCAGGCAAGCTGGAGCCTATCCCAGCTGACTACGGGCGAAAGGCGGGGTACACCCTGGACAAGTCGCCAGGTCATCGCAGGACTGACACACAGACACAGACAACCATTCACACTCACATTCACACCTACGGTCAATTTAGAGTCACCAGTTAACCTAACCTGCATGTCTTTGGACTGTGGGGGAAACCGGAGCACCCGGAGGAAACCCACGCGGACACGGGGAGAACATGCAAACTCCACACAGAAAGGTCCTCGCCACCCACTGGGCTCGAACCCAGGACCTTCTTGCTGTGAGGCGACAGTGCTAACCACTACACCACCGTGCTGCTGGCATGAATCCATTTCTTGTGAATAGTCAGACGATTCTGGCCAGGTAAACGGTGAAAAGATATCTGCTCGTCCTTCTTTTTAGCATCATTTTGGCATTTACTATGTGCTGCGCAATGAAGCATACTTTACTTATTTAAAAACCGATAAATTCAGTAAAAATACTATCAAAACGACGTTGTAAGCAGAGAATATAAACAGCCGAGTTGCTCCAAGCTTCCACCACACCACATCATCGCATACGTCACTTTCACGGGAGGCCCATCTGGTATTTTAATAAAAGTGAACTTTTCTAGAACACTATTTGGTCTCTGAAAATGAATGTTTGACTATTGAAATCTACGAATACTTTTACTTAACATAAGTTTAAGAGTAAATCTGCTGGAGGATCCCTGTAAGAACGGTTGGCTAATGTTTTCCTGCGAATTTTAAAATTGGCGGTTGCTAGTGCTACATAATGCAGCCTGCATTGGCACACGTGTTTGACCCATCATCTGGTCCAATCAGCGTACAACTTGCTTCACTCATGGTTCCTCTTGTGCTGGAAGAGTACCTATCCTGAAGTAGGAACCAAATAAGTTCCTTAAAACAGCATTCTAAGAACTATAATCTCAGTTCCTGCAGTGCAGGCATGCAAAAAAGGGAGAACTTCCTCAAACAGATCTAAGAACTATGAAAAAGTTCCTCTGGTCCAAAAGTGCCTCTTGCTGTTAGTAGTTCCTCAGCAAGGAAATTAGCAAATATCACTAGTTACAAAGGGAATCTTTCTGGCAGTCCTCCACCCAGTTGTATATGAATCATCGTGTTGTGTTTATTTTATACAGTCCGTATAGGACTGTATGCTACATGGTACAGATGTTCCAAATAATCCAAGTCAGCATGTGTCTGTGCATCATATTTTATTTAGCTCTCCATGTTTCCAACAGGTGTGATTCTCTACATCTTGCTGGTGGGTTATCCTCCATTCTGGGATGAGGATCAACACAGACTTTATCAACAAATTAAGGCTGGCGCCTATGATGTGAGTTCTTACACACACAGACGGACATGTACACGCCACCTGTGATCTCGAAATATTGAGAGAGATTACATTGCAGAGAGGGTTAAAGAGATGTGACGGGGCAGAACACTATTTTGTCCAGCTTGGCTTTGCCTCAGAGCAGCTGTATAAACTCTATTTAAAGCTAAATTATTCTCACAAACCTCTTCACCTTTCAGTTCCTGTGCAAGGTTCCGCTTTTCATCAAGCAATTGTTGGTTTTGCTTTCATAATTACAGCTAAACTGCTTTTTTTAGTGGTTGCTGCTGAAGTTCTTCCAGAGCTTCTGCTATATTCCAGGTCAGTTATTTCCATATCTGCTGCTCCTGAAGACTCCTGATGGTAGTGAATAGGGCAGTCTCTGTACACGGGATACACAGTAACTCTAGGATGTTACAGTTTGGCACCTTGATAATGTTCTGGAATCTCTGCATGTACATGAGAAAGCAACAGCTGAAACTCCTTGGGAATAATCAACTCTTGCGTACACAGATATAGACCTGATCTTATGTTCACTTTAGGAGCAGACATGTCTGTTTGTCTCACACAGATGGATTGATTGAGGCTGGTAAAAGCTTTTATACGACCTGAAATAGATGTACCAATGGTTCCTGCTACTGTTTTCTAGCCAGTATTCCAATATTCGCAGTTTAGTTTATTTAATTTGTCACATAATTTGTGACAGGGGAAGAATACAGGGCAAAGCCCCAATTGATTTTCAACCCCTTTTGGCATAGTTTATTATATATACAGTGGTGCTTGAAAGTTTGTGAACCCTTTAGAATTTTCTATATTTCTGCATAAATATGACCTAAAACATCATCAGATTTTCACACAAGTCCTAAAAGTAGATAAAGAGAACCCAGTTAAACAAATGAGACAAAAATATTATATTTGGTCATTTATTTATTGAGGAAAATGATCCAATATTACATATCCGTGAGTGGCAAAAGTATGTGAACCTCTAGGATTAGCAATTAATTTGAAGGTGAAATTAGAGTCAGGTGTTTTCAATCAGTGGGATGACAATCAGGTGTGAGTGGGCACCCTGTTTTATTTAAAGAACAGGGATCTATCAAAGTCTGATCTTCACAACACATGTTTGTGGAAGTGTATCATGGCACGAACAAAGGAGATTTCTGAGGACCTCAGAAAAAGCATTGTTGATGCTCATCAGGCTGGAAAAGGTTACAAAACCATCTCTAAAGAGTTTGGACTCCACCAATCCACAGTCAGACAGATTGTGTACAAATGGAGGAAATTCAAGACCATTGTTACCCTCCCCAGGAGTGGTCGACCAACAAAATCACTCCAAGAGCAAGGCATGTAATAGTCGGCGAGGTCACAAAGGACCCCAGGGTAACTTCTAAGCAACTGAAGGCCTCTCTCACATTGGCTAATGTTAATGTTCATGAGTCCACCATCAGGAGAACACTGAACAACAATGGTGTGCATGGCAGGGTTGCAAGGAGAAAGCCACTGCTCTCCAAAAAGAACATTGCTGCTCGTCTGCAGTTTGCTAAAGATCACATGGACAAGCCAGAAGGCTATTGGAAAAATGTTTTGTGGACAGATGAGACCAAAATAGAACTTTTTGGTTTAAATGAGAAGTGTTATGTTTAGAGAAAGGAAAACACTGCATTCCAGCATAAGAACCTTATCCCATCTGTGAAACATGGTGGTGGTAGTATCATGATTTGGGCCTGTTTTGCTGCATCTGGGCCAGGACGGCTTGCCATCATTGATGGAACAATGAATTCTGAATTATACCAGCAAATTCTAAAGGAAAATGTCAGGACATCTGTCCATGAACTGAATCTCAAGAGAAGGTGAGTCATGCAGCAAGACAACGACCCTAAGCACACAAGTCGTTCTACCAAAGAATGGTTAAAGAAGAATAAAGTTAATGTTTTGGAATGGCCAAGTCAAAGTCCTGACCTTAATCCAGTCGAAATGTTGTGGAAGGACCTGAAGCGAGCAGTTCATGTGAGGAAACCCACCAACATCCCAGAGTTGAAGCTGTTCTGTACGGAGGAATGGGCTAAAATTCCTCCAAGCCGGTGTGCAGGACTGATCAACAGTTACCGCAAACGTTTAGTTGCAGTTATTGCTGCACAAGGGGGTCACACCAGATGCTGAAAGCAAAGGTTCACATACTTTTGCCACTCACAGATATGTAATATTGGATCATTTTCCTCAAAAAATAAATGACCAAATATAATATTTTTGTCTCATTTGTTTAACTGGGTTCTCTTTATCTACTTTTAGGACTTGTGTGAAAATCTGATCATGTTTTAGGTCATATTTATGCAAAAATATAGAACATTCTAAAGGGTTCACAAACTTTCAAGCACCTTTGTATATCCACTGGATACCCTTCCTGACGCAACCCACCTAATCTATCAGGGCTTGGGACTGGCACCAAGTACACACTGGCTTGTACACCCTCAGTGGCTGGATATATTTTACCTAATCTGCATGTCTTTGGACTGTGGAGTTAACCGGAGCACCCGGAGGAAACCCACGCTGACATAGGGCAAACATTCAAACTCCACACAGAAAGGCCCCCGTCAGCCATGAAGTTCGAACCTAGAACCTTCATGCTGTGAGGCGATAGTGCTAACCACTACACCACCGTGCCGCCAAAACAGCATGGTCAAACAGCCAAGCTGGACAAAATGGGGTTCTGTCCCCATTACATCTTTTTCACCCTTTCTACAGTGTAATCTCTGAATGTTTAGATGTGTATATACACACACTGCCTGGCCAAAGGAAAAAAAAAACATTGCATACTCTAATACTTGTCCATCAAGACTGCATAATTCATGGAGTGTGTGTGTGATGTGTAGTTTCCTTCTCCTGAGTGGGACACGGTCACCCCAGAGGCCAAAGATCTGATTAATAAAATGCTGACCATCAACCCTGCCAAACGCATTACCGCTGCCGAGGCCCTTAAACACCCATGGATCTGTGTATGTATTGCCTTTCCCTCGCTGTCTTCATTTCTGTCTCTGACACACACACACACACACACGATGTCCTTTATGAACAAGCTCAATTTCAATCTTTAGACTTAATCTTATGGTTTATCCTTTCAATCCTGTTTATTATTGCTCCTAATTCTCTCCTATTCACACACCTTGTTCTGATTCATTTTAAAATTACATTATCTGTCCTGAGCCTTTGTGCATCTTCATACCTCTTAAAGTGTACTGATGCATTTTCTTTACTGATGTACATATACCACTGGATTATACAGTAATCTATTATTACAGCTGCCTACATGCACTATGTATAAACATATCTAGCAGTGTTCTCTCTATATATAGAAATGTTTTAAACTAATTCCTCTGTTTCTATAGCAACGCTCTACAGTGGCCTCGATGATGCACAGACAGGAGACTGTGGAATGCCTGAAGAAGTTCAATGCCAGGAGGAAGCTAAAGGTGACACACACATGCGCACATGCAGAGTGGGCCACGACCTTAATATTCAGCTTTAAGTTGTGTTAAGTTCGTTGTGTTAAGTGCATTGTGCAGCTGTACGAAATACCAAGAAAAAAATTAATCATCAAAATCTAGGCGGACTTTCACCTTCTTGGACTTAATCATTGCCTGCTAGACTAATGTTTCACGCAGTCATGACCTAAATCAGTTAAAGTCCCTCACACTTCACTGCTCTCTATTCATTCTTCCAGGGAGCGATCCTGACCACCATGCTCGCCACAAAGACCTTCTCAAGTAAGACTTGACCCTGGTGTTTTTTGGGGCTTTTTTTTTCTGTTTTTAAATGCTTCTTGGGTTTGTCGAATATTACTAGTTTTCCAAAAGTAGAGTAGATGCAATAGGCTCCTCAGATATGATGTAGAGACGAGCCGTCCGTAAGGCATCTGTTGAAAAATTCTCTGTGAAACCGTCGCATTAGAATAAGGAATATATGTAAGTGCCTGTATATGTCTGCTTTAAACTGCTCTTTAGAGAAAGGTCTAGAGCTTGAAAAGTTTAAGTTAGTAAAAATAATAATAATAAAAGCCCGTTTTTAGATTTAGAAAGCTAGACATATGAAGCAATTAAAGACTCCTTGATTAGATTAGATTAGATTAGATTAGATTAGATTAGATTAGATTAGATTAGATTAGATTAGATTAGATAAAACTATTGATCCCTTTGGGAGGGTTCCCTCAGGGAAATTAAGATTCCAGCAGCATCATTACAGATAAACAGAGAAAAGAAAACTTCTAGATAAATTAAAATAAATTAAGTATTTACATATACAAATATAAAAGAATAAGATATGGGGGAGGGGGAGAAGTGGGGTTAGGGTAAGTGTGTGTGTGGGGGGGGCTGCAGGAGAGATATTGCACTTTATATTGCACATTGTCTGGTATTGCTTATTGTTAGGCTAGGCTACTGCTCCTTCCTATCCTCTGTCCTCCTGTTACCCCTCCTCCCCCCCAGAGAGGAGTTGTACAGTCTGATGGCATGAGGGACAAAGGAGTTTTTGAGTCTGTTCGTCCTGCACTTGGGAAGGAGCATTCTGTCACTGAACAGGCTCCTCTGGTTGCTGATGACAGTGTGCAGAGGGTGACTGGCGTCGTCCATGATGTTGAATAGTTTGTCCATAGACCTCTTCTCTGCCATCGTCACCAGAGAGTCCAGCTTCATGCCAACCACAGAGCCGGCCCACCTGATCAGTTTGTCCAGCCTGGATGTGTCCTTCTTGGATGTGCTGCCCCCCCAGCACACCACAGTGTAAAACAGGACACTGGCGACCACAGACTGATAGAACATCCGCAGGAGTTTCCTGCAGATGTTAAAGGACCGCAGCCTCTTAAGGAAGTATAGCCTGCTCTGTCCCTTCCTGTATAAGTGATTGGTGTTGCAAGTCCAGTCCAGCTTGCTGTCCAGCCACAGCCCGAGGTACTTGTAGGAATCCACAGCCTCCACCTCGACTCCCTCGATCAGAACTGGTCGTGACCTTGGTCTGGACCTCCCAAAATCAATGACCAGCTCCTTGGTCTTCGAAGTGTTGAGCTGCAGATGGTTCCTGTTGCACCACACAGCAAAGTCCCTCACCAGGCTCCTATACTCCTCCGCTCTGTCGTCACTGATACACCCAACGATGGCTGTGTCATCAGCAACTTCTGAATGTGACACAGCTCCGAGTTGTAGCAGAAGTCCGCGGTGTACAGGATGAAGAGAAGAGGGGCCAGCACCGTGCCCTGGGGTGCTCCGGTGCTGCCAATCACAGTGTCAGATGTGATGTCCTTCAGCCTGATGTACTGCGGCCTGTCAGTGAGGTAGCTGGAGATCCAGGTGACCAGGCAGGGGTCCACTCGCATCCTGTTCAGTTTGTCCTGAAGCAAAAGGGGCTGGATGGTGTTGAAGGCACTCGAGAAGTCCAAGAAGAGGATCCTCACTGTGTCATTTCTCTTACCCAGATGCGAGTGGGCTCAGTGTAGCAGTCAGAGGATGGCGTCTTCCACATCAACACCTGCCTGGTACGCAAACTGCAGACAGTCCTGGACATGTTGTACCTGGGGTCTGAGGAGGCTGAGGAAGAGCCGCTCCAACGTCTTCATCAGATGTGAAGTGAGTGCCACCGGTTGGAAGTTGTTCAGCTCGCTGGGCCGATTCTTTTTGGGAACTGGAACGATACATGATGTCTTCCAGAGGGTTGGCACTCTCCCCAGCTGCAGGCTGAGGTTGAAGATGCATTGGAGTGGTTCACCCAGTTCAGCAGCGCAGGTCTTCAGTAGTCGGGGACACACCTTGTCCAGGCCTGCTGCTTTCCTGGGGTGAAGCTTCCTCAGTTGACCTCTGACCTGATCTGCAGTAATGCATGGAGGAGTCTGTGTTGAGGTGGGGGATGAGGGAAAGGAGGGGGCTGCTGTGATGGCTGGGGGGAGGTGTGTTGAGGGAAGAAGGAGAGATGGATGCAGTGAGGGAGAGGGTGGGGGGACGTGGGCTGGTTGAACCGATTGAAGAAGTCATTCAACTCGTTCGCCCTCTCCACTGTCCCCTCAACGACTCTGGTCTTTGTATTGTGGCCTGTGATGGTTTTCACACCTTCCCAGATCTCCTTCATGCTGTTCTCCTTCAGCTTCTGCTCCACCTTTCTCCTGTAGCTGTCCTTAGTTTCCCTCACACAGCGTTTCACCTCCTGCTGTGCCGCTTTCATCGCCTCCCTATCCCTGCTCCTGAAGGCGGCGTTCTTCCTGTTGAGGACAGCTTTGACTTCCTGTGTTACCCATGGCTTGTTATTAGGGTAACACCGTACAGTCTTAGCGGGGGAGACCACGTCTGCACAGAAGTTGAGGTAATCTGTCAGACAGTGTGTCAGCCCCTCTATGTCCTCACAGTGTAGGCTAAGGAACACATCCCAGTCCGTGATGTCATAGCAGTCTCTGAGGGCATCTTCCATTTCAGGGGACCACCTCCTGATGGAGCTAGTTGTTGCAGGCTGCCTTTGAACCGGGGGGTGCACTTCGGGTGTAGAAGAACCAGGTTGTGGTCAGACTTCCCTAGTGGGGGGAGGGGTGTGACTCTATGAGGAACCCTCTTTTTTTTAAGAGTGTATCATTACTGTGTCTAATCACCGAGCGAAGAATCATTGCTGTTAGCTTGGCACATACATACAGTAATGTTGTAATCAGCTATGCAAGCAGGAGTTAGTATTATTGTAGTAGTACCAATTTGGCTCACTAAACATACTTATAAAGTAAATTAAAATGATTAAGGCTGTGCTCATCATGGAAGAGGAACTGAGAAGAACTGAAAGCTTCAGCTCAGTAAAATATAGTGTAGAAGTAAGGTAACATCAACAAGATAAACAGTAATCTGCACTCAACAGACAGTACTAAAATGAGTTGCGGAAGTGCCAGTTACTAAAAAAAAAATGATGCCGACAACATTTATCAGTGACTTAACCAGAGATCAATGATTCACCGTCGAGAGTTATTTTTTTGTCAAGCACATGTAATACAGTATGTGGGGACAGTGCAGTGTTGTCTGCTTGTCTTTGTGAATTGGCTTCAGATTGATATTTCTATATTTTGTCTTCCTTAAATGAGCAGTGGATGTTTAATATTGAAGAATCGCTTCCATACTAATATTTAACACTTATTCCACAAAATCGAGTCGTACATGAGCTCATAGCTGACAAGGAGCATAGCGCTGAGTTGGCTCTAAGCCGTGTATGACAAGATTGAGTGGAATAATTGTTTTATTCTATTCACATTCACTGGATTTTGAGAAACAGAACATTTTTATTTATTTATTTTTTTTGCCAATTCGATAAATAAAATCTTCATACAAAATGTCTGACAAAATCATTTCCGCTTAGAATGTAAACAAACCGGGGAAATGACAGTAGCAATTTGTGAAAAATGCAATAATAATAATAATAATAATGTGGGCGGCACGGTGGTGTAGTGGTTAGCGCTGTCGCCTCACAGCAAGAAGGTCCTGGGTTCGAGCCCCGTGGCCGGCGAGGGCCTTTCTGTGTGGAGTTTGCATGTTCTCCCCGTGTCCGCGTGGGTTTCCTCCGGGTGCTCCGGTTTCCCCCACAGTCCAAAGACATGCAGGTTAGGTTAACTGGTGACTCTAAATTGACCGTAGGTGTGAATGTGAGTATGAATGGTTGTCTGCGTCTATGTGTCAGCCCTGTGATGACCTGGCGACTTGTCCAGGGTGTACCCCACCTTTCGCCCGTAGTCAGCTGGGATAGACTCCAGCTTGCCTGTGACCCTGTAGGACAGGATAAAGCGGCTACAGATAATGAGATGAGATGAGATAATAATAATAATTCTTGAAAAATAAAAAAAGATATGTTCTTCCTATCAAGTGCTTTTATTCCATATTTTGTTGCTTTTTTTGTTTGTTTTTTTTGGGGGGGGGTTCTTCTTTAGGGTTTTTTTTGGTGGTTGGCAAACCAACTTAAAGGTGCATTACCATCATCAACTGGGCTGGAGTGTGTGGAACAGGAGATGGGGGGAGGACCATAGACATATAAACAGACGCTGCATTGAGCTGGTGGCCCGTTGCTGGGATACGTCAGAGTGTCCGCCATATTTGATGTGGCAAATCTTCCCCGTAAACCAATGCAAGTAAATGGACTGAACTTCATAAAGCCCCTTTCTACAATAATATTTAACTCGATGCCTTTTATTCACCCATTAAGACACACACGTATATATTTGGGAAACAAACAGGCATCAAAACAACACACATAACTTTTAATGTGATGGTTATAAATAGTGTGCGAAATACCCTGTACACTGCAAACTAGCAACAGATATGCGATAGATAGCTCAGGTAAGCTAATCAGTCAGCCCACCGTAGCAAGCTACCAAAACCTGAGGCCACAATAACCAACCTACAAGACTGAATATGATAAATGATGGAAATAGTGAATGAAAATAAAAATGTACTGTTTTATTTATTGAGTCACCACACAGACCAACTCTCGTTGAATAAAGTGAGCTGAATGAGCGCCAAACTGAGTTCGGCCAGGTTCTAACGTCATACCAAAACAAAATACATCACTGATTCCTTCACATTCAGAAAGGTTAAAAACGTTCACCATAGTGCGGCACTGTATTATCTAATTCTCACTGCTTATAACTCTACACCTACCCGGTGGAGATGAGCTGGGAGACTGAAGGAACAGTATTGAAAAGTATTTTTCCAGTCTCGCCTGTGAAAGGTAATCCCATGTGATCTCGTTTGGATGGTAAACCTGTTGGTACAGTTAAACGCAGCACATGAACGAGGCATCTTTATTCTCGGCTACTGTCTAGACGCTATACCAGAGACGGTTGAAGAATCTCCACTTTGCCACATCCAATATGGCGGCGAGGATGACGTATGATTCTACGCAGAATGCGGCGTCTATGTTTATATGTCTATGGGGAGGACTATATTCTTTCAGCTCTTTCTGTTTCTTTTAAATACTTGAACAATTTTTGGGGTTTTGTTTTCGAGTAGAGTTTTTATTTCGTCCTTGGTTGGTTCAGCAACACGCTCTGCCATTTTGGTTTTCTCTACTCACAGTATATGAGCTGATATCCTAGCAGTAGAGTAGCCAATCAGAGCACGTGATTGCTCATATCCAGTGAATGTGGATAGAATAAATCCTATTATTCATTGTTTTGGTTCTAAAAATCTAATCAGATTTTAGCTAAGCTAAAATCCTCAATATACGGTACACACCCCTGTTAGCACATCGTGGGACCCCCCATTTTGTCCCTTATTTGGTCCTGCCGGTACCCACCCACTTGCCAACTCTCCCTTATTACATGACAATGGGTGTCTCAAAAACATGCTTCCTGAGACGCATGAAGTCAGGATGTATGCCTTTTTAAACTGCTGCTCATGCTGCATCACAGGGCAGCGTAACACACTCTGAGGAAACCACTGTCCTCTTCTACATACACAAGCTCACGGACATCCACGATCAATTAGTGTTGCTTTGATTAACAAGAGAGAAAGAGTGTACACTTGCTCCCAACCAGATACCATGATCAAAGGTGACTGCGGAATCGTCCGGATTTAAAAACTCAATCTCCTGATGATTGATTGGGCGAAGATTTTTCTGTTGCTCCCCTCTGGAGCAGTGCGCCAGGTTTTAAAACGAATAAAACCATAATGCTGCAGCCATTGTTCTGTCTATAGAAGACCTTAATCTTTATCCATTATGCTGCTTAGCAACCAAAGCTTACTCTTAAGACTACATTGCCTGCTGGAAGAATTGCTTACAGCAAATATGAACAATAAATGAATATTTATTTAAACCTGGGTTTTTATCATGTTATTTTTGTCGCTGTTTTATAAAAGACACAATATGCCATGCCTAGGAATGCGCTTACTTGTGGGGGAAAAAAAAACATCAGTGCAACACATACCTCTGAGTGACTTATTGCTTTAATAATTTGCTATGCTGTTAGTGTGTTGATGGAGCCGTATTTCTGATATCTTTGGCATAGCTCTCTGTAGCCTGTTACAGACAGACTTTTAACATTAAAGGAGAACTGAAGTCATTTTTAAACTTGCTTTAGTTCTTAATTAACGTGTTATTCAATTACGTTTTCGGTTTTAGTAACCTTATATCGTGACTTGTATTGGCAACTAATTGCGATTAAATATTATACTTATCGGCCTTTTCGGTTTTTAGCCATGTTGAATTTAGTGCGTTTGGTCCACGGCAGGCGTCGCTTATCCACGCGATCTTCATGAGACTTGTGCGAGACTTCAAACGTGAAGTGTCAGCCAGGTATCAGTGCCGCCATTTTGAAAACTGTTTTCCAAATGAAATATTGCAAAAAATGAGTTTAAACGACGATTACTGCCTACTTTTTTCAAACTTTCCTGATTGCTATCAAAACAAACAACTTCCAGCTTGATTACATCAGCATTCGAAAGAGGGCGCGCGCATCTTTTGACAGCGTTGGCAGATGTTGGCATTTTGATTTCCGCTGTACGTTTTACTTCCGTCCTACGATGTCTCGCACAGGTCTCAGCGAATCTCGTTTACGGCCATTGCTTTGACATATGGACTGATATATTACAGAGCATATTTCAAACACTCATAACTTGCTATAGCAGTGACAAAATAGCTATCAAAAATGCATTCCTGTGTATATTTAATAAAATGAGAGAAATAGAATTTTGATAATAAAAAAAAGTTTGCGGCGGCACGGTGGTGTAGTGGTTAGCGCTGTCGCCTCACAGCAAGAAGGTCCGGGTTCGAGCCCCATGGCCGGCGAGGGCCTTTCTGTGCGGAGTTTGCATGTTCTCCCTGTGTCCGCGTGGGTTTCCTCCGGGTGCTCCGGTTTCCCCCACAGTCCAAAGACATGCAGGTTAGGTTAACTGGTGACTCTAAATTGACCGTAGGTGTGAATGTGAGTGTGAATGGTTGTCTGTGTCTATGTGTCAGCCCTGTGATGACCTGGCGACTTGTCTAGGGTGTACCCCGCCTTTCGCCCGTAGTCAGCTGGGATAGGCTCCAGCTTGCCTGCGACCCTGTAGAACAGGATAAAGCGGCTAGAGATAATGAGATGAGAAAAAAATTTGCCTTCAGTTCTCCTTTAACTCATTTATATTCCAGTATGTTTTTCTTTTTTTAAGTCAAGATAAATACTGAAGATCTCATCTCTGTGTGTGTGTGTGTGCATGGGCACTGGATGAAACTCAGATTTCCACAGATATAATGTTAATGATGTACTTTCTTTCTTTTGTACTTACTCTTATACGACTCTTTTCTCTTACTCAGAAGGGAATCCATACAAGAAGCCCGATAGTGTTAAGGTAGGTTGAGTGCTCTTTCTACCCATCATTTAAACTTTTTATAACGATGTAAAGTAATGCATGGTGTCGAACCTCGAGGCTTCAGTTTATATCATTTTTCAAGCTTGATTCCCAAGACCTACTTTCCTTTCTTTTCTTGCATTGCACTGCAGCACGTTGGACCTGTACTCAGATCTCAATTTTGCATGTGAAGCCTCAAAGTTAATGTAGTCCCGTGAACCACACACTTCCTCTCTGTCACCCCCTAACATTTGTCCTCCTTTTGAACTTCGTTCATGGTGGGAAATTTACTTCGAACTCCACATGCAAGGTCGTGATGAGTAGCAGAAGGTTGTACATCTGCTGTGTGAAAAATCCGGGCCTGTGCCATTCAGTGAGAGTCGTTTATAATGAGTGAGGAGAAAGCCTCCTTCCACTCGATGTCTATTTGATTGGATAATGAAAGGATTTTAAACAAGCTATACCAGAGGGATGGAAGAATGTTTTCTCGATTTTTCATATAGAATAAAGGATGGGAAAGTTGTGGTTTATTCTCAGTGTATTTGTACAGATGGGAAAGATCTGATGAGTACAGTATATAAACAAGAATCACTTGCTGATTACTGAATGAGCATGTTTGTTTTTTTGTTTCTCAACTTTGTAATGCAGAAAAGGAAGTCTAACTTTGCAGAGTTTGCAGTGGTGAGAATTTTGAGGTGAACCTGTAAGGCCCCATACTTCCTATTAGCTTTTATATAGCTTTTAAAACTCATTTGTAGTATAATTTGCTCCAATGGAAAGGTTTATGGAGAAGTAGATTAATAAAACATATGTATATTCAGCTTCACTGCTATAGAAGGGAGTTGTATTTGAAATTCCTTTTGAAAGAAGTCTGTGTATTTTAGAACAATAAAACAAGTGTGCAATGGGTCTCTTTTGACACATCTGTGCCTCGGTGATTTTTTTTTTTCCCCCTGTTGATCAGGTTAACTGTAAGAGGCTGAAATACAGTGTCTTGCAAAAGTATTCATCCCCCTTGTCTTTGTCCTGTTTTGTCGCATTACAAGCTGGAATTAAAATGGATTTTTGGAGGGTTAGCACCATTTGATTTACACAACATGCCTACCACTTTAAAGGTACACATTGTTTTCTGTTTGTTTGTTTTTAATTGTGACACAAACAATAATTAAGATGAATAAACAGAAATAGGTATTCACACACCCTTCCTCCCAAGTCAATACTTTGTAGAGCCAGCTTTCGCTGCAATTACAGCAGCAAGTCTCTTGGGGTATGTCTCTATTAGCTTAGCACATCTAGCCACTGGGATTTTTGCCCATTCCTCAAGGCAAAGCTGCTCCAGCTCTTTCAAGTTAGATGGGTTGCGTTGGTGTACAACAATCTTCAAGTTATGCCACAGATTCTCAATTGGATTGAGGTCTGGGCTTTGATTAAGCCATTCCAAGACATTTAAATGTTTCCCTTTAAACCACTCCAGTGTAGCTTTAGCAGTATGTTTAGGGTCATTGTCCTGCTGGAACGTGAACCTTCGTCCCAGTCTCAAACCTCTGGCTGACTCAAACAGGTTTTCCTCCAGAATTGCCCTGTATTTAGTGCCATCCATCTTTCCTTCAGTCCTGACCAGCTTTCCTGTCCCTGCAGATGAAAAATATCCCCACAGCATGATGCTGCCACCACCATGCTTCACTGTAGGAATGGTGTTCTCAGGGTGTTGGGTTTGCTCCACACATGGCGTTTCCCATGATGGCCAAAAAGATCAATTTTAGTCTCATTTGACCAGAGAATCTTCTTCCATGTGTTTCGGGAGTCTGCCACATGCTGTTTGGCAAACTCCAAATGTGTTTTCGTAAGCAATGACTTTTTTCTGGCCACTCATCCATAAAGCCCCGCTCTGTGGAGTGTACAGCTTAAAGTGGTCCTATGGCCAGATACTCCCATCTCCGCTGTGGATCTCTGCAGCTCCTTCAGTGTTATCTTTGGTGTCTTTGTTGCATCTCTGATTAATGCCCTCCTTGCCCGGTCTGTGAGTTTTGATTGGCGGCCTTCTCTTGTCAGGTTTGTAGTGGTGCCATATTCGTTCCATTTTGCTATAATGGATTTAATGGAGCTCCCTGGGATATTCAAAGTTTGGGATATTTTTTATAACCCAACCCTGATCTATACTTCTCCACAACTTTGTCTCTGACCTGTTTGGAGGCTCCTTGGTTTTCATGTTGCTTGCTTAGTAGTGTTGCAGAGTCAGGGTCCTTCCAGAACAGGCTGATTTATACAGACATCATGTGACAGATCATGTGATACTTTGATTGCACACAAGTGGATCTTAAATCAACTAATTATGTGGCTGATGAAGTGAATTGGTTGGAGCAGCTCTTATTTAGGGGTTTCATACGAAACGAGGCGAATACTTATGCACACTCCAGATTTCTGGGTTGGGTTTTTTTCATCTTAATTATTGTTTGTGTCACAATAAAACAATTTTCACCTTTAAAAGTTGTAGGCATGTTGTGTAAATCAAATGGTGCTAACCCTCCAAACATCCATTTGAATTCCAGCTTGTAATGCGACAAAACAGGACAAACACCAAGGGGGATGAATACTTTTGCAAGACAACCTAGAGATCAAATCCTTGCACAGCACCTGGTGCTTATCGGGACTGAATTAAAAAACAAAAAAATCACCTTCATTTTACTTACTGTATTCTGTTTTGCGTCTCACAGAGCCCGTTATTCTAATAGAAAGTGAAATTACCTGGGCTGAGACTCGCGTAAAGGATTCTGATATTTTAATGTGGTCAATTTTTTATTCTTTTTTTTTTATGTTCAATTCCTGTCTTTGTAAGATATTCTGAAAGTTCTTTTAGGCAAAGAAAATGGAAATAATGAATACTGAATCACTTAAATAAGATCAGCTTGTATAATCCTTTCTGGTGTGTGGCTCTTTTTCTTGGAATGATTCAGACTGACCTCATTCTGCCTCTAAGGAAATAGCAGACTGGAAAATGGACTGTATTGTATCAAGGAAAAAAAAAATTATTGTAACAACATAGGTTGTTTGCTTCCTTCAGGAAATTACTGAACAGCCTGCAAGAACATCTCTGGTGTGAATTTCAAATTTTATTTATTTATTTATTTATTTAGGGCTATTGCCAAACTAAATTTTTGTACGTCAGCTGGCTGTACTGTGATACATGATAAATTGTTGCTGTCTATTTGGTGACTCCTTAATTTACATCACGTTAAAAAAGGGATAATACGCTGGAAAAATGTACAGGTTCTAAGCCACTACTGTACATGCTGCTTATTGGTCAGTAGCTCCACACATTTCACATACACAGAATGGCTCGCACCATTTCCTGTTTCTTCATTGGACAGCTTTGCGTGTCTTGTTTCTGTCCATTCCCCTTTTTAGATCAACAACAAAGGCAACGTAGTCAGCAGCGCTAAAGAGCCAGTCCCCTCTCCTGCTCTGGTACTCAGTCTGTGTCTCTGATCTCATTATGCCTCATGTTTTCCATGAGCATTTCATCCTTTTCTTGTGTAATAATCAGTGGCACAACAGTCAGAAGAGCACTAATGATTAACCCAGGAAGGCACGGTTAAAATTTGTATTACGCAGTGTAATTTTTAGTGTAATGATATGCCGTTTAAACAGAATCTTTAATAAAGAGCTCAAAATGAGTTTTGAGACTTGACTATAAGCATGCTCACTAACACTGTTCCACGCCACTCTCATGCTGTCTATTAACGATGCTGTTTCAACTCCGTAAATTTGGTGCCATTGTTTCCTGACAAATAAATTATTACACTTGAAGGTGAAACTGCTTTATGTGTGGATTAAATGACAGTGGGCCATAAGTGCAAAACACATTAACAAACCTTAAAACACAACAGCAGATCAGAAAACGCAACAAAATCAGAAATGCATGTCAGCATTAACTGAAACCGATAGATCAGGTCCTTATTGAACATCACATGCTCGTTGATGATCGGACACGGCATATGACTGACGGAAAACAAATTGCACTTTTTCTTTGAGTCTGTTATCTACTTAGCCTGGTAAAAATGATTTAATGTAAAACTATGTATGTTGTTCTAGTGAAGAGTTTTAGTTTCTTCTGAAGAAAGTTGACAGCATGTTTAAAGGAACAGTCCACCGTACTTCCATAATGAAATATGCCCTTATCTGAATTGAGACGAGCTGCTCCGTACCTCTCCGAGCTTTGCGCGACCTCCCAGTCAGTCAGACGCGCTGTCACTCCTGTTAGCAATGTAGCTAGGCTCAGTATGGCCAATGGTATTTTTTGGGGCTGTAGTTAGATGCGACCAAACTCTTCCGCGTTTTTCCTGTTTACATAGGTTTATATGACCAGTGATATGAAACAAGTTCAGTTACACAAATTGAAACGTAGCGATTTTCTATGCTATGGAAAGTGCGCACTATAATGACAGGCGTACTAACACCTTCTGCGCGCTTCGGCAGTGCATTGATATCTGAGCTCCGTATCAATGCGCTGCCGAAGCGCGCAGAAGGTGTTAGTACGCCTGTCATTATAGTGCGCACTTTCCATAGCATAGAAAATCGCTACGTTTCAATTTGTGTAACTGAACTTGTTTCATATCACTGGTCATATAAACCTATGTAAACAGGAGAAACGCGGAAGAGTTTGGTCGCATCTAACTACAGCCCCAAAAAATACCATTGGCCATACTGAGCCTAGCTACATTGCTAACAGGAGTGACAGCGCGTCTGACTGCGTCTGACTGACTGGGAGGTCGCGCAAAGCTCGGACAGGTACGGAGCAGCTCGTCTCAATTCAGATAAGAGCATATTTCATTATGGAAGTACGGTGGACTGTTCCTTTAAAGTAGCAAGATGATGATGATGATTTAAAAAAAAAAAAGCATGAATGAAAGCATCAGTAGATACATTTAGGCTTGTATTTTTCTCTTATTGTAAACATTTTTCATCTCCTTGTTTTACTGTGTCTCAGACAGCACGGTGGTGTCATGGTTAGCGCTGTCGTCTCACAGCAAGAAGGTTCTGGGTTCGAGCCCAGTGGCCGACGGGGACCTTTCTGTATGGAGTTTGCATGTTCTCCCCGTGTCTGCATGGAGTTAGGTTAACTGGTTACTCTAAATTGTCCCTAGGTGTGTGTGTGTGAGAAAGGTGTTTCCCCAAGCATGGAAATGGGAGGGTTGCGGCAAGAAGGGCATCCAGAGTAAAACTACATTCCAATTAATATGACATGTGGATCAATAGGGTCCACATGGCAGCGACCACACACACACAACTGGGACAAGCTGGAAGAAGTGAGTGAGTGAGATCTGCTGTCTCTCAGTATCCAATCAGCAATGAGCATGCGATGTTCAATAAGGACCTCCCCTTTTCGTTTTGAGTTGATGTTTTTGGTTTTGCTGTTATTGCTGCTGTTGTGTTTTTTTGCTATTGTGGTGTCGTGTTTTCTGATTTGCTGTCACATTTTTTTTGTACCTGTATTTTACACATTCGAGCTACCAGCTCCATCTCTACTAGAAATTGAGTTGAGTATGTTAATGCCATTCATCACTTATTTTCAGGTACAGTGTTTTGCAAAAGTATTCATTCCCTCCCCCCTCGTGTTTGTCCTGTTTTGTCTACAAGCTGGAATTAAAATGGATTTTTGGAGGGTTAGTACCGTTTGATTTACACAACAAGCCTACAACGTTAAAGGTGAAAATTGTTGTTTTATTGTGACACAATAATTAAGATGGATAAACAGAAATCTGGCGTATGCATAGGTATTCACCCCCCAATCAATACTTTGTAGAGCCACCTTTCGCTGCAATTACAGCTGCAAGTCTCTTGGGGTATGTCTCTATTAGCTTAGCACATCTAGCCACTGGGATTTTTGCCCATTCCTCAAGGCAAAACTGCTCCAACTCCTTCAAGTTAGATGGGTTGCGTTGGCATACAGCAATCTTCAAGTTATGCCACAGATTCTCAATTGGATTGAGGTCTGGGCTTTGACTAGGCCATTCCAAGACATTTAAATGTTTCCCTTTAAACCACTCCAGTGTAGCTTTAGCAGTATGTTTAGGGTCATTCTCCTGCTGGAACGTGAACCTTCGTCCCAGTCTCAAACCTCTGGCTGACTCAAACAGGTTTTCCTCCAGAATTGCCCTGTATTTAATGCCATCCATCTTTCCTTCAGTCCTGACCAGCTTTCCTGTCCCTGCAGATGAAAAATATCCCCACAGCATGATGCTGCCACCACCATGCTTCACTGTAGGAATGGTGTTCTCAGGGTGTTGGGTTTGCTCCACACATGGCGTTTCCCATGATGGCCAAAAAGATCAATTTTAGTCTCATTTGACCAGAGAATCTTCTTCCATGTGTTTCGGGAGTCTGCCACATGCTGTTGGGCAAACTCCAAATGTGTTTTCTTAAGCAATGTCTTTTTTCTGGCCACTCTTCCATAAAGCCCCACTCTGTGGAGTGTACGGCTTAAAGTGGTCCTATGGACAGATACTCCCATCTCCACTGTGGATCTTTGCAGCTCCTTCAGTGTTATCTTTGGTGTCTTTGTTGCATCTCTGATTAATGCCCTCCTTGCCCGGTCTGTGAGTTTTGGTTGGCGGCCTTCTCTTGTCAGGTTTGTAGTGGTGCCATATTCTTTCCATTTTGCTATAATGGATTTAATGGCGCTCCCTGGGATATTCAAAGTTTGGGATATTTTTTATAACCCAACCCTGATCTATACTTCTCCACAACTTTGTCTCTGACCTGTTTGGAGGCTCCTTGGTTTTCATGTTGCTTACTTAGTAGTGTTGCAGAGTCAGGGTCCTTCCAGAACAGGCTGATTTATACAGACGTAACAGATCATGTGACACATTGATTGCACACAAGTGGATCTTAAATCAACTAATTATGTGACTGATGAAGTGAATTGGTTGGAGCAGCTCTTATTTAGGGGTTTCATATGAAAGGGGGTGAATACCTATGCACACTCCAGATTTCTGGGTTTTTTGTTGTTTTGTTTTTCATCTTAATTTTTGTTTGTGTAACAATAAAAAAAAATCTGCAAATCAAATGGTGCTAACCCGCCAAAAATCCATTTTAATTCCATCTTGTAATGCAACAAAACAGGACAAACACCAAGGGGGATGAATACTTTTGCAGGACACTGTATCATATTATCTTCACGTATTTGTAGTCACCTATTTGTATGTTTTTCATGATCATGGTGTGGCTCCAACCTTCCACTGTACAGTCCAGTTTCTTTGGAAAACCACATGTTCGTGTCACATTTTATTTAGTCAGGTATGCTCCAGCTCGCTCTACTGGAACTGCGATCACTAAATGCCACAGACTTTCTCAGTGCTGCATTGTGTTACAGTACTTATGTCTCATAGATAGGGAATATGCCTGAGTTTTTGTTCCAGATAACCAGCAACGTTTCACCCTGCTGATGTGTCCCAGATGCATGTAGTTTTACTGTAAGCAGGATTTTTACAGCTTGTGATTAGAATACTTCCTCCGACCTCATAACTAATATTTAGAGAAGCTGTCTTTATGGGATGTGTAAATAACACTCAGGTCCTGATCTGTATTTATTTAAGATTGCTAACTTGTCCTTGACAAACATACATTGTAGCCTTAAAGCCGAGCAAACATTGGACAGTATTAGAAATTGTATTTGATGACGGCTTACACTACATGATTGAACTGCCTGTGCTGGATCACGTAAATCTACTAATTTAATGCTCACGCTCTACAATTTCTGATGGCTCAATGTACTTGTCTGACAGCTCCGCCAAAGATCATTTGAGTCGTTAATTGGACATTATGACTCATTCACACTGCACACTGTCACACACTAGTTTCTGATCACTAAATCAGGTTTAAAGGAGAACTGAAGGCAAATTTTTTCTATTATCAAAATTCTATTTATCTCATTTTATTAAATATACATAGGAATGCATTTTTGATAGTCCCTGCTATAGCAAGTTATGAGTGTTTGAAATATGCTCTGTAATATATCAGTCCATATGTCAAAGCGACGGCCGTAAACGAGATTCGTTGAGACCTGTGCGAGACATCGTAGGACGGAAGTAAAACGTAAGCGGAAATCAGTGACCAACATCTGCCAACGCTGTCAAAAGACACGCGCGCCCTCCTTCGAATGCTGACGTAATCAAGCCGGAAGTTTTGTTTGTTTTGATAGCAATCAGGAAAGTTTGAAAAAAAGTAGGCAGTAATCGTCATTGAAACTCATTTTTGTGCAATATTTCGTTTGGAAAACAGTTTTCAAAATGGCGGCACTGACACCTGGCTGACACTTCACGTTTCGAAGTCTCGCACAAGTCTCGTGAAGATCGCGTGGATAAGCGACGCCTGCCGTGGACCAAACGAACTAAATTCAACACGGCTAAAAACCGAAAAGGCCGATAAGTATAATATTTAATCGCAATTAGATGCCAATACGAGTCACGATATAAGGTTACTGAAACCGAAAACGTAATTGAATAACGCGTTAATTAAGAACTAAAGCAAGTTTAAAAATGACTTCAGTTCTCCTTTAATAAACTGCTTTGAATCATAGTGTCCATCTGGCTTCATTTTAGCATATTGTAGTCATGACGTATTCCTGCTTTCTTCATAATTTTTCTTCTGTAGTATCTTCTCCTAAAGACCATCAAGCATACAGTACTTGAATTTGGTATCACATATATGTGTATATATATATATATATATATATATATATATGTATATGTATGTGTGTGTGTGTGTGTGTTTTTTTTCTAAACTGGCTATTAAATAGCCGCTAATGCAATTTGGATAATGCTTTAAGTTTTTTATTAGTAATTAACATCCTCCCCCAGTCCAATGCAGAACAAAGCAATGCTTGGTGACCTTTACACTTTCATATTCTATGTACGAGAATGCAATCTCCCATTCTGTCTCCCTGATCCTCTTGATTCTCTTCCTTTTCTCTCTGCACCTCTTGATCAGGAGCCTCAAACTACTGTTATCCACAATCCACCTGACGGAAACAAGGTATTATGTATATAAACCGGTTTGCTAGGATCAAGCTTGCTACATCGTGAATTGCACTTAAAGACTTCACTGGTTTAATGACTTTAAGGGCTGGCAAGACCTGTTTCTGTCCTAAATCCATTAGCACTGCCTCATTATTAGAAGCTGCTGAGCAGAACAACAGATTTTTCAACATAGGATGAAATGTATCATTATCCACTAATGTATCTTGAATGCTGTGCATGCCCGTGTTGTACCATACATCGTGGTTTCTAACTTGCGTGGTAGTGGTAACGCTGAGACTTTTCAGCACATTTCCTGCATGTCCGTAAGCTTTTGTGCATGGGGTGTGTATTTTTATGGAAGGTGTTTAAAGGGTTTGTTCATATGTTTGCGGGAGATGCAGATAAATAATAAAAGGTCTCTTCACGTTTTCTCATGATGAGACAAATTGCATCAAGGGTACTAAACTATATTTGAGCAACATGATGTTTTGAAATGATCCTTACTGAACCAACATGTTAATTTACGTACTGTGGATCCATGTTAAATTCATATGGATGTTCCTCTTCAGGAATCCTCAGAGAGCGCCAACACCACCATAGAAGATGAGGATGTGAGAGGTATGGCAAATCCCACACATTACACACTTTCGTCAGCAGAGTGGACTTTCCGTTCTTAATTTCGTTCAGTCCGTTTAATAATCATCAGTGACGACCATCTTCGCATTCAGCAGCTTGGTCTGTTTATTCCTGAGCTCACCACTGATCTCTTTTTGGCTGTGATCACAGCTAACTCTGTTTAGCCAATTTTAATGCAGAAATGAGTTCGACTGACTGATTAAAGGTTACAATTTGAGTGTTACTATTTAAAGTTGGAGTAATTTTACTATTCAGGGCGATTTCAGTGTGTAAACTGGTGTTTAACTGTCTACAAAGCCAGTTGGTTGGTGGCACAGCTTTCATTACATTAGCTTTCAGTTCACTGGATCAGTAGGTATGTTTTATATGAACCTATGGGTCAGGGTTAAGTAGAGTGCTTAACTTCTCATACACATTTAACCTTATAAATGTGAAAGATTTTAGCGAATGAATTATTTGTGCGACTCTCTTTTAAATTTTTTTTTTTAAGTGTGCGTAGTTGTATTGCATAATGGCCTGACCATGCTTGAATTGCAGACATACCGAAAGCATATCACTGTCTCCCTTTACTGTGAAGCAGCCTATTAAAAAGACACAAGGCTTCCTGGTGCTTATTCACAAGGAAGTGTTCCCTGTTCAGTCCTTATCTGACTCCCTGTCTGATACTTTTGTTTTTTTCTTTCACTGCTCCTGCAGTCATTATGAAACTGTATTAAAATCGGCCTCAAGGAGCGAGCATGTGTGTGTGAGAGAGAATGATTTTCATCGGGCTTTACTCTCTGTCAGCTCATTAGTGAATTGTCTCTGCAATCTGCTGTCCAACAAAGCAGTTACCATCTCCTGATGGTTACAGCCTGACCCTTTCACAGAAGAGCAAAAAAGAAATCCAATTTTTTTGGAATCATATTTTTACCTCGCCCGGGACAGATTCCACCAGGGGGCAAGGTATTGTTTTCAGTGTGGTTTGTTTGTTTGTCTTTTTCTTTCTTTTTTTTCTTGTTAATGATATTACGGGGGTGGCGCGGTGGTGTAGTGGTTAGCACTGTCGCCTCACAGCAAGAAGGTTCTGGGTTCGAGCCCCGTGGCCAGCGAGGGCCTTTCTGTGCGGAGTTTGCATGTTCTCCCCGTGTCCGCGTGGGTTTCCTCCGGGTGCTCCGGTTTCCCCCACAGTCCAAAGACATGCAGGTTAGGTTAACTGGTGACTCTAAATTGAGCGTAGGTGTGAATGTGAGTGTGAATGGTTGTCTGTGTCTATGTGTCAGCCCTGTGATGACATGGCGACTTGTCCAGGGTGTACCCCGCCTTTCGCCCGTAGTCAGCTGGGATAGGCTCCAGCTTGCCCGCGACCCTGTAGAACAGGATAAAGCGGCTACAGATAATAGATGGATGGATGATATTACGGGAAAACGGCTGGACCAATCTTCATGAAATGTTCAGGATATATGGGCACTGGTCTCAAATAGAACCTCCAACATTTTGAGAGTCATCCAGTCAAGGTCACCAAAAAGTTCAAAATCATTTTTTGCGATATCTTCCTTCATATTTATTCAGATGTGTTCTGATTGGCTGAGAGCATTACGGTGTGTTCTGATTGGCTGACAGCAGTACGGTATGCGAATAAGAATCGGAATCAGAACCATGTTTATTGGCCAAGTATGTTCACACGCAAGGTCAAACTCAAGGTCACCAAAAAGGTCCGAATTGTTTTTTCACGATATCTTCCTTCATATTCATCATAAGTGCTACCAGGCGAGGTTTGTTTTGCCTGGCAACACTTGGTTTTTTTTTTTCTTGCTTTTGTTTTTGGCAAAGCTGATGTTGGTGAAATTAACATATGCTGTGGCACATATTTGCAAAAATGCTTTAGAAAGCTGAAAGTCATTAAAGAATTGATAGGTTGTCTACCTGTCTCTTTCCCTGGGAAACTGTTTAGTCTTGGGATTGAGCTCTGATGTGATCTGATGTCTGCGTTATTCTCAGTGTTGGACTGTTTTGTTTGGTGAGTTGCTTAATATGAGGGTAGGTCATTTTTAGAAGCGTTTGTTTTGTTATCTTTCTTGAAATTCTTTCCATAACCTGACAGCAATGAATAAGTCAAATGCTTTGACCAAAAAAAGTCATCTGGAGCAGTTGTAAGGCTGTTTAAAGCCTGCCCAATCATTTCACTCGGTCCAAATGAAAGGATTCGATGGCCTACCTGCCTGTCCACCTGCGTGCACTCTGTTTGTGCACTCATTGTGCATGACTGGAGTCTTCCACAAGGCTTGGCGGACATATTGCAAACGTATTGCTAAAAGGTAGCGAGCTAGTTGACAGCTGTCAGTATTAGCAATAGCCATATTCAAGGTTTAGTTTCATGATGAAAATATTAGGTGTTTTCTTATATGTGAATGAGACATGAGGTAGTTGGATATGTCAAGAACACACTATGCACTCCACAAAACCCAACCACCCTCCACGCCCCCTCCACCCCCTACGCACTCTCTCATGGACTCATCCTCCAGCAGTAGTCAGGCAGTACGCGTTCATGTGTTTTAGAGGAGTGGCTTTGGAGGGAGGGCAGAAGGGATGGGGTGGAATCTTTCAATTGGATTCTTTCAAAATCTAGCTTACTTTTGCTGGTTTCTCCAGAACTCCCTACTACCCTAGCTTTAACGAGTAATGCACTTAAATAGTTGACTCGTAAATAGAAGAAGCCTTTATTTGTCACATGCACACTCAAGCACAGTGAAATTCCTCTCTCCATTTAACCCATTTGAAGCAGTGAACACATGTATGTACACACACACACACACACACACACAAGTGAGCAATGAGTGCACACATACCCAGAGCAGTGGGCAGCTATACTACAGCACCCAGGGAACAGTTGGGGGTTAGGAGCCTTGCTCAAGGGCACTTCAGCCCATGTCTTTGGACTGTGGGGGAAACCGGAGCAAACCCATGTCGACACGGGGAGAACATGCAAACTCCAACCCTGTCAGCTGCTGGGCTCGAACCCAGAACCTTCTTGCTTTGAGGTGACAGTGCTAACCGCTCCCAAGTGGTGCAGCAGAAAAGAATATTTCAAAAATGTAACGCCCATCCATAATCAAGTGTGTGTACGAGAAAAAAATTGGCCCTGCTCGCTGAGTGGGAGTAATGGCTTTACTCTTTCCCCTGTCAATCAACTTGACACTAAATAATTGTGGCTGTTAGTGAGCTTGTGTATGTGGAAGAGGGCAGATTGCACTTTTCTCCAAGTGTGTTCGGCTGCCCTGAGTGGAGAAAAAACAAACAAAAAACCCCAACAAATAGATGGAATTGAACGAAAGCATGTGCTCACCCTCAGTTTTGAGCCAAACGACCAGACTTGGAGAAAATGGGGTAATAAGACAATATGGGGAGGTTGATACAGGTTTAACACTGTGTTCTCTGGTCATTTCATCCTCTAGTGATGATCACAGATGACCAGCAGATTCCCAATACAACACCAAGCTAAATACATCTGCAAATTAACTGGCTGGACATACAGTTCATCCAGGAGAAGTCCCCAACTAAACAAACCATAAGCCTTGACTCAGGAAAGCCTGTGTTGAAACTGTAAATTTCCCTTTTTAAACTAAAAGCACTGGAAACATTCGAAAAGAGTTGGAAAATCAGTCTAGATCCTAAAATGTTGGGAAAATCCCTACGACCTTACACATTTTAAAAGATAAAAGCTTTGAAATGGTCATAGTAGGAAGTAAAGTATGCAAAATTGACCATATTCTTTTTGCATTTTTCTCCTGTTCCTTCTGAGTTTGTGTTTTCAGCAAATTCCTTGAAAGCAAACTATGTTAATGACTTTATAATGATACATTCCCACTCATTCAAATACTTTCTTTTTCCTTCACCTTACACTTTTACTGTTGTTTTATCCCTTCACCTTTATTCCACGTACAATTGTATGCACATAAATCCACTTGCCCGCATACCTTTTGACCACAACCCCATACGTCGCCCTCGCATTCCTGATTTGTCTGACAAGTGCACCACCTGCTGGATGCTACTAGAACCTACAAGTGCAAGCACTCTTCCTCCCGTTCCTCCTCTTCCTGCTCTTCCTCTATCTGGTGCCTCCCTGGCACATGGCCGGGAACAGAGGAGTGCTGTAGCTACATACTCAAACTGCTCCCGGTTGTTTCTTTGTGAGTCTCCCTCTCTGCTTTTCTGGTGTTTCTCAGTATGAACTCCATAGCAAGTTGTGGTCAGTGCTTTAACCTTGAGCCCCCTCTCAAACAACCTCAACCACTTCACCATCCCAGTGTAAGTGGCACCGGGACGAGTGCACAAGAATTCACACAGCTGTGAGCAGATTAGTTGGAATACTGATGATTTAATAACCTTTTTAAAGATTTTTTTGGGCTTTTTTCACCTTTATTATTGTATAGGACAGTGCAGAGACAGGAAATGGGCGGGAGAGAGAGACGGGGAGGGATCGGGAAATGACCTTGGGCCGGAATCGAACCCGGCTCCCCGGATTTATGGTATGGCGCCTTATCCACCTGAGCCACGACGCCCCCGATTTAATAACCTTTAAGTGTAAAGATTCTTTGGATTTAGGGTCAATTTAAAATTTATAGCAAAACACTCAGGACTGTTTCAAAAGTGTAAGCATAAAATTTGGAGTTTGTTATTTAACAGTTATTCGCCAAAGGCTCGGTGAATATCGGTGATTATTATACGTACAGGATAAAGCCCTGCACTCCCGCGGGACCCGACGCAAAGCAGTGCGGCGCGGGACAAATTTTGAAAGCTCATTGCGGGCGCGGGCGGGAGGGGGAGTGCACAATGCGGGTGCAGGCGGGAGAGGTGATGAGCTGCAGTCCCGCTAACTAAAAACGTGTTTAAAATAAAATTTATAAATTATTAATTTATGTCTATCGTATATAATTTGTGCTGGATATTTTATTTGGCATTAATAAAAACATTTTAAGATGCCTAAATTTGCGGACGTGGTCTAATCTCGCGTACGTTTCCGATTCCTTTCTGCTCTTCCGTGTTTGGGATCAACGATCATGGCAGAAGAGCAGAGCTCCTCTAGTGAAGCTCACAGTGCTTCAGAAGCAAGTGCTGCTTTAAAAAGAGGTACATTTACCATTAAAAAGTCAAGAGTATTAGTCCTAAGTATTAAAAAGTATTTAAAAAAGTATTAAAAAGTATTAACTAGTATTAAAAAGGACTGTGTATCGCACAGATTGTTCAATTTAAAGCGAGAAATAGACAGTGTATAATCTGAGGAGCTGGTTGTGGTTGCGCAGCACTTCATATGAGAGGAGAATGAAATTGCGGTTGGAATCATAACGCCACAGACTCGGAAGTGGGAGTGCGAGTGCGCAAAGCGAGAGCTGTCAATCAAAGCGAGAGCTGTCAATCATGAGCGCATGCAGCACTCAACTTGGAATGTGTCAGCAGAATGTCAGAGTCTAAACAATAAACTTACAATAAATGAAGGATCGGTCAGTGGAGAGCTCAGCTAAGCTCAGCATGTTTAATTCCCCAAGCCAATGACAAGAACTTTCGTGAGAAATAACGCGAACGTCTGCATCATGCGGGATTTGCGGGCGGGAGTGGGACAAAATGGCAGGCGGGAGCGGGACTGAAAATCATAATTCTTTGCGGGAGCGGGCGGGAGCGGGACTGCGCAATGCGGGAGCGGGACTGAAAATTCTGTCCCGCGCAGACCTCTAGTACAGGACCCTTTTTTGATGGAATAAAAACATGTGTTCTATTCCCTTCTAGTGGGTGTCATTCATTTTGTCTGAGAGCATGCAATTATTGTTATCATATCACTTATCCTACGTGTATTACGCCACTCTACCCAATGGAGAATGAGTGTTGAATATGGTTTACGATATTTCATGGCTGTCAAGGCAACATGACATCACACGTCGGAGCTGATGCAAATATTCAATGAGAACAAAGAAAGCTTTGTTCGCTGGTGGTGCCCGCAGCAAACTGTTGCAGTGAATTGAAAATGGTGTAAGATACATATTACAAGTAACCCTACTGTTCTTAACTTTTTTTGTAAAATCTATAATTGTTCCATCGTATGTGTACATATAATAATAATAATAATAATAATAATAATAATAATAATAATATTGGCTGGATTTTTTTTCATGGTATATCAGATATATTCCATTCAGCTAGCATGATATTGAACTCGTCTTCAACTCGTTCAATATCATGCTAGCTGAATGGAATATATCTGATATACTATGAAAAAAAAGCCAGTCAATATTATTTAGATAATAACCAAGACAAAGTCGAGGTTATTATTCACTGATATTCACTGAACCTGAGGTGGATAATTGTATTAGTATAAATACACAGGTGATTATTGAAAAAAAAATTGTATTAAAATTTTTTTTTTTAAATTTCAAAAGCAGCATGCAAATGGAATAATGGCTCGGCACAGACTTGTCACTTATCTGTGCCGACTCACATAAAATACTTTGTTTTGAAATCGATAAAATAAATCACAGTTCCACCTTCCCTTTGAATAGTTTTAGACCAAACTTTGTAGCATCTTTAGTGCTTTTAGGAACAGCATTTTCTTTCATCATTTGTAATTCTTCCTCATTTACGGTAACAAAGCGATTGGCCACCATTTTGCCGAGTCGCTCGAGGTGATTATTGAGAAATAGTCAGAATTTCTCGACCAATCAGCACATATGATTTTTTTTCTATAATCACCTGTGTATTGATACTAATGGTTATTATAGATTTGTGGTTTTTTACACCATCATTTATTAGTATCTTATCTTCATTTATTTTAAGCAAAACCTAACCAGCAAACGCAGTGACGTGAGATGTGCTGTTAGTCAGGTGAATGTGTTCTAGCAGTGCGTGCTAGTGGTGGACGTCCAAATCACACCACTCACAGACTTGTGCAGTGTTGCAATAATGTGCTCAGTGATGTGTGTTGGGATTCAGAGCTTTAGAGTAAATGCTTACTGGTGACTCAAAGGGTTTTAGTACACAAATAAATTTTTTTGTAACTTGTATTTATTTTTGTTATCTGTCTTTTTTTTTAAACACATTAAGACGTGAAATACATTACTGATACTTTCATGGTATTAGTACTGCTTGTGAAAATCTAAAATCATTCCCAGGACTTTACTGATGTGCTATTATGTGTACATGGATTAAGCTTATCTTGTACTGAAGCACATTGTTTAAGATGCTTGTAAAGGCCTTTTCAGGAAATTTCTGGAATCTTCTCAGTTCGAATGCCGTCTGTTGGTTCTCCTGTGCATCAATATTTCTAGGCATGCGTTTGCCTACCTAGTCATTAATATTAACATACGGGATTTCCTAAAAGTCTCTATACATAGAGGAAATTAATGTTTTATCAAAATGTAACGTTTTCTTTATCTATTTTCTTTGTAAGCACAGTCGTCTCTCCCACTCATGATGGACTTGTGTTAACATATCTGATATTCTTTGAATGCTGTCGCCATGCACATGCTTTCAATACATCCTTCTTTTGTCAAAGGCATTTTTAAAGGTGACGTACCCCTTTTCCATAAGCTGACACAGTTCACTGAGGTCTTAATGAAATGTCTGTGACATGCTTTGGTCAAAATATCACAAGCACCACAGTCCCCTTCGCACCCTGTCTAAACAGCCCTGTTCAAAACGGCCTGTTCCTTTAAATGATAATGAGCCACTGCTCACCCCGCCCCCATCTTCCGCCAGCCAATCAGGTAGCACTTTCCTCATGTATGTTCATTCTCAAAGTCAGTTCTGAAGCCATGATTGGAAATACTCCGATGAGGGGGTGGGATCATCCTAATGAGCTCTGCTTGTGACACAGAAAGGGGAGTCAGATCTGAACGGCTTGTTGAAGCTCATGTTTTCTGAAATAGGAGCCCAAAAGAAACTGACTGCGTATCTTATTTTAGAGTTTGTAGGTTGGTAGAAATTCCAGATACCCAGGTGTATGTACTCAAAGGCTGGGGGGGTACACTACCGTTCAAAAGTTTGGGGTCACTTTGAAATGTCCTTATTTTTGAAAGACAAGCACTGTTCTTTTCAATGAAGCTCACTTTAAACTAATCAGAAATGCACTCTATACATTGCTAATGTGGTAAATGACTATTCTAGCTGCAAATGTGTGGTTTTTGGTGCAATATCTCCATAGGTGTATAGAGGCCCATTTCCAGCAACTCTCACTCCAGTGTTCTAATGGTACAATGTGTTTGCTCATTGCCTCAGAAGGCTAATGGAGGATTAGAAAACCCTTGTACAATCATGTTAGCACAGCTGAAAACAGTTGAGCTCTTTAGAGAAGCTATAAAACTGACCTTCCTTTGAGCAGATTGAGTTTCTGGAGCATCACATTTGTGGGGTCGATTAAATGCTCAAAATGGCCAGAAAAATGTCTCGACTATATTTTCTATTCATTTTACAACTTATGGTGGTAAATAAAAGTGTGACTTTTCATGGAAAACACAAAATTGTCTGGGTGACCCCAAACTTTTGAACAGTAGTGTAAGTTTTTCATAATAGGCCCCCTTTATAAGCTATCTCAGGAAAAAATATTTATTATATGAAATAAGTCTAAAAAATTTTGGGAGCGATTTGCTAAAAAAGTGTTCATTTTCCCATATTTATGGAGACTTTTGTAACAACCTGTAGTGCTGAAATGCAGCCGTTTTCCTACACACCCACTCGATTTGAGTGTTTCTGCAATGGACCTCTGTTGGTTGTTTGTGAATTTGCAAATTTGGGTCATTTGCCTAGATTTCACTCGTGCCCCGTGTATGTGTTTACAGCCTCCATGGGCCTGGAAGCACAGCAAATATTTTTAGGTGCTGCCAAATGTTATTGTAACGTCTCTCTCTCTCATTATAATCACGAGGACTTAATGACGAGCAGAATAAATATGAACAGTTAAGCACACACACACACTTTTTCTAAGAGATCACAGTGTATGGCCATCATGTTGTGCGCTCCTGAACAATATTTAAGTATCTTAGTGTATTTTATGTTTTTCTATTTTCCTTTACTTTAGTCTTGCTCACCATTCATTACCCTTTTAAGTGTTTTTGGAAGGTTTTTCTTTTCCTAATACACTTTTGCAAACCACATTCATAATTATTTATAATACTAATGCTCAAAGGGGTGTAACTAATTTATATTAATGGCCTTTTGATGAACATAAGTTAAGATTAATACAGTATATACAAAATATATTCAGGAATAAAGCTTAAACACAGTGTGCTTGTTTTGTAGAGCCATCAGTTACTTTGGTGTGTATGCAATTACATAATCCGACATCTCATGCATTGCTATCGGGTTTTTGTTGTTGCTTTTTTTTTTTTAAACCCAAAAGCCATTTTGACATTTTCACACCAACCTGTCACTCGTTTTCTCTTCAGCACGGAAGCAGGAGATTATCAAAGTGACTGAGCAGCTGATCGAGGCCATCAACAATGGAGATTTTGAAGCTTATACGTGAGTACATTTTCTCTCCATCAGATCATTGTGATTACAGCTGTCCATTCATGTAGTAAAATGGTTTCTGTTCCCTGTTTATGATTGACAGCAAAATCTGTGACCCTGGACTGACTTCTTTTGAACCTGAGGCTCTGGGGAACCTGGTGGAGGGAACAGACTTCCACAGGTTCTACTTTGAGAACTGTAAGCCATCATTGAATAGTTTGTGTTAAAGCAAAGTACAGTGGAGTGCAAAAGGGCACCTGTTCTAGTCTTTTGTTAAACAGTGCCAGTATGTCCAACGTAGCTAAAGTTAGTAAGTCTTGGTTAGCAAGCTCAAGAGTTTGTATTCAGTGATTATGCTCTTTTTATTTATTTATTTATTTATTTATTTAAAAATTATAAATGAAACTATCAGTGATCATTTTCATGAAAAGGAAAATCTGACCTTTTGTACAAAGGAGTTCGCGTAGCAAATATCTGATTGACTTAATGTTAATTTGTGACCTAGAAATTATGCAGATACTTCCATATTCTCATCTCATCTCATTATCTGTAGCCGCTTTATCCTGTTCTACAGGGTCGCAGGCAAGCTGGAGCCTATCCCAGCTGACTACGGGCGAAAGGCGGGGTACACCCTGGACAAGTCGCCAGGTCATCACAGGGCTGACACAGAGACACAGACAACCATTCACACTCACTTTCACACCTACGCTCAATTTAGAGTCACCAGTTAACCTAACCTGCATGTCTTTGGACTGTGGGGGAAACCGGAGCACCCGGAGGAAACCCACGTGGACACGGGGAGAACATGCAAACTCCGCACAGAAAGGCCCTCGTCGGCCACGGGGCTCAAACCCAGACCTTCTTGCTGTGAGGCGGCAGCGCTAACCACTACACCACCGTGCCGCCCCTATGTAACAATATATTGTCCAAAAATAAATCGCGATACAAATTTGACTATTGGAATCGATTAAATTTAAAAAAAAGTGTTGCCAGGCAAAACAAACCTCACCCAACAGCACTTATTTTATACCTATATGTTGATAATGGTAATATTTCTCAATCATCAGCCCTTCGGTTATAGTCCTATGAAAATCCATGACCTTGAGTTTGACATTTCAAAGTCATTCAGGGTCAAAGGTCATGGCAGCAACTGAAAGCCCATATGGGACGACTTATATGTTGATAATGGTAAACATCTGGCTATCATGAACCATTTTCAAGTTATAGCCCTTTGAAAACCCATGACCTTGAGTTTGACCTTTCAGGGTCACTCAAGGTCAAAGATCATGGTGCCAAATGAAAGGCCATATGGGAGTTCCTATATGCTCACAATAATAAACATCTGTCTATCGGCAACTGTTTTTTAGTTATAATGGAAAATGTTATTTTGATCGAAAGGTGGACCTTTCCGGTGACCTTGACCTTCACCTTGACCCAATTACCCCCAAAATTTAATCAGGTAATCTACAAACCATTGCCTACCTACCCTGCAAATTTGAGGTCAATCAGTGCAACCGTCTAGACGCTAGATTGTTAACAGACAGACACGCAAACAAATAAACGAACCACACTGATTACAATACCTCACCCCACTTACTCTGTCGCGGGCGAGGTAAAAACAAAACATGATTATTATCAAGCTGCATAATCTTAGTTTTTTCAAGCTGTAACTGTGATGTTTAGACAGCAGAGGGCGCAATAAACTACAATAGTGGGAATACAGGTCACTTTACGCTAGGCGGAAGTAACACAGCTCTAATGCCACTAAAACACACAAACAGATCTAAAATGGGAACGAGCTGTTGTGTGAGTGACTGTATAAATAGATTTAACAAAATTGGAGCTTTCTTTTTGCAGACTGCTGAAAGATAAAGTGAAGAAAAATGGAGATAATACATGTTTATTAAGAAAATATCTTTTTTAATAAAATAATGTAGTTATTATATTTACTTGTATATAATAATAATAATAATAATAATAATTTATTCCAGCCTTTACAAATGTTTATTGCTGGTTATTAAGAAATTGTGACAATGTTTTTCTTTAACAAAATGAATATTGAAGTTGATAAAAAATAGGAAAATCAATGTTACCCTTTTTGGTAATAAAAATATTTTCATTTTTTTCAAAAAATATTGTGTGGGGGGAATCAAATTGTGAACCCAGTATCATGAATTGAATCGAATCGTGGATTGAGTGAATCGTTTCATGCTTTCATTTCTTCGTTTGATTTTTTTCTGCTTATTTGCCGTTTCTTTTTTTTTTTAAATACCTAATTTTCAGTGTGGTCTCAGACTTTTGAACCCCACTGTGTTATGTGTACAAGTTTATCAGACAGTTTACACACACAATCCCATCCCAGTTTGCTGTGAGCCATCAGTGGAAATCAGGAAAACAGCCAGCACATGAAGAATGTGGAGGTTTCCCAGAGCTGGAGAAGGGATTAAAAAATGTCACTTTGTCCAAAAATGGTGAAAACAATAATTAAGACATGGAAGAAACAGACAGGAACATTTCCAAAGAGTCACACAGTGCCAGAGAGATTCGCCTGGAAAAGTTGTTTCGAAGAAAATGGAATAAAAGTTCTGTTCTGTCAAATTTCCAACTCTGACCAGGATACTGTAAACCAGTCATTAAAGAAGAGTGAATGAAAATATCTTTGACTGTTTTACTATTAGTACTTGCTTGTGATAATGAAAGATTAACCTGTTTAGCATTCTTTCATTCATTTATACTGCATAGTCTGATGATAATTCAGCATTCTATTTATTTATTTATCTATCCTGTTTTCAGCTCTCTCCAAAGTCAATAGGCGTACCGTCCACACCATCTTGCTGAACCCTCATGTGCACCTGCTGGGAGAAGACGCTGCCTGTATAGCTTACATCAGACTCACGCAGTACATCGACGCTAACAACATGCCTCGCACCATGCAGTCAGAGGAGACTCGGGTGTGGCATCGCCGTGACAGCAAGTGGCAGAACATTCACTTCCACCGCTCGGGCTCGCCAACCGTGCCCACCAAGTGAGTGTGTGTCAGTGGGTGTGTATGTACTGTATATGAGTAAGGATTTGCTAATGGAACAATAATGGCTGCCAAAACAGGGCAACCACAGCAGCCCAATTTTGACAAGCTATCAAAATATTTTCCCTTCATCCTATAACACATTACTGCTGCTGCTAATTGGTGTTTTCATAACGTATTGCCAGTAACCATAACTCTTATATTTTGCTGTACGTGCTTTAACTAGAAATATTAGGACAAGAAATGACAGCGAATTGTGTGTTTTCATTTGACGTCCGTTCAACTATGACCTAAAAATCAGCATTCGAAAGGATTCCCTGTGAAGTTGATCTAGATTGAGTCTTCGTTTTGTTCCTTAAGTCATTAAAGCATTCATCGTTTTTTTTATTTTTATACATGTAATTTGAATGTGATAAAATATCTCATCTCATCTCATTATCTCTAGCTGCTTTATCCTGTCCTACAGGGTCGCAGGCAAGCTGGAGCCTATCCCAGCTGACTACGGGCGAAAGGCGGGGTACACCCTGGACAAGTCGCCAGGTCATCACAGGGCTGACACATAGACACAGACAACCATTCACACTCACATTCACACCTACGGTCAATTTAGAGTCACCAGTTAACCTAACCTGCATGTCTTTGGACTGTGGGGGAAACCGGAGCACCCGGAGGAAACCCACGCAGACACGGGGAGAACATGCAAACTCCGCACAGAAAGGCCCTCGCTGGCCACTGGGCTCGAACCCAGGACCTTTTTGCTGTGAGGCGACAGCGCTAACCACTACACCACCGTGATAAAATATTAAAGGTGATATTTGACGCAACTCGCTGTTTGTCGTCCAGAGCTGAAAGCAGTTCCTCGACTTAAAAATGTACAAAACTGATAACCAGGAGACGTGGTGGGATTTGAGGCGATAATTTCAATGCTTCGGTGCAGTTCCTAGACCAGGCTTACACGATGTCATGCTTTCACTGGTATTGGTCAAGCGAAACGCACCATATTGCGTGAAGATCTTTGCTGGTCTTCGTATCGATGGGTAAATAACAGCTACATCTACATAACAAATGAATGTTTTTATATCGATTTTTTTTTATACTTGGAACTCTGTTTATGCAAAATCCTTGCTGGTCAGTGTTGAAATTAATGATGAAAGTGTTTGATTAATGGCTGTGTTTGATGCACACGCTTTTAAAATCGCTCCACACCACCTGGAACATGTCTCTAATGCGCAATTTAAAAAAAAGAAAAAAACTCCACCAAACCCTGAGACTCATCACTCTTACAAAACACTGCACACATTTCACTGCCGTTTCTACAAGTGTAAAAAGTGTGCTGTGTGAGCTTTCGGAGTGATGTGACGCGGTTCAGTCCTCCATCGCATCGTCACAGTTATGACATTAAAAACTTCCTCAAATCAGCCTCTCAAATAAAATAATTATAATAATGAAAAGCTCATCTCATCTCATTATCTGTAGCCGCTTTATCCTGTTCTACAGGGTTGCAGGCAAGCTGGAGCCTATCCCAGCTGACTACGGGCGAAAGGCGGGGTACACCCTGGACAAGTCGCCAGCTCATCACAGGGCTGACACATAGACACAGACAACCATTCACACTCACATTCACACCTACGCTCAATTTAGAGTCACCAGTTAACCTAACCTGCATGTCTTTGGACTGTGGGGGAAACCGGAGCACCCGGAGGAAACCCACGTGGACACGGGGAGAACATGCAAACTCCGCACAGAAAGGCCCTCGCCGGCCACGGGGCTCGAACCCGGACCTTCTTGCTGTGAGGTGACAGCGCTAACCACTACACCACCGTGCCGCCCTGGCAAGATTATGATAAAACATATATTTCTGAAAGGACTTCAGATAAGTTAACATTATTCATGTTAGCGTACCGTAACTCCATTTTTACATGCTAACTAAGTGTCCAATTAACTAGTGATGTGTTAACATTAGCCGTGGACAAGGCGACGGCAACTTGGCGGGCAAATCCATAGCAAGTCATTTGACTAATCAGACTGTACAGCTATTGTAACGTTATCGCTCGCTCTAAAAGCACAGACAACTTCGTTGCAAGCTTTCTCTTGGAATAAAACGTTTATATACCTCAATATGCTTCCGCAGGTTGGATGGCGAGTTTTTGTAGGCCGTGATGTGGTTCGTTTTACATACATGTCAACCTTTAGTTCCCCATGCCCTTACAAAACCTGTACTTTTCCCTTACATACACCCATGAGCCCTTATACACAAGAAAAAAAATCCAATATCCAAAGCACCAATTGTTTTATTCCACATGATGCACTCCTATTGTAATAGGCATATTCATCACACTGCATCAAGTTAAAGGGATCAAATAAGCATGTACTGAATAAAAAGCAATTTTAGATCCCAGAGAAAACAACTGAATTAAAAAGGACTATATGTCCAGTCAAGTAAACAATTATCTACTAAAGAGAATGACTGACTGAACTATAAACTTAATTATTTAATATACATTGTATCAGTAATACCAGAATTATTGATGTAAATTTTGCAAATAAAATGTATTAATATTAAATCAATATTAAGTCAACTAAAGATGACTGAACCACATCAAGTATATTATGTAAACAAGGATAAGTGAAAATATTAATAAATTATGAAGTTAAATTGAAAATCTTCCCAGTAATTTATAACAGGAATTTAAATCGTATTCCTTTTTGGAGTGTTCTGTGTTGTACAAAGATGTTGCAGATTTGGCACGAGCTATAATATCACTGCTTGGGTAGCAGTTGTAGCTCCTCATCACAGTTCATTTTAATTTGCAGATATGCAGTTCATGTGTCTGCAGCCAGATTTTTTCTGTCCTCAGTATGAATTTTCCTAACCAATGAAAAAGCCCTCTCACTATCTGCATTGCTATGTGGGAGGCGCAACAAAGCAGTAAAAAGTTGTTTCAGCATTGGAAACCTGGCAACACCCAGAGCAGTTTTTACATCGAAGACCTTTCCCCAATATACAGCTATTCATACTTTTTTGCCATCATTTGCCCTGCATGGCACAACATCATCTGGCATAAGCTGAAAGTCCTCCCACTCCTCCTTCAACTGCTCCAGGTCCAGGTAAAAGCCAAAAAAGGAAGTTACCGTAAATTGACACCACTATAGTCCAGGTCATCTTTTTTAGATGGATCTAACACTGCAAGATTGACCAACACTTCATTGTCAAATGGAAATTTATCCATCATCTTCCTGGCAGCAGCCTCATAAAATCCTCTGACAGAAGAGAAGAAGACCTGGACAGTTTTTGCGTCCAGGTCTTCCTCTAGATCCACCAGGCGAGATCTGACTGCAGGCCCCACTGCCAGCTTGTCATCGGACCGCTGCAGCTCCTGGTTGCCCACATCAAATTCCCTAAGGTTCCTGCAGGACTTGACATGCTTCAGCTCCAAGAACTTCACAGCAAACTTCCGTAGAAGCCTGTCCATCTCGGGGAGGAGACTGCCAACCATGCAATCCTCCCCTTTAGCCCAGGAGTAATAGGGTTATACCCGGAACAAATTAGTAACAAGCTGAAAATTTCAGAATATGTTCAGAATACCTTTAGGAATAACATACTAAAAGTCCCCGGAAATCCCCCTTGTGCTCTCTGAGAAATTCAAGATGGTGTCCAAAATGGCCGCCAAATGGAGATCTGCCCATATCTCAGGCCCAAAACAAAATATTAATGGAATTTAAAGGTCAGAATATATGTTTTGTAGGGTAGGAGAGTAAATTCCAACATGTGTGTATTAATTACATTGTGTATTAACATTAAATAATAACAATGTACACATTATTATAACAGTATATTTGTGTATAATGTGTTCGCTTGCCATGTCTGGTTAGATTGTCATATTTTTGGCACTTCACCAGTTCACATTTATGAATGTGCACAGTACTATGAATGTGTGTAGGTTTCATCCAGTCCGATCCTTGAATCAAGTATCAATCTTGAAACGCCGTGGCCCATAAATTCACATCCAAGAAGAAATAACAATGACTGTTATGACAAAATAATCGTTATGGTATCATGAAGATATCTCATATGTTTTTGAAATGGCTTCAGTTCTTAATGTTTAGGACTAATAATTACAGACTTATAATTGTAAATCTATGCATGTGCTATTTAATGTACACTACCGATTATAGAGTGTGGATCCATTGGTTACTCGTTCACTCCGTATCATCCTATTCTGTTCACAAAACAACAAACACAATTACTAGGGGTTGGAGCACTTATTTTCATTAATATTAATTAAAGTAAATTGGTGGTGTAAAATGAAAAATGACATGTTAAAAGGTCATGCTGAGTTCAGTCATTTTTAAAAGGTCATGCTGAGTTTAGTCATTTTTTGTCCAAACACACTGGAATTGCTAGTAGTAAAGACTGGCGCTAGAAACTCAAAGATTAATTTTTTTCCACCCTTAAACAAGCTTGAATAAATTCCCTACTTCATTGATGGTACAACAAAGGTCCAAGCATTACAACTGAGGCACTGAGAAGTGTTTAAGTCTACTCATTGTTTATAAGCAAGAGCTTTTATTGAGGCAGACCTTTTTGTCATGAAAGTCGCCGGAACGTTGAAGAAGTGTACTGAAACAGCTTGCCATTGTAGTTTTAGAAGATAGAGTTCTCAAATTTAATTTCCCTTTAATATTTTATCAAAGCTTAAAGATGCACTAAATATTAAGGAAATTGATGTCTAATTGTTGTCATTATGTCATTATGTTCATGTATGTAGGTAGCCTACTAAGCTAATCTGTCAGTCATGTCAACCATCAAATTCCATGTAATTTCCACATTAATGACCTTGTAATCTTGGTTAATTTTAATTTTAACAGCGTGACAATGGTGAATTTGCATTGCTTGTATGAGAGAACATATAATTTAACATTTTAATTGCATTTATATTATGTTTTATCCCTGAGATATTGAAAAATCTCCAATCAGCGGCCATTTTGGACGCCATCTTGAATTTCTCAGAGAGCACAAGGTGGATTCCCAGGGACTTTTAGTATGTTATTCCTAAGGGTATTCTGAACATATTCTGAAAAATTCAGCTTGTTACTAATTTGTTCCGGGTTGGACTCAATTTTGAGCTAATGCTCTTGGGCTACTTGAAAAAGGATGTTAAACTGATTGAGCACTGGCATAATGTACCGCAGGAACAACAGTATCAGCTCAGTCAGGGGTTCCTGTAGCCTGTCATTTATCGACTTGACTTTGCCTGATTTCTCAACATCTTTATGACTGGCAAAGTAGCTTCGCAAGGCCGGCAGTTGGCTCAGCAGGTGGTTGCAGACTTTCTCTAGGGACAGCCAACGGGTAGGACAGTGCTTCAAGATCTGCTGCTCCTCTACCTAGAATTTAATGTAGAACAATTAGTTGAGGAAAAGCTGGAAGACTACCAGAAGAGAATCTCAAAGACTCTTTATGTTTCAGTGATACGATAGGTCTGTTAGCTAACCTCTGTAAACTGCTGAAATTCTTTGAAGTCCTGAATGCGCTTTGAGCTGTGGTGGAAAAAGTAGAACACATCCACCAGAAGGTCATCTACTTTAAATGGCCGCGCCTTCACACCGGCCTTCACGCAAAGATTTGCCAAGTGGCAAATGCAGCCAATGCTGAAACAGAAATAACAGTAGAATAAGTACAGTACTGGAGTACTATTCTGATACAATTTTGGTGCATATTATTATATATATCAACTTATGACACATGAAACATACCTAAAAATCTTGGGACTTTTTGCTTGGAGCCTGGTCAAAACAGAATCTTTCCTGCCAATCATGGTGTTGCAATTGTCACTTGCAAACCCAACCATGTTGGCCCAGGGGATGTCATTTTCCCTGAAAATATGCATTAGTGCTCATTTTGTAATTATAAAAGTTACAAAGGTATTTATAATATTATACATATTACTACACACTTCCAGTCAAGATTGTTAAACAGGTATACAGATTCAGCAGACTGGCACACTGTTTTACAGTTTAAAGAATACATAAATTCTTACCTCATGAAGCTGTCCAACAGCTTCCGATATCGCTGAAGCTTTACCAGAAGCAAGTTCTGGTAAATCCAGCATTCTGGTTTTTACACAGGCATCTTCAAAAATGCGTGCCAGAATGACCAAGCGCTTGGTGCTGTTTCTGTCGTTGCTCTCATCCATCATAAGGCTAAACGGCTGCTGGCGCATTTTTTCGACAACAGGATTTGTATAAGCAGGGGCTAAACTTCCTTTGATGACCATGGTCGTCTTCGTTCGTTTGCATGCAAAATCCTGGGTGAACAACAAATGAATAAAAGGTTCAGTCTACGAACATAACAGGCAAGTACAGATTATTTTCCTGGTCAACAAAAGAAAATCAGAGCACGGCAAACATGTAGATGGTGTTAAATTGTGTTCATCCACTACTACACATTTAAGAGACAGGTTATCAATGGTCGTTGCCACCATTACTCTTCATTCAGTACTTTTCCAGTTTACTGATGACTGATGGTAGTAACGGGTGTTGGTCATCTGTGTCTACATATCCTCCTGGGAACCAAGAAAAAAATGTGTGTCTCAATTTCTCTTTTGTTGCGAGTTGCTTACTAGGTAGGGTTAAAAAAACAACTTACAATTTCGATTTTTTCCAAAAAAAAAAGAAAAAAGGATGCACTCTTTACAAGACACCAGAATTCGAGTGAATAGCTTGAAAGACTAAGGCCCTGTCCACACGGCAACGGATTCAAGTGAATCTGATAAAATTGTTTATCGTTTTGGCCTGGCGTCCACATGGCACTGGCGTTTTGGGTGCTCCAAAACGAAATCTTTTGAGAACGGGTTCCAGAGTGAAAAAATCTGGCAACGGCGCCATTGCGAAGTTGTCTGGATGAGTAGAACGGATTTGTTTATGATGACATCACAACCACGTGACTGTCAGTGCTTCACGCCGGGTAGAAGTGTAACGAACTCGATGCGAGTTGTCAACAAATCCTATAACTTGGTTCATGAAACGCGCTTACAAAATATTTTCACTGTGAATATTTATTGTGTAATGGTGCAAAGTGAGAGAGAGAGAGAGAGAGAGTGAGAGAATAGCCCTTAGGACAGTCTTTAGTCCAAACACTGCGGAATCAATACCAAACCGCGCGCCGCCCGTGCGCTTTCCAAAAACAATCCCGCCAGCAAAAATAGGGAAAAAAAAGGAGCGATCTCACCTCTTCAGATGTTGGTTTAAGTCCGACAATACATTCCTCAAAAAGGGCGTAGAAGAACAAAGTAATCCATCAACGTGTAGCATTCAATTTATTCTGGACCATTAAAGAATTCTGGAGGATATCAGAATGTTGGCGTACCGGCTTCTATCTACCCCCATTCATTCCTCTTTCCGCGTCTTTCGTTTTACGCTACTGATTAATAATCAAAACTTTGTGGCGGATGCTCTAGAAGAAGGGGTTTATGCGCATGCGTCTACTTCTTCTATTGTTCTGGTGTCTCCGATGGGACCGTCTTACAGCGCACGTAGAGGTGTGGCATGTGTATTGCATCGTTTTCAGCAAGCGTTGCATTGCCATGTGTACCTGATATTTTACTGATCCGTTGCCCATGTGGACGCGATATTTAAAAAAAAAAATCTCATTGCCGTTGTCGTGTGGATGTAGCCTAAGAGGGTGTGCACGTAAAACAAATGTCAACTACAGAGCACACAAGTCTATGGGTTGGTTCTCAGGAGGATAAAGTGTCTATCAGCAATTAAAATGTTTAAGGAAGCGAAATCGCCGGGTAACTACAGTTGCCGTTGTATAAACGGTGCCTCCCAGTATCACCTCCCGAAATTATCATGATAATGGAGGAAGCTTTCCTACTTGCAAACAGTAAAAACTTTTAAAAAACAAAAAAACAACAACAAATGCTTACCTGTGCAGTCTTTGAATCAGGAAACATTTTTTTCGCTAGCTGCGAAAAATGGTCAGCCACAGTCAGGGGGATGTTGTGTTCCACGAGAAATTGGCAGAACATAACTTCTGCAGCCATCACAGAAGTCTGGGCAGTCCGAGCCGATGGACTTGCGCCAAAATTCTGCTCCATAGACTTGAAGGTCCTGCATTTAACGATGCAGTCTTTGTGTGCCTTGGTTTGGAAATGCAATTTCAGGTCGTAAAAACCTGAAGCTGCCACTTTAATGTGCTTTCTGCACGGAATGCAGAGCGAATATCAGGGGCCATTCGAAGACGCCTGGATCCATCCTTTGTATTCTCCATCCAGAGTTTCCCATTCCTTCAGATATCCAGTTCCAGCACGTTTTCTCTTTGCCATTGCGTTTCCAGATGCCATTTTTAAAAGATAAAACTTGTCTCACGAGGACTGCTCAACCACAAATGACCGAGAAAAACACGTGCAACTAGAAAACCATAAATCAAAAATAGTTATGGTTCATTGGGCATGTGTGTTTGAAAAAATACATGGTGGATGCTAAGAAAATTTTCTCAGAGTAACGGAAAAAATCTCAGATGATACAAAACATTATTTTCCCGTATGAAAATCAGTGCATGCCGTATTAGCCAAAAAAGTGCATTTTCCCATACAAAATACGGGGAAACCGTATAAGTTGACATGCAGGGTTTTAGGTAAACAAAGCAAACATTTAAAATGAAACGACTCTTTAATCCTTTCAGAAAACTGAAACATGGGTTCGAGGTATAGCCATGAGTGCGTGCATTCCCCAGAAGAACCGCCTCCTTCCATTCTGCCATCAACTGATCGTGTTCAAATAATGCTGCTGAGAAATTTACTGAACTTGATTTTATAGTCTATGGACGTGACGTGACCCTAGTGATTACTGATCGGCTGTCTCAGTGTCACCTGCGGAAAAACCAATCACGTTTTAGAAAACAAAAGAAAAAAACATCCACTTTCAAAGCTGCTTCATAGTAACGAGGACCTTGATAGAAATGTAGTGGAGTGAAAAGTACGATATTTGTCTTTCAAATGTAGTGAAGTTAAAGTCATAAGTTTCCCCTAAAAATACTCAAGTAAAGTACAGATACTCAAAAAGTGTACTTAAGTACAGTGCTCAAGTAAATGCACTTCGTTACTGTCCACCTCTGTGTTTTTGTGAGTTTTGGTGTCCGTCCTTAAACCCCCTCTAAATCCTCGACTTTGGACATGAGACCTGGAATGGCGAGGGCCTTTCTGTGCGGAGTTTGCATGTTCTCCCCGTGTCCGCGTGGGTTTTCTCCGGGTGCTCCGGTTTCCCCCACAGTCCAAAGACATGCAGGTTAGGTTAACTGGTGACTCTAAATTGAGCGTAGGTGTGAATGTGAGTGTGAATGGTTGTCTGTGTCTCTGTGTCAGCCCTGTGATGACCTGGCGACTTGTCCAGGGTGTACCCCGCCTTTCGCCCGTAGTCAGCTGGGATAGGCTCCAGCTTGCCTGCGACCCTGTAGAACAGGATAAAGCAGCTACAGATAATGAGATGAGATGAGATGTTCTAAGCACTTTTGTGTTGTAGTTGGAAACCATGAAACTTACAAAAATTTAGGTGACATCACTATTGCTAAGCCTGCCATTTTATTTGTGTGCATTATTAGAATATCAAAATTGTGTATCTTGTTGAGGGATGGTCTTTGCCAACTAGCAGCATCATTTCCATATATCGACGGTACATGAAAGTTCAAAATTCAAATCCAAGTGTCCCACTTTGTGGTTCCATTAGCAAATCTGTATGTGTGTATAATAAGTGTGTGTGTGTGTGAGTCAGTCATAACATTTTAAAACCACTGACAGGTGAAGTGAGACACCTTTCTGTTTTAGCCAGCATTAACTTTTTCAGCAGTTTGTGCTACAGTAGCTCTTCTGTGGGATTGGACCATATGGGTTAGTCTTCACGCCCCATACAAATCAGTGAGCTTTCGACACCCATCACCCTGTCACCGGTTCACTGGTTGTCCTTCTTTGGACCACTTTTGGTAGGTACTAACCACTGCATACTGGGAAAACCCTACAAGATGTGCCATTTTGGAGATACTCAGACCCAGTCATCTCGCCATCACAATGTGGCCCTTGTCAAAGTCGCTCAGATCCTTAGTCTTGCCCATTTTTCCTGCTTCCAACACATCAACTTCAAGAACTGACTGTTCTCTTGCTGCCTAATATATCCCACCGCTTGATAGGTGCCACTGTAATGAGATAATCAATGTTATTCACTTCAATGTTATTCAGTGGTCATGTTATGGCTGATTGGTGTGTGTGGGTCATATATAAATTGCTTGCATGTTTTTTCCTCAGTATGACTGACGTATATATTTCACTGTTTCCCAGTTAACAAGGCGTCCTGAGCAGCGCAGCTCAGTCTAACGGACTGCATGTTAGATGGCCACCGAGTGTCTGCATTATTCAAACCCCACCTTTACAACTTCTCTACCCTGTCAGTCTTGTTTACATTTCATCACTGCTGGACTTTATTCTACACACAGGTGGGGAATTAATATCAGTTTGTATTAGGACGTGTGTGTGTGTGTGCGTGTGACTTGCACACGCTCCTCATAAAACATTTGATGTATACTTTTTTTTTTTAAATTTAACGTTTCCATTTTCTATGGTGTGAGATTTGGGTGTTTGGGTACGTCACGAAATGAAACGTTTGATCTGTACACAATCCGATACAAAGTCCGACGGCACGCAGACAAATCCGGGTGCACGTGTGACATGATCATATTGGAGTGATTAGTAATCTAGGCACAATCTCAGTCTCTGATAGTGAGGATATGATTAACAGCAGATCACAGCCACTTCAGTCTCGTTTCAGTGCTTTTCTATTTTAAGTGCAATACAGCAAAAGAAAAAAAAAAAGAATAATGAATCTGACAAATGAGCTTGCTTTTTGGTGATGTTTTTGTGAAGTTGTGTGAAATGCTATTCCTGCTTTATCTTTTAGAGAATTGACAGTTGACCGTGATCTTAGTTCTGCGACCTTTGTTCTGGTTTAGGTTGCGCTAAATGGGTTTAGCATCAGTAATGTGTAAAAGTGACAAACGAAGCGCATTAGCTGACATTTTGCTGTTTTATTCTGATGTTTTTTGCTTCGTCTACGAACGCAGTAGAAAAATGGGGAAAAAAAAAATTCGGTCGTAAAATGTACTTTACCAATCAACACAAATAACCACTAAAGCAAACTGTTTTGTTTCATTCACTTGTTGTGAGTTTTATCCTTCTGTTTTCATTTTTATATTGTTTACCAACACTTGATGGGGTATTCTGAGGGGAAAAAAAAGAAAAAGACGTGTTTTCTGTATTTTTCACTTCTTTCTTAATTAATTAGCATTAGCCGTTATCATGTAGTGCACGGAACATCTTTTACCCGCTCATTTTACTTTTATGTGCTTTTCCTCCCTCAGTGACATGTATATGCTCTTGTGATGGTCCCCTGCTTAAGGGTGAAGTAAAATTTACGCTTTATATCCCAGACTGTCCATTAAGAGTGAATGAGAGACGAGTATTTAGCGCGGTTAAGTTTCAAGGTTTCAAAATGATTTATATTTGCAAAACCTATTACTGTTATCAATGCAAAGTGAACATGTGTAAGCGGAAATATTTCAGATTTGCTTGCAGCGCAGCTGATATTATTTGATAAGAATCTGATTTAAATAAAGTTTGAGTTTGTTTCCTCTTGATTAAGACGTAATGCTTCATAACATCAGTTTGTGAAAACTAAAGGAGGGAGAAAGCCTGAATTGGAGACGAATCCATCATTAATCAGCGCTGAATTTAGATTCGGTGGCTGAAATGCTATCAGCTATATGTTTGAGACATAAAGGATAGAAGCTGTTATCTCGTTCTGTTTGCTTAATTAATTTTTAATGTTTATTTTTGTTACTTTTTTATTCTAGTCCAGTTCCCTTTGAGCTTTTATTGCTGTAACTTGAAGAAAATCCCCAATCACACAAACCTGTACACTAAACAAAGGTACAAATACTCAAACAGTTAAAAAGGGCACAATAAAGGAAATAAATAAACTGTACAAATGTCCTTGTTTTTCTTTTTTTTTTCAGTTAATAAATATTCATTTTAAGATTAATAGTTTGTATATGTGGATACTTGGAAAACATATTACCATGAATATACTATTCCTACTTTTTTTTTTTAAGTGTCTTCAGTCAGGTTTAAAGCTAGACGGCCTTTCGATTTCATAAAATCAGTGAAATTTAGTTCCCTCTGAAATGTAATCATTGTGATGTATGTTTCTCATCTCACAAAATATCAGGCCATTCTGTGGCTGGGAAGTTATTTAATTTGAAGGGATTCCCGAGCAAATAATGTGCATGAAATCACTCACTTCACGCAGTCAAGCAGACACAGGAAGTCCGTGTGCGCACGCGCAGGTTTACCTCGACCGTGCACTGACAGTTCCATCATTCTGTCTCTAAACGAACAGCTGATCACACCGAGGTGCTCGCTGACCGCCGATATTTATTAGTTTGGTCCTGCATTTCCTTTCCTTCATACACTACCGTTCAAAAGTTTGGGGTCACTTTGAAATGTCCTTATTTTTGAAAGAAAAGCACTGTTCTTTTCAATGAAGATCACTTTAAACTAATCAGAAATGCACTCTATACATTGCTAATGTGCTAAATGACTATTCTAGCTGCAAATGTCTGGTTTTTGGTGCAATATCTCCATAGGTGTATAGAGGCCCATTTCCAGCAACTCTCACTCCAGTGTTCTAATGGTACAATGTGTTTGCTCATTGCCTCAGAAGGCTAATGGATGATTAGAAAACCCTTGTACAATCATGTTAGCACAGCTGAAAACAGTTGAGCTCTTTAGAGAAGCTATAAAACTGACCTTCCTTTGAGCAGATTGAGTTTCTGGAGCGTCACATTTGTGGGGTCGATTAAATGCTCAAAATGGCCAGAAAAATGTCTGGACTATATTTTCTATTCATTTTACAACTTATGATGGGAAATAAAAGTGTGACTTTTCATGGAAAACATAAAATTGTCTGGGTGACCCCAAACTTTTGAACGGTAGTGTATATAACAACGCCTTTTCTTCTCGTTTTCCGTTACTGTAGTTGGTCTTTCATGTTTCATTCGCACACTCACGTCCTCCATTTTTCTCCCCTGTTTCGAATTTGTATCCCACAATGCCTTGCGTGAACGGGGAAAGCCCACCACGTGATGCATGACATAGTATCTTGAATCGGGTCATGGTGAAGCAGGAAAAAATAGCGGAGAATTTTGGGCCACGTGGCCTTAATTCATTAATTGTTCTATTTTAAAAAACTAATAAAATTGGAAGTCTGTGATTCGAATCCTGTAGCTTTCAGTCCACTAAACAAAAATAATTGTGTGTCAGGGAAAATTCTTTTTATGACCTAAACCTGAAAAATCTGAAAGGCAGTACAGCTTTAAAGGAAAGCTATTAGCAATTGTGTGGCTTCTGTACATAAAAATGAATAACTAAGTAAATAAAAGTAGAGGTTTTCCTTTCTTTCTTCGTCAACATTTCTACAAGGCGTGTCGTGTGTTAAAGAAAAAGCCCCAGGCACCAGCATGTGATCTACATGATATCATTTATTATCCATCATTTACACACCGCAGCTGCTGTTTTTGTTTATTAGTCATGAACACATGCCTTTATAGATGTTCATCAGCCTAGAAACAAGATGCTTTTTCGTCAACCAGCCGTTGTTTTCAAACAGTAAATGTCCTGTGCTGTGTTAATTATTAATCAGATACTCCGAGTCTGACTGCAAACCCCCCCCAGATCTCGCAGATGAATTACACAGGATTTTCTTTTGAAGCTTGAAATAAATTTCAAGAATGGCTTTATACAGTAGTACACATGCTAAATGTCCATTATAAAAAGAGAACTTGCTACTCAAAGACCACTGAAAATTTCACACACGCACACACACTTGTACACATTCTCTATGGGCAATGAACAAAATGTGAGAGTTAAGAAGTCGAGTAAACAAAAATTAGTATCTGTTGAATTACTTTTTGTTACTCATGCCTTCGTGGTTGAGAGGTTGTGCCTTTGTGGCCGTCAGAGCCGATATCTGTTGTCGTTGTTACTGTAAAGAGACCATCAACTTTGACAAAGCACAAAAAAATAAAACTGCTACCACTGCGTTCACTAAAACCGTTGTTTATAGGCATAAACGGGTATTAAAGGAGAAAGACTCGGCACAACCTGAAGGTGAGAGATTGTAGTTTATAGTTTTTACAGTCCTGCCTTAACCGTCTGCTTATCACTGAGAGTAGAGTAGCTCCGATCCTGATATGTGAGGCAAGTGAATTAGGAATATGAAACCATAAGTTGCTGACTTTAAATGATTTTCATCGTATTTCAGTGTTTTCAAAACTATTTAGTGTGGGGGGGTTTGTGATTTTTATTAACAGATATCTCAGAATTGATCATAGTTAGCTATAAGTTTGAAGAGTAGTGTCTTATCTGAGCAAATTCACTTGATTTACAACCTGAGGTGGAGGTGGTGGGATTTAGTCCGTTTTGGTCGTCGTTTATTCTGTTTTTGGATTGAAAATTTGCTGCGCTCAGAATCTCTTCATGCCGTGTGGAAGCTTATGGGAGGCACTTGCTTAAGAAACACAATAAAACTCAACAAAACAGTTTTAAATAACACGAAACAGTTCATTTAGGGGAAATGTTTCAGTTTGGTTTTATGTCCGTAGTATTTTTCCGAACAGTAGTGTATCTCATGACCTTCACTTGATTTTAAAATGACACTTTTTTTTTTTGTCTTGACCAGTTCTTATTTATACCATCTTTAGTGAGTATTTATTCCAGGAAAGTCAATCTAGTGTTGAAGCCACAGTGATGTATTAAATCATTTTTAGACGATTGTTTTTTATTTTTATTTTACACCATAAATAGGAGGAAAAAAACAAACTTTTTTTTTTTGGTCTTCCTTAATCTGCTATGCTGTTCACAGTGCTGTGAAATTCTCAATATTATTATTTTTCTTATGCCACTAGTATGGAAGGGCATGAGCTCAAGTCTACAAACACATTAGGATTTTTTTTTTTTTTGTAGAGTTATGATCATGAACTGAGTCATGAATAACAAACTATACTTTAAATATCAGCAAACGTTGAAAAATTGGAAGGAGCAACAAAATTGTCTGAAAGTTACCTTTAATGATTGCGACTTTCTTACGTGCAGACAAGGAGTAGCAGGGTTGTGACTGGAGATTAACATGGTGAAGAAACACACACACACACACACACACACAGAGTAAATAGGGCAGACTGAATCCACTGTGCAAAGCTGTTGTCGCCTTTTATAACATGTGAAGGACCAACAGAAAGCGAGCATGAGTGAGGAACAATGTGCGAAGCTTTCATTCAATATAACTCCCAAAAAGCACATTAAAAGCTGGCATCTAGCTTTTTTTTTTTCTTTTTGTGTGTGTGAGAATTTACGTTTATACTGCATACAAATTACTCAAGCTCATTCTGGGTATCATGATGAACTACACAATGACTTTTTTTTTTTTTTTAACATGATCTAAATACTGTCCAAATGTGAGCCTGCATTCGTGGTGTACAGTAAACATGCCCCAGTAATGCACATTTAAAAAGTCAGTTATCCAAAGCCTGTGGACAGAATTTGAGCTAATGAACCGTAACACGTTTAACGGCATATGGATGTATTTTTTCCATTTCCATTTGAATATTTACACATCTTGTTATTTCAGCTCTTAAAGAACAGGGTTTGTGAAAGAAGGTAATAGCCATGATGATGATGATGATGATTAGTTGCTTTTTTCCATATTTAGGATTATTTTCTAGCCAAAGTGTTAATTTAAAATAAGGTAAATCTATCTTTGGTCACAAAGTAAAAAAAAAAAAAAAGAGGAAAACGTCACGTCAACAAAAAACATTCCAGCGCACAATTTTTTTTTCTTTCTTGGAGGAAAAAAAAGCATAAATAAACACAAAAAGATGGGTCGGGAACAAGGGAAGTCGCCGTCATGGTGATGGAGAGACAAAGTGACAAAAGGCTATGGGTCACAATCTGATCTATTCTGCCAAGGTTTTTGGGAGGCTTGCCACAGCGCAAATAAATGAAAAGGGAATCGAAACTCAGTTGTCTGTGTCCTGTTTTTCCTCTCTCTCCTCCTCCTCCTCCTCCACTTCTGGTGTGCAGTAGCGTTGGAGCAGTTGGTGTAGGTGCTGCTGCAGCTCGTCAGGTTGTAGGGACTCTGGAGTGTCCTCCAGGCGCTCCAGGTGGATGTGTTTGCTCTGGCAGTCCCTCACCACGGTTTTCTTCTGGGTGCGCGTCTTATGCATGCGGGTCCTGCAGACAGATCACCACAAAGAAGTCGATATACTTGTATCATAGTATTTAATCTCAGCACCATTCCTCCACTCTCCTTTTCATGCCTATTTCTGAAAATGTACAAAAACACGCCATCTTAATAAGGCACGTCGTTTACATACGCACATCACAAAAGCCAAGCAATATTAGGTTGATTTGATCATGCTGGTGTAAGGCTACAAACATATTTGTTTATTATCAGGACTTTCATTTCACTTCTGTCACACAAGCGCTACATCTACGAGGCTTCCTGTTAGTAAGCCTGAAGCTCATGATGTTTCCTGAGTGAAGCTTTAAAAAAGTACTTAAAGGACATGTCATATGCCAGCATGCTGAGTAGGTATTAAAGGTCTGTAAGGGTTATCAGAGGTCTGTGATGTGCTTTCACACTGCACTCTGCATTCATGATGTGAACTTATGCTCATAAATCACACCAAGGCACGATCCCAACCTTCTGACCAGAGATCCATCCTCCTTCACGATCTCTTTTTCCACTAAATGAGGCAAGAGCACTTCGTCAAAGCCCCCTGCATAACTCAAAGCCTGGACATTATAGGAAAAGTGTGAAAGGAAGCAGTTCAGAGGTTGGGGGATATGTTATTTAAAAAAAAAAAAAACGCAAGTTTTTACAGTGCAAAAAGTCTGGTACCACACTGAAAATCTGGGATTTATTTATTTTCAGTTAAAATTGGAAATAAACAGAGGGTTTTTACAATTTTTAAATATGTAAAACAAAGAAAGTAAATGTTCAGTGTCTGGAATATTTAATATTCAAGAGTCTGCACTATTTCCATGTCCCGATTTAAATGTAATCAGATGTGTGATATTGAGCATGTTAACTGCTTTGTACAAAAGGCCAGATCGTCCTCCTGCCTAATCTCTTCTACTGCAGCATGTGTTCAGACGACATGCCGATGGAGTTGATCTAAAATCACGCTGTCTTTAAAGTAAAAAAAAAAAGGCACAAACCAAATACGAAGAAACTGTAAGGTTCATGGAAAAACTTTCAAAGGTTTTACTTTTCACTCAAGTTGTTGTCAGAAATGGAATTTGTATTGAAAATACTTGTTAAATTAGAAAAGGATGCAAGGTAGGAGTATTTTTACTAGTGTGAACAGACTAGTCTCAACAGACCTCACTGCATATAACAGAGTATAATAGTAAACTTTTACAATACGAGGGTACGTCAAAAAGTTCTAAGACTCATCTCATCATCTGTAGCCGCTTTATCCTTCTACAGGGTCGCAGGCAAGCTGGAGCCTATCCCAGCTGACTACGGGCGAAAGGCAGGGTACACCCTGGACAAGTCGCCAGGTCATCACAGGGCTGACACAGAGACACAGACAACCATTCACACTCACATTCACACCTACGGTCAATTTAGAGTCACCAGTTAACCTAACCTGCATGTCTTTGGACTGTGGGGGAAACCGGAGCACCCGGAGGAAACCCACGCGGACACGGGGAGAACATGCAAACTCCACACAGAAAGGCCCTCGCCGGCCACGGGGCTCGAACCCGGACCTTCTTGCTGTGAGGCAACAGTGCTAACCACTACACCACTGTGCCACCCAGTTCTAAGACAGATGTTATAATTTCAAAAGGTGTGAAAGACATCCCCCAGAATTCTACAAAGAAAGAATTCTCCGATGGAAACATCGCCTGCAGAAGTGTTTAGACTTAAATGGAGGGTATGTAGAGAAATAGCTTTGTTATTTTCATAAATAAAGATTTTTTTCAATTTGTCTTCGAACTTTTTGACTTACCCTCGTATTTATTTACAGTGGAGGAAATAATTATTTGATCCCTTGCTGATTTTGTAAGTTTGCCCACTGGCAAAGATATGAACAGTCTATAATTTTAAGGGTAGGTTTATTTTAACTGTGAGAGATAGAATATCAAAATCCAGAAAATCACATTTTATAAAATATATAAATTGATTTGCATTTCGTTGAGTGAAATAAGTATTTGATCCCCCCCCCCCCCCCCCCCCAACCATTAAGAGTTCTGGCTCCCACAGACCAGTTAGACACTCCTAATCAACTCGTTACCTGCATTAAAGACAGCTGTCTTAAATTGACACCTGTATAAAAGACACCTGTCCACAGAATCAATCAGACTCCAACCTCTCCAACATGGGCAAGACCAAAGAGCTGTCTAAGGATGTCAGGGACAAGATTGTAGAGCTGCACAAGGCTGGACTGGGCTACAAAACCATAAGGAAGAAGCTGCATGAGAAGGAGACAACTGTTGGTGCAATAGTTCGAAAATGGAAGAAATACAAAATGACCATCAATCAACCTCGGTCTGGGGCCCCACGCAAGATCTCACCTCGTGGGGTATCAATGATCACGAGAAAGGTGAGAGATCAGCCTAGAACTACATGTGAGGAGCTTGTTAATGATCTTAAGGCAGCTGGGACCACAGTCACCAAGAAAACCATTGGTAACACATTACGCCATAATGGATTAAAATCCTGCAGTGCCTGCAAGGTCCCCCTGCTCAAGAAGGCACATGTGCAGGCCCGTCTGAAGTTTGCCAATGAACACCTGAATGATTCTGAGAGTGATTGGGGAGAAGGTGCTGTGGTCAGATGAGACCAAAATCGAGCTCTTTGGCATTAACTCAACACACCGTGTTTGGAGGAAGAAAAATGCTGACTATGACCCGAAGAACACCATCCCCACTGTCAAGCATGGAGGTGGAAGCATAATGCTTTGGGGGTGTTTCTCTGCTAAGGGCACAGGACTACTTCACCGCATCAACGGAAGAATGGACGCAGCCATGTACCGTAAAATCCTGAGCGACAACCTCCTTCCCTCTGCCAGGACACTGAAAATGGGTCGTGGATGGGTCTTCTAGCACGACAATGACCCAAAACATACAGCCAAGGCAACAAAGGAGTGGCTCATGAAGAAGCACATTAAGGTCATGGAGTGGCCTAGCCAGTCTCCGGAACTTAATCCCATAGAAAACCTATGGAGGGAGCTAAAGCGCCGAGTTGCGAAGCGACAGCCTCAAAACCTTAATGATCTAGAGATGATCTGCAAAGAGGAGTGGACCAAAATTCCTCCTGACATGTGCGCAAACCTGGTCATCAACTACAAGAAACATCTGACCGCTGTGCTTGCCAACAAGGGTTTTGCCACCAAACACTAAGTCTCGTTTGCTAGAGGGTTCAAATACTTATTTCACTCAAAGAAATGCAAATCAGTTTATATATTTTATATGAAATTATTTTCTGGATTTTCTTTTTGATGTTTTGTCTCTCACAGTTAAAATACACCTACCATTAAAATTATAGAATGTTCATTTCTTTGTCAGTGGACAAACTTACAAAATCAGCAAGCGATCAAATAATTATTTCCTCCACTGTATTCACTCTGTCCACATTCACTGGATATGCGCAATTGCATGCTCTGATTGGCTACTCTACTGCTAGGATATCAGCTCATATACTGTGAGTAGGGAAAAACAAAATGGCAGTGCGCATCAAGTCAGATACATCACTATCAAGTATTTAATAGGAACAGAAATGGCTAAAAGAATATAGTTACACACACACACACCCTGCCCCCCCCCATCTCCTGTTTCACGCTCCAGCCCAGTCGATGGCAGTAATGCAACTTTAAGTTGGTTTGCCAACCATCAAAAAAACCCTAAAGAAGAAGAAGAAGAAGGAGGAAAAAATGGTGGAACGTGTTGGTGAACCAGCCAAGGACAAAATAAAAACTGTACTTGAAAACAGCACACACACACGCACAAAAAAAAAAGCAATAAATATGGAATAAAAGTATTTGACGGTAAGAACGTATCTTTTTTTATTTTTCAAGAATTATTATAGCATTTTTCACAAATTGCTCCTGTCATTTCACTGGTTTGTTTACATTCAAAGCGGAAATGATTTTGTCGGACGTTTTGTATAAAGTTTATCGAATTTGCAAAAAACATACAAATGCTCCATTTCTCAAAATCCACTGAATGTGGATAGAATAAAACAGTGATTCCACTCAATCTCATCATACATGGCTTTATAGTCGATATCAGCTCATGTACGACTCGATCTCGTGGAATAACTGTTGAATATGCATGTGCTCTTGGATTAGAGGAATCCTCAAAGGATTTTTAAGGCTACTTTGCTTTTTAAAGGCTTTCCTCCTGGAAACCTTTGCACAGAATCTTTAAAGGTCCCTGAAATACAGCGAATCCTGGTCCTAGAGTTCCCCCTCTGCTGTACAGTCTAGTGTTTTCCCTGCTCTGTTAAAGATTGTGCAAAACAGAGTTCACCATGACCATGGTTGAGAACCTGTGCTCCAGAGGGACAAGGTGAAGAACTACTACATTTAAACCTTTTTTTTTTTTTTTTACACACTGCTTTGTTGAATACTCAGTTACTTGATACTGATTGATCAATTATGACACTCTATGGTCTGTTGTTTCTGTATAACAGACTGTTCTTATCAATAACAGACCGTCACCATGGACCACATAATTAGCAGAAGCAATAAAATATTTAAATCAATAAAATCAATGTATTGTGTCATTACTGATTTCTTTATTAAGTAGCTGTGTAATATGCAGGATAATGTACAGTGAGACTCTGCTTCGTCTTGGAGTCTTGCATCACCGTGTGGGGGTTTGTTTCTACGATAATGCCCAGCTCTCTGTACCTTTCAGAGTGTACACACACTACCGTTCAAAAGTTTGGGGTCACCCAGACAATTTTGTGTTTTCCATGAAAAGTCACACTTTTATTTCCCACCATAAGTTGTAAAATGAATAGAAAATATAGTCGAGACATTTTTCTGGCCATTTTGAGCATTTAATCGACCCCACAAATGTGATGCTCCAGAAACTCAATCTGCTCAAAGGAAGGTCAGTTTTATAGCTTCTCTAAAGAGCTCAACTGTTTTCAGCTGTGCTAACATGATTGTACAAGGGTTTTCTAATCATCCATTAGCCTTCTGAGGCAATGAGCAAACACATTGTACCATTAGAACACTGGAGTGAGAGTTGCTGGAAATGGGCCTCTATACACCTATGGAGATATTGCACCAAAAACCACACATTTGCAGCTAGAATAGTCATTTAGCACATTAGCAATGTATAGAGTGCATTTCTGATTAGTTTAAAGTGATCTTCATTGAAAAGAACAGTGCTTTTCTTTCAAAAATAAGGACATTTCAAAGTGACCCCAAACTTTTGAACAGTAGTGTATGTTTTCAGATATTGTCCACTTTGGGCTTTTGGGGTTGAAAATAGCAGTATGCTAAAATATTGATGATTTAAATTGTGGATCATAGAATTATTTCACATCGTACAAAGCTGTAAATGTTGTCTGTAAAATGTGTTCAATCTGCATGTGAATAAATGCCACAGAATTCAGCTGCGAACCTTTTCAAAGTCTTCTTTTGCTGACGGGAGGTCTGCTGACAATGAGGGGTCACCGATTTGCTTCTCCATCCTCTCACCCTGCACCACCATGGTTTTGATGACCTTGCTTACTTTACGACCTTGCACATTCTCTCCTTCAAACTCCGAGGCTGTTGCCTCGCCAGCAGGTACTGCTTCAGAAAACGTCACCTGTAATTCAACGCATTTTAGTTCAGATGGCGACCCTGGTCAAAATCTCGGAATTTGCTTTTGTCAAAGATGGAAAATATGCTCCGAAAACACACAGGTACCTCAGTCTGATCTCCAGCAGTCCTCACTACTGTCCTTTTCACCACTTTGGAAAAATCATCAGCATCATCTACAGTGATAGCTTCTTGCTGAGCTCCTTCCACCATCACTTCCTCTCGCTCCACCCCGTCCGCAGACACATACTTACGAATAATTTTCCTTGTTATCTGTGTGAATGCAGCAAAAGATATAACGGCATCGGTATAGACAAAGGAAAGACGGAACAGGAAAAAAGAACAGATTGTATGCGCTATGGGATGGTACCCTTTACATTACTGTACCGTTATTCCAATGTAATAACCAATGTAGCTACAGCATACCAACACATGAATAAAACACACTCAATATGGAAATAATACTAATTATTCTATCCACATTCACTGGATCTGAGCAATCGTGTGCTCTGATTGGCTACTCTACTACTAGGCTATCAGCTCATATACCGTGAGTGGAGAAAAACAAAATGGCGGTGCGTGTAACTGAACCAATTGAGGATGAAATAAAAACTCTACTCCAAAACCTCCCAAAATACAAACGAAATATAGGATAAAAGTATTTGATGGTAAGAACATATCTTTTTTTTTTTAAGTTTTCAAGAATTATCATCACATTTTTCACAAATTGCTACTGTGATTGTCAGTTTGTTTACATTCTAAGCAGAAATTATTTTGTCGGACGTTTTGTATAAAATTTTTAGTTATCAAATTTGCAAAAAATAAAAATAAAACTGCTCTCTTTCTCAAAAGTCAGTGAATGTGGATAGAATAAAACAGTTATTCCACTCAAACTCGTCATACATGGCTTATAGTCAACTCGGTGCTATGCGCCTCGTCAGCTATCAGCTCATGTACGACTCGATTTTGTGGAATAACTGTTAACTGTAACATGTAGTCACCTGTGTGTAACAGAACACCTGTAGTCCACAGTGTGTTCACTGAAGTGAATAACACAGCACAAGAAATGCTGCCCTTGATACCAGAACTGATTTGATCGGACTGAAATATGGTAGGAAGTCTTACAGGTCAGTACAAAACAACATAAAATTAAGGTTGGATTTTGGGGCAGAATTTGTTACTATTATTATTATTATTATTATTATTATTATTATTTATATGCAATAAATAAATGGTGTATATTTTTTTTGTGTGTGATGCACTTTATTCATGCATTGGTACATTGTAGTTTCACCAGAATAAAGGTGCTGTAATATAAAGCATTAAGTTTTTACTCCACACTAAAATGAGAACTATTAATAGACCTTTTTGATTACTATGTTTCCATGCTCATCTATGTATTGCTCCTCTGTCACTCTGTGAGGGGGAATTTCAGGAAATTCATCTCCCTAGAATAAAGCGAAACACACTGAATGTAAATTATACTACACAGAACAGAAAGAGTCTGTGTATAGTTTGAAATTGTACACGTTTGAAAGGCCCAGATTGCCTCCTATATTAATAATCACACAGCGAATCGGTATGAAGATGCTGAAAACATTGTTAGTCATTTGAATCATTCATTTTTGTTTTTAAAGGAGAACTGAAGGCAAATTTTTTTATCAAAATTCTATCTCATTTTATTAACTATAGGAACACATTTCTGACAGCTATTTTGTCGCTGCTATAGCAAGTTCTGAGTGTCTGAAATATGCTCTGTAATATATCAGTCCATATGTCAAAGCGACGGCTGTAAACGAGATTCGCTGAGACCTGTGCGAGACATCGTAGGACGGAAGTAAAACATAAGCGGAAATCAAAGTGACCAACATCTGCCAACGATGCGCGCCCTCTTTCGAATGCTGACGTAATCAAGCCGGAAGTTTTGTTTGTTTTGATAGCAATCAGGAAAGTTTGAAAAAAGTAAGGAGTAATCATCATTGAAACTCGTTTTTGTGCAATACTTTGTTTGGAAAACAGTTTTCAAAATGGCGGCGCTGACGCTTCACGTTTCGAAGTCTCGCACAAGTCTCATGAAGATCAGGCAGATAAGCGACGCCTGCCGTGGACCAAACAAGCTACATTCAACATGGCTAAAAACCGAATCGGCTGATAAGTATAATATTTAATTGCAATTAGTTGCCAATACGAGTCATGATATAAGGTTACTAAAACCGAAAACGTAATTGAATAACACGTTAATTAAGAAATAAAGCAAGTTTAAAAATGATTTCAGTTCTCCTTTAAACACTTAAAAAATTAGACTGTAACTAAAATTATATATTTCATTGACAGACAGTAAGGGTTAATATTTAACCACCCACCAGTTTCTCTAGTCACACCAACTATGTATCTACCATATCTCAACATAAATCAGGAGCAATATATATATATATATATATATATATATATATATATATATATATATATATATAAGAACATCAGGTGCAGCTAATGCACGGTAATAAAATGTAATGTCTTTTGTGGAAAGTACACCAAAACACCAAAGTGACTGTGTCTCATGTATGGCCAAGTATGACATAAATGATATGTTGCCAGATGAGAGCAAGAGAGAGAAAGAGTGCAAAGCAGGTGTGACTCATCTTATCTCTAAACAAGTCGGTGTTTAATGCAACAGTACATCCATAATTACAAAAGATTATTTTCAGTTGTGAGTAATGTCACGATATAATATTTCGCACATTTAAACAAATACCTGGATTATAACTCTGCGTCGTACCACTCGGGTGGTCAACACCTCTTCCTCTGAACTATCAGACAGCAAGCCTAGCTCCTCTGCTATTTCCTGAGAACCCCACAAGTGTAATAGTTATGAGGGGAAAAAAATTACATATATCTAAATATAAAGTCTTAAATACTTGCATGTCACACTAAGCCAAGCCAGTGCACTACACACCTTCTGTTTTACCACTTTTTGCATTTAATGTTAGCTGCTTTCTCTCACTGGGCCTCATTTATCAAGGAATACAGAGAGATTTATTCTTAAATCAGTTGTATATACAGGGTGTTTCAAAAAATTTGATATTTTTTCACAATCTAATAACTGTGCCAATTCTTGTTCAGTTGACCTCAAATTTTAACAGCATGTATGGAAACAGGTCAAAATTTTGTTTAATATTTTTTAAAAAAAATATTTTTAGGTATAGAAATGCCATTCACTGGAAAAGAAAAGGCGTTTTGTGTGTTAAGAGAACGCTCGAACACAGTCGAACAAGACTGTGCAGCGTGCAGTTATGAGAGAATTTTCTAAAAATGCACCAACTGCAATGCAGATTTGGACACGGCACAAAAAGTTCAAAGAGGAACGCTGGCTGTGTGTGCAGGGCAAAAGGATCTGGACGACCGCCAGCATCGGAAGAGACGCTCGAGCGGGTTCACGCATATTGAAAATTTGTAAAATCGTTCATGGAATCCACATACCTTTTGAATTTCTCATTCAAGTGTTGAGGAATAAATTTATATCGCTCAACATCAAGCCTGTTCAGTTTCATTTGCCTAGACTATGTAGTTTCTGGGATATTTACATCTCAAATAATATCAAATTTTTTGAAACACCCTGTATAATGCAAGACTTATTTACATCTACACAAGAAGTTTAGTGTTCATGAAAATCCTGTAATAATAATAATAATTAAAAAAAAACATTCACAGCCTACTCATGCTCCCGAGTGTGTGAATTTACCGGTACACATATTAAAAAAGTAACTAATGTAAACCTCGATGAATTGCCTTCAAATCCTAACATTTGAGATGAATTATTACACTTTTATAAGTGGATAATGCGGTCACATTTAAGTAGCTGCGTATTTCCGTTAATGTATTTGTTTCCTATTAATGGCATTAACTAAAGCAATATTAAATATAAATGTACAAAATGAAGAATGCAAGCCAACATACAGTATCAGGGAAAAGTTTGGACACGCCTAATTCAGTGGGGTTTTTTTCTTTATTTTTATGAATTAAAAGTCACTTCACGTCTTAAAGTAATAATGGATGTCATTTCTCTTTACCTAATTGAGCGCTTCTTGACATAATATGGATGACTACAGTTGTGTATTTTTATTATTTACTGTTTGAGCTCAAACGCATTAAGAAGGCAAGAAATTGCACTAATTAACTTTTAACGAGACATAACTGTTAATTGAAAAGCATTCCAGGTGACGACCTCATGAAGCTGGTTAAGATAATGCTAAGTGTGTAAAGCATCATCAAGGTAAACGCTGGCTACTTTGAAGAATCTAAAATATCAAGCATATTGTTTAACACTTTTTTTTTTTACCACATAATTCCATCTATGTTCCATGTGTTATTTCATACTGTAGTTTTGATGTCTTCGGTATTGTTCTACAGTGTAGAAAATAGTCAAAATACAGAAAAAAACCTGTGTGTCAGTTTGAGGTGTGTCCAACCTTTTGACTGATACTGTATATCTGTCAATTAAGACAAATGAGACCAGTCATTCAAATAAGACTGGCGCTGAATAAAAGGACATGCTGTAACAGCTCAGCTTATAACTTGATTCCATTTCCCACTTTCTTTTTATGCTGTGCAACACTTCATTAGAAGTGACTGATAAGTGACCGATCTGATACGCCTCATACTGCAGTGTATCGTATAATCCCGAGTGTGCTACATGACTTCCTATGACACCCTCCTGCTTTTTGAAAACAGTTTCAGGGAGGGCATATTGGTGTGCAAAAAATTTCTGGCTGACAGTTGCCAAGACAGTGGCGGCACAGTGGTGTAGTGGTTAGCGCTGCCGCCTCACAGCAAGAAGGTCCGGGTTTGAGCTTTCTGTGCGGAGTTTGCATGTTCTCCCCGTGTCCGCATGGGTTTCCTCCGGGTGCTCCGGTTTCCCCCACAGTCCAAAGACATGCAGGTTAGGTTAACTGGTGACTCTAAATTGACCATAGGTGTGAATGTGAGTGTGAATGGTTGTCTGTGTCTATGTGTCGGCCCTGTGATGACCTGGCGACTTGTCCAGGGTGTACCCCGCCTTTCGCCCGTAGTCAGCTGGGATAGGCTCCAGCTTGCCTGCGACCCTGTAGAACAGGATAAAGCGGCTACAGATAATGAGATGAGATGAGTTGCCAAGACTTTGACTTTAAAAAAAAAAAAAAGGTTAGTTATATTTTAAAAAGCTAATAGTTTTCCTGTATGATGTGCTTGGCATCCATGATCACCTGGGTATATTGCATATTTCTTTTCATATTAAACCCTTTTCTTTTCATCTTGCCTCTTTCACACCTTTTCTTTAATTTGGCTCCAGAGTTTGGCCTTTTCAATGGGTTGTTACACTGTTAAATAAATTTTATTTTTATTGGCTTCAACATGAGTAAAAATAATGTTCACTTGTACCTCTGTAAAAGTCTTTTTTTGCATTATAAATATTATTTCAGCACTCTGAGCTTTGTCTTTAATGGACTTTTACAGGTGTCACCAAATGGGTGATTGTTATTCAACATAATGAATCAGCGTTTCTGAAACTTTTAAAATTGGGTGGCACTTTTTTTTTTTGACTTAAACATTTACACACAACTAAAAGATTGACAAATGAGGCCCACTGTTAGTATTTTTATCTTTTCATCAGCTTTATTTTAGCCAAATAAAATACTAGATAAGAATTGTTTCAGGTTAATACACATTGCATGACACTGGAATTTTAGGCTGTTTAAGCAGAAAGCAGGCAAAGGATAACAAGAGTGCTCTGACAGCACAATATCCCCCGCTGGCAACTCTGCCATAACTCTAGTAAAATGCGACTGAATTGAACGAAATTGCAATATGCATATTACCGACATATAACAAAGAATCCTGTCAAGTTTCGTGAAATTCCTCCAAAAATTGTGAGAGTTGATTTCAGAAGGTGAGTACTCTTCCCGGGACGGACGGATGGACGGACGGACATCGCCACGACATAATCCCCCTTCGGGCCTTTCGGCCAGCGGGGGATAATAAAAATTATGAGGGAAGTTGATTTCAGAAAGCAAGCACACCTTGATGAAATTGCCAAAGTACAAGTTTGTTAATAATCAAGGGCATAACTCTGGTAAAATCTGCTCAAATTAAATGAAATTTCAATATGCGTATAACTGCCATATAACAAAGCCTTTTGCCAAGTTTGGTGAAATTCCTCCACAAATTGTGAGAGGAGTTGATTTCAGAAGAACGTACACCCTCATGAAATTCTCAAAGTACAAGTTATTTAATCAAGGGTCAAATCTCTAGTAAAATTTTCACAAACGCAATTAAATCGCAATATGCGTATTACCGTCATATAACAAGGCCTTTTGCCGGGCTTTGAGAAATTCGTCCAAAAATTGTGAGAGGAGTTGATGTCAGAAAGCGAGCACACCTTCATGAAATTGTGAAAGTACAAGGTTGTTAATCAAGGGCTGTAACTCTGGTAAAATGCAACCAAATTGAACACAATAATATGTGTACTACTAACAATGCCTTTTGACAAGTTTTGTGAAATTCCTCCAAAAATTAAGAGAGGAGTTGATTTCAGAAGGAAAACACACTCTCGTGAAATTGTCAAATTATACTTTTGTTAATCAAGGGCTGTAACTCTGGTAAAATGTGACCCAGTTTAACGAAATTACAATATGCGTATTACCGACGTATAACAACGAATCCTGCCAAGTTTAGTGAAATTCCTCCAAAAATTGTGAGAGGAGTTGATTTCAGAAGGTGGGCACCCTTTGACTGACTGACCGACCGATGGACAGAATGAATGAATGAATGAATGAATGAATGGGGGATTTGATTGCTGCCTCTTTTTTAAATTATTATTATTATCCCCCGCTGGCTGAAAGGCCCAAAGGGGGTTTGGGCCTTTCAGCCAGCGGGGGATAATAATAATAATTAAAAAAAGAGGCAGCAATCAAATTCAGAAGGTGAGCTTGATGAGAAAATCATTAAAATAATTTGCATTTAAAGTCCCCATGAAATCAAAATTGGTGTTTTAGAGTTTTTTTGTATGAGACTCTTGTTGCTGTTGACACAAATAAGACAGCACATATATTTACATGTTTGAAAGATATCCTTTTAATTTTATGGGCAATGATTTCTGGGAAAATGGTGAAAAATCATCTGTGATCAGTCCTGTCCTCATCCAATTTGCACCCAATCAAATGTGCCCTAGAACACACTTATCTCACTCCTGGAAACAACCCGGGTGGGACAAGTTACTATCAAACATGACCATTTGTGTAGTTGTGGTTGTGCAGCCTCCTGCGTGTTATTGCCTTTCCAAATAATCCCTTGTTCTTGTGAAAAGATGGTTGGATTTTACATGTTTGTGTGCCTGCACTCATTCCCACTCCAGTTTAATATACAGAAAATGAGTTTAATGTGAGGGGCGGCACGGTGGTGTAGTGGTTAGCGCTGTCGCCTCACAGCAAGAAGGTCCAGGTTTGAGCCCCGTGGCCGGCGAGGGCCTTTCTGTGTGGAGTTTGCATGTTCTCCCCGTGTCCACGTGGGTTTCCTCCGGGTGCTCCGGTTTCTCCCACAGTCCAAAGACATGCAGGTTAGGTTAACTGGTGACTCTAAATTGACCGTAGGTGTGAATGTGAGTGTGAATGGTTGTCTGTGTCTATGTGTCGGCCCTGTGATGACCTGGCGACTTGTCCAGGGTGTACCCCGCCTTTCGCCCGTAGTCAGCTGGGATAGGCTCCAGCTTGCCTGCAACCCTGTAGAAGGATAAAGCGACTAGAGATAACGAGATGAGATGAGATGAGTTTAATGTGTGTTAAACAATGGTATGTGTGTGTGACAGAAAGAGAATTGTCCGAAAAGCTTGTTTCTTGGCACGGTTTTATTTTACCACCTACAGACAAACAGCAATCTTTTCCCACTACCCTGTGGATAGCCAAATTCTCTCACTGCTGCAGAAAAGCAGTAAAACCACTGTACGCTGGTAACAAATGAGCTACGGTCAATCAATCTGAGGGACCGTGGTAGGACGTCTATGCTCTTTGATGCAAAATATGGCAGTCACAGTGGGCAAATTGGCAATGCGGCATCCTGTGCAGTTGAAAACAATCTCTATTTAAACTTGTGGCCTCTGATTTAGCTATTTTGCGAGGTCAGAGACAAATCCATTTTGATTTGGCATGAGGTGTGGCATTTCTCTAATTGGCTGTTATGGAAATCATTCAACCTTTTCAACACCATCTCCGCCATACTTCCTGTTTCAAGAGGAAATATAATATGGAATAAAATAATTTCTCTCATTGCTTTTCATGGGAACTTTATCTGGACTGAGTAGGTATATGTCATCCATCAATGCTGCACCACTCAGATATCAAACTTGTGCTTGCTGGTAAATATTTTAAGAAAAACATCAAGTCATGTGGAGGTCAGTATATTAGATTCAGTCATGGGACAGCGACTCTCAACCCAACAAGCAAACTATTCAAGCTCTAGTTTCACTCATGCTCACTCAAAGGCTTACCCTTCCCAGAGAATCATCATCATCATATTGGCCTCCTTGCCTTGGAGGTAACTCTTCTGCATAGGAATGCTCATCTGCATACCCATAAGGATATGCTATCTCTTCATCATGCTCACCGATACATTCATCCTCTGGTTCAAGAACAATGGGCAAATCAATTTCCTCACTTCCCCAGGATACTGGGCGTGGGCTTTCTTGACTGTCTAATTCTGACTTTTCTGTTATTTTGGACGTGGCCAGCAAGTTGTCATAGGCTGGAGTGTTTGGTAAAGATGGGGATTCTTCAACATGGTAAACTGCTTCAGAATCAAAAAGTTCTTCTGATCGCAGCTCGGGTTCAGATATGTCTAAAAATGTTTGTGGACAGTCAAAGAACTCAGTATCTGAATCTAAACTATCTGCTTGGACAGGCGTTGGCTTGGCTTTCAGATCAAAATCTGTCAACCTCTCAGCTGTAGGTTGAGATATCTCAGATGAACTCGGAGCTAAAGCAGTTTCCATGGGACATATTTGATTGGAGACTGACTTTGGGTCATCAGTACTACGTGCAGACACTGTTTTCTCAAATTCGGAAATTACATGATGAAAAGTAGATGGCTCTTGGTTAGAACATAATTCACTAGACGCAGGTGTCACAGAACCCAGATCAGTGGGTAACACACTGCTTCCTAAAAATGGCGTTCTTTCAGAAGCTGATATCACATCAGAGGAGGGAGAACTTGAAATAATTAAATTAGGAGTCACTGTCCTGTGAGATTGTTGACTGAAGTGGAAGGGTGTTGTATGTATTTGACATAATCCAGATGTTTCTTTTGGCTGCTCAAATGACTGCTTGAGTGATGTCATGGGACATACATTGTCCAGATCAGTACTACCGACTGTTCTTCCCTCAGGTATACAGTGTAGTGAGTTTGGGTCACTTACACCTGGTTGTATGTTACCTTCACTGGCCAAAGATGATGCAATTGCTTTTTGTTCTAAAATGGTTACATTGGTGCTTTGGTTTTGGACTTGTGAGGAGTCTACCTCACTGCCACTGGTATTTTTATTTTTTATTTCTAAATTCTGTTTTTTTGACTGAATATCCTTTTCTGAGACTTTAGCCTGCAGAGCCTGAAAGGGAGGATAAGCATGAAATCAGATATATACTTTTGCTACACTATTTGCATCACATTCATGCAGACATACAGTATGCACTCTCATGATAATTGCACTATGTTTTGAGAACACCAAATCACAAGACTTTGTGAATTGTTTCACAATTAACCATGCAGATCTTAGATATAAACCCTTTTGAAAGGTCTCAGGACATGTTAGGTAGCATTCACAGAATTCACTACACTAATTGTAAAGTTTCTAAAGGTGAAGTCACATTCTGGGTGAATTTGTTAGTGAATCAAAAAGAATAAAAAAGATTGTTCTGCCATGACACAAATGTTATTGGATTTCTCCAGGGTGTCATACACTGCAACTAAATCACAGTAGCATGCTAAGCTGCTTACCCTGGTTTTGAATTCCTCCTGGCCTATTTCGGAGGTAGGGCTGTCAGAGCTTTCTTCAGGACCCTGCTTGGGCTGAAGCTCCAATTCCTGTTTAACTGCCTTAATTTTCTGAAGATCTCCTTGGATGCTTAAAATACTTCTACCATCTCCATCACCTGAAGACATTTTCTTGACTTTGTTCATCTCTAGAGGGGGTGCCTCTCTGGTTTCACTAATCTTTTCCTCTTGTTCTGGTTCCAAGACAAATTCATGCCAGCAGGGCAGTGTTTTCCTACCACTATTTAAGACATAATTGAAATTCTTCTGGTTCTGTGCTGAAGTTGCAAAGTCTGATTCAGAAACCACCTTAGCGTCTGGCCTACATTGTTCATCCGTCATAATGGGGAACAATGCAACATCACTTGCCCAGTGAGATGTGTTGTCTGGCGTGGAGTCTTTACACTGTGTTTGAGATGTTACTGACTCAGGGGATTCTGGGCGGCAATCAATATCAAATATCAGAGAGTCAGGTGTAATAGATACAATGGGTTCTAGTTCCCTCAGTGCTTCAGGGGATGGAGATCTGCATGCAGACTCAAAAGAAAATATGGGGGATGATAATGATCTTGAATCGCATTCTGACAATTCAGAACCAGGTGATACTGGCCTTTGTTTAGTTTCTGGCCAAAGTGATGCATATTCTGAAGACATCCAGGTTATATCACATTTTTGTAAATCAGACATTATCGGAGACAACTGCCTAAATTGAACATTATGTTCATATGGAATTGGTGAAGCGGATAAGAATTCAGGTATAGGAGAGTCAGGGGAAAGTCTTTGAAATTCATTGACAGAAGACACAGACTCTGGGGAAGGGGGTCGACTTTCATACTGAAAAATCATTGTATAAGGCATATGCTCAGGTATGGGGGAATCAGGTGTAAGAGATCTGAATTCATTTATAGATCTAATAGACTCTGGTGATGAAGCTCTGAGATCATCTGAAATTTCCAGATATTCATATCCTTCGGATGTGTACTGAGATATAGAATCAGTAGAGTTTTCTTCAGGAAATTCAAAAGATTCCCTAGCATATTTCCTTGACTGTGTTAAGGATAAATCTGATAATGCTGTTTGGTTTTCAGAAAGGGGTAGAGTCGAAATGTTGTGGACTTGCTTAGAAATTTGGGAAGTCTCATGATTAAGAGCGGGTATTTTATAACCGCCTTGACCAGTGATGCTATTTGACTCATCCATTTTGCAAGTCTGAACAATTTTCATTCTACAGCCAGTATACTCAAATAGACCTGTTTTGGGACTGAACATTTCCCCCTTGTAATGTGGGTCATGTATGTGAGATATGAGGTTCAAAGGAATAGCTTTATATACAAGTTTGTATTCAGGCATCAATTTGATAGTCTCTTGAAATTGAGCATATGATGTAGTTCCAGATGAATCGACTGACACTCTTCTTTGTTCAGCAGTAAATATATCTCCTTCAAGACCTTTACATTCTATAGTTTCTGAATGTACTGATTCAGGTGAATGTGTTTTATATCCACACACTGGCCAAGTACTGTCAAATAGTAATGACTGAAATTCTGGAATAGGTGAGTCAGGTGATAGTGGTCCATTTTCATCTGCTGATACTACTGAATCAGGTGAAGCTGGTCTATAATCAGAAGGCACAACAGTGTAAACATTAAACTCATAATCTTCATCTGAAGTCATGGATTCAGGAGAGGATGATCTATGTCCTGTTACTGACACTAAATCAACCAACATCGTTGAGTACTGTGGTATCGGTGAATCTGGAGACAGAGGTCTACATGCACTAACTGAATCTGGTGAAGATACTCTAATATCCGATGCTGAGATCAAAGACTGTGGTGACATCGCAAATAATTCATATTCTATTGAATTAGAACATACTGATTCAGGTGAACATGATCCATGTCCAGAAATTGGCAGAGCGCACTCAGAGAAAGATGGTGTGAATGCCTGGATAGGTGAGTCAGGTGCTAATCGTGTGTTCTCATCTACTGATGCAATTGAGTCAGGTGATGAAGGTCTGTGATCAGAATCTGCAACAGTGAGAACATTAAACTGATCATCTTCATCTGAAGCCATAGACTCAGGAGAGGGTGATGTAGGTCCTGTTACTGTCAGTAACTCGGCCAACGTTGTTGAATATTGTGGTACTGGCGAATCTGGAGACAGTGGTCTACATGAGCTAACTGAATCTGGCGAGACACTTCTCGTATCTATCACTGAGATCACATACTCTGGTGACATTTGTTCATATTCTATTGAATTAGAACATATTGATTCAGGTGAACATGATCTACATTCAGGAAAAGGAAGAACACTCTCAAAGAAATATGGTCTAAATGCTGGGATAGGCGAGTCAGGTGATAATTGTGTGTTCTCATCTATTGATGCCATTGATTCAGGAGATGATGGTCTATGATCAGAATCTGCAGTACTGAGAATGCTAACCTCATAATCATTATCTGAAGCCATAGAGTCAGGAGAGGACACTCTACATCCCGTTACTAACACTACATCAACCAACATGGTTGAGTACTGTGGTATTGGTGAATCTGGAGACAGTGATCTACATGAGCTAATAGAATCTGGTGAGGATCCTCTAAAGTGTGATGCTAAGATCATAGATTCAGGTGACATAGGCCTGTACTCTGGGATGGAGTCAGGGCTAAGGGGTCTAGCTTCAAATTCTGACTGAACTGAATCAGGTGACTCTGGCCTTTGCTCTACATCAAACAGGTCTCCAGGAAACAAGTCATGTTCTATTGAATTAGAATATATTGACTCAGGTGAACATGATCTATACCCAGAAACTGGCAAACTACTCTCAGGAAAAAATGGTCTGAACTGTTGTATAGGTGAGTCAGGTGATAATGGTCTATTCTCATCTGCTGATTTCATGGAATCAGGTGATGATGCCCGAGAAACTGTCACATGATCAGCATTCAGCTCATTATCATCATCATCATCATCATAATTTTTATCTGCAGCCAGAGACTCAGGAGAGGATGGTCTATGCCCTATTGCTGGCATTAACTCGCAGAACAATCCTGAGTACTGTGGTATTGGCGAATCCGGAGACAGCGGTCTACATGCACTAACTGAATCTGGTGAAGATCCTCTAATCTCTGATGCTGAGATCAAAGACTGTGGTGACATAGCAAATAATTCATATTCTAATGAATTAGAACATACTGATTCAGGTGAACATGATCCATGTCCAGAAATTGGCAGAGCACTCTCAGAGAAAGATGGTGTGAATGCCTGGATAGGTGAGTCAGGTGCTAATCGTGTGTTCTCATCTACTGATGCAATTGAGTCAGGTGATGAAGGTCTGTGATCAGAATCTGCAACAGTGAGAACATTAAACTGATAATCTTCATCTGAAGCCATAGACTCAGGAGAGGGTGATCTAGGTCCTTTTACTGTCAGTAACTCAGCTAACATTGTTGAGTATTGTGGTACTGGTGAATCTGGAGACAGTGGTCTACATGAGCTAACTGAATCTGGCGAGACGCTTCTCATATCTATCACTGAGATCACATACTCTGGTGACATTTGTTCATATTCTATTGAATTAGAACATATTGATTCAGGTGAACATGATCTACATTCAGGAAAAGGAAGAACACTCTCAAAGAAATATGGTCTAAATGCTGGGATAGGCGAGTCAGGTGATAATTGTGTGTTCTCATCTATTGATGCCATTGATTCAGGAGATGATGGTCTATGATCAGAATCTGCAGTACTGAGAATGTTAACCTCATAATCATTATCTGAAGCCATAGAGTCAGGAGAGGACAATCTACATCCCGTTACTAACACTACATCAACCAACATGGTTGAGTACTGTGGTATTGGTGAATCTGGAGACAGTGATCTACATGAGCTAATAGAATCTGGTGAGGATCTTCTAAAGTGTGATGCTAAGATCATAGATTCGGGTGACATAGGCCTGTACTCTGGGATGGAGTCAGGGCTAAGGGGTCTAGCTTCAAATTCTGACTGAACTGAATCAGGTGACTCTGGCCTTTGCTCTACATCAAACAGGTCTCCAGGAAACAAGTCATGTTCTATTGCATTGGAACATACTGATTCAGGTGAACATGATCTATACCCAGAAACTGGAAGTGCATGTTCAGAAAACAAAGATCTAAAATCTGGTATCGGTGAATCTTGGGATAAACATTCATTAGTCGCTAATGATGCTATAGATTGAAGTGAACTTCTACAGTCAGAACTTATGGAACTCAAATTATTTAATTCACAATCTGAACTTGATGCTAATGATTCAAGTGAAGATGATCTACATCCTGCTACTGGCAGTAGTTCAAAGAACATTGTTGAGTACTGTGGTATTGGTGAATCTGGAGACAGTGATCTACATGAGCTAATAGAATCTGGTGAGGATCTTCTAAAGTGTGATGCTAAGATCATAGATTCGGGTGACATAGGCCTGTACTCTGGGATGGAGTCAGGGCTAAGGGGTCTAGCTTCAAATTCTGACTGAACTGAATCAGGTGACTCTGGCCTTTGCTCTACATCAAACAGGTCTCCAGGAAACAAGTCATGTTCTATTGCATTGGAACATACTGATTCAGGTGAACATGATCTATACCCAGAAACTGGAAGTGCATGTTCAGGAAACAAAGATCTAAAATCTGGTATCGGTGAATCTTGGGATAAGCATTCATTAGTCGCTAATGATGCTATAGATTGAAGTGAACTTCTACAGTCAGAACTTATGGAACTCAAATTATTTAATTCACAATCTGAACTTGATGCTAATGATTCAAGTGAAGATGATCTACATCCTGCTACTGGCAGTAGTTCAAAGAACATTGTTGAGTACTGTGGTATTGGTGAATCTGGAGACAGTGATCTACATGAGCTAATAGAATCTGGTGAGGATCCTCTAAAGTGTGATGCTAAGATCATAGATTCGGGTGACATAGGCCTGTACTCTGGGATGGAGTCAGGGCTAAGGGGTCTAGCTTCAAATTCTGACTGAACTGAATCAGGTGACTCTGGCCTTTGCTCTACATCAAACAGGTCTCCAGGAAACAAGTCATGTTCTATTGAATTAGAATATATTGACTCAGGTGAACATGATCTATACCCAGAAACTGGAAGTGCATGTTCAGGAAACAAAGACCTAAAATCTGGTATTGGTGAATCTTGGGGTAAGCATTCATCAGTTGCTAATGATGCTATAGATTGAGGTGAAGTTCTACAGTCTGAACTTATGAAACTCAAATTATTTAATTCACAATCTGAACCTGATGCTAAAGATTCAAGTGAAGACGATCGACATCCTGCTACTGGCAGTAGTTCACAAAACATCACTGAGTACTGTGGTATTGGTGAATCTGGAGATAGTGGTCTACATGCACTAACTGAATCTGGTGAAGATCCTCTAATGTCTGACACTAAGATTATAGATTCACTTGAAATAGGCCTATATTCTGGGATGGAGTCGGGGCTAAGGGGTCTAGATTCAAGTTCTGATTGAAATGAGTCAGGTGACTCTGGCCTTTGCTCTACATTAAGCAGGTCTCCAGCAAATGATTCAGTTTCTATTGAATTAGAATATATTGATTCAGGTGAGCATGATCTGTGTCCAGAAATCTGCAAACTACTCTCAGGAAAAAATGATCTGAACTGCTGTATAGGTGAATCAGGTGATAATTGTCTATTCTCATCTGTTTTTACAATATATTCAAAATCACCATGGTTGGTGCAGAATGTTTTACCTTTGTATTGGGGATCATTTACTTTACTAATAAAGTTGTGAGCATTTCTCTTGGTGGCTGCAATTTCACTTTCCTTGATCGAGGTTTTTTCAAGATTAAATTGGTTTTGGATTTGTATAGGCCTAGCTTCTGACAACCCAATTGCTTTTGATTCATGACTGGACAAAGAGTCACATGGCTCTGTGGTTAAGGTTTGATCATCTGCTCCTTTTAATGATGTACTTAATTTACAGTCCTTGGGACTATTAAGTCTATGTGTCAAAGTAGATTCAACTTGGTCAGTGAGATGGGCATTCCCTTCTTTGTGTTTTGCATTTTTTGATAACTTTGTTTTTTGACATTTTTTAGCAGGTACCTTAGCAGATAAAGTCAGAGGCTTTGTGATATTTTCAGAGGCATATTCATTGGATGTCTTTTCAGATTCCATGATTGCTATTTGTTTGCTTAAAGGTTTGGTAGAATCAGGAAGTAACAGACCCTCTAAATCACATTTGTTTAAGCGGTTATCAGTTTCCAAAGTCTCAGGGGATTGTTGCCTGAAATAATGGCTTTGCAACAACTTACGTTCGGCTTCAGATGTAAGGATATTTGAAGATTCTATTTGAAATGAAGATATTTCATTGACATGCAATAAGATATCACAATCTGTCCCTTTCTTTTTATATTCAGGTAATATTAAATCTGGCGAAGGTGGTCCAGGGATATTTAGTGATGATGCTGAATCTGGTGAAGGTGGCCGATTATCAAACAGTGTTCTCGTGGGTGAGATCAATATGTCCTCTCTGTCTGAAAGATCTGACTCAAGTGATTCAGAGTGATATCCTAAAGATGTATACAATTCACAAACTGGTGAAAAGCTTGGTATTGGGGAATCAGGTGAAAGAGGTATATGTTCATTTACGGATGAAAACGAATCAGGTGACAAAGGTCGACCTTCCTCTGAAAATATTATAGGAGAAATAAGCTCACATTCTCTTTCTGAAAGATCAGATTTTGTTGATACAGATCTGCATTCTTTTGTAGACATGATTTCATACAGATTTTGAACAAAGCTAGGTAGCGGTGAATCAGGTGAAAGACATTTCCATTCACTGACTGATGCTGCTGATTCAGGAGATGATGGTCGCCCTTCAAACAACCATTCTGATGACAATTCATCCCCTAAATCTGAAATCTCAGATTCAGGAGATGATGATATAGATCCCACCACTTGCGTAAAATAGTCAGATACTTCTGGTGTAAAACTGGGTATTGGTGAATCACAAGAAAATAATATATACTCATTCAACGATACTGTTGATCCAGGGCCAGATGATCTATCCACAAAGATATCAGAATCCCAAGCATCATGCTCAGAGTCCGAGGGAGTCTCAGGAGATAGTTCTCTGTCTAATGTGTCAGTGGTAAAGGACCCAGGAAAAAGAGATCCATCTGATTCAGGTGTAAATGATCTACATTCAGTCCATGATCCTGGTGAAATTGGTCTATCTATTTCATCAGTAACCATTAAAGAGCTTTGTGGACTGAAATGAATGTTTGACTCATGCACATCAAAAGTGTACAACTGATCTGAGTCAGCAGAAATCCTAGGCATGTCCACATGCATAGTAAATTCTGGTGCTACGTATTCCCAAACTGGTGGTAGTGGTGAATGTGGTCTAAAATCAGATACAGGAGAATCAGGAGAGAGTAGTTTTTGTTCAGTACCTGATGCTGCAGATTCAGGTGAACATTCTCTTAATTCATCTATCAGCATACATGAATCTAGTGAGCCTGATCTGTACTCAAATGGAATTGGTGAGTCTGGTGGTAGTGAAACAGTAGATTCAGGCGATAAGGATCTATATTCGTGCAAAGATATTTCCAAGTCAGCTTCATATTCAGATACAGAAACTGGTGATGATGATCGAAACTCGGTTGAAGACATCAAATAATCTTGCATGAAAGGTCTAGTGTCAGAAACTGAATTAGAGAGTACACTGGAATATTTTGCTTCATACTGGGAATTTGTTGCTCTAATCTTAGACTCTGGTGCGTGTACTTCAAATCTGGTACTGAACTTTAAATAATCTGACTCATCCATGATAGGATTTGATAAAGAATTTGCCTGCCCAGTTGCTGAGTCAAGTGACATCTGACCAAGTGTAGAGTCAATATTACTTGCTGAAATTTTACCCTCATGCCAAGGCAACAGCTGTTTCAGGGGTGAACTACAAACTATCTTAATGTTTTGAAGTTGCTCCTTGGTGGAAATATTTGTGTTGGTTGTTTCTGAAGCTACAGAAACAACTTGATCAACATTTAAGGCCTCTGCTGCATCCACTTTGTTCACAGTGATACCCTCATGTTCAGATGATTCAAAACTCTCTGTAACTATGTTAATATCTTTGCCAAGAGCCGTTGCCAAAACGTCATCTTCACTGAAGAGGGCTTTGTAGAATTTATCAGAAATCTCCTCAACATGATGCTTCATGTACTCATCACTTAGCCTTTGGTTACTTGGCAGTTCATACACCGGTTTTGCCTTGGCTTCTGGGATTGCTGTGTCCATCTCAGAATGTGGATTTTCTGTTACCGATGAAGCTTGTGCTAGTGTGACTTTGTGAGAAACCTTTTGGTTTGATGGCTGAAAGAATGGAAGTGACACAGAAGATGCATAATGGGAACCATAGTCCTCAGTTGCTTGTTTGAGCTCCACAGAGAGCTCACTGAAATCTGCCTCACTATGCTCAGATTCCAACAAGGTATCTTCAAAATCTGTCATTATTAATTCTATTTTCTTTTGTCTGCAGTCTCTTGGTAATTCAGTGGATGTAATGCTCCCTTCAGTACAAGTATCAATAGGGGTGTGCTCAGATTGACCCCCAGCTGCTCCTAACTCTTGTAAAGCCTCATCATTAATGGGATTTAACTGCTGTGCTGGAATTTTTGATGGTAGTTTGGAAACAGCTCCTTCTTTGTAAACTGGGCCATATTGTTGAGACTGGAGCCTCCATGGTGTAGTTTTGTACAGGGTAAAGAAAGGACTTACTTTTTTGACAGTGCCAGGGAACTGTTGTCTTAGACCAATCATCTCAAAACCAGACAGTGTTGAGCCTGCAGCCACCCTGTAAATAAATATGATTTTAACAATAAAGTAGTTTTGGTTTGATAAATGACTGATTTGAGTTTTTCAAATGACTCACTCTTCAGCTTTATCTGTGTGCAGCTGTGACTTCTCTTTCTGGGTATCACTGAGCGAAGATACACTAGAAGAGAGATCCTCGGCAGATACTAATGGAGGTTGACCCTCAGACTTTGGCCTTCTTGAAGTGAGCTCTGTGTGGCGGACTGGCCTAGGACTGTCGATGTCCTCGTGAAGAGCTGAGAAACCTGGAGGGGATATAACACTGCTGTAATTCTAGCTTTAAAAATGAAGGCAAGACATTGTGAGTTACAAAGTTAGCAATAGATTCTCATCTAACTCAGGGATTCAATGGCAATTAGATTTGCCTAATCTTATCTTCTCTTCTTTCAAATTAGAAATATTATTTTCATATTTGTCAAAGTGGATGTTATGGTTACCTTCACTGTGGTCCAGTGATATAGACTGCTCCATATCTGCATAGGTATATGATGAATGGTCCTGAGTGGACTGTACGATCTTTGCTTCAATGAGATGTACAATGTCCATACGATTAATCTTCGTGAGCTTTGAGATCAAAATGCTTTCTGTAGAGAATTTGAAAAGATTCAACACATTAAATATGCATTTTGTTTATGATCCTTTTGACCATTCAAATTTGAAATTTAAGCTAAATAACCATATCTACAGTATGCCTGATTCCATGATGTCTAATAACAATATTATCCACTCCAAATCAAGACAGATTTCTTTAGTCATCTTTTATTATGACACACAGTGCAATTTAACAATGTCTTGGTTTCCATTAGTGGCAAATAAAAAGTAGAACCAGTGAGATAATCATTTAAATGAGTCTTCAATACAATACTTGAAATAATTGTACCAAAGTGACTTTGTTGTTCCCTTTTAGAAAGTGATTAACAATCCTACCTGTAGCATTTGTCCCCTCTCTTTTTGTCCATAGTTTTATGAGTGCATGACTTTGGTCTTGTAATGAGTTTGGATTCTCTACTCTTATCTGATTGACCTGCTCTTCATCAAATTCAAGTTCACGAGCCAGCTCTAGATGAACAGTAGAGAACACAGCAATGTTTGAAAGAAAAGACAGAACTGCAAATAATATTGTTTGAATTTTAATGGGAGGAAAAGCTATGTTCACTTACTGATGTCAGAGTTCTGTTTAAATTGTACATAGTTTATTACAGAATAAAAAGCCATCCAACCCACTGTGTGTTCAGATTTATATCATCTGCCACCTGACTGAAAGCAAGTAGTAAACCTTTCAGAGCACACGCATAATGCGTGATTTAAAAAAAATTTGCTAGAGGTAGAGGGGATATGGATGGTGTATGGATGTTTCTGTCAATGTTCCTGTGATATCACCAGAGCATACTAATGCTGCTTTTACCTGTCCAGCTGAAACCAAGATGATCAGCCATTACAGCCAATCGTCCTTCCTTCCTGTCAAGCTCATCCTGTGGATCCACTGCAAATGCCATGGTCAAGACACATAATATGCCATCACCAAAACACATACTAAAGAACTAAGAAAATATGGTCCCTATAATTTTGAACAGAAGCAGTAACAAAAAAAACAAACAAAAAAAAAGATCATATCCACCACTAATGTACACAAAATGTAAATGAAATACAAGTAGGTGACAAATGAAAAGGGGAAAAAATACTGAAAAGTGTTGTTCCACTGCAAGCTGTTAGAATAGGTTTGATGGGACTTGACACAAGTGTCTGGAATTATACTGGAGGGATGAAGAAGCATTTTCCAAAAGATATTTGCTGAGTTGGTGTTTTGCTGATTGTGGTATAAAGTGCTATCTAACACATTTGATCCAAAATCTCCCAGAGATGTTCAATTGGGTTGAAATCCGGTGGCCGCTAAGACCAAAGTATAATATTTACATCATTTTTAAAACACTGTGAGCCCTCATGCCCTGTGGATGGGGCATTGCCATCCTGGAAGAGATCACTCTCATCCCATCCCACTCTTCACTCTAAAGTGAGCACAAACCATGCTAGCAAAATATCTCCCACAGAATAATACAGATACCAGTTTTTTTCCCTTTAATTTGTCACCCATCTGTATGTAATCACTGGCTTTCTCTTGCCTTTAAACTACTTTTCGTATTTATTTTTAATGTGTTTGAATTATGTTTGAATTCTAACCAAAACTTATCAAACATTGAAATAAAATAGCGATTATTGTGATTAGTTAAATTATCTGTGATTAGGTAGGGTTTCCAATATACATTTTAATGTCAGAACACATTGTCTAAGAATACTGTAAAGGTTTTTATTTATTTTGTTCTGGTGTATACTATGACCTATAGTGCACTGCAGGAAGTTTCATGAAAAATATTGTAATTTGCCAGTAAACTTAGGGAATTATGCAAAAGGGCAAACGTCATTCCATACTGTATGTGTATCCATAAATGTCTAGATGTATGGCAGCGGCCATTTCAGCATGCTCTGAAGATTAACTCTCTAATACAAATAGCATTCATAAAATCAATGAACAAAATCATTATTGACAATACTCTAACACGTACAAGGAAAGAAGACAGACACAAACACAATTCAAACGTCACAAAAGCACCAGAAAGAGTTGAAGCTTTAGCTACAAGACAGAGAGGCAGCACCTTCATTGCTAACGTGCTGAGGCAGATGAGAGAGAGAGAATGGGCCCCTTATGATGGGGATACCTTGACTTTGGACTTGGGCTTTATCAGCAGGGATTCTTTCCATCTGCGTCTCAACAGGGTCGTCCCATCGAGGCCTAATGACCAATGGGTCCTCAGGAAGAGGCATCTGCATGTCAGGGAAAGGCTCACTTTCTATTACTGAGACATCTATGGTGCTGCTTTCATCGTCCGACATGGCAGCTGCCTCCTCTTTCTCTTTTTCTGCTTGGGCTAACCTCTCCACTAGCTTAGCTGCCTCATCACTAATCTCCTCAAAAAAATCAATCGACTTCTTGCGCTTCTCGGATGGCTGATCTTTTTTGCAAGTTGCAGTGGTATGAGTTGGTTGACCAGGCTTTCCCCTGACAGGTAGCTTTGATGGTAATGTCTTATATTTGTTGGGCAGCTCAGTACCTGCTGGACGACCCTGGTCCTTTTTTGCTGGTTTCTTTGTAGAATCACTTTCACAGTAGCTCTTGGCTTTGATAGACCTGGTCACTCTGGAGCTTACAGAGGGACCTGTGTCTGTCTCAGATTTTCTCCTTGTTTCAGGTTTTACAGGTAATTTAGACTTTTTCTCCTTAGGAGATCTCACAGATAAATCATGTTCTGTCTCCGATTTGTGGGAAATTGCTTTTATAGGGATTCTTGATTTTGGCTTCTCCTCCTCCTTAGAGAAGGAGGACTTTTTCTTAGTAGATGCAGTGTTACCTTTAGAGTCAGGCTTTGTTTTTGACTTTGATATCATTTTGGAAGTTTGGGGTGTCTTTTCTGGAGCTTTGGGTAGCTCTATCACTGATTGCTCATCCTCTGGGGAAGAATCTGAGGACTCTTGGTTCTGCTGGGAATAAACTGATCTGGTTACTGTTGACACTGCTGTCTGGACATCAGTTATGATAGTTTCTGAAGAACCAAGATCAGCCTCTGAAGAACTATCTTCAGCTACCTTTTCTGTTTTTATTTCTCCAGCTTCTTTTGCAATGTTGTTTTTACTTGTTTTAGGTGAAGCAGAAACAGCCAATTTAATGGGGATTGTAGACTGTGAGGCATCTGACTTAGAAACTATATCTGATTGATCATCCTCAGATATGGAGGGAAGGGATATGTCTGTAGGCTCTTTTGAAAATTCCTCAGTATCTTCTGGTTTAATCTGCACAGTGAGGTTTATGGTAACCTCTCTTTCTGCTCCTGTAAAGTCTGCACTAGGTTCTTCCATATTATCCTCTACAAGTGCCTCTTCGATTGGTTGCTCTACTACTTGAAAATAAGCAAAGCCTTCCTCCTCATATCCCCTTTTGGTCATGTCTATTGCTCCACTTCTAGTCATTTCAAATAGTTTACCCTCTTGAAAAAGGAAAGGGTTTTGTTCATTTGTTGGTGTGCCTTCCTCGGTGGGTGTCCTTCCCGGTGTGGTGTCTGGAGTTGCACCTTGGGACTGTCGATCTACTGCCAGACCCAAAATCTTTTGCTCCTCTTCTTTCACTCTTGCTGCAAAGGCATCATCATCTTCTCGTATAGTATTCCAGTTGTCTGCCAGAGTTTTTGCAGTTACCCCTCTAGACTTTGTTTTAGGAAGTTCTTCATCTAAATCATCATCTTCGGTGTCATCATAAATACATATTTCTGGTTTAAATGTTTCCCTTGCTTGCCTAATAATACCAGGCAACGAATCAGTTTCAGCCCTGAGACTTTCCCTGCTTAAACCTAGATCAGATGTCCCTGCAGGCCTTATGTGATCACAGTTAACATCACCTGTTATATTACATTCTATCTGACTATGTGATTTGCTAGAAACTCCCTCGTAGGCTGATGCATCTTTCTGCTTTCCACCCTTATCATCATGTTTGCTTTCAGTTGACTTTCTTTGGCTTTCCTCTTTTAGTTCAGGAGGTATATTGACCATCTCTTCATTGCTAAGCAATTGTTTATTGGACTGTTCTAACTCTTTCATACTATGTGACTGCATTTCTTTTTGTAGAGGGATCTGATGGGCTTTTGCAGTATGCTTTTCTGAGACAGACTGAGGTCCCTCCATTGCTGATTCATCTGTTGATGCTGCAGTGTGGGCCATGTCCTCAGATGTTTGAGGGATCTCATGTACACCTGCTGGAAAAGGAGAGGGAGGTTGTACTTTAATAGTAGGTTCAATAGATTGTGCTACCTCTGACCCTTGTTTTGTCACAGTAGGCCCAAGGCCATCCACTGAAGCTGTTTCAACTTTGGATTCAGGCCCAATCAATATGATGCTTTCAGACTCATTCATGGTCTGAGAGAAGATATCTTTGCTATTGCCCTTTCTGTCTTTTTCATCTTGCTCCATCTCATCAAATGTTTTTATTTTGGCAGCCATTTTAAACATCTCTTCCTCAGGGGTGAATTTCCTTTGGGTTATGACACACTCCAACACATTTCCCTCTGCAACCTTGGGTATGGCAGATGAAATTAGGAACATGGACAGGACCATAGGGTCTGGGGTTTTGGGATTGAGCTCATAACTTACCTCTTCAGAATTTGGGGTGTCAGGGGAAAAGGGACTCTTACCCGAACTTGTCAGCTGAGATGTCTGCTTGCAACTGTCATCGTCGACACTACCCTCCTGGTCTCTGGGGAGTCTATGCAAATTTTCTGGGGGTATCTCAGGAGCTTTGGAGGATGTCGGGTGCCCTGTAGTCACACTGGGTTGCTCTACTGTAGGAGGCAAGGTCATGATGTTTTTTTGTTCTACAGGGCTGCTTTCTAGAGAATCACAGCATGGGGAGTCTTTGGTTGGACTAGGTTCAATTGAGTCTGGGGATTTATGGGAGGAGTTGTCTTCCATAAGGGGGCTACCTTCTAATGAGTCCTTATGACTAATGGTTATAGAATCATCAGCTACTGGACTAATGGTCTCTGAATCTTGATGTCTAAGAGGCAGTACTAAACCACTATAACCCTGTGTGTCAGCCCTTGTAGCCAGGTAGTCAGCTGAGGTTGATAGTTGTTGACCATCTGATGGTTCTTCATCACTCAAAAAACTGTCTATTGTTTCAGAAACCCTTTTCATTAGTTTTCGAGATTTTGGTGGTTTAGATGATGTCAAAGGAATGTCTTCACCAACAGAATTTTTTTCACCAACAAATTTAACAGTTTTGCCCTGAGAAGCAGACAGAGACTCACTTTTTGAGGGATAATCCACTGCATTTTTCACAGACAAGCATCCAAGAGTTGCTGTAGATGCCTGATCATCAGCTGTCTTTGCACCAGTGGAAGAGGAGTTAGATAGTGTACTTGTCTCATCTTTGGCTGTAACTGTTTCTACTTTTGAGAGCTTTCCATCTATGTATTGACCTGGCTGTTTGGGTGATGATGAAAGGCTTTCAGGACTTGTATCCAGAGTTTCTGCCATGCCTTCATGTTTGTCACTGTCTTCTGAGCTCATGTGGGCTTCGCCTACACTGGCACAAGGAGAAACTGCTAGCCCTTCAATTTTGTGACTGTCAGAGCTGTCATCAAGTGGATCTGGGCCGCTATAAAGTTGAGACACTCTAGTGTCCTTAGATAAAGCTTGGGTTAACGGAGTAGCCAAATTTGTCTTGACTGTAGGCTCCGCTGATTGTAAGGCAGAAGTAACCTCATCTTGCACTTTTGGCATTTTAAGTTCTTGATACTGAACACTGTCTTCTGGTTCTGCTCTTACAATGGAACTTAAGTCTTGAGAATGCTGTATCTCTGTGCTAATCTGAAATTCTTTTGTTTTCTGTGGGCCAACACATTTTATAGTTTCACGTGACACTTCTAGTCCATGTGCTGATGCTTGAGACTGGGACTGTGAGGACAGAGTCTCCTTTATTTGAACTGTTTTCGTGTGTTTTGGACCAGAACTTGCTTTATGTTCAAAAAGTCCAGACTTTCCCTTTGAAGGGTCTTGACCTGTCTGAAAAGCCCTCATGAGTTCTCTTACTGACATAGTCTCTTCTAGTCTCTCTGACTCATGTTTTGGTGATTTTATGGGAGCTTGTGTTTTTTTAGCAGTCGGTGTTTTTTGCTGTTTAATAAAAGATGATTTTTTTTCTGAAGACCCAGGAGAGGGTTTGCTGCCAGTCTGCTTGCGGACTTTTTGTTCCTCCTCCACCTTCTTTTGAAGAGCTTTAACTTTGTCTTTAATTGAGCCAATGGGCGTTTCTTCAACTACTGGAGACACAGGTGACATTTTTTGGTTTGAGGGAGCATGTAAGAGGCCATCATCTCGATGTGTTTTTTCTGTTCTCTCACTAACAGAACCCGTTTTTGAAGTGGACACATTGTATTCATCACTCTGTCCATGAGGCCCTTTTCTACGAATGGGCTTTTTCACTTCAGCCACATGTACTTTAGTATCTTTGATCACAGTTGGTACAATTTTCTTGCCACCTTTGCGCAAAACAACTTCAGTGAACTTTTCCTGTAGCACACTCTCCTGCACTGCAGTTCCAGATGACACTGGTGCATCTAGAAAGTACTCTTTATGGTCTCCATCTATACCCTTTTGTGTCTGTGACCCTCGGCTACCTCGAATATCCTTAAGAAGTGCTTCTTGGGTCTCAAAAGCTGCCATCATTTTGGCCTCCTCAATTTCACAGTCTGAAAGAAGAACCCACTCCTCATCCTTTCTATATGGACGACTTTCTGCTTCTGCGGACTCTTCAACAACCTTATCTTCATAGGTCCCACTCCTTAGAATTTCATTGACTTTCTCCAAATCCTCTTTTACCTTTTCCACTATTTCAAAAGGCTCCCCTGACACCTCCTCCACCCCTTTCTCTAGACTACCCCCATGCATAGAGTTTGACTTCTCAGAGGGATCAGTGGTCAGAATGGCAGTCATTTTGATCAGATCTTGTTTCATCTCTGACACCTCAGAGAGTAAATCTGGGCTTGCAAGGGCAGGAGAATCTCGAATCAAGTGGGTTTTCAGGATGGATGTCTCTGTAGAATTTTCCGTCTCTTCTTCATCTTCCGTTTACAAGGAGGATATTTAAGGAGCAAATTAAACAAAAAATTAAATTAAAGGGAACAAAGATTTGAAAAAGAGATCAGGTTTGGATTGGCACAAAGTTTCAAGGAACAGAACAGGATTGAATGTTGTAAGAGTGCAGTAAAGACTCAAAGGACAGACAACAGACTTACAGGGATGAATAACAACTGCAAAGCAAATTATAGCCAAATTTTATAGACCTTAAGGGAATAAGCAGGAAATAACTTGCTTATCTGAAATCCACACAAAAGCACATTCACACATTCAAGACAATGGGAAAAATCAACTAAAATATCAGTTTAAATAAATGAATAAATAAATAAATAAATTAATTAATTAATTAATTAAAAAAAAAACAAACAAACACAAGGTTCTCAGTGGAAGACCAGTGCAGATAAACATTTATTCAAGTAAACTCGCAAACTCAGGTTTACTACAAAAATGAATTAGGGTGAATTGAGACAAACAGAAATAAACAATGTGTTCAAAAACTTTTTTTTTTAGTTTCCAAAAGAAAGCCAGTGATATAACACTAGTATTGGTTTTCAAGAATAAAGTGATGAAAGTAATGACCAATTGCTTCTTATGTCTGTGAATTAGGCAAGTTTAAATTAAAACTTAAACATAATAATAATAATAATAATAATAATAATAACTAGAGCAACATGCAATGCATAAGGTGTCAAAATTAAAGATGATCATACTGTTTTGCACCCATTCCCAAGCAACATTCACACACACGTAATGTAAGTCAAGTTATTTCCATGCAAAGCTTATTAACCTATATATTCTAATAGGTGAGTATCTAGTAGGTACTGATTCCACCCCAAATAAACAATTAAACACGTCATTACATTACATAGTGTGGTAATGTATTTTTATGGTCCTTACTGCACAAAATATTGTAAGTAATCTATTTAATGAAAGATATTGCATACCATAATTAATCAATGAAAATGGGTCTAAATTTATTCACAATATATTCAAGATCATGTCAGCACGTGGCGGCACGGTGGTGTAGTGGTTAGCGCTGTCGCCTCACAGCAAGAAGGTCCTGGGTTCGAGCCCCCTGGCCGGCGAGGGCCTTTCTGTGTGGAGTTTGCATGTTCTCCCCGTGTCCGCGTGGGTTTCCTCCGGGTGCTCCGGTTTCCCCCACAGTCCAAAGACATGCAGGTTAGGTTAACTGGTGACTCTAAATTGACCGTAGGTGTGAATGTGAGTGTGAATGGTTGTCTGTGTCTATGTGTCAGCCCTGTGATGACCTGGCGACTTGTCCAGGGTGTACCCCACCTTTCGCCCGTAGTCAGCTGGGATAGGCTCCAGCTTGCCTGCGACCCTGTAGAAGGATAAAGCGGCTAGAGATAATGTGATGTGATGTGTGATGTCAGCACGTTTACTTTCTGTCAAGTACACATTTATGTGCACATACATGCATATTAATTACATACTAATTGCTAGAGGCCAAAAGTTTACACACACCTTGTCCAAAGACATTTACACCCAATTTTTTCACAACTTCCCATACATTTCAATGTTTCATGCATTTCCTTTGTGAGGGTTTACTTTATTTCCATAAGAGGTAATTTCAAAATAATAGCTTAGAGCCAGATTATTTTAGCTTTAAGTGACTATATCAGCTTTTCAGTGGGTCAAGTTTCAGTGGGGTTTCCAGTGGGTAGCTTTCCACAAGCTTCTCATACAACCCTGATTCCAAAGAAGTTGGGACAAAGTACAAATTGTAAATAAAAACAGAATGCAGTAATTTACAAATCTCAAAAACTGATATTGTATTCACAATAGAACATAGACAACATATCAAATGTCGAAAGTGAGACATTTTGAAATTTCATGCCAAATATTGGCTCATTTGAAATTTCATGACAGCAACACATCTCAAAAAAGTTGGGACAGGGGCAATAAGAGGCTGGAAAAGTTAAAGGTACAAAAAAGGAACAGCTGGAGGACCAAATTGCAACTCATTAGGTCAATTGGCAATAGGTCATTAACATGACTGGGTATAAAAAGAGCATCTTGGAGTGGCAGCGGCTCTCAGAAGTAAAGATGGGAAGAGGATCACCGATCCCCCTAATTCTGCGCCAACAAATAGTGGAGCAATATCAGAAAGGAGTTTGACAGTGTAAAATTGCAAAGAGTTTGAACATATCATCTACAGCGCATAATATCATTAAAAGATTCAGAGAATCTGGAAGAATCTCTGTGGTCAAGGCCGGAAAACCATACTGGGTGCCCGTGATCTTCGGGCCCTTAGACGCCACTGCATCACATACAGGCATGCTTCTGTATTGGAAATCACAAAATGGGCTCAAGAATATTTCCAGAGAACATTATCTGTGAACATAATTCACTGTGCCATCTGCCGTTGCCAGCTAAAACTCTATAGTTCAAAGAAGAAGCCGTATCTAAACATGATCCAGAAGCGCAGACGTCTTCTCTGGGCCAAGGCTCATTTAAAATGGACTGTGGCAAAGTGGAAAACTGTTCTGTGGTCAGACGAATCAAAATTTGAAGTTCTTTATGGAAATCAGGGACGCCGTGTCATTCGGACTAAAGAGGAGAAGGACGACCCAAGTTGTTATCAGCGCTCAGTTCAGAAACCTGCATCTCTGATGGTATGGGGTTGCATTAGTGCGTGTGGCATGGGCAGCTTACACATCTGGAAAGACACCATCAATGCTGAAAGGTATATTCAGGTTCTAGAGCAACATATGCTCCCATCCAGACGACGTCTCTTTCAGGGAAGACCTTGCATTTTCCAACATGACAATGCCAAACCACATACTGCATCAATTACAGCATCATGGCTGCGTAGAAGAAGGGTCCGGGTACTGAACTGGCCAGCCTGCAGTCCAGATCTTTCACCCATAGAAAACATTTGGCGCATCATAAAACGGAAGATACGACAAAAAAGACCCAAGACAGTTGAGCAACTAGAATCCTACGTTAGACAAGAATGGGTTAACATTCCTATCCCTAAACTTGAGCAACTTGTCTCCTCAGTCCCCAGACATTTACAGACTGTTGTAAAGAGAAAAGGGGATGTCTCACAGTGGTAAACATGGCCTTGTCCCAACTTTTTTGAGATGTGTTGTTGTCATGAAATTTAAAATCACCTAATTTTTCTCTTTAAATGATACATTTTCTCAGTTTAAACATTTGATATGTCATCTATGTTCTATTCTGAATAAAATATGGAATTTTGAAACTTCCACATCATTGCATTCCGTTTTTATTTACAATTTGTACTTTGTCCCAACTTTTTTGGAATCGGGGTTGTAATACTTTGTTGGAATTTTTGCCCATTCCTAATGTACCAACTGATGTAACTCTGTCAGATTTGTGAGCCTCCTTGATTGTACAATATATTTCTGTTCAGTCCACAAATCTTCTGTTGGATTCGGGACTCTGTGAAAGCCACTCCATTATACTTTTTTTAAGCCATTCTTATCTTTAAGCCAGTTTGTTACAACTCTGGATGCTTAGGATGATTATTCTGATAAAGGGCCCAGTTGTGACCATGTTTTACATTCTGGCTGATGTCTTGAAGTGGTTGAGCTGATGTCTTCAGTATTTCTAGATAATTCCTCCTTCATCATGATACCATCTATTTTCTGAAGTGTACCAGTATATTTTTGAGCAAAACACAACACCATGATGCTGCCACTCCCATGTTTCACAGTTTGCATAGTGTTCTTGGGATTAAAATCCTAAACCTTTTTCCACCATTCATAGCACTGATCATGATGGCCAAACATGTCAATTTTTTTTAACTTCATCTAACTTAAATCTAGCGTGTTTTATGCCAGTCTTGGAATAGGGCCTTCTTTGCATGACATGCCATGACTGATTTGACTTGACTTCCTTTTAGGTAATGGTAATGTAGTAGGACATTTTTAATTGTGGATGTACATAATTTGGTACCCGATACCCACAATCCCTTCACTAGTTTTTTTGTTGTCTTGGTATCCAGTTGAACTTTTAGGACTAAAGTTTGTTAATCCCTAAGAGTTAATTTATTTCTCTTTCCTGAATGATGCGGTGTCTTTGTGGTCCCAAAATTTTTATATTCGCATTCAATTGTTTTGTACAAATGCTTGTGGAACCTGCAGTTGTTTTGAAATTGCTCCTAAGGAGGAACTGGATTTGTGGAGGTCTGGTCTGAGTTATCAAGGGCAAAAAGGCACTGGCTCTTAATTTAGCCACACATGAACTCCCAATTAACTCCTAATTATGACAATTGGCCAATAAAAAACTTATAAAATCAAGTTATATCAATTTATGGAATATTCTAGACTGCTCAATGAGACAGTCAACTTGGTATATGTAAACGTTTGACCCACCAGAATTCTGATATAGTAAATCTGTCTTAATGCCTACAGTCACATTACAAGCCTCATTGTTCGATTCCAATTTTTTGCTCAGGTTGGATTTGCCTATCTTGATGGTTCACATTCATAATTAAAAGTGGCCTGTATCTAACTGTAATGTGACTGCATCTGTCCTCTGAAACAGCACGTATAAGTGCATTTTTGCATGAGTCATCTACATCACCAACAACAAAAACACTGTATTTGTGAGACAACTCATGGTATTAAACCAACAAAATGGACATGCTAATAGCTAATGTATGCACCGTATTTTGCTCTGGAGGACGGCAGTTTGTCATCTGTAAATGATCAGGTCGAGAGGGTGAAAAAAGCCAGGCAGCTAGCTTTTGCTGTTTTCAAAGCTATTGTAGCTCTCCTCCATTGTTGTTTTACCGTGCTGGCGATGCTGGTTAATGAAAACAGCGCTCAGCACATGTATAGGCAAAAAGGCACAAGAATTCTGATCTGACCATTCTCATTCATGTCTGAACTTTGGCCACATCTTGGACTATATACAAAACTGACTTAAATCTGATTTGAAAAGGTCATATTCCTGTGTCCACACAGCCCTGAAAATATCAGATCTGTGTCACATGAAGGTACAGATATCCTGACTGGCTTGCCAAATAAAATGTATTGTAGCATGAGTTCAGTGGAGTTTTGAAAGACTGATATTGATTTTCTTTAGTCTACTGTAGGTGTATGTAGACATTTGGCCTCAAATGTATAGATAGATAGATAGATAGATAGATAGATAGATAGATAGATAGATAGATAGATAGATAGATAGATAGATAGATAGATAGATAGATAGAACTCCAATTTCAAAAAAGTTGGGATGCTGTGTAAAATGTAAATAAAAACAGAGTGCAATGATTTGCAAATCTTTTTCGACCTATATTCATTTGAATACAATCCAAAGACAAGATATTTAATGTTCAAACTGAATAAACTTTATTGGAGTTTTTTTTTTTCAAATATACATTCATTCTGAATTTGATGCCTGCAACGCAGTCCAAAATAAAGTTGGGACAGGGGCATGTTTACCACTCTGTTACTTCATCTTTTCTTTTAACAACACTCTGTAAGTGTTTGGGAACTGAAGACACTAATTGTTGAAGTTTTGAAAGTGAAATTCCTTCCCATTCTTGCTTGATATATGACTTCAGTTGCTGAACAGTACAGGATCTCCATTGTCCTATTTTGCGCTTCATAATGCACCACACATTTTCAATGGGAAGCAGGCAGGCCAGTTTAGCACCCGCACTCTTTTACTATGAAGCCATGCCATTGTAACACGTACAGAATGTAGCTTGGCATTGTCTTGCTGGAATAAGCAGAGATGCCCCTGAAAAAAACATTGTTTGGATGGCAGCATATCTCACCTCATCTCATTATCTCTAGCCGCTTTATCCTTCTACAGGGTCGCAGGCAAGCTGGAGCCTATCCCAGCTGACTACGGGCGAAAGGCGGGGTACACCCTGGACAAGTCGCCAGGTCATCACAGGGCTGACACATAGACACAGACAACCATTCACATTCACACCTACGGTCAATTTAGAGTCACCAGTTAACCTAACCTGCATGTCTTTGGACTGTGGGGGAAACTGGAGCACCCGGAGGAAACCCACGTGGACACGGGGAGAACATGCAAACTCCGGACAGAAAGGCCCTCGCCGGCCACGGGGCTCAAACCCAGACCTTCTTGCTGTGAGGCGACAGCGCTAACCACTACACCACCGTGATGGCAGCATATGTTACTCCAAAACCTGTATGTACCTTTCAGCATTAATTGAACCTTCACAGTTGTGCAAGTTACCCATGCCATGGACACTAGCACACCCCCATACCATTACAGTTGCTGGCTTTTGAACTTTGTGCTGGTAACTATCTGGATACTCCTTTTCCTTTTTAGCCCGGATGACACAACATTCACGATTTCCAAAAACAAATATGGACTCGTCAGACTACTGGACACTTTTCCACTTTGCATCAGTCTATCTCAGATGAGCTCATATCCAGAGAATTCAGCAGCATTTCTGGATATTGTTGATATATGGCTTTCATTTTGCATGGTAAATGCAGAGATGAACTGTGCTTACCAACAACGGTTATCCAAAGTGTTTCCGAGCCCATGTAGTAATGTTCTTTATACAATCATGTTGGTTTTTAACGGAGTGCTGCCTGAGGTATCTATGGTCACAGGTGTTTAATGTTGGTTTTTCGGCCTTGCCCCATATGTACATTGATTTCTCTGAATCTTTTGAAGATATTATGGATTACTGATGGTGAAATCCCTAGATTTCTTGCAATTATACATTGAGAATCACTATTCTTAAACTCTTGGATTATTTTCCCGCACATTTTTTCACAAAGTGGTGAACCTTGCCCCATCCTTGCTTGTGAATGACTGAGCCTTTCCAATTACCAATTAACTTGCTTAGCTGTAGACTGCCCCTGTCCCACACAAGTTCAGAATGAAGGTATAATAATAATAATAATAATAATAATAATAATAATAATAATAATAATACAGTTTATCAGTTTGAACATTAAAAATATTGTCTTTGTATTATATTTGATTAAATATAGGTCAAAAAGGATTTTGACAGATGCAAGTAGGGAGTCTAACTCTTGCAGTTACCAGATGGCTAGCTCCCCCCCCACTGTAACCCTAGCTATGTAATAGGCAATAGGTCAAGGGCTATAGAAACTGAGATCGGCACCACCAAATGCGCCTTAAGGGCCTGGTTAGTACTAGAATGGGAGACTGTCTGGAAAGACCAGGTCCTGGCATGGGAGGGACTTCGAAAAGGATTTGCAAATTATTGCATTCTGTTTTTATTTGTTTTACACAGCGTCCCAACTTTTTTGAAATCAGGGTTGTAGATAGCTAGATAGATAGACAGATAATTGCGCATGAGGGATACTAAACACAGGGAAAGAGGAAACTACTTTGCTTTGCAGTTTGTTATAAAATTTGATGATGGGTGGAACGCTATTTAATGACACAAATATCACATTATGAATTGAATTTTATGTTGCATGTTCATACAGGGACAGTATCTTTTTTAGAACTTGCTCTCTGTAATGCCCAGGAATTGAGGGATCCAGGGATGTGGGAAGGCAGTTTACATCGATGGTGTTGGAATTTTAAGCAGCATTTCACATGTTGTATATGTCATATCCAAACGTAGTCAAATATTATATACCACAGAGCGGTTGAATTTTTAAATCACAAGATGTTGATCCATTTTCTGTAACAGCATGGATCTGAATATTTGCAAGTGTAATATAAAAGATGTGTATATTTTCATGGACTCCTTTTACTACATTATTATTCCATAACGTATATAATATATAACATACGGTATACAACAGCTCGTTCACTGGGAATTGCATGAGCTAATAGCCTAAGCCTAATAATATACATGTTCTTATATAACAAAAAAGGCATATACTCATTGATATGGTGAAGTGTCCCATATCATAGGATACATTTATTGAGCATTTATGGAAGGAGTCTTGGGTGTCAGCACTTTGTAAAATTCAGTAAAATTCCCAACACAGGACTTAGTTCCTGTTATCACTTACAATATAGCGGCTAAATACAGTTATTTCCTCGCCGGCCTCTCCTCTCTCTTTCTCTCTTGAAATTAATGATTAAAAACATGTTACTTGTCATGTTACTGAGAAACAAAAAAAAGTGCAAAATCCTCTGTCCTGAAGACTCGAGTCTCATGGATGTTAATGTAACTATGAGCAGTTGAAAAGTGCAATGTGTCATTCATTAATAAATGAAAAATTTTACTAATTTTCAAATGTGTTCAATATAAGAGGAATATTGTTTCTGACATATAAACTCAAGAAGTACTCAAAATTTCAAAATTGATGTATCTATATTATTCTTATTTAAATAATTATTTTTATTATTATTATTTTAGCATTTCCAGTTAAAGGAATCCTGGAAGAAGGGGGTGCTGTAGCACCCTGAGCACCCATACTTCCCACATCCTTGGGGGGAACATAATGGAAAATGAACAAAAGCTGCAAAAGATTATACTGTCTTACTTAAGTTGTGACAAGCTGGAGGAGGGTTAAATGCGATGCTGTGCAGCACCTCATTACCACTGTGATAATTGGTAAATTATAAAGGCCAAATTACACAGCACATTCTTTAGTAGTTTATCTGTATGCGAGTTGGTTAAAAGCAAACTTGTTTAATGAATAACTAGAAAAGAGAAATGTCTTACATCTTCCAAGTGTTCGGCTAGTCTGCAAAAATAAGCAAGTAAAATAACTGTGATTAGTTGTAAACTAATGACTGGATAGAAACATCAATAAAGGACTATAGAAACAGCCATGATGCTATTAGGGTTGGCTTAAGAACAGGGAGGAACGCAATGGGCAAATCAACAAACACGTTGCTTTAAATAGAATACAAATTCTGTATATAGGCCACTACAAATATAGTTTATATAGTGGTAGCTCAGTGGTTAAAGGTCTTTACACATACATCATGACGCAAATTAATGATGCGAATGTGTGAAAAAAAATCTCATCTCATCTCATTATCTCTAGCCGCTTTATCCTTCTACAGGGTCGCAGGCAAGCTGGAGCCTATCCCAGCTGACTACGGGCGAAAGGCGGGATACACCCTGGACAAGTTGCCAGGTCATCACAGGGCTCATTATGCAAGTATTCCACAAAAATAATCTCATGACGATGGAGTCGACAAGTGATAATGAGCTGATGGATGAGCTAGTGTTTATTCTTTTACAAAAAAAAATGGGGAAAAAGAAAATGTTGGGTACATCCTATCCTGAGAAGTAGGTCAGGACGCAGGGAGTTTCACTGCTTGCTTCAGGAGTTGTTAAGACTGAGGGAAACTTTCACTACATCACAAAAGTAGACGATGGACCATGGGCTGTACACCCGCTGTTTTAATTGCTGACATTGTCATTACATCCAGACATTCTCTTTAAAGTTGTTATCTTTATCATTTTTGTTGCCCTTGTCAAAGAGTACTGGGTTTTGAGACACAAAATGAATGAGAAACTCCAACAAGCCTGCAGGTCGATGACATTTCCACAACTTGCGCCCTGATTGATTGAATGCGTTCCTTTCGCGGACAAAATATTAGAAATGTCGAGCCTGCTGTGAAAAATAATAAACATTGCTTTGATGTGAAAGTGTTAATTTATGGGATGGTTATTTGAAAAAATATATTTTCTTAATAAAATATCACAACAACAAAAAATCCTGCTGTACGTGTAAAGACCTTAAGGCTTCAGGCTACTGATTGGAAAGCCCAGCATCACCAAGCTGCCACTGTTGGCTACTGTGCATTTAAGCAAGGCCCTTAATCCCTAAATTGCTCAGTTGTATCATGCCTCAATTGAAAGTCATGTTAGATAAAATTTTCATGCAAATGAGTAAAATGTAAATGGCATATGCTGCTTTGATTAAACTCAGTCCTTGAAGATTCAGTGATCTATAGATGCTCTGTTTTAGAAATATGTAATAATTTGATGATCTGTAAATATGTAATACATTTTGGAACAATGTGAGATTGAGACAAAATGTATTATTTAGTAATTACAGTGGTGGACCTTAACTGTCTACAACTATAGATTAAATTATATACTGTAATAACTACACTGATCAGCCATAAAATTAAAAACACTGAGAGGTGATGTGAATAACATTATCTCATTACAGTGGCACCTATCAAGCGGTGGGATATATTAGGCAGCAAGAGAACAGTCAGTTCATGAAGTTGATGTGTTGGAAGCAGGAAAAATGGGCAAGCGTAAGGATCTGAATGACTTTGACAAGGGCCACATTGTGATGGCGAGATGACTGGGTCTGAGTATCTCCAAAATGGCGCATCTTGTAGGGTTTTCCCAGTATGCAGTGGTTAGTACCTACCAAAAGTGGTCCAAGGAAGGACAACCAGTGAACCAGTGACAGGGTGATGGGTGTCGAAGGCTCACTGATTCACATGGGACACAAAGGCTAGCCCATATGGTCCAATCCCACAGAAGAGCTACTGTAGCATAAACTGCTGAAAAAGTTAATGCTGACTAAAACAGAAAGGTGTCATCACAATCTGGCCCTTGTCAAAGTCGCTCAGATCCTTACGCTTGCCCATTTTTCCTGCTTCCAACACATCAACTTCAAGAACTGACTGTTCTCTTGCTGCCTAATATATCCCACCGCTTGACAGGTGCCACTGTAATGAGATAATCAATGTTATTCACGTCACCTCTCAGTGTTTTTAATTTTAAGGCTGATCGGTATCCACACTATAAAATTTCAATTATTCCTCAGAACTACACATTTTCACCTGGTCATTACAATTAACTGAATACATGCTCTATGAGTGAAGTAACTGAAAATAATAATAATTATTTAAAAAATACATTTAAAATTAGGAAAATATAAACTACAGAGGAAACAGAACATCCAAAAGTGTGGATGTTAAGAGAATAGAGGAAAATATCTCCACAGTTACCTCCTCATCAGGCTCTTGGTCTGAATCTGATTCCTTTGAGGAGCAAGAAGCAATAAAAGAAAAGGAGAGAGAGAGAGAGAGAGAGAGGGGCAGGGAATAGGATAAAGAGAAGGAAAAAGAAAGAGCACGCAAAGCAGTTACCATTGCAACAGAACTCTTGAGCCAGCCTGTGAGGCAAAGTATGAGAGGGGGTATGTGTGGAGGACATATACTGCCTAAAACGCTCATAATAATACTGTTTCTGCTACCAGTTATTCAACCAATTACAATTAAAACATACATTATATAACTATAACATAATTTTAACCAAATCCTAAATCCCTAATCTAACCAGAATCCTGACTCTATCTTAAAAGTCATCAACCCTGCATTGTAAAAGTGAATTGAGCATGACAGTAAAATTGTGTAATGTTATGTTTTAAAGTCTCCATTGTGTTAACTTCAGTTATAATAAACTGAAACAGAGTTTAATGTAACAGTGTGCAGTAGGTATTACAAAAGATTAACCTGTGAAATCAATAGTTAGTTTGATAAAAAAAAAAGTAAAGCATGAGCATACTGTAAATGTTATAAGAAGTCATGCATTCGTTAAATATAATAAAATCACAGAAAGAACTCAAGAAACATCAGATTTGTTGGGGTCATAAGTGTGACTTTGGTTTTTATACAGTATCATTACCATGCATGATAAAGTGACTGGGAGTTAAATTACCTTAGCATAAGTTGGTAAAGTAATATTTAGGTTGCATATAGCATTGTGGGCCAAACTCCGATACGATCTCGGCTCTTTCATGAAGGACAATCGACCGCAAGGTTCCTGAGTGTTATCTCGTATCTAGAAGATTTCCAACAAATAACCAAAACATTTTATCAACAAATGTGTTACTGGTAACAAAATTAACTTAACTAAGTTTAACTTTCTTCAACAAGAAAGTGAATGTTTTCAGAAGAAATACACACAACATGAATAGAGAGTTTACCTTTATAAAGAGGGCGAGTCGGTTTTCTTTAAAGGCAAAAAAACTGAAGATATGATGTTGGCCACTCTTGGTGAGGGGGACTAGATTTCCAAAGCAGTCTGCATAGATGGGTTTTCCTTCTAATACCTTCAATGGAACATCACAAGAATTATACACCATTAAGATTTCGTCCTTATCATACAGGTTTTTATAGCTTCCTTAAGCATTTAATTTTTCAGAACTGTAGGAAACTTTAATAGTGCTGCCAAAAAGTAAAATGAGAGTTTCATGACAATTTTATTTGTTTCGGGGTTTTTTTTTTTTAAACTGGGTATTAGTTTTTATTCCAGTAGAACCGACAATAATGAATGATGAATGAATGGATATGTACTGTGAAGACCTAAAATATTTTTAAAAGATGGTGAGCTCTACAGTATACAATCATTGAGATTGTACTTTTATAAATGTGCCAAAAAGCTTCTTGATATGCTATAATACTTGTAAAGAGAAAACAGTTACATTTAATTTCGCTAATTTGTGCATTTCCTTCCAGGATTATTAAAGTGATCGATCTATCCATCTATCTGTCTGTGTAGTTAATCAGCTAAGACATAGAGAGTTTCACCTTCATATATTAATGTTGTCTACAAGCTAGATAAATATCTAACAGAGAACACCTGCACTGCAAAAAACTGAAAACTGAATGTGAGGAGAAAATTGCTGAATACTAGTGAAATTATCTTGCTGCATGGACAGATATTTTTACTTGATAAGACATCTTAGAATAAGTTGGTTGCAATTGAGAACGAGGTTTAATAATCTCAGAACTGGTGTCTTGTATTTTTCTAATAGGAAATGCCAGATCATTTCAACTATTTTCAAGATATTTTCACTTGCCAAGATATCATTTTTTGCAGCGTGGGATGAATTTCTATAAGACTGAACACATACAGTGGTGCTTGAAAGTTTGTGAACCCTTTAGAATTTTCTATATTTCTGCATAAATATGACCTAAAACATCATCAGATTTTCACACAAGTCCTAAAAGTAGATAAAGAGAACCCAGTTAAATAAATGAGACAAAATATTATACTTGGTCTTTTATTTATTGAGGAAAATGATCCGATATTACGTATCTGTGAGTGGCAAAAGTATGTGAACCTTTGCTTTCAGTATCTGGTGTGACCCCCTTGTGCAGCAATAACTGCAAATAAACGTTTCCAGTAACTGTTGATCAGTCCTGCACACCGGCTTGGAGTAATTTTAGCCCATTCCTCCGTACAGAACAGCTTCAACTCTGGGATGTTGGTGGGTTTCCTCATATGAACTGATCGCTTCAGGTCCTTCCACAACATTTCCATTGGATTAAGGTCAGGACTTTGACTTGGCCATTCCAAAACATTAACTTTATTCTTCTTTAACCATTCTTTGGTAGAACGACTTGTGTGCTTAGGGTCGTTGTCTTGCTGCATGACCCACCTTCTCTTGAGATTCAGTTCATGGACAGATGTCCTGACATTTTCCTTTAGAATTCGCTGGTATAATTCAGAATTCATTGTTCCATCAATGATGGCAAGCCGTCCTGGCCCAGATGCAGCAAAACAGGCCCAAACCATGATACTACCACCACCATGTTTCACAGATGGGATAAGGTTCTTTTGCTGGAATGCAGTGTTTTCCTTTCTCCAAACATAACGCTTCTCATTTAAACCAAAAGTTCTATTTTGGTCTCATCCATCCACAAAACATTTTTCCAATAGCCTTCTGGCTTGTCCACGTGCTCTTTAGTAAACTGTAGATGAGCAGCAATGTTATTTTTGGAGAGCAGTTCTTTCTCCTTGCAACTCTGTCATGCACACCATTGTTGTTCAGTGTTCTCCTGGTGGTGGACTCATGAACATTAACATTAGTCAATGTGAGAGAGGCCTTCAGTTGCTTAGAAGTTACCCCAGGGTCCTTTGTGACCTCGCCGACTATTACATGCCTTACTCTTGGAGTGATCTTTGTTGGTCGACCACTCCTGGGGAGGGTAACAATGGACTTGAATTACCTCCATTTGTATACAATCTGTCTGACTGTGGATTGGTGGAGTCCAAACTCTTTAGAGATGGTTTTGTAACCTTTTCCAGCCTGATGAGCATCAACAATGCTTTTTCTGAGGTCCTCAGAAATCTCCTTTGTTCGTGCCATGATACACTTCCACAAACGTGTTGTGAAGATCAGACTTTGATAGATCCCTGTTCTTTAAATAAAACAGGGTGCCCACTCACACCTGATTGTCATCCCATTGATTGAAAACACCTGACTCTAATTTCACCTTCAAATTAACTGCTAATCCTAGAGGTTCACATACTTTTGCCACTCACAGATATGTAATATCGGATCATTTTCCTCAATAAATAAATGACCAAGTATAATATTTTTGTCTCATTTGTTTAACTGGGTTCTGTTTATCTACTTTTAGGACTTGTGTGAAAATCTGATGATGTTTTAGGTCATATATATGCAGAAATATAGAAAATTCTAAAGGGTTCACAAACTTTCAAGCACCACTGTAAGTTAGCTTGGTGAACAATTTAGTACATAACATTTCATGTTACCAAGTAATTTTGATCACATAAACCTCTACTTTACCTCTACATCCCGACTTCGAGCCACCTCTGTGAAGTTCTCCTGCTGCTCCAGAGTTTTATCTATCTTGTCATCAGTCATGCAGAAACAGCGCAGGCGTGCTTCTATTGGATCATGGGTTTTGGCAAAAATGACAAATTTGGCCATGTACGGCACACAGATTATCTCCCGATAAACCTGTGTGGCAAAGTTGACCGACTCGTGGGCCTGTCGACAATCTATTAGCCAGAATCTAAATTGTGGAAGTTAGAAAACACAATAAGTACTTTGATTGTCTTTTGATTGAAAAAAAAAAATCTAACACTGATGAACCAACCTTGCAGAGACATTTGTGGTGAATGACGCACAGTCATTGATAAAATTTAAAGGTGTGGTTCCGGTAATATCTTCCCACTGAGCTGGTGTTGTTCCACCTGGTTAAGCACAGAGCAGTATAGAAAACTAAGAACTGAATTCTTTTTTTGTCTATACTTCATAAAGATGTGCTGAATGGTTAAAAAAGTACCATCTTTTTTTTGTCATACTCTCATTTTTAGCCTAAAATCTGTTATCTTTCATGCTCTATTCATTGTTTAGCAACCGATAAAAGATATACTGTTGAGCCAGGGCATTTTTCTTGATTTTATAGCAATACAACATGTTAAAATACCAAATAGGTACTAATACATACAAAATACATACTAAGTCTCTCTCAAATATCATGCATTTAGGGACACAGACACAGCTCTTTAAATGCTGGAGGATCCTCCTGATTGGAGATGCACATGAAAGATGGAGGTCATGTGACACAACCTCTCTACAATAAATATGCTTTTTTTTTTAATATTTAATTTATTAGAGAAACTCAATAGAGAAATTCAATCAGAGAAATGAATTAACAAGCTGCTGTTCATTTGTTTATGCAATTGTGCTCCCTCACCTGTGATACTGCATAGCAAACGAAGTGTTGGTGTATCTCCTCCAAAGCCGTTGTATATAGGGTCAGTGGAAGTCTTGGGTATAGGAATGGTCATGGTGATGGGTTTATGGAACTTCCGCCTACGGGGCTCCAGGGTGACTATAGGACTAAATGTAGCTTTGTTCCCCAAGATCTTTCTCACCATGTCTACATTCACAGGTTGAGCCTAATCAAGAGAAAGAAATAAACCAAATACCAGGACTTTTGTTGTAAAATACAGCAGTATTACAGCTGAATAGAGAGAGTATGTTCTAGTTTCCAGACAGAAAACCAATAAAGCAATAATTATTGAAATACTGAAAATAAGAGTAACACTACTTCTTGACAAAAGAATGCAAAAATTAACTGCAATACCTGTAGTCCAACTCGAATACGTTTTGTAAGTGCGCCTTCTGGGAAGACAGCCTGGACTTGTGGTACCACTGTACTGCTCAAAATCCCACCCTCTGGACCTATCAAATTACTGTCCTGCTTGATCCGTGAGACCACCGCAAAGTACTGTGGGAAGTCCCGGGTGATTATGCGGCAAATACGCTTCCTCTCCAGCTCTTCTGGAGGGTCCAGGTCTGATGATACAGGCCAATGTCATACAATTATTTTGGGATATGGAATAAGAAATGAAAATAGTTTGTAGGTCAGATAAAACCCAATACAGGCTTAAACAATGAGCAATTTATGTAAATCTGAGAAGATGAGAAGTAAGTAAATTATACTTTATGTTGAATGTAGTGCTGTCAAAAATGTCGCATTATTAACGTGTTAACTTGACTCAATTTTAATGGCGATAATTTTTTTATCGCGAGATTAACACTCTGTGACGTGATGCCACGCCCCGCACAGCCAGAGTCCTCTGCCCTCCCCCGAAGACCCACGGTGCTCGGCTTAGGTTTCGTTTTCCCATCGGCGGCTCCAGCTCCACTTTGCAGTGGCTGTGACAAGACGTGTTATGCTCTGCAATAAAAAAAAACATTGGTACAACCAGTGTTCGAACTATGCCGATATTTTCGGGGGGGGGGGGGGGGGGGGGGGTACCTTATTTTCCCTTGGGGGGGTGCTTGTGCTTGTCTCAGAGTGCGGCTCTCCATCACGCGCTCACTTCGGATATGCAAATGCTTCCCGTTACACACGATTGCTATGTCAATAAACATCATTTTGCCAATATTTTAGAGACCCTCCAACATTTCCCAAATCATGTTTTCAAGGGATCTCATGTCTGTTTCAGGGGATCTCGGATCCCCCGTGTACCCCCGTAGTTCGAATGGTGAGCAAGCCCATTCACTTTTTTATGCTGATAAGAGAATTACATGGTTTTTCATGTGACAAAAATGTGCGATTAAATTGCGATTAATCGCGAGTTAACTATGACAGTCGCGACATTAATCGCGATTAAATATTTTAATCGCTTGACAGCACTAGTTGAATGTTATTATATTCTTGTCCAAAAAGCAGAATGTGATTTCATATTTCTACCTTCAGGTTCATATTTTATTGATACAGAAAATATTAGTGTTTTATTTCATCCTTCCTGACCAACAAGGTTCATGACAATGTATACAATGTTGTAATGCACACAACGTCAAAAGGAACCAACACATCTTCAGACTAACTGAAAAGGTGTTTGGCAACAATTGCCACGATCAGATACGTGGGATAAGGGAATGTTAATGTTGTAGAACCTGGAAAAGGTGTACAGTGATACCCAGGTATGAGCAGAGCAGGCGTCCTACAGTGACATTCCTTTAAGTAATCTGCATGAAGAGAAGGTGCTCCTTGTAGAGTGGCATGTCATAAGTTGGTCATACAGTCAGTCTACAGGCCATGTTGATGATGATGGCCACCATCCAGTGGGCAAGTATTTGCTTAAGCAAGAGTTAGCATAAGCACCCTGTGTTTCTCCTTGGTAACAGATGAACAATTGCTCTGAATATGGGATGGCTGTCTTCTAGTCTAAATAGTACAGGAGGCTGTATACCAGACGCAAAGAAGAATGCGCTGCAGGCTTGTTACAAAATTGGGTGATGTGACCTTAGACAGAAATCCTGGGTTGAACTACAACGTCTCCCTTGAATAACCTGGCCATGGAAAGCCTGATGCCATCGTCTGTAGTTCTCCCACACTTTTTGTTCAAAAAACTGCAGTTTTCAGAGACATCTATTTCATTTGCCATCTTTCATAGGCTCCTAAGAAGTGGCATTAAGCTATTCCAGCACAAAAAGGATATCCAAAACTTGTGTTCAGAGTTATTATGGGGTGAATATGGGCTTTAGGGAAATGCCCCTTATTTAACGTATTACAGGAAGGTTTTAATAAACTTATGAGACTATTGAGAGGTATTATCCTTGGTGCTGTGGTATGCTGAGATGGCATTCATTTACATCTTAACCTACATGGTGCATGCCTTTCAAGGAACAGCTAGCATTCTCAACAGGAACTGGTACCATGGATGAAGCAAAACCCAGTGCTGCGAGTTAGAGGAATCCAGCTAACTTAACCAGCCCAGTATTGAAAGTCAGAGATATGGCATTGGAGCCATGGCAGTGACACAGAGTCACAGGCCCACTGGTAAGCTAGCCCACAGGATACAGCTATAAACATTTAAGAAATATAATGTCACTACATGGTGCAAAAATTTTTTAATTCATATTAGAACCAGAAGACTTAATCACATCATGCCTATCTTATCCATACTGCAGTGGCTCCCAGTAAAGTTTATTATTGATTATAAAAAGCTTCTAATAACCTCCAAAGTGATTAATGGTCTTGCACCACTGTACCTAAGCAAACACTTGGTCCTTTACGATTTGCCATGCCCACTTTGATCAAAAGGTGCAGGCTCTTTATTAGTACCTAGAATAACGAAGACTACAGCAGAGAGCAGAGCCTTTCCTTACAAAGCCCCCAGTTATGGAACAGCCTTCCAAATAATGTCCAAAACCTATTTGTTTAGTAAAGCCTTTTGTTTATGAACTTTTCTTTTAGGTAAAGGTGCAGATCTGGAGAGTTCATGACCATAGAGTCTTTTGGCAAACTGGGATGTTTGGATGTTGCTTCACCCTCACTCTGACGCATTCACTCTGGTTTGTTGATGGAGGAGTGGTGGACTTCTTTCTGTCCCAGGGTGCCCTCATTCCTTTCTGGCCCTCTCTTTTAGTTCCGCTGTCATAGCTAGTCTGCCCAGAGTCCCTGCTTGCACTTTGCATACAATGTACATCCTCTTAAACCACTACAGGGGTAGGGCATACCTAATAATCTGTTCTCACCCCTTTATCCTTTCCCTTTCTTCTCTCTCTGCCTCTCTCTCTATCAAGCTACACGTTACTCTTGCGGCCTTATGAGATGCCAGTTATCTTGAATCCTGCCCTCTCGAGCTGCCTGATTCATCCTGAAGCTCTACTTCTGTTTGGAGCTTCGTTCACCTGAGAATCACTTGCTGCTTCTGAGGATGGCCCAACATGGATAGTCTAAATTTTGCCATGAGATTGCTGTAGATGGGACCACATGGATATTCTCAAGATTACTGTGGATAGGCTCACTTGGACAGCCTAAAGATTGCACTTACTGAAAACAGTCTACACGCCCTCATCATGTTTCATTCATTATTCAGTGGAGAATTTCACTGAGATACTGAAAACACACTTTATGGATTTATCTGTTTATCGGCTTGTATTTCTGTTACGTTTGGTCTTTCTAGTGATATGCTATGTAAAGCTGTGGTGCCTGCTAGGTTGTTTTCCCTCGTAAGCACTGATGACCTTATTAGCACTCACTGCACTGTTTGCTACTTTTATACAATTCTATCTATCTATCTATCTATCTATCTATCTATCTATCTATCTATCTATCTATCTATCTATCTATCTATCTATCTATCTATCTATCTATCTATCTATCTATCTATCTATACAATGGACATTATCACGAAGCAGCTTTACAGAAATTTAGACATGGATTTAGATTCCTAATGAGCAAGCCAGCCCTGCGATAGGTTGGTGACCTGCCCAGGGTGTACCCCACCTCTCACCCGATGTCAGCTGGGATTGGCTCCAGCTTCCCCTGCAACCCTGACAGATAAGCAGTATAGACAATAGATGGATAAGCAAGCCAGAGGTAACAGTGGCCAGGAAAAACCGACTAAGATGACGTGAGAAAAGAACAGAAAAATGATTGCATGATGGCTGTATTTATTGCAAATACTTTGTGACTTTGTTAAAAGTTATTGTCATGCATGTGTTTGTTTACAAGGTATCCAGATGATTCTCACTGTTCCTGGTTGTTAGGAGGCATGAAATAGAACTGCATTTTTCAGAAGCTCACCTTCATCCAAGCCATTAAGTATCTGATTGAGCTCCTCCTCTGTATATTCACACTGATGCTCTTTCCAGCTTTCCCCTGTCTCACTGCGCAGGATCACCAATTCTCTTTCTTTCCCCCTCAGAGCAGCAAAATGCGGAATCTCCACAATCACTGGTCTAAAACATTACACGAAAAACGGGTTTAATTAAAAATACAATTTAAAAGGACAATTAGAGGCTTACCAGTATTATTATGTGTCTTAAATATATCACATCAAATCAATTTATTTGTATAGCACTTTTAACAATATATGCCAACTATATATATTACTTGGTTGTACATGTACTGAAAAACAAGTTACACAAGTGTTGAACTGAAGATATAACACACACTTAGCACATATACAGATAGGACTGGAGCTGAATATAGTTTTCATTCCAGATGTTTTGGTGCTGACATAAAAGCACACAGAATCATCTGAAGGCAGTCCAACACCAAAATAAAATATGCAGTTTTAATGGCAAAGAGTATAGTTATGTGTATTTTGACACAGCATGACTACAAGAACTAAAACCATAGATATAAACATGTCAGATGCCTCATTAGCCCGAGCCAGACATTTAAAACAGTCCATTGGTTTTAATTGGGCTTTGTATGTCACATTCAATTTTTAGAAAAATGCCATGAATTGTGCAGCTTTTTAAATGAAGGTGTAACTTTTCATAGGTAATGTACGTCTTCATTTATGGGACGTTGCATGGGAATTAAAGCTGAGGTCACCTAACTTCTTTTAACTGACTTTATATTACAAGTTTATTTCATCAATTTAAAAAAAAAATTACTTTAATTCTCATCTATAATTTTGTTGTTGCTGATGTTATTGCTTTATGAAATAAATTACTACCTTGCATTCTTTGCTCTGATTTCTTTTTATTATTAGCCTAATAGCAAAGTCATATTCATAATTAGTGTGAAAGATTTAAATGTACCTAAAACAGAACAGGGTCTAAGAAAAAAATTTGTGGTAATCAGTTGAACACAGTATAAATTAGGTTAGCCGCACGTCTCTCCAAACTTGTAATGGCTAACAATAAAATCTAGCCATTACAATTCGGCGGATCCACTGGCACATTACTATAGCTAGCAACAGTGGCTACTGCAGCATCTACTGTTTCTACATCTATGGCAACAACACAAACCATGTTTAAGAAGCCTGCCATGCTCTGCATGAACTCCCACTTTTCTGCAAAAGGTTTAGAAATATGGTGCAAGGACAAAAAAAATTAAATGACAAACACCAATGTGAACTTAAAAATAAAACAAACACACACACCGTACACAACAAACTATCACAGTCTACTACCAGCACACACTCACACACACACACAAACTAACTTGTGAAGAAGGGAAGACCATTTTAATAAAAGAAGGACAATAAAAAGGGATATGGGACCAGCATCCATGGATTGTTTCATATGTGTCACTCCTACCCCAGGAATTTGGTCCCTGGTGGCCCCAGCTGAAGGATGCGGCTAACCAAACTCTCACCCTCATTCAGAGGGGGCGGGGCAGTAGGGAGATGGAGCTTACTGTCATCCAACAGCAGCAGAAAAAAAGAGAGCACAAACAGTTTGGGGCTGAATTTCCCATCTTCAGTGACATTTTCTATCTAGGCCTCCCGAATTGTGGGTTAAGTATAACCCCTTTTCATAAAATTGCTTCAAAAGTGTTTTGAATTGTGTTGTTGTTTGCTGAAAACATAATCGGGGTTTTTTAATCAATAAAAAATGTTTCAGGGCCATATTCAGAGTTATGTATGTGTAATGAATTAGTTACTGAAATTGTGTACTTCGCTATTTGGACCTCAGACCAAATAATGCACTGTGCACTGTAGATGTGTGTACAAGTTTGCCAAAAAAGCATTAGCGTGTCTCAGTAATATATTTTTCCGTCCTTGAACGCAAGTATTTTGTTCTTGTGTAATGTAGATCTGAGTGAGGAGTGATACTAAGTATAGCACCACTGTCTAACAATTATTAACTACAATGCTTCACTCTGAAACATGATTTTGGACAATCACTAAAAACGTGGCATCTTAAGTGGAGATAATACTAATCTCGAGGACTGAATTTTACATAGTATGCTGATTCTTATATTACAATTTGGAACTCCATCCATTCATCCATCCATTATCTGTAGCCGCTTTATCCTGTTCTACGGGGTCATGGGCAAGCTGGAGCCTATCCCAGCTGACTACGGGCGAAAGGCGGGGTACACCCTGGACAAGTTGCCAGGTCATCACAGGGCTGACACATAGACACAGACAACCAGTCACACTCACATTCACACCTACGGTCAATTTAGAGTCACCAGTTAACCTAACCTGCATGTCTTTGGACTGTGGGGGAAACCGGAGCACCCGGAGGAAACCCACACGGACACGGGGAGAACATGCAAACTCCGCACAGAAAGGCCCCCGTCAGCCACTGGGCTCGAACCCAGAACCTTCTTGCTGTGAGGCGACAGCGCTAACCACTACACCACCGTGCCGCCCAATTTGGAACTCCACCTACTTAAATATACTATATTTATAGCAGATGGCTACTTGGTCAGGCATGTTTTCTTTAAAGAAGTGCGCAGTTACCCAAAATGTTGGCATTTTCACTGAGTTTCACTGAGTTTTATCATTTTTGCCACTATTCACAATGTATTTGATACTACCTGACATTCATTAAACATTGCTTTTATGATAAGTCATATTGTAATGGATAGAGAAAAGGAGGGAAAAATGCGATCTGCTTTGTCAGGTTCATTTCTGGCTTAAAGGTCCACTATATAGGATTTTGGGGGATCTGTGAGTAAAAATGGAATATAGTATTCATAAATGTGTTTTCTTGAGCTTAGAATAGCCCTTTATTCCTCCATAAGGTGTGGGTACACTTCTCCAGAGCCACCATGTTGGTGAGCTACAGTAGTCTATAATAGACAAACCTCTAGATAGCGCCGTCTGCATTTCACATTTTTTTAAGTGGCAGAGTGAATCCGGAAGGAAGCACCAGAAGGAAGACGAAGAAGAAAGAAAAAAGAAAGACAAGGAAGAAGAAAAAAAAAGAGTGCTGGCTAACAAGTTTAATAACCCAGTTTTTGAAAAATGGAGAATCGTATTTATTATTCAGAATGAGAAAAAGCAAAGGAGCATGTACTGGATGTACATTATGGGGACCTGATGGCCACCGTGTGTTGTATCTAATACATGCTTGGAAAGCGAGAGGTAAGGGAGGGGCATTCAGTTGGTTGAATCCTACATAGTGGACCTTTAAAAGAAAGTGCTTGTTGTAAGCTAGTAATCCAGACACAACTGAACCCCCCCCCCCCCCCCCCCCGTACCGAGAGCGCTGTGCAAATAAAATCTGGCAACCTCAGAGGTTTCAGATCATGTTAATGACCTGAATAGTCCTCCCAGAAATTCACCTGCATGAGCTGACTCTGAATATGGAAAGAAAAACATGTACCTATTGGTGTCATTCTTAAGATGCCAACCCTGAATACGGCCCTCAATTCATTAAACAGCTTCAACTGGCATTCAGTCAATCACAGTAAACATATCAAATCAATCATGGATTGTTTTTATTAGTAGGGAGTTTTGCTTTGCAAAATGGTTAATCAAGCCTTCTAGTTTTCTTTATGGCAAGCTGTGAAGCAAACAAAAGTCTTGAGTGTTACTGCAAATGTGTCTCATTAAGTGCAGATAAGAAATACAAGCTTTTTTAATGGAGGCAAAGGAGAGGTAAATCTTTGAAATTTATGCAAAAGCAAGAAAAAGCCATTGTAGAAATGTTATATTGTTAAACTGTATTGTATAGATGTTCAGCCCTTGAGTATTACATAAACCATTCCGAATCTATAAAATATTTTTATTTAATGATGAGGTTTTCAGGTGATCATCAGCCTTTGGTTAGGTTTCCGTAAATCTCACTTATTTTATATCACTGTTACTGTAAAATCAGAAGAGCTTACCCGAGAAATTGAGCACCAGAGGGTCCAACCTCAATAATTCGGCTAGCTAACCCATCTCCTTCGACCATCGGGGGCATGGTCGCTAAGCGATGTCGTTTCACTAGGCGACAGGTTACTCGTGTCGGAGCACTGCACTTCCTGGGGGGGATGATGATACGCAGGCCGTTATGGCGACACCCTCGCATGGCACCACCTCGGGCATCCACCATAAAACTGACAAGAAAGCTGCAAATGAGGCAAACATCGATGTCAGTATCAATCATCTGCTTGAATATATCAGTGCAAGTTGTTGTTTTTTTCCTGAATTTATTGTGTTGTCCTTTTACATGCAAAGACACACCAAAGAGGAAACTAGATGTGGCAGGGTAAACCTGTATGCACAACACACACATACATATACACACAATGAAATACCACTCTCGACAGTAGAAACATTCCCCAGCATGCTTGAAATATATGGTACTGGCACACTGTCAGGATTCACAAGGGTACAGCATTCAGACGGCTGCGTGTAAATTTAGGGAAAGCAAGACAGTCATAGTGAGGTAGAGAAGAACAATGATGTAATGGTCTGAAAGCACCTTGAAAGGTGAATGAGTTGTAAAGTATGTGGTATATTTCTATGTTGGTACTCATATGAACCACACTTGCACACAGTTGCACATTTTATACTTTAAATTGATAGCGGTTTTTAAGGGAAAGCATACAAAATAGCTAGGGTTGAACATCATTAATGGCCTAATAAGGAGTAGAGATTAAACGATAAAACAGGTAACAGGTGTGTTAGTGCACATTTTAATGAAATGATAAATACATTCACTGCAAGAAATGTGAGATTTTAATCTGCTACGCTTTAGACAGATAATATTGAGTTAAACACGATATTCATGTTAGCACCTTGGGCATTAACAGGTCACAGCAGACATTGCAAATATGTTTCTGTGTTTTAATTTGGGATTGAGAGAGTTGACAGGCAAAACAAAGATTACAGAGCTTTCTGTATGGACTGCACAGTGCAAGAGACAGAGACAGGGGATGAAAAGCCATATGGTTATACGTCAAAATGCAGCCAGTCACCTGCTGCTGTCATGTTCATGGCACGGAGAGGAATGGCTGGAGAGAGAACAAGATACCCATCAGAATATGAGACAGAGAGAGAGAGAGAGAGAGAGAGAGTAGCATATACAGTAGGCATATCAGGTGACAATTCAAATTCAATCCAAATTGCTTGAAACTGCTCCAATTGAATTCAGAATTGAATGCAGAACAACATATTTTTTTACAGAATTAAAATGTGCTTATCCGTTCTTGAGATATTACAAATCAACGAGTGAAAAAACGGGTTAATTTTTAGAAAACTGCCGGAATATTATGTATTAGGATCACATGGTCCAAAATGGAGCTCGTTAATGATTGAGATCAAATGTTTTTTTCTTAATAACGTTTCTATTTTTCAAGATATTTACATGGAAATTGGCAGGCACATAGATGGTTGTGTACTGAATACAAAGTTTGAAAAATTAGTAAAAACAAATTGTGCAAATTAGTATTTAATTAGTATTAATTATGCTAATTAGGTAAAACATTAAATCGGTACACTCAATAAAAAAGTAATAAAAGATTATTTCTAATACCCTCTTTGTGCTCTGTAGGCCTTTGTATTTCTCAAAAGTACTAGTGTTTATATGAAAGACTATAAATGATTATTTTGGTTAATATTCACAGCTTTCAAGGCGAACCTCGAAAAAATTGTGTGATCCACATCCAATAAATAATTCCAATTAACTAAACTGAAATTGACACTCACGTTTGTGACTTCCGTTCTTTTCAAATCTCAATCTGACGACTAAGAGCTCAATATTTTTCATCAAAAAAACTCCAGTTATATTCTAAAATAGTTATTTATTTACATGAATCACTTTGATTTGAAAAAATAAGTAGGTAAAGCTATGAAAACTCACTTCAAAGTCTCCCGTGAATCATAACATCAAAACTAGCTGATGGAAAAGTTTGCTGAATACGTCATCAGAAACAGTGAGAGCTACAGAACATTCCTATAGGCGGTATCTGATTGATTGATTGATTGATTGATTGATTGATTGATTGATTGATTGATATCCACGAGTAATCCAGTCGGAACCCGATGAGAAGAGAGAGAACCTGACTGCTTTCCCGTGACTCAAAAAGCACCGGCAGTTTCCTGACATCCCGTGAGCGGAAAGTGTACTCTGTTACACCAACTCCAACCTGCCGTTACTCCCAAAGAACTGAACAGATCTTAATGAGATAAATTTCTTTAGAAAGCAGAAATTATAAGCTTTTTAATGATAGTATTCACGATAGAAGATATTCAAGAGTTAAGCAATGACAGATTTGGAAACTTAGATGAGCGTCTGCATGCACAATTTTCATAGCACGGCCAGCGAGCGTCTGATATGCCTACATAAAGAGCAACAAAAGTCAAAGTGGAGAAATCAACTGAGATCTTTTATAACTGAGGCATTCATAAAATCTTGATGAAAACCTTCCAAAAGTTAAACACCTTATGTTTAACACCTTGATGCCTCAGAGGGGGGTGAGGGAGCCATATAATGAGCATTTTGCAGAAGCAGCCACAGTTCTTCTGGACACTTTGTCACACTCGCTTCTTAATTTTTCAGGAAAACCCAGCAGCCTTCATTATGTTTTCTTTTTTAATCTGAAAAGTGGTCTTTTATGTAATATGCTGCTCAGATACAGACATTTTTATTCTGTAACATTTAATTTTGTCCTGGAAAACAAATGTTTGAACTCTAAAATGTTTTTGTACTGACTCGATAATGTAGAAGTCATAAAATAAAAAGTTTGTATGAAAAAATAGGGTGCCTAAGACTTTTGTACAGTGCTGTATTTTTCAAAAAAAAAATTCAAAAACCCTTCACATTAAATGTTATGATCTTGTCAACGTAGAGCTTCTGGTAGTCTAGCACAACACCCATTTCTAGTCTACACTGACTCGCCCCAAGACAACCCAATGGGCCAGTCTTCTTTACCTGTTTCATCTTTATTAAAAAAAGATGCAATATCACATCAGTAAACAGCAGATCCAAAACCCATGACAAACAACAACATAATACTACCAGTCTTGTTTCATTGCACTGGAATGACAGCAGCCTGGGCTTTTTCACAATCACTCTGCTTCTGTCGAAAACTCTTTTGACATTTTTGTGATGCTACTATAACCTGAGCTCATACTTCCATTGCCACTGTTCACTCATGGGTTTAAAGACCATAGTATTGGTAGGAAACCATGCTCCAAGTCATACAGGTTTGTTAAAGGATATGGGACATGAAACATAAATGCACGCTATATCAGTTTCTTTCCATTAAAAATATGAATTAATTGCATCAACAAATACAAAATCATCTATTAAATTCAGCAAAATCGTTATATTCGTGATGATTATATGGCATTTCTGCTCGACTTCCGATATGCATTTTCTACAACCGGAAGAGCCGCTGTCACGTGATCATACATCACGGCACAGCACAAGCGGGTAGATGAATGGAAAAGTGGATGACAAGAAAATTGTTTTTATAGTCTTTAACGTACATTGAACATCATGGTGTATTGTGCTGCTTATGGTTGCAATAATTCCAATGGGAAATGCCCTGGAGTAAGTTTTTTTGCATTCCCCAAGGACCCGAAGCTGAGGAAAGTGTGGGCTCACCTGCGCATGCGCAGTAGTGATGTGTCGGTCGCGAACGATCCGGTTCAAAGAGCCGGCTCTTTGAAGTGAACGACGGGAACCGGCTCTTCGGTGGGAGCCGAGTTGGGGAGCAGAATTAGTTTTTTGTCCTTAGGTGCCTCAGAGAGAGAGACTTTCACAAAAAAAAGTTGCTGTCCGATTGCGTCTTTGTGTTGTCTATTACCATTCAAAGGAAAAAAAGTAGCATGGTGTACGCCTACTTTTTTTTGTGGGGGGGTTGATGTCATTCACAGCTGCAAAAATACAAAAATTGGTGTAATGCTTAAAGCTGTGGAGCGCAGGGGAGAGGAGTCTAATATTTTATTTAATATTTTATTTAATAAAATATTTTGTTGCATGGGCGGCACGATGGTGTAGTGGTTAGCGCTGTCGCCTCACAGCAAGAAGGTCCGGGTTCGAGCCCCGTGGCCGGCGAGGGCCTTTCTGTGTGGAGTTTGCATGTTCTCCCCGTGTCCGCGTGGGTTTCCTCCGGGTGCTCCGGTTTCCCCCACAGTCCAAAGACATGCAGGTTAGGTTAACTGGTGACTCTAAATTGAGCGTAGGTGTGAATGTGAGTGTGAATGGTTGTCTGTGTCTATGTGTCAGCCCTGTGATGACCTGGCGACTTGTCCAGGGTGTACCCCGCCTTTCGCCCGTAGTCAGCTGGGATAGACTCCAGCTTGCCTGCGACCCTGTAGAACAGGATAAAGCGGCTAGAGATAATGAGAATGAGATTTTGTTGCAGATTGTTCTGTGTTTGTTAAAATAATTTCCAACTTTGCTTCATAGTTTCTTAGGCCTGATTTACGGTATACTTCATAATTTATTTTGTGGCATTTTGTTCAAGGTCGAGTGTGAAATAAAGCCATAAAGGATAAACAGTTGACGTCTTGTGTATTTTATATTGGTAATATAACACAGTTTTGCATTATGTTTGTGAGAAAATAATTTATTAATTGGTAAGTAAGTTTTATTTCTATAGCTAGAACATTGTTACACTGCTATACGTTACAAAGCTTTACAATGGCTACAAAAAACTAAAAAATAAAATGGAAAACATCCTATTGATAAAATATAAATAATAATGTAATTAATTAACTAGTTAATTGCAGCAATTAAATCAAAAATAAAATCTCAGGAGCCGTTTGGGAGCCGAAAGAGCCGGCTCCTTATAGTAAGAAGAGCCAAAAGAGCCGGCTCCCGAAAAAGAGCTGAAATTCCCATCACTAAGCACAGTAGGCTTCGCGCATGCGCAGTAGGCTTGGTAGGACAAATCCAAGAGGTAGGATAACTTTACAGAACACCTGTTGAAAAAAACTTTGCACCTACTGTTTCCCACAAACTGTGTTCGGACCATTTCACTGAGGATTCTTTCAACATTAATACTCAGGTACTGAGCGATATTAATTGCCAAGCCAAATTTAAGAGGCTACTTAAAGATGGAGCCGTTCCCAACGTCCCAATTCAGGAACAAGACGGCGGAGTGAAACCCGAAGTGCTACGGCCACCACGAGGTGCATTCGCTAAGCGTCTGAAAGCCGAGGTAAGGATTAGTATTATAATTTTGGGTGTATCAATTATTGATTATCATAATTCTGACTCGTTTCGCCATTTTGAATGTTTTCATCTCGGACTCTGGAAGCATTGTATCTCAATCAATCTCGAAAAATATCAGCAAAAAAAAACTAGCTTGCAATGGACTTTAGCTAGATCTATGATGAACTTTCAATGTATGATACAAAAATAATACTTCTTTCAACAGATCATTAGCCTTTGAGCAGAATTGTTTTTAACTTACCAGGAAGTGTTATCGAGCCGACCGCTTTCAGTTTCATGGGGATTGAATGAACTCTCACTCTCCAAATCATCTGACCCGTCAGAGTAAAGACAAGATCCATGTTCATGTGAATTTCCAGCTATCGGTTCGAATTGATAAGGTCTAACTTCACATCTCTGTGAAACATCGGGAATATCACTGTCGATGGTGTCCATTTCTGTAACCTGTTTACATTAGATTCCCAAGCGCTGGCTCCTTGGAAAGTTTTTGTGACATCACGGGTCACGTGACCACCTAGCTAATTAACGAATCATTGTTTTACACTGATGTATAAAAAAAGTTTAATAATGTGATGATTTTCACATTTTTGACGCCCTGCAGTGATTTAGATGGCATTTCTTATGTCCTTTATACATAATTATGCCCAGAAAAAAATCCATGTCCCATATCCTTTAAGTCCTTGTTCCTTGTTTACTCAGGCAAAGGTTTTTCTCCCAAATCCCAACTTTTCTGGAAATGGGGTTTGTACAATGTAATCTACTGATTAGATAAATTGCATATCTATGAGCAAAGACATTTGCTAGACATTGATAATAATGGTGCGAAATCTTCTTTTATGAACTTCAGTTATTTTTCAGCTAGAATTCTGTATAGTAATGAACACTTCACGATCACATTTTCAGACATTAGTGTGTATATGTGTATATATGTCATACCCAGATTGAGCAGCACTGGAGGACAATGCAATATTGTCCAGGTTTTCCGTTTCCCAGTTCAGTCTAAATGGGTCCTTCTCATTAGCAAGAGATGACACCTGGACACAGTTAGGTGAAGATGGTAATTTGAACTCCAGCTAATATTCTAAACGTCATAACTAAATTCTTTTAAAAAGACAATAGTAGACCTCACTGGGATTTAAAGGATCTTTTATGATAATTCCTCAGACTGAATACTTTTAAGTTTCTCAAGTGGCATTAAACAGATGTGCATTAATAGTACTGCCACATTGCAAAGATCTGTAACTGTATGACTTTACCTGGTAACTATGGATTGTATCATCCACCATCCCATCATGCTTTGGGGAGTAATAGCCGTGACGATTAGACATGTAGGACCTGTCCATACTGAAATGACACACAGAACAATCAGTAACTTAGAGATTCTAGGAAATGCTGACAATGCCAAGCTTAAAATTTTAAAATTATTACCCTCATACCTTTGGAACCGACTATGTGAGCATTAGAAGAATCAAAAGCATTAGAAGTTAGTAGGAATCATCTATTATAGAATCTATTAGAAAAAGATGTGAGTCAACAAGCAGTGTTATGTAATTTGAAGCTGTTTTCAGTAGGAATTCGTAGGACATCGCCACGACATAATCCCCCTTCGGGCCTTTCTGCCAGCGGGGGATAAAAACACTGCAAAGTACAGCTAAATGTAGTACCTAAAAATATACACTGATCAGCCATAATATTAAACCCATCTACCTAATATTGTACAGGTCCCCCTTGTGCCACCAAAAGAGTTCTGATCTGTTGAGGCATGGACCCCAAAAGACCTCTAGTACCCCTTTTCCATCAAATCAGTTCCAGGGCTGGTTCGGGGCCAGTGCTGGTGCTGGTTCACAACTCGTTCAACTTGCGAGCCAGCTGAGAACCAGTTTGCTTTTCCATAGCTCGCGGTGCTAAGGGAAGCCACGTCATCACGTCGCTGTATACGTCAGTTACGTCGCTGTATACGTCAGTTACGTTGCTACGTTTGCATAAACCTTGGCGCGAATATCGAAGCAAAAACAACATGGAAGAAACAGCAGCAGCAACAACAATAATAATAAATGACTTCGCGTTTGTACAGCTGCTGCTTCTCGTCGCTTAAAAATGGCGATCTTTCGCGGTCTTGTTATTGTTGTTGGTCTTAACAACTCCGTCCCCCCGCTGACGTAAGCGGTTCTTTCCTCTGGCCCAGCAGAGAGTTGGTGCTAGCCTAGAACCGTTTTTCTGGCCCCAGAGCCAGTTCTTTGTCAGTGGAAACAGAAAACCCGGTTCCAAACTAAGCACTGGCCCCAAACCAGCCCTGGAACTGCTTTGGTGGAAAAGGGGCATATGGTAGGTGTGCTGTGGTATCTCTCACCAAAATGTTAGCAGCAGTTTAAGTCCTGTAAGTTGCAAAGTGGGGCCTCTGTAGATCAGATTTATTCAACTGGATTGAGATCTGGGGAATTTGGAGGCCAAGTCAACACCTTGGACACTTTGTCATGTCTCCAAGCCATTCCTGAACCATTTTTGCAGTGTGGCAGGGAGCATTATCCTACTGAAAGAGGCAACTGCCATTAGGGAATACCATAGAGAATGCCATTAGGGAATACCATAGAGAATGCCATTAGGGAATACCTCTGCCATGAAGGAGTGTACTTGGTCTGCAACAATGTTTAGATAGGTGGTATGTGTCAAAGTAACATCCACATGAATGCCAGGACCCAAAGTTTCAAAGCAGAACATTGCCCAAAACATCATACTGCCTCCGCCAGCTTGCCTTCTTCCCATAGTACATCCTGGTGCCATCTCTTCCCCAGGTAAGCCAGCAGATCTGCCATTTTGGAGATGCTGTGACCCAGTTGCCTAGCCATCACATGGTCTTTACGCTTGCCCAGTTTTCCTGCTTCCAACACATTAATTTCAAGAACTAACTGTTCACTTGCTGCCCAATGTATCAACCCCTTGACAAGTGCCATTGTGATAAGATAATCAATGTAATTCACTTCATCTGTCAGTGATTTTAATGTTATGGCTGACAGGTGTATATATGCTCATATGAATGTTTTATTTGCCATCTTACAATTAATTCACCTGGGCAGTAGTGTATAAAATTTTTGTTACATATTTCTGATGCATGTGGTACCTTTCGGACCGGCTTCCTTCTAGACTGAACCTCAGGTAATTCATGCCATCCAAGTATTGACCAGGCAGAGAGTCGTCTCCCAACTCCCTCAGGTCCTCTGCTCTCAGATATTCTCCTCCGTCGCCTGTCATAGTATCCTCACCTGTAATAAAGACACAGATGTGTTAGAAACCATTACCCAAAGGTCCTCACAAATAAAACTATGATATATATTTTAATGTCTAACTAACACAACTAAAAGACATATCTATTCAGGTATCCTCATTGTAAACAACACATTATGCAATGCACCATACACATACACACACACAAAAGGTACATGTGCTTAAAATAGGGATTATTGCCTCTAGACATTAGCATGAAAATACTGACACTCAGCAACACTAAACTGAAAGCACACATTTCCTCTTTTTCTCCCATAAAGAAATACCCTACATGGCTTATGGCTTTAACAGCTCAGTGCTGACACAATCAGTAAAAATAATAAAGCCTCATTGCTCCTGTTGCCAGGTCTGATCAGCAGGGATAGGATTTCTAGGAATAGCAAAAAGCAGCAAGGATTATTGACAGTAAATATCAAACGTACTGAAGCCTGAGCGTGGACTTCTGCTGTCATAAGCATAGTGGCTGCCTACAGGGCAGAATAAGAATGGATATTTATAAGAGATTAATTGTACTTTAGTGTAAGGCACCCCCTGAAGAGGTAAGTATCTAAAATAGTACTTTGGCATCAAACAAGACTATTTCAGTCTTATCCTCTAACCACAAATGCCACAAAAATATCCATTAAAAATCTTCAGCTTCTCAAAAACAACGGACATGCCTGCAACTAGGACCTACATTTTCGTGAGGCCACAATGAAGAAATGTGTCACAGGTGATATATCACAATGCCAAATGTGTACATCAATTGCTAATCTCTAATACAACAACATTACACAATACAACAACTTAAACTTGAGCTAATATTGTGTAGATACTGTACCGGTATATAACCATAAAAGAAGTTTGTAGCCTAATCCAATGATAGACAGATAGATAAACTTTATTTCAACAGGGTGGCCCATTCAGCACAGCTGGTATCCATAGGGGCCCTGCAAAAACTATACTGATTTAAGATTTTAAAAATACAATATAAAACTATACTATACTTGCAATTTCAAAAATGTTACAATAATCTTTAAAAATCTCATTAATATGATTAATCTAAAAAAAAATTCAGCTAACAATCAGCTAATCAATCAGCTACCATTACTGTAACTAGCAACCTGATTAAGTATGACAGATTTTAAATAAAAACCAACCAACCAACCAAAAAAAAAAAACATACCACACACATTGGTTGCATTTTACAAACCACTAATGGCCTGAATAAACACTCACATTTCATATGAAATGTGACCAGTCAACAGTTTGGACACACCTACTCGTTCATAGGTTTTTCCTGTATTCTGACTATTTTCTACATTGTAGAACAATACTGAAGACATCAAAACTATTAAATAACATCTGGAAATTATAACCCCAACTTCAAAAACGTTGGGACACTGTGTAAAACATAAATAAAAACAGAATGTGAAGATTTGCAAATCATGGAAACCCTATATTTCATGGAAACTAATACAAAAACAACATAAATGTTGAAACTAAGAAATTTTCTTGGTTTTTGAAAAATATATGCTCATTCTGAATTCGATCTCAGTAACACACTTCAGAAAAGTTGGGACGGGGCAACAAAAGACTGAAAAAATTGTGTAATGCTAATAAAAAACTAATTTGGTTAATTGGCAGCAGGTCAGTAACAAGACTGTGGGCAAACAGTGCAACAATTTAAGAATAATGTTCCTCAATGTAAAATTACAAAGAATTCAGGGATCACATCATCTATGGTACATGATATCATTAAAAGATTCAGAGAATCTGGAGAAATCTCTGTACGCAAGAGACAAGGCTGAAAACTGACACTGGATGCCTGTGATGTTTAGGCCCTCAGACGACACGGCATTAAAGCGGACAGGTGTCTGTAGTGGAAATCACTATATGGGCTCAGGAACACTTCAGAAAACCATCATCTGTGAAAACAGTTCATTACTGCATCCACAAATGCAAGGTAAAACCAGATATAAACAATATCCAGAAACACCGCCACCTTCTATGAGCCTGAGCGCTTTTACAATGGACTGAGGTGAAGTGAAAAATTGTCCTGAGGTCTGACAAATCAAAAGTAGACATTCTTTTTCAAAATCAGGGACACCATGTCCTCCAGGCTAAAGAGGTGAGGGACCATCCGGCTTGTTATCAGTACACAGTTCAAAACCCAGCATCTGTGATGGTATGAGGGTGCATTAGTGCACATGACTTGGATAGCTTGTACATCTGGGAAGGCATCATTAATGCTGAATGATATATACACGTTTCAGAGCAATATGCTGCCATCCAGACAAAATCTTTTTCAGGGAGGGCCTTCCTCCTTTCAGCAAGACAATGCCAAACCGCTTTTTGCACAAATTAAAACTGTATGGCTCCATAGTAAAAGAGTCTGGGTGCTAAACTGGCCTGCTGCAGTCCAGACCTGTCTCCCATTTAAAACATTTGGTGCATTGTGAAGCGCAAAATATGACAAAGGAGACCCTGAACTGTTGAGCAACTGAAATTGTGTACCAGGCAAGAATGGGACAACATTTCTCTTTCAAAACTACAGCAACTGGTCTCCTCAGTTCCCAAACATTTACAGAGTGTTGTTAAAAGTAGAGGTGATGCAACACAGTGGGAAACATGCCCCTGTCCCAACTTTTTTGAAACATGTTGCTGACATCAAATTCTAAATGAGCATATATTTTTCAAAAAACAATAAAATTTCTCACTTTCAACATTTTAAAATTTCATATATTGTCTTTGTACTATTTTCAATGAAATATAGGGTTTCCATGATTAGCAAATTAACGCATTCTGTTTTTATTTACAGTTTACACAGCATCCCAACTTCTTTGGAATTGGAGTTGTATAGTATATGGAATTATGTGGTAAACAAAAAAGTGTTAAAAAATATACGTTTCATATTTTAGATTCTTCAAAGTAGCCTTTGCACACTAGTGGCGTTACGGTATCTTAACCAGCTTCATGAGGTAGTCACCTGGAATGGTTTTCAATTAATGGGGGTACCTTGTCAAAAGTTAATTAGTGCAATTTCTTGCCTTCTTAATGCGTTTGAGATCAAACAATAAATAGTAAATAATAAAAACACAGTAAATAGCCCTATTCCACAACTGTATTACATCAAGAACCGCTCAACTAAGTAAAGAGAAACGACATCCATCATTACTTTAAGACATGAAGTGACTTTTAATTAATAACAATAAAGAAAAAAACATTGAATTAGAAGGTGTGTCCAAACTTTTGACTGGTACTGTTTGTCAGATAGTAGCCTATAATATACGCTTTGCATATATCTAAACAAAAAGATTAAATCCACCGCATTAGTGTCCTGTGAGAGTTATTAGGTCTATGGGCAAACCTTCAGCATCCTCCCCAGCTGCTCTGAGGTCAGTTGAGAACCAATCATCATTGCTGATTTGGCTTTGAAAAGATTTCCCACATTGTAGGCTACACTTTGCCACCACATTATCAGCATTTCATTGTTTTTATACTGAATTTGACAACTGGAGAGGGTTTTACATGAATCTGGTGCAGGCTCTAATGTCAGAGCTAGCACTACTCTATTGACATCAAGAATATTTAGAAAGATTCACTCTGTGATGTATTACAAATAAACAGATCATTTATGAGTAATGTGATAGATTAAAAACATTAACAAATGATTCTGAAAACCATTATCATAATAGGACATTCAGCATACTGTGAGGTAAAACTGTTGCTGTGTTTCCAACTCCATGCAAAGCACACTTATGATAAAACAGTGGTTAAACAATGATTCAGTAGTATTCAGTTAATTATTGCAAACATTTTTCAAACACTTCGCAATTCTGCACAGCAACCAAGCACTAGTACAGTAGTGCCTTGTACCTTCATCGAAGGAGTCATCAGACATAGCACCATCAGCAGCCTGCGTGGGTGCTGCATGACATGTCATATCAGTAATAATGAGTCAAATCTATTTAGAAGCACAAACCTGCAGATTATATTTTAAAAGGAACAAATTTTTTGCTGATTTCGAATCATACCTTCTTCATCAGACACATCAAGGACTTCAGTCATGGTCTCTGGCACGTTCAGTTTGTGTTTCTCAGTCACAGTCTGCGTAAAAACACAATCATCTCATTACCACATAGTCACAAGCCACAATAAACAATATCCATAAGACTTCATACCGTAATGTGCTGATTTTCAAATTAGACTCACTGTTGTTGTAGTAATGACCTCCTCTGTAACCACTTTTAATGTGTCCACCACTGAGATGTAACCCAGACGACGAGCGATGGCAAGAGCCGTGTTTCCATTCTGAAAAAAAAAAAAAAACGCCATTCATGGATTCGTGCTAATCTGTTGTATGCGTGGATACGTCTGTTTGTGTGTGCGGGGTCATGTACTTACCGCAGTGGTAGCGTTAGGTTTGGCTCCATATTGCAGCAAAACGTTGATGATGTGTGTGTTGCCCTGTTGTGCAGCTTGGTGGAGAGGAGTGTATCCATTCTGAACACAGGACACAGACTCGTCACCTTCAGAACATGTTAATCATGTTTCTTCATGCTGTTTAGGACAAATATACCTTTGTCTTGGCATTGACACTGGCATTATTCTTCAAAAGGAAGTTGACCATCTTGGCATTTCCGTAGTGGCAGGCGACGATTAGTGGTGTGTAACCCAACTAGAAGAGAGATTATTCATCATTAAAAAAAAAAATCTGAGCTAATAGGCAATACAGCTAAGGATATATGAAGAGGTGGAACATGAATCCGGGCGGCACGGTGGTGTAGTGGTTAGCGCTGTCGCCTCACAGCAAGAAGGTCTGGGTTCGAGCCCCGTGGCCGGCGAGGGCCTTTCTGTGCAGAGTTTGCATGTTCTCCCCGTGTCCGCGTGGGTTTCCTCCGGGTGCTCCGGTTTCCACCACAGTCCAAAGACATGCAGGTTAGGTTAACTGGTGACTCTAAATTGACCGTAGGTGTGAATATGAGTGTGAATGGTTGTCTGTGTCTGTGTCAGCCCTGTGATGACCTGGCGACTTGTCCAGGGTGTACCCCGCCTTTCGCCCGTAGTCAGCTGGGATAGGCTCCAGCTTGCCTGCGACCCTGTAGAACAGGATAAAGCATCTAGAGTTAATGAGATGAGATGAGATGAGCTGAATCCAATATGAATATTATGGGTTAAAAAAAAAAAAAAGAGTGTAAGTAATTTACTTTGCTTTGAAATCCGTTTCTGATAATTGAGTATTATATGGCAGTTTAGAGCTGCTTTGCTCCAAAGTGTCTTATTATAGGGATAGGCTACAATTTAAAAATACTATATTATGAGTCTTGCTTGAGGGACTAAAGTCCACTCTGACAGCCCTGGGATTACATCTTACAACCTTCCAGTTGGTCTCTAATTTTTTTTTAATGATTATTTTTAAATATGTACCTTTGCTTTGCTCCTCCACTATGATGTGTCTAAATCAAACACACACACCGGCCACTTTAATAGGAACTTGTTCTTGATTCTAAGATCTCTGTTCTTGGCTACAGGACTGGAACCCAATGTGTTCTTCTGCTGTTGCATGCTGAGATGCTTTTCTGCTTACCATGGTTGTAAAGAGTGATTATATGAGTTACTATATCCTTCCTGGCAGCTGGAACCAATCTGGCCATTTTCCTCTGACCTCTCTTATCAACAAGGTGTTTATTTCCACCCACAGAACTGTCGCTCACTCAGTGTTTTTATTTGTTTGTTTTTCGCACCATTCTGTGTAAACTCTAGAGACTGCTGTGTGTGAAAACCCCAGGAGATCAGCAGCTTCTGAAATACTCAGACCAGTCCATCTGGCTCAAACCAACACCCATGCCACAGTGAAAGAAAGTCACACTTTAAGATCACAATTTTTCCCATTCGGATGTTTGAAGTGAACATTAACTGAAGCTCTTGATTTGTATCTGCATGATTTTATGCATTGTGCTGCTATAAAGGGATTGGCGGATTAGAGAACTGCATCAAACGGTAGGTAAACGGTATTTTCTTGGGGGTTTAAAGTGATTGCACTGCAATACTTCTCTTACTTTAGTTTGTTGGTCGAGGTTGGCATCGTGTTTAACTAAGATTTCAGCAACACTGACTTTGTCTTCCTGGGCAGCAAGATGAAGAGCTGTCAGTCCACTCTGGAGAGAAAATAAACAAGTGACAATGTGATCAATAAGACAAAAACTACGACTGAACAGGTATTTTATATACTAGTAAATACTATACTGTATACTACTGATATAGTTCAGTAGCCTTCTCAATTATTCATTGTCATACATAGTTCAGTAACACAATAACTACAGAGCAGTTATTTACAAAACTCAAGGGAAAATGTTAGCAGAGATCATCTTCTTCTTCTGGCTATTCCCGTTAGGGGTCAATACAGAGGATAATGTCCCTCCATCTCCTCCTTGATGGTTCAGTAAACATTAGTATTTTGCTCAAATGAATCCTGAAGCTATTGAGTGATGATCTAATGCAAAATCCTCAACCGTTAATTAAATTAATGACAAATTAATTTAAATTGCACTTTATTCAATCATTAAAGGTTAACACAGCTCATGAGTTGATTCCTTCTTTCCTGTATATTGTACTAATTACAAACAACAGAAATACTCACATATCTGACATTCTTGGAAATTAAACAAAACTCAGCTGCTCATCTTTCTACAGGCAATATCAGTGACTGTATATACAGACTATGTATATTTTAGTATGACTAAAACTCACTGTGATTAACTCGTTTTAAAAAAAACCTATCAACAGTATCCGTTCATGTTGCACTGACAGGTATATCCATCCAGCCATCATCTGTAGCCGCTTATCCTGTGCAGGGTCGCAGGCAAGCTGGAGCCTATCCCAGCTGACTACGGGCGAAAGGCGGGGTACACCCTGGACAAGTCGCCAGGTCATCACAGGGCTGACACATAGACACAGACAACCATTCACACTCACATTCACACCTATGGTCAATTTAGAGTCACCAGTTAACCTAACCTGCATGTCTTTGGACTGTGGGGGAAACCGGAGCACCCGGAGGAAACCCACGCGGACACGGGGAGAACATGCAAACTCCACACAGAAAGGCCCCTGTTGGCCACGGGGCTCGAACCCAGACCTTCTTGCTGTGAGGCGACAGTGCTAACCACTACACCACCGTGCCGCCCCTGACACGTATATTGGGGGGGAGAACAGGAGGACAGAGGACGGGAAGAAGCAGTAGCCTAGCCTGACAAAAAAGCAATACTGGACAATGTGCAATATAAATGTGCAATACCTCTCCTGCTGGACTTTTTTCATATCTTAATATATTTGTATATGTAAATACTTAATTTATTTATCTAGAAGTTTTCTAAAGACTTAATTTATCTAGAAGTTCTCTCTTTTTTCTATTCTATTCTCTGTTTATCCTATAATGATGCTACTGGAATTTTAATTTCCCTGAGGGAACCCTCCCAAAGGGATCAATAAAGTTCTATCTAATCTAATCTAATCTAATCTAATCTAATCTAATCTAATCTAATCTAATCTAATCTAATCTAATCTAATCTCTCACAATTCATTATAGGTTCGATTCACTCTTTTAGAAATGTTGCATGTAATTAATCCAGAGCTGTTTTTATTGATATCCTGTTTGGTAAGGATCTGCATTAAGGTTCCTGTAATGAAAGTTATTTTCTGCTTTAATTAATATTTAAAAGCTATGAACTTCACCGTGAATAAACCATATTAAGAAAGCAACAATTTAACACACATGAAATAATTAAATAAGAATATATTAATTGCCTCCATGGGTAAAAAAGTTCACAGAAATGATCATATATAAAATTACAACACACTCATAAATATGAATAACTGAACTCAAGTCTCTGGGCATAAATATTGGAACATATCGTTCTGCCTTGGTTATGAATTTTAGCAATTAATCACCTTATTCATTGGGTGATGGTTCATTTTAGTTGACATATTTTTACTCATCGATGAAATAATTACTGGTTTATGCAGGTGTTCATGATTTTTATCCTTTATTATTAAAAAATCAGTCAATATAAAAGCTAATTACTTTGTTAACATTAGGAGTGTTAACTTAGGACGTATTAATACTTGGCTCATTAAGTAAGGAGTAAAACAACTTGGGGCTTGCTGTTATATGACAATAATCAGCAATGGGTCTGGTTTGAGCGGCATGGTGGTGTGAGGGTTAGCACTGTTGCCTCCCGGCAAGAAGGTTCTGGGTTTGAGCCCAGTGGCCGATAGGGGCCTTTCTGTGTGGAGTTTGTATGTTCTCCCCATGTCTGCATGGGTTTCCTCCAAGTGCTCCGGTTTCCCCCACAGTCCAAAGCAGTGTTGTAATCGAGTCACTAATCCCCAAGTCCAGTCTCGAGTCTCCAGTGTTCAAGTCCAAGTCATAAAAAAAAAATTGAGTCGAGTCCACTACTGATCCGAGTCAAGTCCGAGTCCAAGACTCCAACCGCACCATGTGACGGTGTCTGTTTCAACGCCATTAACATGAGTTTGTTCCTGAACAGATGAATGTGCTTCTCTTTGTCAGGGACTGTGAAGTATTCTGTCAGAGATGGTTGGGAGATGGATGTAAGTGCAGAAGGTGTGTTTATTAATACAAGTGAAGACGGTAAACAATCCAGAACGGCAGGCAAAATTGTAAAACGGTGAAACAGGTAATAGGTCGAGCAAGGCACAAACAGGCTATCGTAGACTCTGCAGAATCAAAGACGAGAAACAGGAAATCAGGGATCGGGAAACCAAACAAGGAAATAAGGCTCCGTAATGTGTCAGCAACTCAACTCAATACTTTGCAAAGTAAGTGTGTTTTCACAGTTTTTATATCGGCGCACTGATTGTACCTTAATCCTGTGCAGGTGCGAGTCGTTTAAGGCGCGTGCGAGAGTCTGCTTGGCACGCACACTGTCCAGAGCGCGCCCCAGAGTCTATCTGATGCATGCGCCAAGGCACGCAGGTGTGACACACTTACATGAAATTAGTACAAAATTAATGTAGATATAAATATACCAAATTTTTATGGCATGTTACAAAAAATGAAGAAAAAATCTGAGTCCTCGTCTCCAATTTCCAAGTCCTAATGCAGTTAATGCACAAGTCCAAGTCCGAGTCATCAGTGCTCAAGTCCGAGTCGAGTCACGAATCCTTAAAATTAGGTCACGAGTCAGGCTCGAGTTAGAGTCCTGGACTCGAGTACTATAAGCCTGGTCCAAAGACATGCAGGTTAGGTTAATCAGTGGCTCTAAATTGAGCGTAGGTGTGAATGTGAGTATGAATGGTTGGTTGTCTCTATCTGTCAGCCCTGTGATGACCTGGCGACTTGTCCAGGGTGTACCCCGCCTCTCGCCCGTAGTCAGCTGGGATAGACTCCAGCTTGCCTGCAACCCTGTAGAACAGGATAAAGCGGCTAGAGATAATGGATGGATGGATGGATGGATGGATGGATGGATGGATGGATGGATGGATGGATGGATGGATCACTTATTACAAACAGGAGCTATAAACAGTTGTTTCCTCACCAGTCTCTCTTGTATCTCCCTCCTGAAATTAATAACCCCCCAAAAATGCAGTGTGTCATTACAGAGAAACTAAAAAATACAAAGTCCTCTGTCTATCCTTCACACTTTCCTGTGACGGCTAAGACAAAGCACTAACACCTGAGATTCCTTTCACAGATGTTAACTAAAAGTCGACGAACAAAAATCTTCACCATGTTAAAAGATAGATAGTTTAGGGTATTTTTTTAAACAAAATGATTTATATTATATTATTAGGCTTACATTATATGGAGTGTCTGCCATACAAGTCCCTGTGAATGAGATGTTACTACAGAAAAAAAAAGCTGATAGAACGAGTGTATTCATAGAAATCAAATAGTGATTTGAATTACATTCGGCAGGGTCGTGCTGATATAAAAAAATAATAATAATTAACACATATTAACCAATCAGATTTGAGAATTCAAGAGCACTATAATAATGTTAATGAATGCTTTGCATCTAATTCAGCTTCATATAAGGTTCCTAACTGCAATTTTCCACAAACCCAGGATCAAAAGTTCGGTACTGTTCTTTTGACAGCATTTTTTATCTACTACATTGGACTTTACCTTAGTGGGCACATTGATGTGGGCCCCTTTCTCCAGCAGCAGGACCACCATGTCATTGTGGCCTTCCTGAGAGGCCAGGTGAAGCGGTGTTACCCCCTGCTTGGTCAGAATGTTGGTTTCTGCTCCATACTGCAGCAGAGTAGTGGCAATCTCCATCTGGTTCTTCTTTGCAGCTATGTGGAGGGGAGTATATCCATTCTGCAAAACACAGGACATGGAGATGGAATTAGAGACCGAAACCTGAGAGAGTTTACGATGAATGAGTACCAGTGGTAGAGATTTGCCAAATGCACACCATTTAACAATTATTCCCCGAAGGCGAAGTGAATATTGGTGAATAATAACTGAGACAAAATTGATGTTGGTGGCACGGTGGTGTAGTGGTTAGCGCTGTCGCCTCACAGCAAGAAGGTCCGGGTTCGAGCCCCGTGGCCGGCGAGGACCTTTCTGTGCGGAGTTTGCATGTTCTCCCCGTGTCCGCGTGGGTTTCCTCCGGTTTCCCCCCACAGTCCAAAGACATGCAGGTTAGGTTAACTCATTCATTCATTCATTCATTATCTCTAGCCGCTTTATCCTTCTACAGGGTCGCAGGCAAGCTGGAGCCTATCCCAGCTGACTACGGGCGAAAGGCGGGGTACACCCTGGACAAGTCGCCAGGTCATCACAGGGCTGACACACAGACACAGACAACCATTCACACTCACATTCACACCTACGGTCAATCTAGAGTCACCAGTTAACCCAACCTGCATGTCTTTGGACTGTGGGGGAAACCGGAGCACCCGGAGGAAACCCACGCGGACACGGGGAGAACATGCAAACTCCGCACAGAAAGGCCCTCGCCGGCCCCGGGGCTCGAACCCAGGACCTTCTTGCTGTGAGGCGACAGCGCTAACCACTACACCACCGTGCCGCCCCCGTTAGGTTAACTGGTGACTCTAAATTGACCGTAGGTGTGAATGTGAGTGTGAATGGTTGTCTGTGTCTATGTGTCAGCCCTGTGATGACCTGGCGACTTGTCCAGGGTGTACCCCGCCTTTCGCCCGTAGTCAGCTGGGATAGGCTCCAGCTTGCCTGCGACCCTGTAGAACAGGATAAAGCGGCTAGAGATAATGAGATGAGATGAGAAAATCGAGGTTATTATTCACTGATATTCACTGAGTCTGAGGCGGATAATTGTTTTAGTATAAATACACAGGTGATTATTTAAAAAAATAAAAATCATATTTAAAAAATAATTTATTTCAAACGTCAAAAGCAGCATGCAAATATAATAAAGGCTCGGCCCAGACTTGTGTCACTTATCTATGCCGACTCACATAAAATACTTTGTTTTGAAAGCAATAAAATAAATCACAATTCCACCTTCCCTTTGGATAGTTTTAGACCAAACTTTGTAGCATCTTTAGTGCTTTTAGGAACAGCATTTTCCTTCATCATTTGTAATTCTTCTTCACTTATGGTGACAAAGCGATTGGCCGCCATTCTGCTGAGTCGCTCGAGGTGATTATCAAGAAATAGTCCGAATTTCTCGACCAATCATCGCACGCCATTTTCTATGATCACCTGTGTATTTATATTAACATCTAATATTAAGCAAAAAGCCCATGATGGTGCACTCTCACCTTGGCTGTGGCGTGGGGTGAAGCGCCTTTGTCCAAAAGCAGCAGTGCCACCTTCTGGTTATCATAATGTGCAGCGACATGGAGAGGCGTGAGACCGTTCTATAGGAATAAGGGTCAGTGCATATGGTTTAGAAGGAGCTGTTAGAAATGCAAAGTGAATAGAATACACATACACACAAATGCGTATATAAGAGAGCTGAGTTACTAGAGGATTGTTAATGTGTTAATCTTATGGTAAAATGTTATTGTTTAGATTAATGTGCAAGCTGGGAAGGAGCTATTATCTGGTTTCTTATTAAAGAAAAGAAAAAGAAATATTTGGTTTATTATTTGATAAAAGATCGTATTATCACCAAATGAAACTATGCTTACCAGGGCTCTTGCAGTCAACATTGTCTCTATGGCTTTCTTTTAAACAACAGTCCAGAAGAGTCTATGAATTAGGCTTTACTAACTATGCACAGTAACATTGTGATGTATATTATATAGCACATCTGTGTTTCAAGGCCTGTTGGTCTCAAACATCTAGTCAAAATTATAAAGAAGTGATGGATTTACAGTGGTGCTTGAAAGTTTGTGAACCCTTAAGAATTTTCAAAATTTCTGCATAAATATGAGAGAGAAATATGACCTGAAACATCATCAGATTTTCACACAAGTCCTAAAAGTAGATAAAAGAGAAGCCAGTTAAACAAATGAGACAAAAATATTATACTTGGTCATTTATTTATTGAGGAAAATGATCCAATATTACATACTGTATCTGTTAGTGGCAAAAGTATGTGAACCTTTGCTTTCAGTATCTGGTGTGACCCCCTTGTGCAGCAATAACTGCAACTAAACGTTTCCGGTAACTGTTGATCAGTCCTGCACACCGGCTTGGAGGAATTTTAGCCCATTCCTCCGTACAGAACAGCTTCAACTCTGGGATGTTGGTGGGTTTCCTCACATGAACTGCTCGCTTCAGGTCCTTCCACAACATTTTGATTGGATTAAGGTCAGGACTTTGACTTGGCCATTCCAAAACATTAACTTTATTCTTCTTTAACCATTCTTTGGTAGAACGACTTGTGTGCTTAGGGTCGTTGTCTTGCTGCATGACCCACCTTCTCTTGAGATTCAGTTCATGGACAGATGTCCTGACATTTTCCTTTAGAATTCGCTGGTATAATTCAGAATTCATTGTTCCATCAATGATGGCAAGCCGTCCTGGCCCAGATGCAACAAAACAGGCCCAAACCATGTGTGGCAGCGGGGGCGTGGCCAAGCGTCGGTCTGTGAATGGAGGGCGGAGTCGGGGAAGGTAAGTGGTGGAACCATTGCACCTGATGGGAATTAACCTGTGTTTGTGTGTCTTCCTCAGTGACCGCGCCCTTTAAAAGGAGAGAGAGAGAGCACAGAAAGGGAGCTCTCTCCCCAACCAGAACACTTGTGTGTGTGCGCGTGTGTGGCTGGGAGAGTGTGGAAAGCTGAAAAGCTAAAAATAAAGAGTTTTTGTGACCTCAGTTCTAGCCTGCCGTGCTTCTGTGCTCTACCCACCTGGTCAGATACCACATCATGATACTACCACCACCATGTTTCACAGATGGGATAAAGTTCTTTTGCTGGAATGCAGGGTTTTCCTTTATCCAAACATAACGCTTCTCATTTAAACCAAAAAGTTCTATTTTGGTCTCATCCGTCCACAAAACATTTTTCCAAATAGCCTTCTGGCTTGTCCACATGATCTTTAGCAAACTGCAGATGAGCAGCAATGTTCTTTTTAGAGAGCAGTGGCTTCTCCTTGCAACCCTGCCATGCACGCCATTGTTGTTCAGTGTTCTCCTGATGGTGGACTCATGAACATTAACATTAGCCAATGTCAGAGAGGCCTTCAGTTGCCTTGGGGTCCTTTGTGACCTCGTCGACTATTACACAGCTTGTTCTTGGAGTGATCTTTGTTGGTCGACCACTCCTGGGGAGGGTAACAGTGGTCTTGAATTTCCTCCATTTGTACACAATCTGTCTGACTGTGGATTGGTGGAGTCCAAACTCTTTAGAGATGGTTTTGTAACCTTTTCCAGCCTGATGAGCATCAACAACGCTTTTTCTGAGGTCCTCAGAAATCTCCTTTGTTCGTGCCATGATACACTTCCACAAACATGTGTTGTGAAGATCAGACTTTGATAGATCCCTGTTCTTTAAATAAAATAGGGTGCCCACTCATACCTGATTGTCATCCCATTGATTGAAAACACCTGACTCTAATTTCACCTTCAATTTAACTGCTAATCCTAGTGGTTCACATACTTTTGCCACTCACAGAAATGTAATATTGGATCATTTTCCTCAATAAATAAATGACCAAGTATGATATTTTTGTCTCATTTGTTTAACTGGCTTCTCTTTATCTACTTTTAGGACTTGTGTGAAAATCTGATGATGTTTTAGGTCATATTTATGCAGAAATATAGAAAATTCTAAAGGGTTCACAAACTTTCAAGCACCACTGTATGATATTTTTGTGCCATCTCAAACACTAAGCTGAGAGTTTGTCAGCCCTATGTCACTGTAAGTGTCAGTGTCACTTAACATCATGTTTCTGGAAATGCATTTATTACTGTTTGGTCCATTTCATGCAGACATTATCATGAGGATGTTGTTCTTACTTTCCCTGATGCATCTGGAGGAGCTCGACGCTGCAGCAGGAGCTTTGCCACATCAAGGCTTCCATATTTAGATGCAACATGTAAGGGAGTAAATCCTTTCTGGAAGGGGTAAAAAAAAAAAAGAAAAAAGAAGTAATTTCTTTGACTTATTTGTCTATGGGAACTACAAATGATTAAGCATTAATTTAATCAGGTGCTAATTCGATCAAATTGATTTATTAAATGTTCAATTCATACCCATATTGAGTTTTGACCTGCTTTGTAGGGAGCTAAACATAATTTCATTATTTTCCTTGATTTAAGCTGTGCACCATAAAAAATAAAATGCTGATGCAATCTGATGCAGTCACATTTCTATCACCATGATGAAAATACCAGTTCTCTCTCTCTCTCACACACACACAGCAGGGGGTGCTCGTCAGTCAGTGACTTCTCTCTGAAAAAGGTGTGTCCATGAAGTCACATGATCATCATGTTTAGCCCAGCTCTGACAGAAAGAAGAGTCTCTCAGTAATACTGCCATTCCCAATCACTTTAGTTTAAATACTAATGAAGAAGAAAGATGCTCCTGGAAGAGGGTGCTAATGCCCGGAGCACCAACTGTGCCCTACATACTGTGGACCACCTGGCAGCTGAAAGTGCTCATGGTCGGACTGACATTGAGCTGCTGGAGAGATGGCCTGAGGTAGTCACAGTGCAGGGCGAGGAGAAAGCTGCACACTGGTGCCAGCTTCCCCCTCACGCCCGCTGCCCTGTGGTGGTCTGTCTGGGGTGCTGGGTGCAGCAGTATTTGCCCATCAGTGGTTGCCATGTCTGCATCAAGCGCCTGCCTGCTGGGGGATGATGGGGTTTTGCTCTCTCTTTTGCTCTCCTTTTGCATCATGATCATTGTATAAGTATTGCAAGTTTTTTTTAATCTGTTTTTGGTTTATCGTTCCTGTTTTTTGTATTTTATTTCTATTATCTCTGTTCTAATTTTTTTCATATCCCTTTATTTCTTGTCCTGCCTTTCATTCCTGTAGCCTCTAAGCAGAGGACAGTAATGATGTACATTTATTTGAGTACTGTACTTAAGTAGGGTGGCACGGTGGTGTAGTGGTTAGTGCTGTCGCCTCACAACAAGAAGGTCTGGGTTCAAGCCCAGCAGCCGGCGAGGGCCTTTCTGTGTGGAGTTTGCATGTTCTCCCCGTGTCCGTGTGGGTTTCCTCCGGGTGCTCCGGTTTCCCCCACAGTCCAAAGACATGCAGGTTAGGTTAACTGGTGACTCTAAATTGAGCGTAGGTGTGAATGTGAGTGTGAATGGTTGTCTATGTCTATGTGTCAGCCCTGTGATGACCTGGCGACTTGTCCAGGGTGTACCCCGCCTTTCACCCGTAGTCAGCTGGGATAGGCTCCAGCTTGCCTGCGACCCTGTAGAACAGGATAAAGCGGCTACAGATAATGAGATGAGATGAGATGACATTTCTGTCAAGGTCTTCGTTACTTGTTGCTATGAAGCAACTTTGAAAGTGGATGTTTTTTTTCTTTTCTTTTCTAAAACGTGATTGGTTTTTTTTTCGCAGGTGACACTAGGGTCACGTCATGTCCATAGACTGTATAAAATCAAGATCAATAATTTCTCAGCAGCATTATTTGAACACAATCGGTTAATGGCAGAATGAAAGGAGGCGGTTCTTCTGGGGAATGCACACACCCGTGGCCCATGAACCCATGTTTCAGTTTTCTGCAAGGATTAAAGATTTGTTTCATTTTAAATGTTTGATTTGTTTGCTGAAAACAAACCACATCACGTCCTACAAAAACTCGCCGTCCAGCCTGCGGAAGCATATTGAGGGATGTAAATGTTTTATTCCAAGAGAAAGCTTGCAATGAAGTTGTCTGTGCTTTTCAAGCTAGTGATAACAATGCAATAGCTGTACAGTCTGATTAGTCAAATGACTTTCTATGGATTTGTTAGCCAAGTTGCCGTAGCCTTGTCTACAGCTAACGTTAAAATATAGCTAGTTAACTTGGACACCGTTAGTTAGCATGTAAAAATGGAGTTACGCTAACATGAATAACGTTAACTTATCTGAAGTCCTTTCAGAAATATGTTTTAGCATAATCTTGCCAAATAAACAGAATGTAGAAATCTTTCTTTTCTAGTAACATTAGCTACCCAATATGATTTTGAGTTTGAAAAGAGTTTGCTAGCATGTCAGGTGGAGTTTCACTGACTAGCTAGTTTAACAAACCACCATGATGGCATGGCATGCGTTCATTTTGTAAATTCACACTTATGTCTTTAGTAGTGGCATTAGGTTTTGTAAGCGTTATGGCAATAATACAACGATGCGTTGACAGAAAATGTACTTTTAATACTTAAGTATTTTTAAAAGCAAGTACTTCAGTACTTTAACTTAAGTCAAAATTTGACTGGACAATTTTCACTTGGATCGGAGTAACATTTGACCAGTGGGATCTGTACTTTCACTTAAATAATATCATTGGGTACTTTGTCCACCTCTGCCTCTAAGCAAAGGGAAGGAGAGGAAATTAAAAGAGAAGGATAAGAGTGAAGGGAACAAAGGGAAAAAATGAGGAAAGGGGGAAAAAAGGCTAAACGGTGACTACTTTGAAGAATCTAAAAATAAGAAACATTTTTCAACACTTTGTTTGTTTACCACATAATTCCATACATGCTCATCTCATTCATCTCATCTCATTATCTGTAGCCGCTTTATCCTTCTACAGGGTCACAGGCAAGCTGGAGCCTATCCCAGCTGACTACGGGCGAAAGGCGGGGTACACCCTGGACAAGTCGCCAGGTCATCACAGGGCTGACACATAGACACAGACAACCATTCACACTCACATTCACACCTACGGTCAATTTAGAGTCACCAGTTAACCTAACCTGCATGTCTTTGGACTGTGGGGGAAACCGGAGCACCCGGAGGAAACCCACGCGGACACGGGGAGAACATGCAAACTCTGCACAGAAAGGCCCTCGCCGGCCCCGGGGCTCGAACCCAGGACCTTCTTGCTGTGAGGCGACAGCGCTAACCACTACACCACCGTGCTGCCCTCCATACATGCTCCAGATGTTATTTCATAGTTTTGATGTCTTCAGTATTGTTCTACAATGTAGAAAATAGTCACAATACAGAAAAAAAAAAAAAAACTACAGTATGAATGAGTAGGGGCGTACAAACTTTTGACTTGTACGGTATATACTACAAATCACCGATACTATATAAATCACTTCAAGGATTTATTTTGCACTTTAAAAATCTACCTCTTCCCTTTGTTCATTACACATATCTTGTATTCACTGTCTATGCACTATTATCTTTGTCTATCGTCTTTTTTTTTATTGTACAGCCTTTGTGTTGGTATAATAAAGATCCCTTAAAAAATAAATAAATACTAATGAGGAATGGAAGTGAAAGACCATCCAATTCAATGCAAACGAATGTATTGTTGTGTGGTAAATGTAAATCAGATTAGTAATGTCAGTGCCTTGGATGTCTATGCCTGAATAGGAATTAAAGTGATTCCTCTACGTAAAGGAATAGAAATAATGGGGTGTGCTGTTTTAGGAAAATAATCAACAACTCGATAGTGTGCTGCAGCTTGAAGTGAAGTGTTTTATACCTCTTATAGCACAGCAAATTGACAACAATTACAAGTTTTAATTTATTAATGAACCAGACACTGTGGTTTTTAAATATTTATAGCGGAGCTCCCGCGTGGGCCAAGGGCCCGTGCGAGCGGAGCACCATACCTAAGAAAAAATGGTAAACCCATCGAGTCGATTTTTTGTGGTTTGTACGTGTACGTGTACCACCACTCATACACACCGCCTAGTGGCCAGTGTTAGCAATTACCAGTCATACACACCGCCTAGTGGCCAGTGTTAGTAATTACCAGTCATACACACCGCCTAGTGGCCAGTGTTAGCAATTACCAGTCATACACACCGCCTAGTGGCCAGTGTTAGCAATTACCAGTCATACCGCCTAGTGGCCAGTGTTAGCAATTACCAGTCATACACACCGCCTAGTGGCCAGTGTTAGTAATTACCAGTCATGCACACCGCCTAGTGGCCAGTGTTAGTAATTACCAGTCATGCACACCGCCTAGTGGCCAGTGTTAGCAATTACCAGTCATACACACCGCCTAGTGGCCAGTGTTAGTAATTACCAGTCATGCACACCGCCTAGTGGCCAGTGTTAGCAATTACCAGTCATACACACCGCCTAGTGGTCAGTGTTAGTAATTACCAGTCATGCACACCGCCTAGTGGCCAGTGTTAGCAATTACCAGTCATGCACACCGCCTAGTGGCCAGTGTTAGTAATTACCAGTCATTCACACCGCCTAGTGCCCAGTGTTAGTAATTACCAGTCATGCACACCGCCTAGTGGCCAGTGTTAGCAATTACCAGTCATGCACACCGCCTAGTGGCCAGTGTTAGCAATTACCAGTCATGCACACCGCCTAGTGGCCAGTGTTAGTAATTACCAGTCATGCACACCGCCTAGTGGTCAGTGCTAGCCAGTAAAGAAATAAAACAAAAGAGACTGGCTATGATATAATAAAATTCTACAACCCAGAAACAGATCTCCGCTTTTAGGCAGTGCCTAAATCTATATATTACTTACATTTAATGTTGTGAAACCACCACGAGAGAACCGTAGGTGTTAAAGAAAGCAACTGGACTTGCTTGAAATTTTTGAAGACATTTCACCTCTCATCCAAAAGGCTTCTTCAGTTCTGACTGACTAGTGGGGAGTTCCAGGTATTTATCCTCTAGTGAACCAAAAGCATCCCTAAAGGCCAATTTATGCTGACAACGCAGTCCTCGCAGATGGCGTCACAGATGGCGTCTGCGTAGCCCCCCCCTTCGCAGACGCTCTGCGCGCACCTCCCAAAAGTTGTGACCACCGCAGAAGCCTCGCAGACAGCGTCGCAGACAAGAGGGCTCTGATTGGTCCACTCTACATCCGTTGTATACGCACTTCCACTTCCCTACTTTCCCGGTTTGGTTTGTTTTCACTACCGCCATTTTTAAAAACACGAGCGAAGATGGAGCAGCACGAAGAGTGGTTGATCGAGGAAGTGAGGAAGTACGTACATCTATACGACTCCAGTTCTAGTCATTATAAGTAACCGGAGGATAAACACTCCACTAACCACACCCACCAACTACTCCTAGCGATTTCGCGACTTCGCGCCCCCTTGCGTTGTGGCGATGAATAACATCGCACACGCCTATTACTCCCCACTCAACGATAAATTACAACTGTCTGCGAAAAGCTATCTGCAAAAGCCTTGTCGCAAGAGTATGCAGAGGCCCTAAGAAGTGTCGTTGAGGTCACATTGACCCTCTCAGTCATCCTGTAGGTGTTAGGGTCACTGGAGGCCGGGTGTGAATGGTGTTAGCAGCCTAGAGGGTCGTCAGGGTGCTACAGATCACCCTAACGACTCTCCCTAACAACCCACAGATCACCCTAACGCCTCTCTAGGCTGCTAACACCGTTCACTGACCTCAACAACTTTCCTTAGGGTTGCTTTTGGTTCACTAGAGGATAAATACGGTACCTGGAACTCCCCACTAGTCAGACAAAACTGAAGAAGCCTTTCGGACGAGAGGTGATAAGTCTTCAAGAATTTCAAGCAAGTCCAGTTGCCTTCTTTAGCACCTATGGTTTACTCTGACCTGGATGAATGAGAACCTTCACAGACAACCATGAGAGAAGGTTATCACTTATGTTTTAATGCAACTATAAACAGTCCTTCCCACACCAGCCTCCCTTTTCACGCTCACTTTAAGTTTATAATAATAATAAAAAAAAGACACGTTGGCATATTACTGCGAAACCGCATACCGCAAAATTCTCTATCCTTCACATGTCCACCAGGGGGCGAGGTATTGTTTTCGGTCGGGTTTCTTTGTTTTGTCGTTAACTATATTACGCGAAAACGGCAGGATCAATCTTCATGAAACTTTCAGGATAGATGGGCATTGGTCTCAAATAAAACCTCCAACATTTTGAGGGCCATCCAGTCAAGGTCACCAAAAAGGTCAAAATTGTTGTTGTTGTGGCTACTGCCTCATATAGAGGTGTTAGCCACTATGTCATCATGCTGTATGAATGTAAGAGCGTAACAATCGTGCACTGCGCATGTGCATACACGTGTTCTGATTAAAATGGCCGGTGAGTGTATACAATTCAGGTCACCATTCAAAATAAATGGACTAAAGAAATCACTTTCAGACATGTTTACGCTTATTACAGAGGGAAAGTGCGTTCCACTGAGCTCTAGCGCCGGGCCTTTTCCGGGAAATAAGAGTTTGGGTCATGGCGACAGCGTGTGTGTGTCAGCCTCGGTTCGGAGGTTTCAGTTTCGAAAACTGTAAGAGGTAAGAGTAAAATAATATAAAGTACAGACACTTGGTATATTTTACTTCTCTGATTTTTAAATTGTTCATTTTTGGATTACGCTTCATTTTTGTTGCTACTGCCTCATAGAGTAAATATATATGCTATATTTACTGCATAGACATCTCATCTCATTATCTGTAGCCGCTTTATCCTTCTACAGGGTCGCAGGCAAGCTGGAGCCTATCCCAGCTGACTACGGGTGAAAGGCGGGGTACACCCTGGACAAGTCACCAGGTCATCACAGGGCTGACACATAGACACAGACAACCATTCACACTCACATTCACACCTACGCTCAATTTAGAGTCACCAGTTAACCTAACCTGCATGTCTTTGGACTGTGGGGGAAACCGGAGCACCCGGAGGAAACCCACGCGGACACGGGGAGAACATGCAAACTCCGCACAGAAAGGCCCTCGCCGGCCCCGGGGCTCAAACCCAGGACCTTCTTGCTGTGAGGCGACAGCGCTAACCACTACACCACCGTGCCGCCCCTTGCATAGACATGGGATCAGAAAACAATTTTATTTATAAGCAGTAGCCACATGTACCCATAGGGTATCTATTTTTTTCGCGATATCTTCCTTCATATTCATCATAAGTGCTACTGGGCGAGGTTTGTTTTGCCTGACAACATTTGTTCATATTATGTGCCTAAGATTTTTATGTGGAGCATCTGCCATACAAGTCCCTATGAATGATCAGAGTGTATTAGAACAGCGTTTCTCAACCTTTTTTCAGTCACGGCACCCTTCAGAAGTATGCAAATTCTCAAGGCACCCCCATATAAAATATACGCAGTCACACTGACCATACGCTGACCCCGGCAGTGACGTTGTGACATGGGAAAGGGGGCCGTGAGACAAATTTTGGTGATGCATGAGGCGGCGATGATCTGCATTAGTGTAACTATAATTTTTTGGAATTTTAATTCATTTTATTTATTTCAATTTTAGAATATATAATTTTTTAACAGCACCCCTAACGAAGCCAGACGGCATCCTGGTTGAGAAAGGCTGTATTAGAACATATGCATTACTATTAACCTGTGATGTGAATTACATTTGCACTACCATCAGAGCTGCAGTAATAGAAAAATAAGCAGCACCTTCTGACCAGATCTGAGAATTCAACACTAATGGCTCGATTCAAACCTTAATTCAGAAATATTTGCATTTGAAATTAATTAGTTTTTTCAGATTTCAATTGCAGTTAGATTTACCGTGTATAAAGTCTATCCAAGCATGAATTAAGATAAACGGTCTCTAGTGTGTTGCTCTTGAGTTCATTAGTCTGGCCACGTCCACCAGGTTTTAGTTTTAAAATGCATCACATTTGCTATGTTTACACCTGGCATCCATACAAACCCAGGGCTTTCAAGCCCCAAAGACGGAGACTTTTGGGAACGCTGCTGGCTTTGTTTTAGTTTGAAAATTCCGGGGTAACGTTTTACAGTAGACAAGTGAAAATGGAGACATTTGGAAACGATGCCATAGACACCCACGTTTACTTCCTGATTAGGTTTTATCAGTTACGATGTATCCTTCCCTGATTCATCACGCTCCTATTATGCAAACTGTTTCCAGAAGAAAACAAATGGCAGCTGTTTATGGTCATGTACGTAAATGGTCATGGGCATGATATGTGCTTTCATGCATGTTAGTATAGATGGAGATTATTTCTGATACGGAGCTACAATGCTTGTCTGGACAGACATCGTTTTCATTTTAAAACTAAAATGTATTCGTTATCTAGAGTGTTTATACTGTTTATATTGTTTATTTCAGTTATTCTATTTTTATTTATTGCATTGCCTGTTTGCACCGTGGGTCAGAGAGGACTGAAATTTCATCTGTGCTGCATGTTGAGCATGTATAGCATATTTGACAATAAAGTTGACTTGACTTGATGTAGCCTTGGGTGTTATACATGATTCCTTCTCCCCTCTGCCATCCTTGAGATTAGGGGTCGACCGATAATCGGCCTGGCCGATATATCGGGCCGATATTCTGCATTTTTAGGGTTATCGGTATCAGCCATAATTTCCACCGATATGCCGATAACATGCCTTTTTGCAGCCATTTTGTTCCTAACGCAACTGTCACTGCACGTCCTTTTCTGCACCTGCCTCTCTGAGTACAAGAACACGGTCCCGCCCACCACAACATCTGATTTGTTTGGCACAAGAGATATAGCCAATCGACACGTGTAGCTAAACGCTGTGAACTGTTTCAAGGCAGCTGTACGGGCACTCGGGCAGAAGCAGCACAAGCGATACAGCCAATCAACACACGTAGCTAAACCCTGTGAACTGTTTCAAGGCGGCCGTATGGGCACTCGGGCAGAAGCAGATCCCACTTCAAGGTAAGGACACGCTGCTTTTGCCGCAATAAGTCACAAACACACAAGTTGCAAAAGCACAACATCATTATATGTTTACATTCTTCATCTACTACTCGTTAAAATTGTCCATTTGCATCTGTGTAGCCAGGCAAACTTAGCTTACGGAAGGAAGCACTTGAATTAGCCTACAACCAACTAGTCTCGCTGAAACTACATGTAATGCTTCCTTCACTACAATATAATCCTCCTAAATTGGGAATATTAGGCTTGGGCATTAAAAGCATTAGAATGTAGATGGTTACTTGTTAAGTTGTTACATAATAGGGAGTGATAGCCGACTTTATGTTTGATTTTACTTTTTAAAAAATGCTGCAGGCAGCTCCCTACACTTGATTTGTTATTTAAAAACTACTTGAAGTTGGTAAGTCTTACTTAGTTCTTAGTGTAAAAGAATCCAGAATGTATTTTCATGTATTTTCCACTGAAAATGGTGAGCTGTAATATAGTAGGGAGTGATTTATTTTTTTATTGGTGAATATTTATTTTATTATTATTTTATTTCTCATTTTATTCCAACTAATGTTTGACTTTATTGTACAAATGCTGCTGGCATCTCCCTGCACAAAATTTCATGTTCAATTTTACAATTAAACATACATTTCATGGATATGAAGGTCTGTGTCAGTGTGTGCCATGTTTAATTTCATGTGAATTATAATGTTTACATTTATCGGTTGCACATATCGGTTATCGGCATCCCAATTCCATAATAATCGGTATCGGCCTTGAAAAAAACATATCGGTCGATCCCTACTTGAGATAACTATTCAATAAACTAAATACTGAATAAATACCTTCTCTTCCAGTGCGTAATTAACAGTTATTCCACAAAATTGAGTCGTACATAAGCTGACAGCCGTCGAGGCACGTAGCTGATAGATGACAAGTTGGCTCTAAGCCATGTACGACGAGATTGAGTGGAATAACTGTTTTATTCTATTCACATTCACTGGATTTTGAGAAACAGAGCATTTTCATTTTTATTTTTTGTAAATTCAATAAATAAACACTTTATACAAAACGTCCGACAAAATAATTTCCGCTTAGAACATAAACAAACCTGCGAAATGACAGTAGCGATTTGTGAAAAATGTGATAATAATAATTCTTGAAAAATAAAAAAAAGCTATGCTCTTACCATCAAATACTTTGTATTCCATTTTTTTTTTTGTATTTTTGTAGTTTTGTTTTCGAGTAGAGTTTTTATTTTGTCCTCGGTTGGTTCAGCAACATGCTCTGCCATTTTGTTTTTCTCTACTTACGGTATATGAGCTGATAGCCTAGTAGTAGAGTAGCCAATCAGAGCGCGTGATTGCTCATATCCAGTGAATGTGGATAGAAGAACAGCAGTTATAGATCAAACATGAGTGTTCATGAGTACCTTAGAAACAATAAAGATGAGGTGAGGGCAAGAACATATTAAATACAGAGTAAGATTGCAATGATGGAACATAAGGGAAGCCATGGCCTAATGGTTACAGACCAAAAGGCCACTGGTTCAATTCCCTGGACCAGCAGGACTGGCTGACGTGCCCTTGAGCAAGGCACCTAACCCCTAACTGCTCTGGCAAGAGTGGTGGCGTACCTTGTGTCTGATTAGCCAAAGAAAAGCTGAACATCAGTTCAGGTGGTGCCCGACCGAAACGAAATAGAACACTCCGGGCTTGAGTAACACACTGCTCGTCTCTCACCTTAGTTGGTAGAGAATGAGAAGCTCCAGCCTCAAGCAGTACTGACGCTACATCCAGCTGCCCCTCACGAGCAGAGATGTGCAGAGGTGTGTAGCCATTGGTTGTAGAGGCATCTGGATGAGCCATGTGCTGCAACAGCAGCTGGACAATCTCTGTTTTCCCCAACCGAGAAGCAATATGGAGTGGAGTTTGGTCCTCCTATTAGAGTGGAGGAGATGTGGAGGTCAGCCAAATAGAAGCACTGACATAAATGAGAAAATTCAAATGTGTAAAAATGTGTCATGTTTGGAAAAATCTGGCATTCTTTGTTGGTTTTATAAACAAGGGAAACTGTATACGCATCTTCGGGTCAGATATCAGCTCTTATAATTTCATAAGTGCAACTTCAGTATGTGTGTGTGTGTTGAATCTTTTACTCTGGCTCTTGCATCAACCATTGCTCCATTTCGTAGCAGGCAGCGCACCACTTCCACCTGGCCAGCTCGAGCAGCCATATGCAGCGCTGTCTCTCCACGCTAGAATTAAAAAAGGTATGAGTTAATCACACACACACACACACACACACACACACACACACACACACACACACACACACACACACATACACACACACACACACGCAGTACTCACGATGTTGCTGACATCAGGAGAAGTTCCATTCTGCAGCAGCAGGAGAACAATGCTGAGGTGGCCCATGAAAGCTGCCACATGTATAGGGGTGAGGCCAGACTGGGGCAAAGAAAGCAAAAGGTAGAATAAGGGAAAGGGCACATAAATACAATATCCTCCAGAATTACTGGCACCCTTCATAAAAAATTCATATTTTCCAGTCAAATACAACATGCTATTTTCAAACTCTCTATACACCAAAATGATTGTGATCGGTCACTATGAACTATGTTGTTGCCTTTAGTCACGTCCCACTTCCCTGGGGTATGAATTAAAGGTTATACACATGTAAAGTCCTCTCGTCAGCCTTTACAGTGGGGGAATAACAAATAACTTTCAAATTGAGGTCCTGGGCCTGTCAGACACTCTGTGGCAGTCTGATAAACCTTGATGTTTTTAAGTATTTCATCTAACTAAAAACATCCATGCAAAAGTGACACACATGGTTATATTCTGGACGCCCTCAGCAATAATAATATGAGAGTAAAGTGAATGTAATGAAATTTGTTTTTATTTAAATTAAGTACAAACACAACCTTACACCCCTCCTAGAACTGCCACCTTATTGTGGTGGAGGGGTTTGTGTGCTTGAATGATCCTAGGAGCTATGTTGTCGGGGGCATTATGCCCCTGTTAGGGTTTCCCAAGGCAGACAGGTCCTAGGTGACAGGCCAGACCAAGAGCAGTTCACCAAAAAACCCCTATGGAGAAAAAATCTAGGACCGTGACGTCGCCCGGTAGGACGCAGCCGGGGCCCCACCCTGGAGCCAGGCCCGGGGTTGGGGCTCGTATGCGAGCGCTTGGTGGTCGGGCCTTTGCCCATGGGGCCCGGCCGGGCTCAGCCCGAAGAGGCGACGTGGGCCCGACCTCCTGTGGGTTCACCACCCACAGAGGTAGCAGTAGGGGTTTGGTGCAGTGTGGATTGGGTGGCAGTCGAAGGCAGGGGCCTCGACGACCTGACCCCCGGACACAGCGGCTGGCTGTTGGGACATGGAATGTCACTTCGCTGGGGGGGAAGGAGCCTGAGCTTGTGCGGGAGGTTGAGAGGTACCGGCTAGAGATAGTCGGGCTCACCTCCACGCACAGCTTGGGCTCTGGAACCCAGCTCCTCGAGAGGGGCTGGACTTTCCACTTCTCTGGAGTCGCCCATGGTGAGCGGCGGCGGGCTGGTGTGGGCTTCCTTATAGCTCCCCAGCTCAGCCGCCATGTGTTGGAGTTTACCCCAGTGAACGAGAGGGTCGCCTCTCTGCGCCTTCGGATTGGGGAGAGGGCTCTTGCTGTTGTTTGTGCCTACGGGCCAAATAGCAGTATAGAGTATCCGGCCTTCTTGGAGTCCCTGGGAGAGGTACTGAGGGGTGCTCAGACTGGGGACTCCATTGTGCTACTGGGGGACTTCAATGCTCACGTGGGCGATGACAGTGACACCTGGAGGGGCGTGGTTGGGAGGAACGGCCTCCCCGATCTGAACCCGAGTGGTGTTTTGTTATTGGACTTCTGTGCTAGTCACAGTTTGTCCATAACGAACACCATGTTCGAGCATAGGGGTGTCCATAAGTGCACGTGGCACCAGGACACCTTAGGTCGGAGGTCGATGATCGACTTTGTAGTCGTGTCATCTGATCTCCGACCCTATGTCTTGGACACTCGGGTGAAGAGAGGGGCTGAGTTGTCAACTGATCACCACCTGGTGGTGAGTTGGATCCGCTGGCGGAGGAGGAAGCTGGACAGACCTGGCAGGCCCAAACGTATGGTGAGGGTCTGCTGGGAACGTCTGGCCGAGCACTCTGTTGGGGAGGTCTTTAACTCCCACCTCCGGGAGAGCTTTTCCCAGCTTCCGAGGGAGGCGGGGGACATTGAGTCTGAGTGGACCATGTTCTCTACCTCCATTGTGGACGCAGCTGTTCGGAGCTGTGGCCGCAAGGTCTCCGGTGCCTGTCGTGGCGGCAATCCCCGAACCCGGTGGTGGACACCGGAAGTAAGGGATGCCGTCAAGCTGAAGAAGGAGTCCTATCGGGCCATGTTGACCTCCGGGACTCCTGAGGCAGCCGACGGGTATCGGCAGGCCAGGCGTGCTGCAGCTCGGGCAGTTGCGGAGGCAAAAACTCGGAACTGGGAGGAGTTCGGGGAGGCCATGGAGAAGGACTATCGGTCGGCCTCGAAGAAATTCTGGCAAACCGTCCGGCGCCTCAGGAGGGGGAAGCAGTACTCTGCCAACACTGTTTACAGTGCGGGTGGGGAGCTGTTGACCTCGACTGGGGACATTGTCGGGCGGTGGAAGGAATACTTTGAGGATCTCCTCAATCCCACCGTCATGTCTTCCACTGAGGAGACTGAGGCTGATGACTCAGAGGTGGACTCGTCCATTACCCAAGCCGAAGTCACTGAGGTGGTTTGCAAGCTCCTCGGTGGCAAGGCACCGGGGGTGGATGAGATCCGCCCTGAGTATCTCAAGTCTCTGGATGTTGTGGGGCTGTCTTGGTTGACACGCCTCTGCAACATCGCGTGGCGGTCGGGGACAGTGCCTCTGGAGTGGCAGACTGGGGTGGTGGTCCCTCTTTTTAAGAAAGGGGACCGGAGAGTGTGCTCCAATTATAGGGGAATCACACTTCTCAGCCTCCCAGGGAAAGTTTACTCCAGGGTACTGGAGAGGAGAATTCGACCGATAGTCGAACCTCGGATCCAGGAGGAACAATGCGGTTTTCGTCCTGGTCGCGGAACACTGGACCAGCTCTATACCCTTCATAGGGTGCTCGAGGGTTCATGGGAGTTTGCCCAACCAGTCCACATGTGCTTTGTGGATCTGGAGAAGGCATTCGACCGTGTCCCCCGTGGTATTCTGTGGGGGGTGCTTCGGGAGTATGGGGTTCGGGGCTCTTTGCTAAGGGCTGTCCGGTCCCTGTACGAACGGAGCAGGAGTCTGGTTCGCATTGCCGGCAGTAAGTCAGACCTGTTCCCAGTGCATGTTGGACTCCGTCAGGGCTGCCCTTTGTCACCGGTTCTGTTCATAATTTTTATGGACAGAATTTCTAGGCGCAGCCAGGGGCCGGAAGGAATCCTGTTTGGGAACCACAGGATTTCATCTCTGCTTTTTGCGGATGATGTTGTCCTGTTGGCTTCTTCAAACCAGGACCTTCAGCATGCACTGGGGCGGTTTGCAGTCGAGTGTGAAGCGGCTGGGATGAGAATCAGCACCTCCAAGTCCGAGGCCATGGTTCTCGACCGGAAAAGGGTGGCTTGCCCTCTCCAGGTTGGTGGAGAAGTCCTGCCTCAAGTGGAGGAGTTTAAGTATCTCGGGATCTTGTTCACGAGTGAGGGAAGGATGGAGCGTGAGATCGACAGGCGGATCGGTGCAGCCTCCGCAGTGATGCGGTCGCTTTACCGGTCCGTCGTGGTGAAGAAGGAGCTGAGCCAAAAGGCGAAGCTCTCAATTTACCGGTCGATCTACGTTCCGACTCTCACCTATGGTCATGAGCTTTGGGTAATGACAGAAAGAACAAGATCGCGGATACAAGCGGCTGAAATGAGTTTCCTTCGCAGGGTGGCTGGGCGCTCCCTTAGAGATAGGGTGAGAAGCACAGTCACTCGGGAGGAGCTCGGAGTAGAGCCGCTGCTCCTCCACATCGAGAGGAACCAGCTGAGGTGGCTCGGGCATCTTTTTCGGATGCCTCCTGGACGCCTCCCTGGGGAGGTGTTCCAGGCATGTCCCCCCGGGAGGAGGCCCCGGGGAAGACCCAGGACACGCTGGAGGGACTATGTCTCTCGGCTGGCCTGGGAACGCCTCGGTGTTCTTCCCGAGGAGCTGGCCGAGGTGTCTGGGGAAAGGGAAGTTTGGGCTTCCATGCTTAGACTGCTGCCTCCGCGACCCGGTCCTGGATAAGCGGAAGAAGACGAGACGAGACGAGACAACCTTACAAAAAACTATTTTCAGAGTCTTCAAACCTTGTAAAAAAAAGCCACACTATAAATATATCTGCACAAGACTTTTGAAGTCTGAACCTTGTAAACATACCGTAGGTGTTGGCTACATAAAAGTAAGAACAGCATTCAGAAATGTTCTGTAGTTTCAATACTAATTGTAGAAACTTCCGACTACCTATGTTTTCTCCAAAGTCAGTTGCCCTTTCAAATGAATATTGATGAGGTAGGTGTAATTCACCTGTAATCCCCCCTCTTCCCCGTCACTGTCAATAGTCTTTGTCAAACACAAAGACCCTGCCCCCCCACACACACACCTCTCTGCTTGGAAAGTTACTGCAAAGAAAAGAAGCCCTAAAATCTTATGCACGGACTATAATAAATCTAAAGTTAGCAATGAAGATAAACTATGACTATGCAGGGCATGTTGACTTAGGTAACTAATTACTGTAAATCAGTAATCAGTAAATCGGTGAAACATAGTTTGGCAACAGAAAAATGTTTTCAAAACTTGACGAAAATAACAGCACGTTTCGATCAACTAGTTATTTCTCTTCAAAGAGCACCTCCTATCCTAACAACCCACTAACCATCTAACATGCACTCTCTTCTTCTTACTCGATGATTTCCTATGTTTTACTGTAGCTTGATTGTTTTTCTCAATTGTAAGTCGCTTTGGATAAAAGCATCTGCTAAATGTAATGTAATGTAGTTCTCCCTATACGCTAACTGAAAAAGCATGACAACAACCACTAGTGAGACATCTTCCTCGCATTGGCCATCTCTCAAAGTTTCTCAGTTGGTATGGAAAAAAGTGAACATGTGCACTTGTTTATACCAGTGAAATGGGGCGTGTTCTCACCTCCCCTTGCTATACAATGAGCGAATGACGACACTGATGTTCCATTCGCTTAATATGTGAATAGCTGATGGGTGTGTCGTTAAGAGGCTGCTGCTGGCTGAAGTACTGAAATTCGTAAGATTTGTTTTTATTCTCTTTACAAAGTGCTAAAGATAAAGTTTGTTTTAAAGATATATATATACACACAATGGTGCTTGAAAGTTTGTGAACCCTATAGAAATTTCTATATTTCTGCATAAATATGACCTAAAACATCATCAGATTTTCATACAAGTCCTAAAAGTAGATAAAGAGAACCCAGTTAAACAAATGAGACAAAAATGTTATACTTGGTCATTTATTTATTGAAGAAAACGATCCAATATTACATATCTGTGAATGGCAAAAGTATGTGAACCTCTAGGATTAGCAGTTAATTTGAAGGTGAAATTAGAGTCAAGTGTTTTCAATCAATGGGATGGCAGTCAGGTGTGAGTGGGCACCCTGTTTTATTTAAAGAACAGGGATCTATCAAAGTCTGATCTTCACAACACGTTTGTGGAAGTGTATCATGGCACAAACAAAGGAGATTTCTGAGGACCTCAGAAAAAGCGTTGTTGATGCTCATCAGGTTGGAAAAGGTTACAAAACCATCTCTAAAGAGTTTGGACTCCACCAATCCACAGTCAGACAGATTGTGTACAAATGGAGGAAATTCAAGACCATTGTTACCCTCCCCAGGAGTGGTTGACCAACAAAGATCACTCCAAGAGCAAGGCGTGTAATAGTTGAGGTCACAAAGGACCCCGGGGTAACTTCTAAGCAACTGAAGGCCTCTCTCACATTGGCTAATGTTAAATGTTCATGAGTCCACCATCAGGAGAACACTGAACAACAATGGTGTGCATGACAGGGTTGCAAGGAGAAAGTCACTGCTCTCCAAAAAGAACATTGCTGCTCATCTGCAGTTTGCTAAAGATCATGTGAACAAGCCAGAAGGCTATTGGAAAAATGTTTTGTGGATGGATGAGACCAAAATAGAACTTTTTGGTTTAAATGAGAAGCATTATGTTTGTAGAAAGGAAAATGCTGCATTCCAGCATAAGAACCTTATCCCATCTGTGAAACATGGTGGTGGTAGTATCATGGTTTGGGCCTGTTTTGCTGCATCTGGGCCAGGACGGCTTGCCATCATTGATGGAACAATGAATTCTGAATTATAACAGTGAATTCTAAAGGAAAATGTCAGGACATCTGTCCATGAACTGAATCTCAAGAGAAGGTGGGTCATGCAGCAAGACAACGACCCTAAGCACACAAGTCGTTCTACCAAAGAATGGTTAAAGAAGAATAAAGGTCATGTTTTGGAATGGCCAAGTTAAAGACCTGACCTTAATCCAATCGAAATGTTGTGGAAGGACCTGAAGCGAGCAGTTCATGTGAGGAAACCCACCAACATCCCAGAGTTGAAGCTGTTCTGTACGGAGGAACGGGCTAAAATTCCTCCAAGCCGGTGTGCAGGACTGATCAACAGTTACCGCAAACGTTTAGTTGCAGTTATTGCTGCACAAGGGGGTCACACCAGATACTGAAAGCAAAGGTTCACATACTTTTGCCACTCACAGATGTAATATTGGATCATTTTCCTCAATAAATAAATGACCAAGTATAATATTTTTGTCTCATTTGTTTAACTGGGTTCTCTTTATCTACTTTTAGGACTTGTGTGAAAATCTGATGATGTTTTAGGTCATATTTATGCAGAAATATAGAAAATTCTAAAGGGTTCACAAACTTTCAAGCACCACTGTGTATATATATATATATATATATATATATATATATATATATATATATTTGAAAACTAGAAGATTCAAGGTTTCTAGTGGTGCTACTTGAATGTTTCTAGCACAAAAACTTGCAGAGCTTTAGATGTGTGTTTACTAACAGTCCTAAAAGTCCCCTGTGGGGGGTCGGCGACCTGAGAGTGTTAAAAGACAAAGATATTTGTTGACCTGCACATATAAGACAATGGACATAAAAACACAAAAGTAGCTAATAATTAAGCACAGTTAGGACCATAACAAAAAGTTCTACATGTCTGAATCAGTTGGGAATTTTTAATATGCAGAGGTGGACAGTAACGACGTACATTTACTTGAGTACTGTACTTGAGTACACTTTTTGAGTATCTGTACTTTACTTGAGTATTTTTTTTGGAAACCTATGACTTTAACTTCACTACGTTTGAAAGACAAATATTGTACTTTTCATTCCACTACATTTCTATCAAGGTCCTCGTTACTCGTTACTATGAAGTGGCTTTAAAAGTGGATGTTTTTTCTTTTGTTTTCTAAAACGTGATTGTTTTTTTCCGCAGGTGACACTGAGACAGCCGATCAGTAATCACTAGGGTCACGTCACGTCCATAGACTGGATAAAATCAAGATCAATAATTTCTCAGCAGCATTATTTGAACACGATCAGTTGATGGCAGAATGGAAGGAGGCGGTTCTTCTGGGGAACGCACACACTCATGGCTATACCTCGAACCCATGTTTCAGTTTTCTGAAAGGATTAAAGATTCGTTTCGTTTTAAATGTTTGCTTTGTTTGCCGAAAATGAACCACATCACAGCCTACAAAAACTCGCTGTCCAACCTGCAGAAGCATATTGAGGTCTGTAAACGTTTTATTCCAAGAGAAAGCTTGCCTGTGCTTTTATAGCTAGCAATAATGTTGCAAATGTAGCTGTACAGTCTAATTAGTCAAATGACTTTCTATGGATTTGCCCGCCAAGTTGCCGTAGCCTTGTCCACCGCTAATGTTAACACATAGCTAGTTAACTTGGACACTGTTAGTTAGCATGTAAAAACGGAGTTACACTAACATGAATAACGTTAACTTATCTGAAGTCCTTTCAGAAATGTTTCAGCATAATCTTGCCAAATAAACAGAATGTAGAAATCTTTCTTTTCTAGTAGCGTTAGAGACCCAATATGATTTTGAGTTTGAAAAGAGTTTGCTAGCATGTCAGGTGGAGTTTCACTGACTAGCTAGCTTAACGTTAAACCAGCATGATGGCACGGCATGCGTTCATTTTGTGAATTCACATTTCTGTCTTTGGTAACGGCGTTAGGTTTTGTAAGCGTTGTGGCAATAATACAACGATGCATTGGCGGAAAATGTACTTTTAATACTTAAGTATTTTTAAAAGCAAGTACTTCAGTACTTTAACTTAAGTGAAAATTTGACTGGACAACTTTCACTTGTATCGGAGTAACATTTGACCAGTGGGATCTGTACTTTGACTGAAGTAATGAAGTTGGATACTTTGTCCAGCTCTGGTAATGTGGACCCTGAGTGCATACAGTCATGAAGCAAAGGAGTCTGTACAGTATCTCTCTCTCTCTCTCTCTCTCTCTCTGAATTACACAGGGCTGGGTTTCCCAAAAACCTCTTAACGCTAAGAGCATCTTCACTAGGAGAGAGAGTGTTCATTGTGCTGCTCACTCTACCATTTAACGATGATGTTTGTGCTGCGATGCTTTTGGGAGACTTAGGCCAGTTTAGCTGATTGTTGTGGGTGTGTTGTTTCAAAGTAAACTGTTAAATGCCACTTTCATAACAACAAACTGTTTCTTCATGAGATCATCTCACAGTACGTAGCACCTGAACTTCACCAAGTGTTATTAGGCCTATAACATTTTGTACTGTGCTTATTTGGACCCAAAATCTATCTTTTTGGACACACGGCAAGAAATGATATCTTGTTAAGAGAAAATATCTTTAATATGGGTGAATTCATTTAATATAATATTTCTTAATGGAAGCTTATTAGAAGTCAAATATAAGTTTATTTGGTTTACTTTTAGATGTTTTTCCTCATTTCAAGCTTTAAATTGTCTTGACAGATCTGTTTGACAGATAATTTTGCTTCTTTCTTGAATTAAATGCTGAAAATTAGCACAATTATCTGCAAATAAGGCGGCACGGTGGTGTAATGGTTAGCACTGTTGCCTCATAGCAAGAAGGTCCGGGTTCGAGCCTCGTGGCCGACGGGGGGCCTTTCTGTGCGGAGTTTGCATGTTCTCCCCGTGTCCGCGTGGGTTTCCTCCGGGTGCTCCGGTTTCCCCCACAGTCCAAAGACATGCAGGTTAGGTTAACTGGTGACTCTAAATTGACCGTAGGTGTGAATGTGAGCGTGAATGGTTGTCTGTGTCTATGTGTCAGCCCTGTGATGACCTGGCGACTTGTCCAGGGTGTACCCCGCCTTTCGCCCGTAGTCAGCTGGGATAGGCTCCAGCTTGCCTGCGACCCTGCACAGGATAAGCGGTTACGGATAATGGATAGATGGATTTGCCAATAGAATAAGAAAATTTCAAGATTGAAATGAGGAAAAGTGTCTAAAAGTGAGCTAAATAATTTTATATTTGAGTCCAAATAATCTTCTAATAAGAAATATTATATAAATTTACCCATATTAAAGATATTTTCTCTTAACAAGATATAATTTTTTGCAGTGCGTGCACACTGACACCACCAACATGTTTGGTGATATGGAAACTGCATATAAGGAACAGCGTCTGTAAAACAGAAGGGTAGCTCACTGATGTTGTAGGACTGTTTTGTGGCTGATGATTTCGGGGAAATTTCATGAAATTCAACACACGCGAAAATAGCTCAGCCCAAAACCTGGTTGCTCTGCTAGAATGTTAAAGTGCATATCACAGGTAAATTCAGGAGCAAGATCAATGTAATTCTCCTATTTTATATTAAACTTTGGTCAAATATCTGTAACATTCTGCATTCTCTGCAATTTTTTTACCTTGCGCAATACCAGAAAAATTCAGTTGAAATCAAGCCATTTGAGGCGAATTGGTCCGCCTCTGAAAAAACTTGGCATTTGGATTTCCCGCCAAACATTGATTTTCGTGACGTCGCGTGTGGGACGCCTCCCTCTGAATCCTATGTCAGCGCTGGTTTGTTTATGAGAAAACGACCTGGTGGTTTTCTGCAAATTTCTTCAACGTTATCGCGTAATTATTAAAATGGTTAACAGATGTATCGTAGGAGGGTGTAGCAACACCAATCATGATGGGATTAGTACTCATCGTTTTCCAAAAGACCGGACAATGAGAGAGAAATGGGAGCGCTTGGTCTACACAGGCTGTGCACTGAAACCGTGCAAAGCTCACGCAGCCTGCTGGCGCTTCCGCAGGTAACGTCACGAATCTGGCTCCAGACTCCCTTGGGATTTTTGCAGACGTGTTTTGTTATTTTATTTTCTTCTGCTGTAGACAGATGGCCTTGTGCAAAATTACCCTTCTGGATGAGTGTGTAAAGGGACATTCTTTCATATAAAAAAACACGAAATTGGTCCAGAATATGCACTTTAAGACTCGACCTCAAATAGAGCTTTCAGCAAGAGGATGAGTGAAAGATACTTCTAAATCAATGCAGAAATGTTTAAAGATACACAAAATACACAACACTTTGCAGTGACTATCTCAGTTTTTGGATTTGAATCCTACTGAAAACCTGGTGGTGAGAATTGATGCACAAACCTAAGAATGTGAAGGAGTTGAAAATGTTCTGTATGCAGAAGTGTCTTCAAACTTGGTGAATATTACAGGAAGAGACAGTAAAATATTATTTGGAATTATACTGATAATGTTGAAACCAGTATTATGGAGAAGAATTGCACTGCTTACATTTGGGTTTTTTCTCTCATTTTCATGAAGGGTGCCAACAATTCTGGTAGGCACTGTATATTTTCAGTGTGTGTGTGTGTGCATACCTCAGTGATGGCCTGAATGGAAGCTCCGTACTTGACAAGAAGCTCCATCACCTTCACTCTGTTCTTCTTACAGGCGATATGAAGAGGCGTGAAGCCGTTCTATGAATTGCAAGGACAGGTTTGACAAGTAGACAAGACATCAATATACACCACTGTCAATACTATTAGCTTGGAATTCAATAGCAATTTACTATCTCAGTAAATTAATCAAAATCCGAAAGCAATACAGTCCTTTCCAGAGGAAGTCTATTACTGTCTTGTGTACTGTAATATCTTAAATAGACAGTAAAATAGAGCTGAGAGTGAGGGGAATTTGAAGGGTACCAGTGCCCGAGCGTTGGGATTGGCCCTTTTGTCAAGCAGAAGCTTAGTGACTCTGTAGTGGCCGCAGTGAGCGGCAACATGGAGTGCGGTCAGGTAGTCCAGCGTGACATCATCCACCGGCGCCTTGTGCTGCAGCAGGTGTTTAACACACTCGACATGGTCACCCTGTGCTGCCATGTGGAGAGGAGACAGGCCATTCTGGGTGGAGACAAGACGTGAGAAGAATAGAGAATGAGTCACACAGTTGCATCATCCTGCAAAGCACGGGTATTTACTGTATGTATTCATGTATGAGCTTGGGAATATACTTAAAATGCCCTATGTGCGTCTGAGGGGTTTGTTTGTTGGGGCCAATAATATTGTAAAGACGTTTGGTAGAAAGAAAAAAAAAAACTTTGAAAAAAATGTAGATTTTATTTGAAAAACTAAACGATACAAAATATTTCATCTTGGTTTAGGAGATTAAGTTTAGAGTCTGCTTTTGTGATATACAGCTACAGTTATACACAAATCAACAGGAATCAAAAATAATAACATTTAAAATTATTCTAATATAGCTATGTGTGGGCGGCACGGTGGTGTAGTGGTTAGCGCTGTCGCCTCACAGCAAGAAGGTCCAGGTTCGAGCCCCGTGGCCGGCGAGGGCCTTTCTGTGTGGAGTTTGCATGTTCTCCCCGTGTCCGCGTGGGTTTCCTCCGGGTGCTCCGGTTTCCCCCACAGTCCAAAGACATGCAGGTTAGGTTAACTGGTGACTCTAAATTGACCGTAGGTGTGAATGTGAGTGTGAATGGTTGTCTGTGTCTATGTGTCAGCCCTGTGATGACCTGGCGACTTGTCCAGGGTGTACCCCGCCTTTCGCCCGTAGTCAGCTGGGATAGGCTCCAGCTTGCCTGCGACCCTGTAGAACAGGATAAAGCGGCTACAGATAATGAGATGAGATAGCTATGTGTGTGTGTGTGGGCGTGGGTGTGGGGTGTGTGTGTGTGGGCGTAGGGGCGCGGTATGTGTGTGTGTGTGTGTGTGTGTGTGTGTACCTTGGTTCTGGCCAGAATGGGAGCTCCTCTTTCGAGCAAGAGCTCCACCGCTGTGTCATGCCCACTCCTTGCTGCACAGTGCAGGGGTGTGAGGCCATCCTGTGCGCGCACACACACACACACAGTTCAAATAAGCATTTTCATTTCAGTACACCACTGGATATGACTAAAACCTCCCCCCACTCTCTCTCTCTCACACACACACACACACACACACACACACACGCACCATACACTCTAAACTGCCTCTGTCACCAGTGTCATGCAAAAGTAACTCACAGAGTGTGTTAGGTTTCCAGCTATCTTTTATTACAGTCAGGTTTGGTTGTTGTGTTCCTTTGGTAGTAACCAGAAGCTCTCTCAGGTGGTCTCGAGCACATTTAAGCCTCTATTCTGGACAGTGCACTTTACCTATTCAAAAGTCATTGTTGCTGCTTCCCATCTGGGTTATGTAGTTATTCTACATGGTCTTCAGTAGTTAGTTTGTTATTATTAAGACCTCTTGTTCCTTAATAATATGCAATAATGTGTCCTGTACTGATTTTGTTCTGATTTTCAACCCTAGCACCGACACTTCAGCTTAAAGCTGACAGGAAGTAGTTTTTGCTGTTGTGTTACTTATTTTTGCGAATGAACTAATGAAGTAGCATGAAACTCACACAACTGGACAAAATAGAATTGAGCAGCCAATACTGAATTACCCACTGTGCCATGAAACTGTACACAACTGTGTATAAAAAGGGTTGTGATTTCTACACAGTTCATCTTATATGGATAGACATCCCCTTTAACGTACTGTAAGCTCAAAAGTCTGCACTTTAGTCAGGGTTTTAGTTCAGATCCAGCATGTTATGATTCCGAGCCAAAACAGCAAATATATCGACCTGCTTTGTGTATTTTTTCCCTAATGCATGCTGTAATTGTGAAAGTGTGTTAGCTCAGCATTATAATTGGCACGTTTATAGAAACTGAGTGATGTAAAAAGGGATCTATAAATGTGTAGTTGAAAGGTAGATGAACACCAGACACATCTGCCCTACTAAAGCAACGTACCCTTGTTTTGGCATCAATTTTTGCCCCTCTGTCCAACAAGAGCCGGACCATGTTTGTATTTCCCCTCTTAGACGCCACATGTAATGGAGTGATTCCATTCTGTGAGAAATAAGATACAAATAGAGAGAGAGAGAGTTAACTTTACTGAAGGTCTGCAAAGGAAGGTGCAAAAAAACAATTTGAATTTAATGGTGCATTGCAAAGGTGTAGTCCATGATGTTCTCATCTCATCTCATTCTCATTATCTCTAGCCGCTTTATCCTGTTCTACAGGGTCGCAGGCAAGCTAGAGCCTATCCCAGCTGACTACGGGCGAAAGGCGGGGTACACCCTGGACAAGTCGCCAGGTCATCACAGGGCTGACACATAGACACAGACAACCATTCACACTCACATTCACACCTACGGTCAATTTAGAGTCACCAGTTAACCTAACCTGCATGTCTTTGGACTGTGGGGGAAACCGGAGCACCCGGAGGAAACCCACGCGGACACGGGGAGAACATGCAAACTCCGCACAGAAAGACCCTCGCCGGCCACGGGGCTCGAACCTGGACCTTCTTGCTGTGAGGCGACAGCGCTAACCACTACACCACCGTGCCGCCCCCATGATGTTCTCTTTGTGCAAATTAAAATGCTGTGTGTGTCTTAAACAGGAACTTATACTTATGTCCAACCCACTTATATTCACTGTTCACAATGCTGAGTGTACAGTGCATAGTATATTGATTTAAATGCAGCTATATTGACTCAAGGGTTATTTAAAAGAATAGCAGTTACATTTATGAAACCTACATCATCCTCAAACCTGCAGATACAGAATTTCAGTGTAAAAGAAAGCTTGGGCGCATGACAATAACATTCATGAATCTTAAATCAAACTGCAAATCTTCTACAAATATAGAGGTGGACAAATCAGTGGCTATTTGCTTTTATCCATAGTTGCTCAGCAGGCAAATAGATTTAAACAACCTGAAAAAGGGAAAAAGAACGGTACTCCTCATTGGCTTTCATAAACAAAGCTTAAGGGAAATATACAGAACCTTTATTTTTAAATACATTTCTGAGTGGATAGTATCTCCATCCTTGACTCTTGTATGCTGCATAAATTGGAATAAAAAAAATATTTTCTTGAGAGTTAAAATCGACCGCAAAGTTGGCATTGGAGCTGCCCCGCTGAGCCAGCCAGCCCCGAGTGTGTGATGTCACAGCGGGAACCAGTTTTAAGGCCGAGGCCTTTGACAGCTATAGACCAAAGTCATATAAATAAAAATTTATGGTGAAAGTAAGAAATACTGTTACCAACTTGCTCAACTAAGACTGATTTGACTTCATTGATTGTGGGTTGACTCTCATTAAAACAGGATAGGTGTGTTAACTTATGCAACATACATGTACATGCATGTATTTTCACTGATAAAATGTAAAAGACTAATTAAATAATCAGATGAACTGAGACAATCACATTCTGAAGCAAACTAAATAATCTTATACCGGTAACTTAAACACACAATACAAGTTACATGTATTAATCTAAATGCAGGTAAACAACAAGTGTTGTTTTTGTATCCAAATGATGATCTTCGCATCTTACCCATCTGTGTTCTCACTTCTTGAAGGCCGACCTTGTGGCTTAGTGTTTTGAAACAATCTGACTTTCAGTTGTTCGTTCAGTTCTCCGTTCATTCGCTTCTTCCACGTAAGGGCGAGATATTGCTGCTGAGGCAAACATATCCAGCGGAGAAATCAGACGGCTGCTCCATTCATTCTCCATTTTCTCCATACTGAGTACTCCGCCATTACTGCTCGGCTCAGGTAATTACTAAATCCGGGACGGAATGGAACGGAACATCACCAGTTTTGGCAACAACCACAGGGAGGTCACTGACCGAGTGATAATATGTCCAGTCCCAGGTTTTAGCAACAACCCTCGGCTCACACTCCAGGAGAACTGGTGCAACTGAACTTACTTTCCTTTTCTTGTAGTTTTCTTTTCCTTTAATTGTTGGTACTGCACCCTCTTTCAATACGGGCTTATAGCCAACGCTCCTCAACAGATCAGAGGTTTCGTACGAGTCTTCAGTAAAATGTGCAGAGCAGAGGAGAGACCACTTTATAGGCACCCAATGTGCCCGTGAACTTCTCGCAAAACACGTCCAAATCTTTGCAGTTTGAACATTCTTGAGCCATGAATGCAACGTAAATCCACCTTCTGTCGTGTTGCTGCACCCGCCAGTAACACATCTACATGGCATGGTGATAAATTAGCTCAAAATGGAGGATCGGAGTTGCAGTCAGCTCTGTGTTTTAGTATAGCGGAAATGGCGATGAGACCGACAGACTTCCTGCTGTGACATCACAAATGTCAAGGTCATTCACTCGGACCACTACCTATATGAATCATTTTAATCATAAAAATTACTATATTAGATTTATTGTTAATGCTTAAAACTATTCCTGTGCCATTCTTGAGGTCTCAAGGCATTTATAAATAAAAAGTGAGGCCATGGTTCTGCGTATCTCCTTTAAAGAGCTTTACAGTGGTGTGACACTGATGCTGTAACTATAGCATAAGCTACACAGTGAGGACTGATAGATAGATCTATACATCTACAGTACCAGTTAAAAGTTTGGACACCTTCTAATTTGATTTTTTTTTAAATTAATTAAAAGACTCTTCGTGTCTTAAAGTAATGATGGATGTCGTTTCTCTTTACTTAGTTGAGTGCTTCTTGACATAATATGGATTACTACAGTTGTGGAATAGGGCTATTTACTGTATTTTTATTATTTACTGTGGGCGGCACGGTGGTGTAGTGGTTAGCGCTGTTGCCTCACAGCAAGAAGGTCCTGGGTTCGAGCCCCGGGGCCGGCGAGGGCCTTTCTGTGTGGAGTTTGCATGTTCTCCCCGTGTCCGCGTGGGTTTCCTCCGGGTGCTCCGGTTTCCCCCACAGTCCAAAGACATGCAGGTTAGGTTAACTGGTGACTCTAAATTGACCGTAGGTGTGAATGTGAGTGTGAATGGTTGTCTGTGTCTATGTGTCAGCCCTGTGATGACCTGGCGACTTGTCCAGTGTGTACCCCGCCTTTCGCCCGTAGTCAGCTGGGATAGGCTCCAGCTTGCCTGCGACCCTGTAGAAGGATAAAGCGGCTTGAGATAATGAGATGAGATGAGACTATTTACTGTTTGAGCTCAAACGTATTAAGAAGGCAAGAAATTGCACTAATTAACTTTTGACGAGGCATAACTGTTAATTGAAAAGCATTCCAGGTGACTACCTCATGAAGCTGGTTAAGATAATGCCAATAGTGTACAAAGCATCATCAAGGTAAACACTGGCTACTTTCAAGAATCTAAAAGATGAAGCATATTTTGTTTTTTTAACACTATTTTTGTTTACCACATAATTCCATATATGTTCCATGTGTTATTTCATAGTTTTGATGATTTCAGTATTGTTCTACAATGTAGAAAATAGTCATAATACAGAAAACCCTATGAATGAGTAGGTGTATCTAAACTTTTGACTGGGACTGTCCCTCCACACCATTACTCAACATAAACATAAATTAACCAATTAAGACTGGAAATAAACAGAAGAGTCAAAAGTCATTAAGCACATACAAAAATGTCGTGATTGTTAAACAACATTACAAAAATCATGATGTGTGATGGAAGGGGACAGTTCCCCTGAGCTTGGGTTCCTATCTGTGCAGAGTTTCACCTGTTCTCCTCATGCCTGCATACCTTTCTTCTGGGTTCCCCGGTTTCCTGCCATCTCTCAAAATATGCCAGTACATAGAAATATTTTTTGAATTGAATGAATTGCATATAGATGTGAATGAGTATGTGAATGTGCATGGGCATGGTGCCCTGCAATAGACTGGTATCATATGCTGGGTTTGTTTCTGCCTTACACACAGCGACCTTGGAAAAGACTCCAGATCTGCCGTGACCCTGACCAGGATAAAGCGTTTATCAAATATGAATGAATAAAATGTCGCTCTCGACACAAGAATGACCATAACAGAACAGTAGATTTGGTCAATGTTCAGTTCAGGATCAGGGCAGGTGAGGCAAGTGTAGGCAAAGGAGGACTGAATGTTCTCAGGAAATGTGCAGACTCTGGCACTCTGATATGCTGAAGAAGCATTACATTTACCGTACTGTGCAAAAGTCTTAGGAACACGTAAAGAAATGCTGTAGACCAAAAACAGCTTGAAAAAATAATGAAATGAACTGTTTCAACATTAAAAAAATAAGGAAACAAAGTCAATATTTGGTGCGAAACGTCTCTGGTACAGTGAGTGCAGTTTTATAAGGAAGTGAGCTGTAGGTTTTACTGAGCATCTTACAGAAGCAGCCACAGTTCTTCTGGACACTTTGACTGTCGCACTCGCGTCTTCATTTTGCACCAAAACCCAGCAGCCTTCATTATGTTTTCTTTTTTAATCTGAAAAGTCGTCTCTTATGTAATACAGTGGGGCAAAAAAAGTATTTAGTCAGTCACCAATTGTGCAAGTTCTCCCACTTAAAAAGATGAGAGAGGCCTGTAATTTTCATCATAGGTATACCTCAACTATGAGAGACAAAATGAGAAAAAAAATCCAGAAAATCAAATTTTTAAAGAATTTATTTGCAAATTATGGTGGAAAATAAGTATTTGGTCAATAACAAAAGTTCATCTCAATACTTTGTTATATATCCTTTGTTGGCAATGACAGAGGTCAAACGTTTTCTGTAAGTCTTCACAAGGTTTTCACACACTGTTGCTGGTATTTTGGCCCATTCCTCCATGCAGATCTCCTCTAGAGCAGTGATGTTTTGGGGCTGTCGCTGGGCAACACGGACTTTCAACTCCCTCCAAAGATTTTCTATGGGGTTGAGATCTGGAGACTGGCTAGGCCACTCCAGGACCTTGAAATGCTTCTTACGAAGCCACTCCTTCATTGCCCGGGTGGTGTGTTTGGGATCACTGTCATGCTGAAAGACCCAGCCACATTTCATCTTCAATGCCCTTGCTGATGGAAGGAGGTTTTCATTCAAAATCTCACGATACATGGCCCCATTCATTCTTTCCTTTACATGGATCAGTTGTCCTGGTCCCTTTGCAGAAAAACAGCCCCAAAGCATGATGTTTCCACCCCCATGCTTCACAGTAGGTATGGTGTTTTTTGGATGCAACTCAGTATTCTTTCTCCTCCAAACACGACAAGTTGAGTTTTTACCAAAAAGTTCTATTTTGGTTTCATCTGACCATATGACATTCTCCCAATCCTCTTCTGGATCATCCAAATGCTCTCTAGCAAACTTCAGACGGGCCTGGACATGTACTGGCTTAAGCAGGGGGACACGTCTGGCACTGCAGGATTTGAGTTCCTGGCGGCGTAGTGTGTTACTGATGGCAGCCTTTGTTACTTTGGTCCCAGCTCTCTGCAGGTCATTCACTAGGTCCCTCCGTGTGGTTCTGGGATTTTTGCTCCCCATTCTTGTGATCATTTTGACCCCACGGGGTGAGATCTTGCGTGGAGCCCCAGATTGAGGGAGATTATCAGTGGTCTTGTATGTCTTCCATTTTCTAATAATTGCTCCCACAGTTGATTTCTTCACACCAAGCTGCTTACCTATTGCAGATTCAGTCTTCCCAGCCTGGTGCAGGTCTACAATTTTGTTTCTGGTGTCCTTTGACAGCTCTTTGGTCTTGGCCATAGTGGAGTTTGGAGTGTGACTGTTTGAGGTTGTGGACAGGTGTCTTTTATACTGATAACGAGTTCAAACAGGTGCCATTAATACAGGTAACGAGTGGAGGACAGAGGAGCCTCTTAAAGAAGAAGTTACAGGTCTGTGAGAGCCAGAAATCTTGCTTGTTTGTAGGTGACCAAATACTTATTTTACCGAGGAATTTACCAATTAATTCATTAAAAATCCTACAATCTGATTTCCTGGATTCTTTCCCCCCATTCTGTATCTCGTAGTTGCAGTGTACCTATGATGAAAATTACAGGCCTCTCTCATCTTTTTAAGTGGGAGAACTTGCATAATTGGTGGCTGACTAAATACTTTTTTGCCCCACTGTATGCTGCTTAGATACAAACTTTTTTTTTCTGTAACATTTAATTTTGTGCTGGAAAACGAATGTTTGGACTCTAAAATGTTTTTGTACTGACTCGATAATGTAGAAGTCTTAAAATAGAAATCTATAACAAAGTTTGTATGAAAAACAATAGGGTGCCCAGGACTTATGCACAGAACTGTATATCTGATGTTTTTTTAGTCAGAAAGAAAGTGTGTTAGTGCATACGGTGTGCACACACCACATTCCAATACACACCCTTGCAGTAAAATCCACAGCAGCCCCTCGATTTAGGAGTAATGTTGCCACATTCACGTTCCCATAGTGAGCTGCAATATGCAGTGGTGTAAATCCACTCTGTAACACAAGGGGGGAAAAAAGAGCAACACAGGAACACACCACTTAACACTTCACTCTAAACACATGCTCCAAAGCCACACAGTCAGTAAGTGCTGATCTGAGAACAGCTTATCTGTCCCTAACATTCATTATACAATCATGAGTTTACACCCATGATGTAGATCTCAAGTCTGCACTTATTGACAACATGGGCTTCGATATGAAGAAATGCATCCCTGACTTCACTTTCTATCGACTATAGTGGCATGCAGCAATCAAACATGGCATCGCATATCAGAAGAACTGAAAATACATTTCGAGAAGAAGTTCAATAAAGTTATTCAGTCCTATAAAGGTGGAGTAGAAAAAAAAGGACACATAAAAATGCAAACCTTATGAAGATCTCGTATATAAAACTCAGATACACATATTCACAGGAACAGTAGAAGTCACAGGCATGCAAAACAAAAAAGGAGAAAGGAAAGTGCATACAGAGCATTTTTGATAAACATACTATCTTGGAGAACAGAGGACAGGAAATGATCAGAAATGAAAATCCATAGAGTAATGAGATATCCAAAAATAAACACACACGCACAAAAATAAATAAATAAAGGAACATTATCCCACAGTAGTTTATATCAGGAACTGAATCAGGTTAGGAATATGAGAAGATAGATACTGGCTGAGCAATCTGAAGAATGTGAAATTCTGGCCTTACCTTTCCATTCTGAAAGTCACGGTCCGATTTAATGTGAAAACATCATTTACAAAAATGTGAAGGATATATTGACTGTGATACACATTCAAAGATGGTGCAAATAAAAAAAAATTACACCCACATACATACATACCATATATATATATATATATATATATATATATATATATATATATATACATATACACACACACACACACACACACACACACACACAGGGTTAGTCAAAATTATGTCAACACTAACGTATTCTCTTGAATGTGTGGTGTGCCATGACCGCTGCTGGCGTAACTGGGCCCTACTTTTTTGACACCCCGACAGTGACGTCAGACGTCTACTTACAGATGGTGCAGCAGTACACCATTGATGAACTTCCACTACAGATCCGATAGGCGGGGTATTTCCAACAGGATGGCGTACCGCCACATTTTGGCCGTACTGTTCGTGCTTATCTTGACCACACATTTTCAGATCGATGGATAGGTCGTGGTGGACCATTGCCGTAGCCTCCACACTCCCCTGATTTGACACCCTGTGATTTCTGGTTATGGGCTATGGTGAAGGAGCAAGTGTATAGCAGGAAAGTTTGTGATATCAATGACCACAAGGACAGAATAAGGACTATGGTATCATCTATTCCCCACGAAGTGTGTGTCCAGGCTTTAAATGGTACTGTTGCTTGCTGGGGGGGCGGGACGGTGGTGTAGTGGTTAGCACTGTTGCCTCACAGCAAGAAGGTCCGGGTTCAAGCCCAGCAGCCGGCGAGGGCCTTTCTGTGTGGAGTTTGCATGTTCTTCCCGTGTCTGTGTGGGTTTCCTCCGGGTGCTCCGGTTTCCCCCACAGTCCAAAGACATGCAGGTTAGGTTAACTGGTGACTCTAAATTGACCGTAGGTGTGAATGTGAGTGTGAATGGTTGTTTGTCTCTATGTGTCAACCCTGCGATAACTTGGCAACTTGTCCAGGGTGTACCCCGCCTTTTGCCCATAGTCAGCTGGGATAGGCTCCAGCTTGCCCACGACCCTGTAGAACAGGATAAGCAGCTACAGTTAATGGATGGATGGATGTTGCTCGCTGGTTTTTGTGTGTTGAATACGATGGCGAACAGGTTGAGAGCGTCCTGAAAGTCATCTTGCACATATGATGTATGTTTTGTGAATAAATGGTTTCTACCATTTACAGTTGTGCTCATAAGTTTACATACCCTGGCAGAATCTATGATTCTTTGACCATTTTTCAGAGAATATGAATGATAACACCAAAACATCTTTTCCACTCATGCTTAAGGCCCGGTCACACAGCACTCCGCGTCTATATCACGTACAAAAAGATACAAAAATCTGGTGGACGTGGTCGTAAGTGGTAATTTTTGGTCAATTTTGGCTTTGCCGTGCTTTGTACGGGGTATGGCCGTCGGCGGTTGTTTCACTGCCATAGCACTGCCAAATCACGGGTAACCGCGGCTCAGCGTCGTTGGAAGAGCGGCTTGCTGCGCATATAAAAGCGGTAGGATATGTTGAGCCTGTATCAGTTGGTTCTGTTGGTGCTGGAGCATTAAGATGAGGACATCACAGCGTTGAGGGTTCATGTTCACCCCTTGACATCTAGACTGCAAGTGCCGAGGTCTCAGAAAATTACGGTATTTACATGCCGCAAATCAGAAGTGATGCAGAAGTGATTAGACAGTGATCAATCGAATTTAGAACTTGTTTGAGACATCGTTTAACGGGCTTAGACAGTGCTATGTACGCGGAAAAATCCATTTCTCAGTGATAAGCCGCTAAACACACGGTATATCCCGTGATACCAACGCGTAACACCCGTCCGATGACCGTGCTCTCCCCGTGATAGACCGCCAAACTTTCGCGTCTTACCACGTCTCCCCAAGTTTTAATAACGGCCGGGACACTGATTATCACGTGTTTTTCACATGTGTTGCACGTCTTTACCACGTGTGCCGGCCGTGGTTGTCCGCGGTCTAAAGTTTTGAGCAGTCCAAAACTTTTTGCCGCGTCCGATGCCGTTCCGATTTTCCCCTGCGTCCTGTCACGTCTGTATATCGACTGTAACACGTCTTAACTTCGACATCAACACGAACAATATCATCTGCTTCACGGGAGAGCACTTTTTGACGGGTTTTGGCCGTGATAAAGCCGTAAAGCGCTGTGTGACCGGGCCTTTAGTGGTTGGGTGAAACCATTTATTGTCAAGCGACTGTGTTTTTTCTTTTTAAATCATAATGACAACAGAAACTACCCAAATGACCCTGATCAAAAGTTCATATACCCTGGTGATTTTGGCCTGATAACATGCACAGAAGTTGACACAAATGGGTTTGAATGGCTACTAAAGGTAACATCCTCACCTGTGATCTGTTTGCTTGTAATCAGTGTGTGTGCATAAAAGCTGAGTGAGTTTCTGGGATCCAGACAGACTCTTGCATCTTTCATCCAGCCGCTGACGTTTCTGTATCCCGAGTCATGGGGAAAGCAAAAGAATTGTCAACGGATCTACGGGAAAAGGTAGTTGAACTGTATAAAACAGGAAAGGGATACAAAAAGATATCCACAGAATTGATAATACCAGTCAGCAGTGTTCAAACTGTGATTAACAAATGGAAAATCAGGGGTTCTGTTAAAACCAAACCACGGTCAGGTAGACCAACAAAAATTTATGCCAAACAGCACAGAGACAAGCCTCAAAACTTCTGGAACAAGGTAATTTGGAGTGATGAGACCAAAATTGAACTTTTTGGCCATAACCATAAACGTTACATTTGGAGAGGTGTCAACAAGGCCTATGATGAAAGGAACACCATTCCTACTGTAAAGCACGGAGGTGGATCGCTGATGTTTTGGGGAAGTGTGAGCTACAAAGGCGCAGGAAACTTGGTCACAGTTGAAGGAAAGATGAATGCAGCACGTTATCAGCAAATACTGGAGGCAAATTTGCACTCACCAGCCCGGAAGCTGCGCATGGGACGTACTTGGACGTTCCAACGTGATAACGATCCAAAACACAAGGCCAAGTCGACCTGTCACTGGCTACAGCAGAACAAAGTGAAGGTTCTGGAGTGGCCATCTCAGTCTCCTGACCTCAACATCATCAAGCCACTCTGGGGAGATCTCAAACATGCAGTTCATGCAAGACAGCCCAGGAATTTACAGGAACTGGAGGCTTTTTGCCAAGAAGAATGGGCAGCTTTACCATCTGAGAAAATAAAGAGCCTCATCCACAACTACCACAAAAGACTTCAGGCTGTCATTGATGTTAGAGGGGGCAATACACGGTATTAAGAACTGGGGTATGTAAACTTTTGATCAGGGTCATTTGGATGTTTTTTGTTGTCATTATGATTTAAAAATAGAAAACACAGTTGTTTATCAATAAATGGCTTCACCCAACCACTAACCATGAGTGGGAAAAAAGTTTTTGTGTTATCATTCATATTCTCTGAAAAAAGGCCAAGAAAGCAAAAATTCTACCAGGGTATGTAAACTTATGAGCACAACTGTAAGTGTTAACATACTTTTGACTAACCCTATATATATATATATATATATATATGGTGCATCATGCTATGCATTGCAGTATCTGAAAAATAATCAGATCATCACAACCGAACTGCTTGCAGATATTTAGAAATGTTTGCTTGGCATGCAAAACAAATCAATAAGTCATGACATAGTACAGCCTATTTTAAACAATTCAACCATATTCATGCACATTTATTTTGTACTTCTTGTGTGCGATTTTGCTATTAACATTTGTGCATCCTGCTTAAATCTGCTACATACAGTTTATTACAGATAAAGATACGGTACTGCTGTAGTTTTCAATATAAGATATTGATTTTGATAAAACTTAAATGTTAAATTGGTTTTCATTTAAAATGGACATTAACCTTAGAGCATTAAGATATACAGTTGTGGTGAGAAGTTTACATACAGTGACATGAATGTCATCTTGGATATGAATGTCATGGCAATATTTGGGCTTTCAGTAATTTCTTTGAACTGTTCTTTTTCTGTAGCAGAATGATTGTACAGCGTACATCTTTAATAAAAAAAAACACTCGAATTTGGTGCACAAGTTTTAATTTTCTTTGGGTTTTCTGAACTCAACACAGGGTCAAAATTATACATACAGGGTCAAAAATTTACATACACTCACTTAGATTCTTAATTCAGAGGTGCTGAAACTTCCAAAATGTGTCTTATCTTGCCAAGGCCGAGGTCTCTTAACTTCCTGTTAGTGATCATGATTGACTACAGCTGGTAGCTTCTCTGTGCCTTCATAAAAAGGGTTTGTTTACAGCACTCATTGCATTGACCAACACACAGTAAAATGGGAAAGTCCAAGGAGCTCAGTGCAGATCTGAGAAAGAGGATCGCAGATGGACACAACTCCGGAATGTCTCTTGGAACCATTTCTAAACAACTGCAAATTCCAAGATCAGTTCAAACAATTGTATCCAAGTTATTGTGAGGTGTAGTCACTTTGCCAAGCCACTTTACTTCAAGAAAACCCAAACTGTCACTCCCAGCTGAAAGGAAATTGGTTTGGATGGCCAGGAACAACCTGGGAACCACCATGGCACAGCCTGCCATGAACTGGAAGCTGATGGATCACTGTCTACAGTTCAGATCACCATGGACTAAGAGGCTGCTATCCAAGAAATAGCCCCCTGCTCCAAAATTGACACCTTCAAGCTTAACTAAAGTTTGAAGCTGACCACACAGACAAAGAAAAAGCCTTCTGGAGGATAGCTGTATGGTCAGATGAGACAAAGATTGAGTTGTTTGGCCACAATGACCACCATGTACAGAAGGACACTGTACCAGCTGGTGGTGGTGGTGGATCATCATGCTCTGGGGCTGTTTTGCTGCCAGTGGAACTGATTCATTGCACAAAGTGGATGGAATAATGAAGGAGGACGACCTCAGAATTCTTCAGCATAAACCATCAGAAACTTGAACACGACTTGGGACTCAGAACAGGACAATGATCCCAAACACACATCAGAGCTGGTTGTGGAGGATAAAGCAGGCTAACATTAAGCTTAAAACAAGTCCTGACTTCAACCCTATTGAAAATATATGGACTGTGCTTGTAAGTCCAGTCCATGCCAAGAAAAAAAAAATTAATTGAACTCTACCAATTCTACCATGAAGAATTGTGAAATATCCAACCAGAATTCTGCCAGAAGCTTGTTCATGGTAAACAAAAATGTTTAGTCAAGGTGAATCTTGCAAAGAGACATTTTACCCAAATATTAGGTGTGCTGTATGTATATTTTTGACCCTGTATGTATAATTTTGACCTTGTGTTGAGTTCAGAAAACCCAAAGAAAATTAAAACTTGTGCACCAAATTCGAGTGTTTTTTTGATTAAAGATGTACGCTGTACAATCATTCTGCCACAGAAAAAGAACAGTTCAAAGAAATTACTGAAAGCCCAAATATTGTCATGACATTCATATCCAAGATGACATTCATGTCACTGCATGTAAACTTCTGTAATCCACTGATATGAATAACTAATCACTGAATAAGGGCAGGATGCAAAATATAAACAATTTCTCAGTGTTGTGTACTTGGCTGAGTAATGAAATTACAATTTCACCATTAAGTGTCAATTATCAAACTAAAATTAATGTTTGCCATGTATTTGCCCTGTAGTTTCATTTGCACTATCAAGCTCCTTAAATTCGCAACCATTCATATTGTAAAGTATGAAGTTTTTTGGTTTGTTTGTTTTTAAATTTTATAAATTAAATCTTAATCTTAATCCATGAGGGAGTAGATTACAGATGTTCGGAGGATACAGACTGTTGGGTTTACTGGATTTGCATCCTCAGTTTCTAACATAACCATATTGCCAAATGAATATTCATCACCATGGTGGCATAAAATCAATAAATTGTTTCAGGCAAGCACAGTTCTGATGATAGAAATAATGTACACATTGAAACTCAGCAAATCCAAAAGAAATCTGAATGAAATTTAAAGAAAGAAAAAAGTAAAAAAAAAATAATAATAATTCCACATGCAATGACAAAAAGGTGTAATGTGCAAAAATAAAACATGTAAAAACAAAGCAGATAACCTGCTGAAAAAGATTTATAACTAGAAAAGATCTCTACCTCAGTAGTCCTATTGACCATCATCTGTAGCAGCAAAGAATGTGGAGGGAGAAGCATTGTTATGTTTTAGACACACACACACACACACACACACACACGTTCTGCATGCACACAATTCCCCATTTTTCTTTGGAACGACAGTTTGCACTTTCTTTGTTTTGATATTGCTTTAGCAGGTCAAATACTGATTACATTACATTACAGGCATTTAGCAGACGCTCGTATACAGAGCGACGTAAAGCAAGTGCAGAAGTCAGGTACAAGAAGTGCTGAACTTCTAGACAAGAAAGTCCTAGTGCCAAGTGAACAAGTGACAAAATAACACCTAATGTAATATTCTGTTAAAATAACAACAGTGGGGATTAGTGGGGGATTTTACATTGTGAAGATTAATAGCATCATTAATTTCCTCTAAGTATTAAGATATAACTTAAGACCTCGCTGTCTCAGCCAGGACTTCAAAGGCTGTACATGAATCGTTTAACAAAATCAGTGTTTTCAATGATAATCTCTCTGTCTGGATTTAAATCCAGGGTACAGTAGGAGTCCATTTCTGTCCTCCAAGGTACATTCTACACTAATGTACCCCCCAGGGCTCATTATTGGACCTCAAGTTAACTATGTGTACCTTTTTAAGGCCAAAAAGGTACATATATGTTCCCAAGCAGTATATAAAGGGGACAAATAAGTACCTTAGAGGGAACTGCCTCAGTGACAAGTCATTGTACCCCCTAAAGGTACAATAATGTACTTCATTTTCTGAGAGTGTACTGAAAACCTGTGGTCTGTGGACTTTGCACTGTTGTGCATTGAGCAGGCCAAGATCCTCTATAAATGTCTCCAATTTACGTAGTTATTCTGTCCCGGGAAGGATTTTCCTAATAATAAATGCAGGAATACTGATGATGTTAAAATAAACCTTTACAAGATCCACATATATTTAAGTTCAAAATCTTGCTCAGTGCATTTTTAAAAAATTATTTTTATGTATTAATTTTTGTTCATTTTCAAACAGGCCACCAATGTGTAGCATTCTGACTTTATAACTGTCCACACTTCACACTGAATCAATGACCTAAGTTAAGAAATATGTAAATGCATGTTAGCGTCAATACTAATAATTAGGGTTTTATTTTTTTTTTTAATTTGTTTAGTGTTCATAATTATTGCAAAATGGGAAATAAGGAAATCTGGTCTGTTTGGCCAGCCAGGGAACAGTACAGTAGGCAGTACAGAGAAGTGTGGTCATGCTTTTACTGCTTGTGTTAACTGCGTGTTAATGATGTTCAGGGGATATACTAAGGTGACCAGATTTCTGAGAAGAAAACCAGGGATGTTGTTAGTTCGGTGGTAAAAATATCATTAAAACATCTAATGTTTTCATCTTTGTAATAAAAAGGGGGGACATTTCTGTTTTTCATGTATTTTGATCATGCATTGCATAAAAAGTGGGATTTTCCTCACTGCATGAATGTGCTCAAGACCATGGGAGCCGCCAGGGGGGGAAAGGTTAGAACAATTCTAGGGGCCCAGCACTGCCATGGGGCCCTTTAAGGGGCTGATAATATGCTTTTAATGATTTTAATAAGACTTTTGAAATAACGACAATGCAATATTCCATCTGGTAAAATGAGCTAATTTGAACAAGGTTGTCTATTTCTTGAGTTCTTCAACATATTGTCGTTTAGCCCTCCCCTTTTTGCGAAATGGTACGGTCCAGTTCTGGTAGAAGCGCGATGCGTTAAATCTGTGTGCTGATCAGTGCAACGCTACTTGCTGCTGTGTCGCAGTGCAGCAGCCAGCCAGCCAGCCAGCCAGCAGTGGAGTGCATACAGTCTATGATCGCTAAATATGAAGAGTGGCTGTCAAAAACGTAAAGAAAGGCAGCTGAAAGCTGAGAGGGACCGGAGAGGCAGGCAACTGGTCACTCAGTTTTTCCCAAAGAAAGGTAGCTAGCGAACGGTAAATGAACAGTATGAACGTGGTTGGATTAGCCTATCAAGAGAACACTTTTACAGTTTGTACAGTGACATTTTTTCCATTTTAATAACTGAACTGACTTGTGTGATAAACAAGATGAAATATTACGTTATGCTGGTGCTAATAACTAGTGCTAATAACCAGTTTCATAACTAATGGGGTGCCCTAAATATGCACAGACCTCCACCCTACCAAACCACTGAACCCCCCTTTGGAGAAGGAGGTAAGCAACAATACAACCCATAAATGCTTTAGGATTGAAGTTTTTAAATTTTAAATTAGATTTAAGTTTTAGAATTAGTCACTGACCAGTTTTCATCTAGTCCCTGGTAGGTTAATACATAAAATGTAATAACAAAGTCACAAACTCAAGGTCCATGGGCTATCAAAAGTCAAATAATGACAATAGTGCAATTGCGACGAGGGTGGGCAAAGTTGGGGGGCCCAAAATTCTAATCTTTCATGGGGCCCAAAATTTCTGGCGGCGCCCCTGCTCAAGACCACTGATTTTCCTCTGCAACTGCTTTAGGATAACATTAAAGACAATGTGAAAATCTCTGGTCTGGCTACATAGTTTAGATTTATGGACTCTTAAATTGTACAGTGGTGCTTGAAAGTTTGTGAACCCTTTAGAATTTTCTATATTTCTGCATAAATATGACCTAAAGCATCATCAGATTTTCACACAAGTCCTAAAGTAGATAAAGAGAACCCAGTTAAATAAATGAGACAAAATACTATATTTGGTCATTTATTTATTGAGGAAAATGATCCAATATTACATATCTGGCCCTGTGATGACCTGGCGACTTGTCCAGGGTGTACCCCGCCTTTCGCCCGTAGTCAGCTGGGATAGGCTACAGCTTGCCTGCGACCCTGTAGAAGGATAAAGCGGCTAGAGATAATGAGATGAGATGACATATCTGTGAGTGGCAAAAGTATGTGAACCTTTGCTTTCAGTATCTGGTGTGACCCCCCTTGTGCAGCAATAACTGCAACTAAACGTTTGCGGTAACTGTTGATCAGTCCTGCACACTGGCTTGGAGGAATTTTAGCCCATTCCTCCGTACAGAACAGCTTCAACTCTGGGATGTTGGTTGGTTTCCTCACATGAACTGCTCGCTTCAGGTCCTTCCACAACATTTCAATTGGATTAAGGTCAGGACTTTGACTTGGCCATTCCAAAACATTAACTTTATTCTTCTTTAACCATTCTTTGGTAGAACGACTTGCGTGCTTAGGGTCATCGTCTTGCTGCATGACCCACCTTCTCTTGAGATTCAGTTCATGGACAGATGTCCTGACATTTTCCTTTAGAATTCGCTGGTATAATTCAGAATTCATTGTTCCATCAATGATGGCAAGCCGTCGTGACCCAGATGCAGCAAAACAGGCTCAAACCATGATACTACCACCACCATGTTTCACAGATGGGATAAGGTTCTTATACTAGAATGCAGTGTTTTCCTTTATCCAAACATAACGCTTCTCATTGAAACCAAAAAGTTCTATTTTGGTCTCATCCATCCACAAAACATTTTTCCAATAGCCTTCTGACTTGTCCACGTGATCTTTAGCAAACTGCAGATGAGCAGCAATGTTCTTTTTGGAGAGCAGCAATTTTCTCCTTGCAACCCTGTCATGCACACCACTGTTGTTCAGTGTTCTCCTGATGGTGGACTCATGAACATTAACATTAGCCAATGTGAGAGAGGCCTTCAGTTGCTTAGAAGTTACCCTGGGGTCCTTTGTGACCTCGCCGACTATTACACGCCTTGCTCTTGGAGTGATCTTTGTTGGTCGACCACTCCTGGGGAGGGTAACAGTGGTCTTGAATTTCCTCCATTTGTACACAATCTGTCTGACTGTGGATTGGTGGAGTCCAAACTCTTTACAGATGGTTTTGTAACCTTTTCCAGCCTGATGAGCATCAACAACACTTTTTCTGAGGTCCTCAGAAATCTCCTTTGTTTGTGTCATGATACACTTCCACAAACATGTGTTGTGAAGATCAGACTTTGATAGATCCCTGTTCTTTAAATAAAACAGGGTGCCCACTCATACCTGATTGTCATCCCATTGATTGAAAACACCTGACTCTAATTTCACCTTCAAATTAACTGCTAATCCTAGAGGTTCACATACTTTTGCCACTCACAGATATGTAATATTGGATCATTTTCCTCAATAAATAAATGACGAAGTACAATATTTTCATCTCATTTGTTTAACTGGGTTCTCTTTATCTACTTTTAGGACTTGTGTGAAAATCTGATGATGTTTTAGGTCATATTTATGCAGAAATCTAGAAAATTCTAAAGGGTTCACAAACTTTCAAGCCCCACTGTAGGAGAGCTGAAATAAAGGTTTTAGACCCATGAAAGTAAATATATTAAGCTAATTACCATATATGCCAATAGTAATGGACACTGTATTTAAAAATATACAAAACACACAACTCAATTTAAATAAACAATTTACTTCAATCCAAGCAATTTCACGGTATGGTAACATTATTATTATTATTATTATTATTATTATTATTATTATTGAGGATACAAATAATTCCTGATCTCCCATCACCTAAATTATAGCCATAGCTGAACTGACGATCTCGCCTAAATGAGTAGCCTTAATCAAAATATGTAGTCCGCTACACATCACAACAAATTATACAAATTATTGACACTTTGGTAACATTACTATAAGCCTACAGATTTACATAGCCAGCTACTCTGTGGGAAAACACACCAATTTGTGTGCAAGTTAGCTTATGCCGTTGAACTGTTACACTTTTACCTCAGCTGGATTTCTGTTACAGCAACGCTACATCTAGCAACAACTTCAGCTGACTGATTGGCGCTGCACTGAGATTTCTCCTGCTAGCATTGGCTGCAGTAGGCTACGGTTTGTTCGGTCAACCGCTACATCTCAATACAGTGTGACAAGCAATGTTATGTCATATAGACCCCTTCGCAGTAAACGTCATTCATACGTAAGCGGAAATTGCGCGCGCAGCCTGGACCCAAAAAAGACTCATAAATGCCTAGTTGTTGTGTTGTCGGGTGTCAGAATCGTAGCAGTGATGGGGTTAAAATGTACAGAATTCCAGCAGGATCTCACCCATTCCAAAAAAATCGCCGACGTCTATGGCTACAAGCCATCAAACGTGTAGACTGGGATGAAAGCACCATCAAAAATGCGCGGGTTTGCAGCGCCCACTTCATCACAGGTAAGATCAGGCTATTTATTAAATCTTTCTTTTTTATTCTTTCTAGTCTTCGTTTATTGATGTAGCAAAATACTTTGGTAACGTTTGTCTGATTAGCTGGGTCATAGTTACACAATGTAATGAATATTGTTAGCATGTTAACTTAGCTTTGCATGCAATTTTGTTTGTAGGAGAGGTCTCGCTTGACTCAAGCAGTCCAGATTTTGTGCCATCATTATTTGTGTATGCCGAAAATCACAATTTTAAAGCAAGGATGGAAAGGTAAAATTGTGTGCCCTCACTCTAAATGCCAACTTACGTTGACTGCTCTAACCTAGCTCCCGCCCCGTTCAGTTTCATTTCTGCTCTCTGCCTCTCACTTTTTACGCAGCTCTGATTTCTCTTAGCTGCACTCTTTACACTATCATTCCTTTCATGCCATTACCTCCTGCAAATTGCTGTTTAGTGTTGGTGTTTGCTGTTGTAGCTAAAGCCACATTGCCATCACATCACTGGCATAATTTGATTAAAACAATTTCAGTGTAAAACACGTTCTGTACATGCCCCCACATAACATAATCATATGCGTCTAAAGACTTGTAGGCACGAAGTTTTTCGTGGGTGTACACTGAAGTCTTGTCACTAAGGTACGAGTATATATCTGGCCATTGTATACCAGGGAACTTACTAACATCGTCCGTCCACTCTTTAATTAAATGCGGATCCGGTAGGCGATATCCACTTGTTAGAGTTAACTTATTTATGTAGCATTCTCGATCTTGTAACGACAATTGTTTTGCATAATCTGACAGCTCATAATGCCGGTCTATGGGCAGCGCCGTTGTTTCTGAGTCCAGGCTGCGCGCGCATCCTGGCAACGGTCGGTTTGTTTACAAACATGCGAAGGGGTCTATACAACATCGCAAAATGTAGCTTACACATTTAAAGGCTAAATAACAAATGACAAACAATGTCACTTAGGCCAAGAAGAAGAAGAAGAAGAACAACAACAACAACTTTATTCATCACATGCTTGTGAAATTCCTCTCTGCATTTAACCCATCTGAAGCAGTGAACACACATATGCACACACATGTGAGTAATGAGCACACACACATACCCAGAGCAGTGGGCAGCCATGCTAACAGCACCCGGGGAGCAGTTGGGAGTTAGGTGCCTCCCTCAAGGGCACCTCAGCCCAAGGCCGTCCCATATTAACCTAACCGCGTGTCTACAAGAAAAGACTTTGGTTCACCTGTCCAGGAACGGATAAAGTGATCTGTCAAAGCTGAATGAGTGACTTTAGTTTAGGCAAAGATTCTAGCGCTCTGCTAAAAAGTTGTCCCTCAGCTCCACCAATCAAAATACTGGAAAGGCTATCGACAGAGGTGCTCTAGAACATCTCTGCTATCGGCCTGAGCCTGTCTTAAAGTGATCCACAAAACAATATGCGAGGCGTCTACTGAAAGCTGGTAGATGTTTCAGTATGTGGGGTGTTGTGTGTGTGCGGGTTTTGTTTTGTTTTTTTCCCCTGGTCTGTCGGTCATGGTTAGAAATGGGAACATTTCCGGGGACAGCTCCAGCCAGTGACAGGCCACCAAAAACGGGGACTGTCCCAGGAAAACAGGGACATCTGGTCACCCTAGGATATACATTACATGCTACCACAAAGCTGAAAGCACACAATTGTATTTCTGTCTTTATGTGCTGTAGCATTACGATTTCCCTTCATTAGAACTAAGAGGCCCAAATCTGTTCCAGCATGACAATGCCCCTGTGCATGAAGAGAACACCATAAAGACATGGCATGCCAAGGTTGGAGTGAAAGAACTCAAGTGGCCTCGCAGAGCTCTGACCTTAACCTCAGTGAACACCTTCTGGATGAACTGTAATGCCGACTGTACACTGGGCCTCCTCGCCCAAATCACTGCCCAACCTCACGAATGCTCTTGTGGGCAGAAAGTCCCACAGCCACTTTCCAAAATCTACTGGAAAGTCTTCCCAAGGGGAATGGGATGCTCAACAAGGACATATAGTGTGATTGGTCAGGTGTTTACATATTTTTGGCCATGTAGTGTATATACATAAAGCTCACACTTAATGAAGATAAACATAGTAGATAGGAACAGAAAGATAAGCTGAGACAGAAGCATTAGATAGTTCTAGTCTTAATTGGCCCTAGTCTTAATTACCCATTACCTTTGGCCTCAGATGAGTCAGTACTAATTTCCAGAGAAAAATGGGTACATCTTAATCAACACATGCACACATTCTTTTTGTAACAAAAAGCTTTTCATAACCTTTACAGAGAACTCATGCTGAGGTTACATATTTATACAGATTTACTCAAAAGAAAAGTGTGCACGACTAAAACTGATAGTGTTATAGTCTGATAGACAAATGGAATGAAAGGAAAAGAGAGGAACCCGGATAGCATCAGGATGAAGACACAGCACACAGGCACACTGAGACTGGAGAGGAGAGACAAAGAGAGATGGAGACAAAATCTAGTGAATGAGCAACAGTACAACATAGAATACACAATGGAAACAATGATGGAAAAAAGTGTAGCACTGTAGATCAGATTCCCACAAGAGTTACCCAACAGTAACGAGAGATTTAAGAGAGAAGTCGACAAGATGGCATAGAAACACTTAACAGTTAGATGATTAAATGTAACACCATGCACATTTATATTGCTCTGATATTCAAAGAGCACAGAGATGCACTGTGATTGGTTAGCCTCATTCGTTTCTTGGTCCCTGTTCCTCTACCTTGGATTGGACATCTGCGTTGTGGTCATTCTGGAGCAGCAGGGCAGCTGATTTCGTGTCATCCTTACGGGCAGCAATATGCAGGGCAGGGAGGCGTACCTTCCCCTTAGTGTCATTCTCCAGGAGGATGGAGACAACCTGATTATGACCCTGCTGTAGAGCAATGGCCAAAGGCGTAAAGCCATCCTGCAAATACAGTATAGTGTTAATCGCGTCGAATCCAATATAAAATGGCAAATAAATGTACATGTAAGATATTACTTTAATCCAGCTGCATTTACACTGAGGGCCTTGACACACAATTTCAATATTTACACACAGATCTAATATTTGTCCCATTTCTTTACACATACCTAAAACTTGACCCAAATCCACTTCCCGTGTTTACGCCATCCCCGCTGCCAAAATGCATAAAGCTGAAAATATTTTTCTATTTTTCTACAACCACAAATCAGAAAAAGTTGGGACGGTATGTTGAAATTGAAACTAAAACTGAAAACAATAATGTGTAAATAATCTTTGACCTGTATTGCACTCCAAACAATACAACAGCATTCGATGTTCTACCTCATGAATTGTATTGTTTTTTCAAAGCAAGCACTTATTTCAATTTTGAATCTTGCAACATATTTCAAAACTAGAAGGGCACTCAGTAGAGTGCATACCGTACATCCGACAAGCCACATATTAGAATATCCAGATGTTCACTAATCTAGGATGTGGTGTGGCAGATGTATGCACTCTACCGAGTGCCCTTCCTGGATCCACATACATATCCAGATTCATATCAAAATCTAATCAATTGTTCCTTGGCCCATGGCCCACCTTTCCTCAAAATCTGTTCACTACTTTTAGAGTTACGTTGGGAACAGACAAACAAACAAACGGAGGCAAAAGCATAACCTCCTCCAACACAGCTGGCAAAGCTAAAACATAACCTCCTCCAACACGGTTGGCAAAGCTAAAACATAACCTCCTCCAACACAGTTGGCAAAGCTAAAAAGTTGGGACGGTAAACCAGTTACCACATTATAAATGTTGCCATTCCTTCTCACAACACCAACTCTTTTTCTGTCAGTCAGAACATCTTGCTGACATTCTATTATACATTCATTGAAAGTGTTTTAGCTTTTTCTACAGTGGTGCTTGAAAGTTTGTGAACCCTTCAGAATTTTCTATATCTCTGCCTAAATACGACCTAAAACATCATCAGATTTTCACACAAGTACTAAAAGTAGATAAAGAGAACCCAGTTAAACAAATGGGACAAAAATATTATACTTGGTCATTTATTTATTGAGGAAAATGATCCAATATTACATATCTGTGAGTGGCAAAAGTATGTGAACCTTTGCTTTCAGTATCTGGTGTGACCCTCTTGTGCAGCAATAACTGCAACTAAATGTTTCTGGTAACTGTTGATCAGTCCTGCACACCGGCTTGGAGGAATTTTAGCCCTTTCCTCCGTACAGAACAGCTTCAACTCTGGGATGTTGGTGGGTTTCCTCACATGAACTGCTCGCTTCAGGTCCTTCCACAACATTTCGATTGGATTAAGGTCAGAACTTTGACTTGGCCATTCCAAAACATTAACTTTATTCTTCTTTAACCATTCTTTGGTAGAACAACTTGTGTGCTTAGGGTCGTTGTCTTGCTGTGTGACCCACCTTCTCTTGAGATTCAGTTCATGGATGGATTTCCTGGCATTTTCCTTTAGACTTCGCTGGTATAATTCAGAATTCATTGTTCCATCAATGATGGCAAGCTGTCCTGGTCCAGATGCAGCAAAACAGGCCCAAACCATGATACTACCACCACCATGTTTCACAGATGGGATAAGGTTCTTATGCTGGAATGCAGTGCTTTCCTTTCTCCAAACATAACACTTCTCATTTAAATCAAAAAGTTCTATTTTGGTCTCATCCATCCACAAAACATTTTTCCAGTAGCCTTCTGGCTTGTCCACATGATCTTTAGCAAACTGTAGACGAGCAGCAATGTTCTTTTTGGAGAGCAGTGGCTTTCTCCTTGCAACCCTGCCAGGCACACCATTGTTGTTCTGTGTTCTCCTGATGGTGGACTCATGAACATTAACATTAGCCAATGTGATAGAGGCCTTCAGTTGCTTAGAAGTTACTCTGGGGCCCTTTGTGACTTCGCCGCCTATTACACGGCTTGCTCTTGGAGTGATCATTGACTACGTTTACATGCACATCCAAATCGAGCTGCTGTCGGTAATCGAGCTGAAGGTCCCAGCAGGGTGCCAGAGAAATCCAATCCTACATGCACACAATGAAATCGGGCTATTGTGTGAGGTGCATTGTGCACCCGAGCCACAGGTGGCGCAACACGCCCCATCGTGTTGGTACACTTCCGGTTGTCGTCATGAAGAAGAGCTATTCAAGAGTGTAAACAAAGTTATCACTTCCGTGTTCTCCATTGCGCGTTTTTCTCCCGTCCATGAATTTTAATATATTCAACTCCTTAAGCTGAATGAGCATGAACTCTGTCTCCTCATTGCTCCAGAAGTGCACGTTTCTGCTTGCCTGTGGCAGTGTGGGCGTGGTCAAGCGCCGGTCTGTGACAGGAGGGCGGAGCCAGGGAAGGTGAGTGGCAGAATCACTTCACCTGACGGTAATTAACCTGTGTTTGTGTGTCTTCCCAGTAACCGCGCCCTATTTAAGGAGGCAGCGGGAGAGCAGAGGGGAGAGCTCATCCCGGGACTAGAACACAGCGCGCGCGCGCGTGTGTGTGTGTGTGTTTTTCTCTCAAGAATAAAAGTAGGCTGTTAAACTGAAAAGTCTGACAATAAAAAGCCTATTAGTACCAGAAGCTTTGTCCTGACGTCCTCTGTGCTCCACCCACACTTCAGAGAGCTCTTCATCGCCATTTTCTCTTCTTCGTTTGTTCCTCCTGACCTCTTCTGCTGCTCGCTACTACTGTTGTCATGCCGACCGAGGCTGTTGTGTTTCCCGCTTGTGGTCTCGTCACTCGTCACTTCCGGAAGTAGCTCGACAACTAGCTCGATAGGGTATACATGCACAAAGTAGCTCGGCAGAAATCGCATAAACTAGGTCGTGTAGCTCGATTCCGAGAAATCAAGTTCGGTTCAATTTCAGCTGAATTAAGGTGTATACATGGCATTTTGAACTTCGATTTCAGTCGAGCAACGGCAGAAATTCGATTCTCTCTATGTGCATGTAAACATAGTGATTGTTGGTCGACCACCCCTGGGGAGGGTAACGATGGTCTTGAATTTCCTCCATTTGTACACAATCTGTCTGACTGTGGATTGGTGGAATCCAAACTCTTTAGAGATGGTTTTGTAACCTTTTCCAGCCTGATGAGCATCAACAACGCTTTTTCTGAGGTCCTCAGAAATCTCCTTTGTTCGTGCCATGATACACTTCCACAAACATGTGTTGTGAAGATCAGACTTTGATAGATCCCTGTTCTTTAAATAAAACAGGGTGCCCACTCACACCTGATTGTCATCCCATTGACTGAAAACACCTGACTCTAATTTCATCTTCAAATTAACTGCTAATCCTAGAGGTTCACATACTTTTGCCATTCACAGATATGTAATATTGGATCATTTTCCTCAATAAATAAATGACCAAGTATAATATTTTTGTCTCATTTGTTTAACTGGGTTCTCTTTATCTACTTTTAGGACTTGTGTGAAAATCTGATGATGTTTTAGGTCATATTTATGCAGAAATATAGAAAATTCTAAAGGGTTCACAAACTTTCAAGCACCACTGTATATGCTGTTGGTATTACTCCATTACTGTACAGGATAGGAACCGCCTGCATAATATTGTCAAGGTGTGTTCTAAGATTATTGGACTTCCTGCTCGCCACCTGAATACTGTGTACGAGCAGCAGGCTAGCGGCCTGGCTCGTCGAATTCTTAAGGACTCGACTCATGCTTTGTTCCTGGCATTTTGAGCAGCTGCCATCTGGTCGCAGGTTCCGCTGTCCGACCTGTAAGACCCAGAGGAGGAGAGCAACCTTTGTTCCAAGTGTTATTCTCCTCCTGAACTCTAAGAAGTCTAAGACAGTTACAATAACTTAAGTCTTCTGTACAATACTCTCGTGCAATATCACATGCCCTGATGTGCAATATTACAATATCACCTTGTCACTTTAACTACAATGTCACTCTAATCATATTGTCACTTTAATTTTATCCATGCTTCATTTTATTTATTTGCCATATTTTATCTGCTGCTTTTTTTTTTTTAACTTTGTTACTGGCAGCAGGCCCGACATTGTACATTGTACATAATATGCTGTTTGTTTGTTTTTTTGCCCACCCACTTTTGTGATTTTATTATTTTTGTGATTTTTATTCTCTTGCTCTTATTTTAATGTACCGCTCTTCGCCCTTCTAATTGCCCTTCGGGGATAAATAAAGTTTTGTCTGATTCGGATTCTAAAAGATATTTAGGGACTGAAGACACCAAGTGATGAAGTGTTTCAGGTGTTATTTTGTCCCATTCTTCTTGCAAACAGGTCTTAAGGTGTGAAACAGTACGGGCTCGTCGTTGCCATATTTTTCTTTTCAAAATTTGTCACATATTCTCTATTGGGGACAGAAGGGATGCATTTCTCACACATTTGTTGACAAATTACAGATCCTCGACCCATTTTTGCTCCTCAAAGACTAGGCCTTTCCTGGATACTAATTTTGTACCAAATCATGATTACACTTACCTGTTCACTATTTAATTGCCCCCATCCCAACTTCTTTTGGAATCAACAAATGAAATGAAGTTGACCAGAAAAAAACATGAATTATTTTGGGTTCATAGTCTCCAATGACAGTACAAATTTACAAGTCAAAGTAAATTTAGAAAATCACGGCTTTCTTTTTTAATTTTCATTTTCTGTGCCGCTCCAACTTTTTCTGATTTGTCATTATACCAGTAGCATCACTGTGCTTGTAGAAAGAACAAGTAGTTCTGCTGTTTTCACAGTAATTACATTTTCTTTATCCTCTTTGTATTTTGCCTTAAGGCCAGGACCACCTATATGCTTGTTCTGATATGGCTAGAGAAATGTTCTTGTCGACAGCTTGCTTTCTGGAGCTACTCTAAGGGGTACTTTAATGTTTGTATTGTCCAAGAAGTCTCATCTCATTATCTCTAGCCGCTTTATCCTGTTCTACAGGGTCGCAGGCAAACTGGAGCCTATCCCAGCTGACTACGGGCGAAAGGCGGGGTACACCCTGGACAAGTCGCCAGGTCATCACAGGGCCGACACATAGACACAGACAACCATTCACACTCACATTCACACCTACGGTCAATTTAGAGTCACCAGTTAACCTAACCTGCATGTCTTTGGACTGTGGGGGAAACCGGAGCACCCGGAGGAAACCCACGCGGACACGGGGAGAACATGCAAACTCCACACAGAAAGGCCCTCGCCGGCCACGGGGCTTGAACCCGGACCTTCTTGCTGTGAGGCGACAGCGCTAACCACTACACCACCGTGCTGCCCATGTCCAAGAAATTGCTAAGATAATTAATGCTTGTATCCCCCATTAAACTATTAAAGTAATTTATTTAATCTCTAGATTGCTTGAGTTGCCAAATGATGGGTTTTGGCCAAGCCTATGGTCTTTGTGAATGTTTAGAACCTCATTTAAATGTGGTCCATACTGGATGTGCAAAAATATGGATACTTTTGATCATAATCTCTCATAGGTCAGTGGAAAAAAATAGGAACGGGTTGACAATGTAAATGCGGCCTTTAATAAATACACTGTTTATCCAAAGACATTTCTGGCTAAAGGTTAGCATGGTTTGAACAATATACCAGTAAACTTGGAGTAACTTGCTTGTTTCTTTTTGTTGCTTACCTCTGTTGCTGTGCTCTGGTTTCCTCCGTTTTCCAGAAGGTAGCGAACAACATCCAAATGGTTCTCTTGGGCAGCCATGTATAACGGAGTGAAGCCATTCTGTAGCATAATGACACAAAATAATTACCTTTCGTTTAGCAAAGCTATCAGCAAATCGCGACAGGAAAATTCACGAAGCGACGAGCTCACCTGAGATTGTGCATTGATGTCTGCTCCACGTTTGACCAGGATCTTCACCACATCCCCCTGGCCTGCTAGAGAGGCGATGTGGAGAGCTGTGTTTCCTTTCTGTGGGGCAAGCACACATTGTTTCATCAGAGCCCATGAACAGAAAAAATAATCCACATAATTGGTTTAAAATGCTTAATTTTCAATTCAATTTTTGTTATAATTATTATTATTTTCATTAAGCCCTTAGCTCCCTAGGAGCATAGGCCACCAACAAGAACTTTCCATCTAGCTCAATTCTGTGCCGTTTTCTCTAGCATTGACCATGAATAGCCCCTGGCTTTCATTTCGCCTTCAACGCCTCTCCTCCAGGTGTTTTAAGGACAACCTCTTTTCCTTGTGGGTTCCATTTGAAAGCTTGCTTACTGATGTTCTTTGGTGACTTCCTGAGTGTATGTCCTATCCAACTTCACTTCTTCTTCTGGATTTGCATCTCTACTGGTTGTTGGTTGGTTAATTCCCATAGTTCTTCGTTCTTAATTTTATCTAACATTCATTATTCTTCTCAGACAATAATTAAGGAATGTTTGAATTTTCCCAAGCATAGCTTTGGTAGTTCTCCAAGTCTCTGCTCCATACAAGAGGATGGATTTAACATTCGATTAAAAAATCTTTAACTTTGTTACAATTAACCCCACCCATATTATCCCTTACAAAATCTTCCCTTGTTTGTTTGTTTTACCTTTATTTTACCAGGAAGTCCCAATGAGATTAAAAAAAAAATCTCTTTTACAAGAGAGATCTCGCCAAAATAGCAGCTGTGTAGACTCACAAATATACAGCATACACAACATGTACAACATAATCTATAAAATCCGTGACCTATTTGAACTCAATGGCCTTTCAAGAAAAACAACTACAAGTCTCATTTTCCACATTCTTTATGATGCTCTTAAATTTACTAATGGATATAAATGTATCCAATTTTCGATCTTTCTGCAGATTATTCCATGTCCAGCGTGCATAGTAAGAAAAACCTTGCTTTGTAATAATAGTAGTTATTACCAAACAGATGCCAAAACAGTTCTCATCTCATCTCATTATCTGTAGCCGCTTTATCCTGTTCTACAGGGTCGCAGGCAAGCTGGAGCCTATCCCAGCTGACTACGGGCGAAAGGCGGGGTACACCCTGGACAAGTCGCCAGGTCATCACAGGGCTGACACATAGACACAGACAATCATTCACACCTACGGTCAATTTAGAGCCACCAGTTAACCTAACCTGCATGTCTTTGGACTGTGGGGGAAACTGGAGCACCTGGAGGAAACCCACGCGGACACGGGGAGAACATGCAAACTCCGCACAGAAAGGCCCTCGCCGGCCACGGAGCTCGAACCCGGACCTTCTTGCTGTGAGGCGACAGCGCTAACCACTACACCACCGTGCCACCCCAAAACATTTCTGTTTCATGTAAATAGGTTTTACATTTTTTAGTATATCACAGAAACATCAGCAAGCAGCAGAAGACCACATTGGGCTCCAATCCTGTCAGCCAAAAACAGAAATCTGAGGCTAGAATGAGCTCAGGCTCACTGAAACTAAATAGCTGAAGATTGAAAAAAAAAAACATCATCTAGTCTTTTTCCAATATTCTTGGTGGACAGGTAGAGAACCCGATGTGGTCTTCTGCTGTTGTAGCCATCTGGCACAACGTTCAGAGTGTTGTGTGTCCTGAGATGACTTTTATAAAATCTGGTTAAACTGTAGTCTTCTTGTCAGCTTGAACCAGTGTGGGAAGTCTCCAATCAGTGTTGTAGTCGAGTCACTAAACCTCGAGTCCGAGTACAGTCCAAGTTGTTAAAAAATTTTTCAAGTCGAGTCCACTATTGATCTGAGTCGAGTCCGAGAACAAGACTCCAACTGCACCATGTGACGGTGGCTGTTTCAGCGCCATTAACATTAGTTTGTTCCTGAACATGACGTACTGTATGAACAGGTGAATGTGATTCTCTTTATCAGGGAGTGTGAAGTATTCTGTCAGAGATGGTTGGGAGATGAATGTAAGTGCAGAAGGTGTGTTTATTAATACAAGTGAAGACAGATAAACAATCCAGAATGGCAGGCAAAATCGTAAAACAATGAAACAGGCAATGGGTCGAGCGAGGCACAAACGGGCTAGCGTAGACTCGGCAGAATCAAAGATGAGAAACAGGAAATCAGGGATCAGGAAACCAAACAAAGAAATAAGGCTTGGTAATGTGTCAGCAACGCAACTCAATACTTCACAAAGTAACTGTATTTTCATAGTTTTTATATAGGCACACTGATTGCGCCTTAATCCTGTGCAGGTGCGAGTTGTTTACGGCGCACATGAGAGTCCGCTTGGCGCGTGCGCTGTCCAGAGCGTTCCTGAGAGTCTATCTGATGCATGCGCCAAGGCGCACAGGTGTGACACTCTTACACGAAATTAGTACAAAATTAATGTAGATATAAATATCTTGTGCCAAATTATTATGGCATGCTACAAAAAATAAAGAAAAAATCTGAGTCCTCGTCTCCAATTTACGAGTCCGAATGCAGTTAATGCACGAGTCCGAGTCCAAGTCATCAGTGCTCAAGTCCAAGTCAAGTCATGAGTCCTTAAAATGAGGGCATGAGTCAGAGTTGAGTACTACAAGCCTGTCTCCAATGATCGCTCATATTTGGTGGCTAGTGAGTAGATATTTAAATAATATTGGCTGGCTGGCTCCAACCCAGAACCTTCTTGTTGTGAGGCGACAGTGTGAACCACTACACCACCACACGTCTTTCTCTTTCAAAATGCTCTCAAAATCTTTCGTATTTAACAAAGCAAACTTGGCGGCCATGTTTGTTTACAAATTGCCACAGTCGCTCACTAGCGCCGAAGTTTTACATCGCCGATGTATGACGTCATGTTGTCTTGACGACCATGCAATATCGTAAACTATATTCAATGCTCATTCTCCATTGGGTAGAGTGATGTAATACACGTAGGATAAGCGATATGCTAACAATATTGCATGCTATCAAACCAAATAAATGAAACCCGCTAGAAGGGAATAGAACACGTTGTATTCCATCGAAAAAGTGTCCTGTATGTATAATAATATTTGATATCAAATTTAAGCGGTCAAAATTCAAAAATTAACATGACGACCATTATGGAATTACATGAATTTGAGTATTAGGAGTCATGTTTATCATAACTGAGCTCATTTAAGTGAACTACCAATTATTTGGCCTATATATGGGCAGCTTGGTGATGCAGTGGTTAACACTGTCACTTTAGCGCAAGAAGGTTCTGGGTTTGAATCTCGTGGCCAACTGGGGTGTTTTTTGTGTGGTGTTTGCATGTTCTCGCCGTATCTTTTTGGGTTTCCTCCTGCTCTCTGGCTTCCTCCCACATTCCAAAGACATGTGGATTCAGTCAACTGGCTACTCTAAAATCCCCATAGGTGTGCATGTGAGCGTGAATGGCTGTCTGTCTCTCTGTTAGCCCCATGATAGATTGGACACCTGCCCAGGGTGTACCCCACCTCTCGCCTGAAGTCAACTAGGATTGGCTCCAGCGTCTCCTGGAACCCTGTTATAGATAATGTATGGCTAGACATACAGTATACTGTATGTATCAACAACTAATATTCAACAAATGTATTTTTTTATAGATTGTAGGATGCTAAATATTAAGTCAAAATAATATGTCAAAAGAACAGGATAATAATTAGAAACAAAAAGACGTCAAAATATTCACTGAGTAAAAAATGAGATATTAAGTAGAAATACTGACTTGTCGTTCAGGGGTTCTGTACACAAATGTACTGCATGTACAGACATTGCATTAGCTATTTATATACAGTATGAGCTTAATATCACCCTGGAATAAAGTGCGTCACTGCAGGAGTATGTGGAACTCAGAGCGAGACAGCACTTGGGATCCAGTGTAAGTGATTAAAAGCTGAATGTCTGTATCACTTCTACTGAGAGAGCATAATAATGATAGTCCGGGAAAAAGGTCTTAATTAGAAAGACTGGTAATGATAGAGAGACAAAAACATGGTGATGATTTATCAATTCCAACAGAATGAGGCTGGAGTACGTGTGTGTGTGTGTGTGTGTGTGTGTGTGTGTGTGTGTGTGTGTATACTCAAGGTAAATGATTTCTAGAAACTAAGCTTAATGGTTATATGCATGAGCATGTGCTGTCAATATACAATTATCAGAGATTGTTTCATCACAAGACATCTAAAACCGATTCTTGCGCCTTAGTAGCTTGAGGAGAGTAAAGCGTGTCTGATTTCCATGCTTGAGATAGCAAGACATTTCTGAGTGACGACCTCTGGCCATCCTGTCTGGCTCCATCATTCCAGAGAAGTGACAGAGTGTGATCATTTGACACGTGTATTAAGTTCAGTGTATTAAAGTCAGTCTGCAATAAACAGACATAAACACAACACAACTGCTTTAAACTCCTTTTAGGATTCATAAAGAAACTATTAAATATAAAAAGCCTGGTAGTGTATTTTGAACATGCAGTCTCAGACAAGATAAAGTCCATATTCTTTTTATGTCAGAAAAATGTGGACTGTAACTATCCAACAGTATGCAATGATGACGATTAATCTTAGCAAATAACAAATTTCAAGTTAAATTGAACTTCAAGCTCTTTTGCCTGAAAGTCTTTGTTATTAAGGAATAATTTATAAGTAGTGCTTTTCTGATTCCGCCCAGTCCAAGTCTGGCAAAAAGCCATATGAGTTGATAGACACAGTACGGAGGTAAATTTAATAGATAAATCATTGTCTTAAACAGCATAAACAGATCCAGATAGACAGTATTTATAAATAGCAGATGGCTCAGGCAAGGATGTGGTGAGAGAGGACATGAAAGTGGCAGGTGTGGTAGAGAAAGATGTGGAAGACAGGGAGCAATGGAGACGAAAGATCCGCTGTGGCGACCCCTAATCGGGAGCAGCCAAAAGAAGAAGAAGAAGAAAATGGTTCAGGCAAGCGTAATCAACAGTGTACAACAGAAATTACAGTTGTTTGGAATGCACACAAACTTAGTCCATTATGTAGGAGCCGAGGTACTTAAAATCATCAACGCACTTTATTTCCTTACCAGACAGACAGGAGATGCTTGTGGTATCTGCGATAGTAGAGATATATTCTGTCTTAATTTCGTTACAGTAGAGATCTACTTGGGAGGCTGATGATTCAAGCGCTTGAAGAAGGAACTCCGCATCTCTAACATGTTCCGAGACAATTGCTATATCGTCAGCACAGTCAAGATCAGTGAGGTATTCGGCAGGATGCGTGCGGCTTTTTCGAGCTTGGAGCTGAAGGCCTCTCTCAGGGTGCATGCCTATGGATATCCGGAGGACATAGTCAAGCACGATGATGAAAAGGAACGGGGCCAGTGTGTCACCTTGCAGCACTCCGGCATGGATATCAAAGAAGTTGGTCTCACCATCAGGTGTGATGGCAGAGGCTTTGGTGCTGGTGTAAAGTGCCCGGATCACCATCACGATATGGTCAGGTATTCCATACAGGAGAAGTATCTCAAACATGGTCTCTCTACAGATGGAGTCGAAGGCTTTCTCGAAATCTACAAAGCAGACAACGACATCCATGTTGTACCTGTTCATCTCCTCTATTATTCTTCTAAGAGTTAGTATCTGGGTGATTGTAGCGCTTCCTCTTCTAAAACCATTCTGATTCATGCAGAGAAGCAGGTCCACCAGTGGTATAAGTTGGTTCAGAATGAGTTTGTTGTACATTTTGGCTGCTATTGGTATTAGCGATATGCCTCTATAGAAGAACGGGTTTGTGAGATCTCCCTTCTTTGGAACTGGGATAATGCCAGATTCTAGCCATTTTAAGGGTGGCGCCAGGTCAGAGAAGGCGTTGTTACAGATATCCAAGAGTAGGCTGTGGAATACAGGGTCTTTCCATAATATTGCTAGGATATTATCAAGGCCGGGGGACTTGTTCATTTTAGTCATCCTAACCACGTCAAGCAACTCATTCATTGTGAAAGGCTCGGTTGAAATGTCCAAATTATCTGCAATCTGTATTTTGGGGAGATTTTGATTGTCTGGGAAGTTTGCAGGATGCCCAAGAAGATGCAGAAGTGGGACAGCCAGTTGTCTTTTCTTTTCTCTGGAGATCCGCCCTTAATGGTGATAGAGGGTCTATGCTTTCTGCCTGTTATCTCATTGATGGTTTTCCAGGCAGCAACATGCTTGTTCGAAGCATTTTCTTTTTCCAGCTGGGAAATTTTACTTTGGATGAACTCTGTTTCAGCACAGATATAAGCATCATCAAGTTCTATTTGAGCATCTGCTACAGCCACTCTAGTGGCTTGTGTCTGTTTATCCTCGTGTGCCTTGGATCTTTGGAGGACAGCTTCCTACGCCTTGATGACTTGCGGGTGGGTGCTTAGATGGTTAGCCTTGGCATTCTTCTTCTTTGGGAGGGTCTTAAGGGCAACCTCTTCGGCTGCAGTCATGATATTTAGGTACTGAGTATCGATATCATTGAATTTCACTAGTACCTCGAAGCGGTCGTGCACTTCTATAGCATACATTGAGGATAGATGGGGACTGGATGTAACAAGTCACCAGTCTATTTGCTTCATGGGGTGCTTGACAGATTTCTTGGAGGCTCTCAGGCTTAAGCAGATGGAACAGGTTACAATCCTGTGGTCAGAGCCAACACTTGCAAATGAAGACTATGCCTGAGTGTTCCTGATGCTGTTCTTCCACTTCTTTCTTACCAGGATGTAGTCTAGTTGTGAGCGAGCACCAGTGGGATGCTGGTGTCCATAACTTGTTCATAGACTTCATAAGTCTGGTGTTAGAGATGAATAGTTGAAATTCATCAGCAAAGTCTAGGAGCTCAAGTCTGTTCCTGTTCGTCATGGAGTTGTAGGTGAAAGGAACATCCTCTTCACCAATTTGGGCATTAAAGTCACCTGCGATGACGAGAAAATTGTGCAGGGGGATGTTTTCTGACACGGTCTTCAAGTCAGTATAGAATTGGCTTACTGTAGCGGTGTCACTCATGTTGGTAGGGCTATAGCAGCAGATGATCGTCAGCTTTGGATTGCTCTTGAACTCGGCTGCCATCACCCGATCGGAAATCTTTTCGGTGTGTAACATGTTGGATATGGCTCTGGGGGAAAGGAGTATTCCTACACCCCCAGTAGTGGAGCCCTGATGGTTCTTGTATGCCGATGATGAAATCAGCTGGTAGTTCTCTATTGTCCTGCATTCTAGTTCCAAGTCGGGTGATAGAACCTGTGTTCTTGTATGCAGATGATGTCATTTTGTATTTTGAGGCACATGAAACAAGTTCTTGAAGTCTTCCAGGCTTAGCTACGGTCCGGACGTTAAACATACTGATGCGGATAGGGTTTTTACATCTTAACAAACTGCTAACACTATATTTAATTTAAACAAGTATCTAATCTCCTATATAAGAACAATGTGCAACCCCATCATCAACATTAATTGCATTTAGCAGACGCTCTTATCTAGAGCGATGTACAATGTACCCAGAGCAGTCTGGGGAGGAGTGGGTGGTTAGGTACCTTGCTCAAGGAGCCCTTCAGCCATTCCTGCTGGTCTAGGAAATCAAACTGGCAACCTTTTGGTTACAAAGCAGCTTCTCTAACCATTGGACCATGGACTCCCACAACAAGAACACATACATAGTAACCTGACCTGAGGCTTCTATTTAACACACCAGAACTGCAAAGTGGCCACACAACCCACTGCTACACCGTGCTGTGGATGATTCTACTAATCAAGTTAACATTATGGCAGTGGATCACTCTATTTTGTGATGATTTTTGTACAGTGTCTTGTAAAAGTATTCATCCCCCTTGGTGTTTGTCCTGTTTTGTCGCATTACAAGCTGGAATTAAAATGGATTTTTGGAGGGTTAGCACCATTTGATTTACACAACATGCCTACCACTTTAAAGGTACAAATTGTTGTTTTATTGTGACACAAACAATAATTAAGATGAAAAAACAGAAATCTGGAGTGTGCATAGGTATTCACCCCCTTTCGTATGAAACCCCTAAATAAGAGCTGCTCCAACCAATTCACTTCATAAGTTACATAAATTAGTTGATTAAGATCCACCTGTGTGCAATCAATGTGTCACATGATCTGTCACATGATGTCTGTATAAATCAACCTGTTCTGGAAGGACCCTGACTCTGCAACACGACTAAGCAAGTAACATGAAAACCAAGGAGCCTCCAAACAGGTCAGAGACAAAGTTGTGGAGAAGCGTAGATCAGGGTTGGTTTATAAAAACTATCCCAAACTTTGAATATCCCAGGGAGCGCCATTAAATCCATTATAGCAAAATGGAAAGAATATGGCACCACTACAAACCTGACAAAAGAAGAACGCCCACCAAAACTCACAGACCGGGCAAGGAGGGCATTAATCAGAGACGCAACAAAGGCACCAAAGATAACACTGAAGGAGCTGCAAAGAGCCACAGCGGACATGGGAGTATCTGTCCATAGGACCACTTTAAGCCGTACACGCCACAGAGTGGGGCTTTATAGAACAGTGGCCAGAAAAAAGCCACTGCTTAAGAAAACACGTTTGGAGTTTGCCCAACAGCATGTGGCAGACTCCCCCCAAACACATGGAAGAAGATTCTCAGGTCAAATGAGACTAAAATTGATCTTTTTGGCCATCATGGGAAATGCCATATGTGGAGCAAACCCAACACCCTGAGAACACCATTCCTACGATGAAGCATGGTGGTGGCGGCAGCATCATGCTGTAGGGATATGTTTCATCTGCAGGGACAGGAAAGCTGGTCAGGACTGAAGGAAAGACGGATGGCATTAAATACAGGGCAATTCTGGAGGAAAACCTGTTTGAGTCAGCCAGAGGTTTGAGACTGGTACAAAGGTTCATGTTCCAGCAGGACAATGACCCTAAATACACTGCTAAAGCTGCACTAGAGTGGTTTAAAGGGAAACATTTAAATGTCTTGGAATGGCCTAGTCAAAGCCCAGACCTCAATCCAACTGAGAATCTGTGGCATAACTTGAAGATTGTTGTACACCAACGTAACCCATCTAACTTGAAGGAGTTGGAGCAGTTTTGCCTTGAGGAATGGACAAAAATCCCAGTGGCTAGATGTGCTAAGCTAATAGAGACATACCCCAAGAGACCTGCTGCTGGAATTGCAGCAAAAGGTGGCTCTACAAAGTATTGACTTTGGGGGATGAATACCTATGCACACTCCAGATTTCTGTTTTTTCATCTTAATTATTGTTTGTGTCACAATAAAACAACAATTTGTACCTTTAAAGTGGTAGGCATGTTGTGTAAATCAAATGGTGCTAACCCTCCAAAAATCCATTTTAATTCCAGCTTGTAATGCGACAAAACAGGACAAACACCAAGGGGGATGAATACTTTTACAAGACACTGTACAGACCTTTGCCTTTTTAAGGTAAAACTAGATACAAGCTCCAAATAACAAACTACTTAGTGAATAATGAATGGGTCAAGGTACTCATCAATTTATGAAAGTTATGTACTACTTTAGTTATGAAGGGCTTCTGGAAACAGTTGTTATTTAAAGAATGTTATATGTCGAAACCCTTGGTCAGAATATGACATTCACTGGGTGAGAAAATCACACTTAGCTAGCAAGTGTCTAGTTACTTTGTAGTTATTATGTCATTAGGCAAACTGACTGTTTTTACCACAGCACTTATTAAACTGGATAATTACACAATGTGATATTTGTAGGAAGATTTCCAAGTCAGTTTCGTAAACGCGAACTGTGGAAATATGTTTTCAGTAGAAAACAGCACAGTTTTCTAGCTCTAGTTCTCTAGCAGCACAGTTAATTTAGTCATCCCATTAGTATCTAATACATTTCAGGACTGTGCTGCAACATTATTTAATTCACTTCTAGCTAAGACTAAATCGTGTGTAGACTTTCTCTAGAGAAACCTATGAAATCCGTAGCAACCACTGTGCAAACAACAGTAATAATTAGCAATCTAGTTTAACTTTTTCAGTATAATTCCCATTGGTAGCTTAGTGCTTTCATTATTATTATTATTATTATTCATTTGTTTATTGCTACACAGCCTCCCCCCCCCCCCCCATTATACTAGCACTGTTAGATTTACACTTTTTGTTTATCAATTAGGTAATCATATTGGTTAATTCCTTCACTTTGTCTCAGATAATTTTTCATCTATTAGTATCATAGTATTGCTCAAATTTCAAATTTGACCTATTTTTCATATATCTCCAATATTTAGTATTATAAGTAAAGGTTGGGGGTTTTTTTTGTATCTCAGGCTAGGAAATTTTCTTATAAGTTTAACAGTTAGTATTTAGGATTTTTAACATTAGTAAAATATATATATATATTTAGCTTTTATATCAGGTGAAGGGCCATATTTGTGGAAACTCTGATATTAAACCCAATGGTTAGAGAAACTGCTTTGGGACCAAAAGGTTGCTGGTTTGATTCTCTCAACCAGCAAGACTGGCTCAAGTGCCCTCGAACAAGGCGCCTAACCCCCAACTGCTCCAGCAAGAGTGGTGGTGTACCTTGTGTCTGATTAGCAACAGAAAAACTGATGATATGATCATCAATTTGGGCAAGAACCCAGCCATAACTTTAAAAACATTATTATTATTATTATTATTATTATTATTACTATAAACCTGATCTTTTGTCATTTATTCTCTAATGCCTAACAATTTATAGCAATTTGGAATTTACTCCAAAATATGTTCCAGATCTTTTCTAATGACTCATCTAAAGGCAATGTTTCTGTTCATGACTAATGATGTGAGCTTTTAATGTCAGTGCACCACACTTTGTGTTGGAATTGGCCAGGACTTATATAATTTCCAAAGCCTGCTACGTTCCAACACATCTGAGTTAACATGCCAGTTAGTTGAGTGACCATAAGCCCTGTATGTTCCCAATCCTTACATTAAGGAACATAAACTGAGATGAATTGATATGAGATTTTTGACAATATAAAAAAAAGCCTTAAAATCAAGAAACTCAAATGAACTGTTTCATTAGCATTTAGTTACAGAGAAGAAAACAAATTTATTGTGCATCATTGCCTGAAGTAAATGTTATGTAACATCCTGCCTTGGGTTTCAGCAATTAAGAACAAATCTTACTCACTCATATGAGATAAACAAGCTTGTCCTGAAATAGTTCAGTTGTGGAGAGGAAAGAAATAATTAAGCTGGTCAGATAAGTCAAGTCACTAATGTGATACTGTAACATTAAGCCAGAGTAAAACCTCACATTCGTTCATTAGCCCAAGAATCGTGGTATTTCCCTCAGGTCCATTTCACTCAATTGGCTCAGCGCTCATATGACACATCCCAATAATAGCTAGTGAGTAGTCGCTATGTTTTCATGTGGTTGCCAGTTCTAGATATTACTAACTGGCAAAGCACTGCTGCTTCAAGCTCCCACCTGTATACAACATTACAAACCTCTCAACAAATATACAGCAAGCTGTAGTCTCTTCTGTCCCATTCCTCTCAACTAATCCCAGAATAATTTATTCTTCTTCAGAAAAAACTCACCTTCGTTGCAGCATCCACTGCAGCACCTCTATCCAGCAGCTCCTGGACAAGATCCATGTGCCCCTCCTTAGCTGCCAGGTGTAGAGCATTGAGTCCATTCTGGAGAAACAATAAAAATCAGGCAAAACTCAACCACAACCATTCAAATAAATAGAGACTGGCTCAAAAAGAAGCCGAGTTTTCATGTACCTCCTCATCCATTCCCCAATGTGCTTCCTGACTGGGAGACTGTACAACATTATTACGCACAAGAGGTTTGATATAAATATCAAAGCAGATATGGATTTGTGCTGTGTCACTTTAGCACAGCGAGGCGCCAAAGGATTTTGAAGGTTCATTCAAGATATTAATAAAACTGGCAATGTCAATGTATCTGGCAGCCCCATGCCAGTTGAGTATTAAAGTGCACCTTATAATAATATAAGATGCCGAGCCAAAAACATCATGACACAAGATGTATTTCTTTAAATTTCATTTCAACTTTTTTTTTTTATTTTTTTATTTAACAGAATTAAAGATGCTAAAAACTGCACCACGGCAACAAATGCTCCACTAAACTGATGTTAAAAAAACAAAACTTTGGTACACGCCAAAACAACTACTCTGAATAAAATGGCAGATGCTCTGTATGCCCCAGGAAATCAGAGACACTGCCTCTAATCCAATTCTAATAAGAATACTGATGTGTCTTCCTTCTCTTGTTGCAACAAAAGACCATAGCCTTATTCAGACTGGATTATATTTCTATGGGGACTTGATTTAGTTCCATCATCACTTCCATCCAGATTTGCTACGTCTGTGTTTTTCTCCCATCTCCCTTGAGAAAGAATACAAACCAAACTACCTACTGTACCACTGATGCTCACAGTATTAAGTTGCCGAGTGCAGTGTTTCTCAACCACTGGGCCGCGAAGTGCCATCGAGTGGGTTGCGAATTTTTTTTTCAAGTTGAAGCTAATTTTTACTCGTAGTAGGGTACAATTGCTGAGTTGCATCCAACGTCACATCCACCTCATTAAGCTACGGTCACACTCCAGCTCACGATGCTTTGCGATGGGTTATCAATGGAAATAAAGCATTTTTTTAAAGATTTTTTTGGGCTTTTTTCACCTTTATTGGATAGGACAGTGTAGAGACAGGAAATGAGCAGGAGAGAGAGAGACGGGGAGGGATCGGGAAATGACCTCAGGTCGGAATCGAACCCGGGTCCCCGGATTTATACACATAAGCTAAAAGTTGTGGTCACACAATAGGTGAACACTTGACTGTCACGCCTTTGCATGCCTAAGCCAGGCGCAGCTCGAGCGGCTGTGTGCATTCACGGAGCGTGTTGTGTGCACGTTTGGGACCCAGTCGTTATGGGAAACACCTGATACTGATTTGAGTATGATCAGCACACAGAGATACGGACAATGTTTTCACAGAGGCTTTGCGAAGTATTATCATTATCACTGTCATGTTTGTTTCTAGTCAAATTTATAATGCTGTTTAAATACTCTGCTTTCTGTTTTGCTTTTGTAAATATCACGCCTGCTAATAAACACTTTTCCTGTACTTAGCTCCATCTACTGCCGTACATCTTGTAGTGTCCTGATCCCCAGATCTTTAACCCAGCCACATATAAAAAGTTGTACTCCTCCATGCTCTTCCAGGTTTTCATCTGTGTGTTCATGTAGAACGATGTCTGCAGCACCAAGTAGGTTGAGATGTTGGGGAACTCAACAGATGGATAATTTTCCAACTCATAATGAATGAATGAATGAATGAATGAATAACTTCATTTAAACACGATAAGTTGATCAGCAGAGCTGGTGGGGTCATGTATGTACAGATACAAATAATTACAACACAAAAGACTAAAAATATACACTATCTTTAAAAAAAACTTAAATCTGTTGATTATCTGTTAGTTATTTTCACATCAAGTTTATTAATAGTATGCATAATTATTATCATTGTATTTAGTTCCAGCTACAATATGATCAAATTTTATTCTACTAATGTCAAATTTAGCTCGTAAATTTTTCTTTCATAGGAAAAATCCTTCTTTGTTAACGTATAAAGATCTAATCCCACTAAGTGGTTTCTATGTCCACTTCTTTTGAGTGGACTTCTTGGTTTTAATAACTTGCTTGTTTGCTGAACACAAACATGGCAATAAGTTCTTGTGTTAATGGCCCAGACTCTACTTTTGGATCATTAATCCCCTTTGGCTGAGAATGCCCTGCATGCATGGCTTTATGTTGGCTTCTGGTACATCCATACAGTTTTAAATACAATACCTACAATTAAACAGTTTGTTTTTATTGCATTTATTTCATTCCTGGGCTCCTATCGGGAACAGGGAGTGATGTGACATCCCATTAATACACTTTACAATAGATTATTAGATTCTAATAGAATAGATAAACAAAATTATTGTGGATCTTTTTTAATGGGCCCCGATGTGGTGAATATGGTGAATAGGTGGGCCTTAAAGCAGAAAAGGTTGAGAACCCCTGGCCTAGTGCATGTCTTCTCCAAATGAGAAAAAGCAGAATGCTTTGGAGAAGTAACTCGGCAGCTTACTCTGTATTGGTCATAATGACTTACGCCCTATGCTGCATACACTGGAAACCCATTACCAGTTGAAATAAAATAAAATCAATCAGCAAAGCCCAATCTGAAAGGTTGATTAAATGGACTTTTATAATGACCGCTATAAAAGGCTAGAATATAATAGTATGTGGACATCTGATCATCACAGCCATACTGTATATGAGCTGTCCATAAATTGCCACGGGTGGCACAGTGGTGTAGTGGTTAGCAATGTTGCCTCACAGCAAGAAGGTTCTGGTTTCCACCCCAGGGGCCAACAGGGGCCTTTCTGTGTGGAATTTGCATGTTCTCCCTGTGTCTGAGTGGGCTTCCTCTGGGTGCTCCGGTTTCCCCCACAGTCCAAAGACATGCAGGTTAGGCTAATTGGTGGCTCTAAATTGACCGTAGGTGTGAATGTGAGTGTGAATGGTTGTTTGTCTCTGTGTCAGCCCTGTGATGACCTGGTAATGATGATCTCGCCCATAGTTGGCTGGGATAGGCTCCAGCTTGCCCACGACCTTGCACAGGATAAGTGATTATGGATAATGGATGGATAGATAAACTGCAACAAAAACTGAAGCTCTACATTTCCCTAGCATTACAATTTCCTTTCACTAGAACTAAGAAGCCCAAACATGTTCCAACATGACAATGCCCCTGTGCACAAAGTGCTCCATGAAGACACGATTTGCCAAAGTTGGAGTGGACAAAAATGCAGAAAGCCCTGACCTCAACCCCACTCAACACCTTTGGGATGAACTGGAACACAGACTGCAATATCAGAGCCTGACCTCACTAATGCTCTTGCAGCTGAACGAACAAAAATCCTCACAGCCACATTCCAAAATCTAGTGGAAAGCCTTCCCAGAAGAGTGAAGGTTATTATAATAGCAAGAGGGACATATGAGCAACAAGCACATATGAGAATAATGGTCAGGTGTCTACATACTTTCGGCCATTGGTGTATTTCTTATCCATAAATACAGGATCACATCATCAGATGTACTAGAGGCAGAAAAACAGAACAGACCAGAGCGTCGGCAACACAGTAGCTCACACGGCCATACCAATCACAAACCAGGGAGTAACTATAGTGCACACTGATTAGATCTTCCAAACAAAGCAATCAAAATCAAAATCCATTAAAAACTTGGGAAGGAGTAGCGATTCTCCTGAAAGTTCATTAATTGGCCTAATTAGCAATTTGCTAATGAGAAATCACAAAACCAAAGCACTACTTTTGTACCCAGTGGTTAAATCCATCCGTTATCTGTAACCGCTTACCCTGTGCAGGGTTGCAGGCAAGCTGGAGCCAATCCCAGCTGACTATGGGTGAGAGGCGGGGTACACCCTGAACAAGTCGCCAGGTTATCACAGGGCTGACACTTAGGCTACGTTTACATTAGACCGTATCTGTCTCGTTTTCTTCGCGGATGCACTGTCCGTTTACATTAAACCGCCTGGAAACGCCGGGAAACGGGAATCCGCCAGGGTCCACGTATTCAATCCAGATCGTGTCAGCTCCGGTGCTGTGTAAACATTCAGAATACGCGGATACACTGTGCTGAGCTCTAGCTGGCGTCTCATTGGACAACGTCACTGTGACATCCACCTTCCTGATTCGCTGGCGTTGGTCATGTGACGCGACTGCTGAAAAATGGCGTGGACTTCCGCCTTGTATCACCTTTCATTAAAGAGTATAAAAGTATGAAAATACTGCAAATACTGATGCAAATACTGCCCATTGTGTAGTTATGATTGTCTTTAGGCTTGCCATCCTTCCACTTGCAAGTGGTAAGTGATATGCGCTGGGATCACACACACAGCGGCTCAGTCCCGAATCACAGCTTGTGCGCTTCACTCGCGCGCTGTGTGAGCTGCGCAGGGCCGGAGTGTGCACCCTCCAGAGGGCACTCGCTGTTCAGGGCGGAGTGATTTGGAGCGCAGGATGCCTGCGGAGCCGAGCGTATCCGTGTATTGGTGTTGCTATGTGCACGCAAATCGTGTATTGGTGTTGCTGTGTGCACACTAATCATTTTAAAAACGTTAATCTGATGATCCGCTGATACGGTCTAATGTAAACATGGGCTTAGAGACAAACAACCATTTGTTTTTTTAAAACAAAAAACAATATTGTCGCTGGTGTTTAAGACACGTTATAGTTGCCACAAAATGTTCGCACATATAACAATTTTATGCACACTTTTCTCCAATTTGGGACAGAACCCAATTCCTGAGCAGAACACATTACCCTCAGTATCAGTCTATGAAAATGAATGTTCCTAATCTACGACTGTCCTCTGAGAGCGATGCTATACTGCAGGTGGGCAAAATTTATGAGGATGACTGCTGCTCACATTCAGAGGCACTTAATCCATCTCTCTCCCTACACCCCCACTCTGTCCTACATCCAACAACCAGCACCAACACAGCCGTTTAATCACACCAGCCCATAGCATTGAAGAGCACCTGCTGAAAAGCGAAATTTGATTATCATATCCTCTCAAAAGCTTATTCTGTTATACTACATAATTATCAAGATCTGATTTATCACAATGTTCCTCGTCATCTATTCAGTCAGACAAGAATGAAATGTAATTTGTGAGAGATAATCAAATAGTCCCTGAATGACTAACTGTTCTTCTGACTACAGCAACAACTAACAAATCAACAGTGGATATCTTCAGAAAACTGTACTTACATGTAATAACTTCATGGAATATGGAAAGTAAGATGATAAAACTAGTGGGATGTTTGTAATCATGATGGCATCAGTTTCTGCCTAATGCTTAAACCCAAAAATAACCAGAAGTCAATACATACTGTACACTTTACTGGATTTATGAACAGAGATTCATTAGCTATCGCACAACTAGATGCACGTGTGAGGATTTATTGACCATGACGTCTGACATGCGTAATGACAGATCACTACCAAGTCAAATGCCTTTATCTCTGTAAACTGCATCTATCTATCTATCTATCTATCTATCTATCTATCTATCTATCTATCTATCTATCTATCTATCTATCTATCTATCTATCTACCTACAGTGGTGCTTAAAAGTTTGTGAACCCTTTAGAATTTTCTATATTTCTGCATAAATATGACCTAAAGCATCATCAGATTTTCACACAAGTCCTAAAAGTAGATAAAGAGAATCCAGTTAAACAAATGAGACAAAAATATGATACTCGGTCATTTATTTATTGAGGAAAATCATCCAATATTACATATTTGTGAGTGGCAAAAGTATGTGAACCTCTAGGATTCGCAGTTAATTTGAAGGTGAAATTAGAGTCAGGTGTTTTTAATCAATGGGATGACAGTTAGGTGTGAGTGGGCACCCTGTTTTATTTAAAGAACAGGGATCTATCAAAGTCTGATCTTCACAACACATGTTTGTGGAAGTGTATCATGGCACGAACAAAGGAGATTTCTGAGGACCTCAGAAAAAGCGTTGTTGATGCTCATCAGGCTGGAAAAGGTTACAAAACCATCTCTAAAGAGTTTGGACTCCACCAATCCACAGTCAGACAGATTGTGTACAAATGGAGGAAATTCAAGACTATTGTTACCCTCCCCAGGAGTGGTCGACCAACAAAGATCACTCTAAGAGCAAGGCGTGTAATAGTTGGCGAGGTTACAAGGGACCCCAGGGTAATTTCTAAGCAACTGAAGGCCTCTCTCACATTGACTCAGAGCCGTCCCATAGGCTGTGCGAACTGTGCAACTGCACAGGGCCTCGCGCCACTAGGGGGCCTCGCGCCTTAAATCTTGCTGTGTTTTTTTTTAAAATTATTATTATTTTTTTAAATAAATACATTAGTTATGTATGATTTTGTATCAATGAGATGTCACATAAAAACAAACAAACAAATAAACAAATCCAAACAAAGCGAGTTTTTCATTGTCATTACATAATGCGTCCTCACTGAAGATGGGAGAGGAGGAAAGTTAAAGCGGGGGAAAGTAAACATGTCGACGGCAAGAGAACGCGACCGATTTCGCAAGCACGAATCGGGTGCTGAGAAGAGGAAAAAATTTAAAAAGAAGGAGGAATTTCACAAGTTACTGCGGGGATCGCTGGATAAATTTATCAGTACTGCCAGTGATGCTGTGGCAGCAACTAGCATCTCCATCACGCACATCGACACTGTGGCAGAGCCGAGCGGGCTTCTACAACAGCAGGACGGGAACGCGCGCACTGAGGATGACGGTGAAGTCCAAGGTGAGGAAGGAGGATAATAAGTAGGCTAGCTGTGGTTGAGAAATATTTTATAATGAGGCTTGTGCCCGATTCAGTTGACGATTCAGCATCCATGTCAAAGATTAGGGCCTCGCATTTCAAGTTCGCACAGGGCCTCGCACCCCCCCTGCGACGGCCCTGCATTGACTAATGTTAATGTTCATGAGTCCACCATCGGGAGAACACTGAACAATAATGGTGTACATGGCAGGGTTGCGAGGAGAAAGCCACTGCTGTCCAAAAAGAACGTTGCTACTTGTCTGCAGTTTGCTAAAGATCACGTGGACAAGCCAGAAGGCTATTGGAAAATGTTTTGTGGACGGATGAGACCAAAATAGAACTTTTTGGTTTAAATGAGAAGCGTTATGTTTGGAGAAAGGAAAACACTGCATTCCAGCATAAGAACCTTATCCCACCTGTGAAACATGGTGGTGGTAGTATCATGGTTTGGGCCTGTTTTGCTGCATCTGGACCAGGATGGCTTTCCATCATTGATGGAACAATGAATTCTGAATTATACCAGTGAATTCTAAAGGAAAATGTCAGGACATCTGTCCATGAACTGAATCTCAAGAGAAGGTGGGTCATGCAGCAAGACAACGACCCTAAGCACACAAGTCGTTCTACCAAAGAATGGTTAAAGAAGAATAAAGTTCATGTTTTGGAATGGCCAAGTCAAAGTCCTGACCTTAATCCAATCGAAATGTTGTGGAAGGATCTGAAGTGAGCAGTTCATGTGAGGAAACCCACCAACATCCCAGAGTTGAAGCTGTTCTGTACGGAGGAATGGGCTAAAATTCCTCCAAGCCGGTGTGCAGGACTGATCAACAGTTACCGCAAACGTTTAGCTGCAGTTATTGCTGCACAAGGAGGTCACACCAGATACTGAAAGCAAAGGTTCACATACTTTTGCCACTCACACATATGTAATTTTGGATCATTTTCCTCAATAAATAAATGACCAAGTATAATATTTTTGTCTCATTTGTTTAACTGGGTTCTCTTTATCTACTTTTGGGACATGTGAAAATCTGATGATGTTTTAGGTCATATTTATGCAGAAATAGAGAAAATTCGGTCACAAACTTTCAAGCACCACTCTATCTATCTATCTATCTATCTATCTATCTATCTATCTATCTATCTATCTATCTATCTATCTAAAATGACTAATCATTTAATTCCCTCCTGACTAAGCCTTTGCAGTGCAGCGTTTTAGTCTTTCACTCACTAGAGACTGAATTATCTCTCCACATAGGTCATGGCTCTCGTGTTTCAAAATGCCTGGCCAGAACAAGGACTCCACCCACATAGTGAATGGAAAAGGACAAAAGGTCAAATACGCACGCAACTATGCAAGATACAAATGAAGACAAACAGCATGCATGTGCTTTTACACATCTAATGAACTGTGAACTACTCTCTGAATTTCCCTTACCGTTTTTGATTGTAATGATTTAAAATATCAGTGACGCGATTGCAGGTTAGTCCTGGACACCGGGTAAGGAGGGAGCACTTAACACCCCAGTCACAATGTTACATGTGACTGTTTTTTAACGATACGACACACTCTCTGATCCTGAGCTGGAAAATGACCATGTATTTTGACGTGTTAATGCCAAATTATGAAATACAAGGCAACACATTTCTCACTCACTGAATGCGACAAGGAAAAAAAAAAAGATTAAAAGCTTTGTTTTTGCAATGTTTTATATAACTGAATGGCTTATTTCCAAAATCTGATAAGTCCAGTTTAGAAAAATCTAAATTTCATTTTATCATTTACAGTTTCAATATTTGTGCTAAGATGGACCTAACTGACACTCATATAACTAAAATGAGAGATTTCAGAGACTTTTTTTTTTGCAATAGAGAATGAGAAAACGTCATACAGTGTTTGAATACATTTACTCAAAGTAGAGCCCATGCATAAATTCTTTTAAATTGACCCTTAATAATGAGAATGTGCAACAGTCCATATCTAATGACTGTCCATATCACTGAAAAAGCTGATATCAGTGTCTCAGATACTTACATAACAATCTGAGATGAGTTGTGGTCTGTTAGTCAGTACTGCATTAACATTTATGATAAAATTGACTTATTTAATGTTAAAAATAGCAAAGCTGCTGTTTTATATCACATTAATGATGAAATATTTTATCCTCCATACTCAATATTACATAAAGTATCATTGAAAAGGCATACGACCCTACGTGAATCGACTGGCTGAAGGACTTTAAGAAACAAAAACTTTATACAGGATCTTAATGTTGGACTTAAGCAGTTTTGATTGTAACACCTTTATTAGGATGGACAACAAGATTTTTACCTCACTCAGGACGGAGTCCACCACGGGGTGTGGTATTGTTTTTGGTGGAGTTTCTTTGTTTTTTTGTTAGCAACATTACGGGAAAGCGGCTGGACTAATCTTCATGGGCATCCAGTCAAGGTCACCAAAAAGGTCAACAATGTTTTTGGTGCAAATTGTGTCCCAATGTCCCGAATGTGTCCCAAATCACTCCCTACTCACTACATAGTGGACTATATATAGTCAGATCGCCATTTTGTAGTGCTGTCCGAATGTATAGTGAGCATTATTACACCCTATATAGTGCACTCAAAATATCTCGCAATGCATCACAAAAAGCAGTGCCGCAGCAAAGAAGAAAAAAAAAGTCCGCGGCAAAGAAGTTGTTTTATCATTTAATCAATGAGCTCACTATGTAGTCCTCTATATAGCAATTCCCTATATAGTGAGTAGGGCATAGTGAACGAGTGAGTGATTTAGGACACAGCGTTTGTAACCAATCAGCACTTATCCTGATCAAGTTCGATTACCCGTTCTATTTCTTGATAAACTTCGGAACTAATCAGAACTAGAAATGAAATAAGAGAAACCTCGTTATAACTTTGTAGTATCGGAAGATAATCAGCAGATAAGATAAACGAAATTCACCTCGTGGTTCGCCAAGGCTACTGATTCAATATCAAGTAAGTGGTGTTTATTTTAAGAAAATTTACCTTTTGATTGTCACAGCTTTTGTTTGGTTCTTCTGAAAAGTTAAATAAAAAGTTTTGAAAGTTTTTTTTTTAGCTTTTTGGCAGATATTTAGAGTCTTTACACTACATTTGTGAAACAAAATGTTCTCATGAGTATTATGGCCCTTTTCCACTACCCTTTTTCAGCTCACTTCAGCTCGCTTCAGCTCACTTCAGCCCGACACGGCTCGCGTTTCGACTACCAAAGAACAGCACGACTCGGCTCGCTTCAGCCCTGCTTAGCCCCTAAAACTCGCACCGTTTTGGAGTGGGGCTGAAGCGAGCCAAAGCGAGCCGAGTGAGGCTGGGGGCGTGAGCAGACACTCCCCTGTGCACTGATTGGTGAGGAGGAGTGTCCTCACATGCCCACACACGCCCCGCGAGCATGCTGGGATCTGTAAACACCACAAACCCGGAAGAAGAATAATTACGAATTACGAGAATTTCTGAAGCCTTATGCGCCTCGCCTCATCTATACGCTCTTGCCAGTATCTGTTGGCGTTGTCGGTGACAACAAGCCACAGCACCAAGACCAGCAACACTAACGACTCCATGTTTATTGTTTACTATCCGGGTCGTGAGACTACCGCTTAAAAGATCACTGATGTCACTGTTTGCGCTGCTTAACGACATCACGTGACGTCCACCCACTTTCGCTAACTCCACCCAATGTGTCCACCCACTTCCAGCCAGCACGGTTCAGCGCGGTTGTAGTCGAAATGCAACTCCAACATCCCCACTCAGCTCGACTCAGCCCAACTCAGCACGGCACGGCTCAGCCCAACTCAGCCGCGTTTGTAGTGGAAAAGCGGCATTAGTGACCTTGAAAGAACAGAGACCACACTTGTGAGATTGAATCAGTTGTTATAACACTAAAATAAGTGCTACTGGGCAAGGTTTGTTTTGCCTGGCAACACTTGCTGGATCATGTCATGCTTTAGTGTTTTTTTTTTTTTATTTTTATTTAAACAAAACTTGACTTAGCAGGTTTTAGAAATAAGTTCTTCAATTAAATACAAAAAAACCCCCAAAAAAACAATCACCACATGGCAGAATATTTTAGCATGTGTGGTCGGCTTTTCCTGTTTGATCACAATTTTGATGAATTTGTTTAGAGAATTCTCCCAGCTATGTAATCCTATGGAAATAAGTATTAATAATTATAATTAGTTCTCACTAACATAAACCTGGGTATCTCTTTCCATCACGCCAGCCGATATGGCGATCAAGTGAGAATACATCAACACCAGGTTTCACAAGGATAGCTGTAACAGGAGTGACAGGAAATATGATAAGAAATATCTGATATGCCGGTTTTGAAACTGGAGATTGGACAGGATCAAGCTGAGTGGAAAAGGAGCTGGATTTTGTGAGTGATTTTGATACAGGCAAATCTTTCAGAAGGACGCTGTTGAGCAAGCGCTTTGAAACACTAGTGGGGGTTTCTTGTGAAAAGAACCAGTAGAACGACGGGGGATAGTCATTTCTCGATCTTACTGATTTGTAATTTAAATGTAGGAAGGTCCACTTGGGCAAGAAGGATGGATAAATCTCATCTCATCTCATTATCTGTAGCCACTTTATCCTGTTCTACAGGGTCGCAGGCAAGCTGGAGCCTATCCCAGCTGACTACGGGCGAGAGGCGGGGTACACCCTGGACAAGTCGCCAGGTCATCACAGGGCTGACACATAGACACAGACAACCATTCACACTCACATTCACACCTACGGTCAATTTAGAGTCACCAGTTAACCTAACCTGCATGTCTTTGGACTGTGGGGGAAACCGGAGCACCCGGAGGAAACCCACGCGGACACGGGGAGAACATGCAAACTCCACACAGAAAGGCCCTCGCCGGCCACGGGGCTTGAACCCGGATCTTCTTGCTGTGAGGCAACAGCGCTAACCACTACACCACCGTGCCGCCCATGGATAAATTTATGTTTGTAAAATAATTTGGGTTTATTCCCTACCCTTCTAAATGATGAATGAATAGCAAAAAGCTCATCGTTAATACTCCTTAGGAAAAAAAAGTATTGGAGGTACTAGTGCTATTGTGGGTCATTTAATTTGCACTATTTTATGCAGCTAATTCAACTGTAAACAAACATCAAAACATTTTATTCACTGAGATTTTCATTTTGAAATGTTTTTTTTTAAACTCTCTTTCTCTCTGAGTACAGCATGTGATTGCTATTCATTGTTCATGTGCTTCTGTTTCTGCTTTGCAATGTGCCACTGTTTTGGATTTGGTCCTGTCTCTACTCCATCATGTCACTGGCTGCTCCTCAGCTGTGTTCACCTGTTTTGCGTTGACATTTGATTTATACCCCAGTGTTTTTATGTCTTACTACGAAGTCTTGTCAGTTGTAGCTTGCATTTGTGAGCCTAGTGTTTTCTAGTTTTCTTTCCATATTCTGACCCTCATTTGTGTTACTGTTCTTGATTATGGATTTGTTTATTGTTGCCGCCTGTGTTTTGGTCACTGCAATAGATATTGATTAGGACTGTTGGATTGCCCACAGTAAAATACAACAAAACTGAGCACCTGTATTAGCGAGCTGTCTTATTCAAATAGATGTTACACCAGTGACAGCCACTAAAAAGAGATCTTTGATACACTGCAACCTCGCTATAACAAACTCTTACTACAAACTTTCTTATAACAAACTAAGTTTGTGTCCCCTGCCTTTTGTGATAATGAGTCGGCGTCTTAAAAAAAAAAAATCATTGTCACATCCACGTGTGTTGGCGCTTGGAGTGCGCAGCGGCATTAGGACTATTACTATGCACCTGTTCCGGATTAGAGCGCAATCACAGCGCACGCTTATAAGAACTCTCTAAACATACAGACTTGGTGAAGTATACATGCTGTACCTAGTGCCTCATGTTACCAAGCCTCGTATCTGTGTATTGCCTTTCTGGGTTAGAGTTTGTTTAATGTATTTGGACTCTGCCTTTTGTCTTTGCTTACGTCATTCTGTTTGTGCCTCGTGTGACCATTGCCTGTTTCATGGCCCTGCCTTTTGCTTACGTTTTTGAACTGTTTACCTACCTGTTTGTAAATAAACACTCCTCCTGCAATTACATCCGTTATTCACCTGCTTACATGACACACTCAGCCATGTGTTCCTCTTCCCACCAGAGACAAACAATAAGTAATCAAGTCCACAGTCAAGTTAACAATACATGTTAACACTATAAAACAAAGGCTTAACGAGCCTCACTTAGGTGTCGATCACGAACAATTATCAAGAACGGTGATCAAAGGATCGATAAAAGGATGAACTGACTGCTGATACCTCTAAACTTAACACCTAGTTAAAGCGTGCCAGTGGTGTTTTTATACCCCCATCTGACCCCGTGGCGTGACATAAATGACATCATCGGTCATTTGCAACACGTGAACTAATTGAATGGTGAAGATTTAGAAAACATATGCTGTGTTCACATATATACCGGTACGACAGTGGTATAACTGTATCGATACAAAGTATACCAGTACAGTTTAGTGCATCTGTCCACACTAGCGAGAAATGTTTGCGGTTTTCTTTCACGGTAGTTGAAATGCGCATGCGTGAAATGTTTCCGTGGTTACCGAGTAACTTCCTTCCGAGAATATGGCGGATGAAACAACGTGTGTGTGCTTTTTGTTGTCACTGTACAGTCTGTATTTCTGGTGGTCATTTATTCAGTTGAATCGTATAAAACGCGCGAGGCAGTTGAGAAAGAAGGAAACAAACGAATCTCCGTTCTTCACTATTTTATTCAGCGAAGACATCGATTGAGTTGTGTGACTTTGCGCATGCGCATTATATTTGTATCGATACAGAACCGCTTCATCTGTCCACACTACAGCGAAGCGCTACAGTACTGATACTGTACCGGTACGAAACCCATACATTTGTGGGTTCCGTACTGATACAGTTATACCGCTACAGTACCGGTATAGTTGCTAGTGTGGACAGGTGTTGCGGTAGGAAAGTAGTATCGTATCGGTACAAAATCCCTAGTGTGGACAGGGTATTTGTGAGTTAGTGGATGGACACTGACAACAATACAGTTGTAACCTCTGTCATTTCCATCACAGATGAAGAAACTATCACCTCTGTTCGTGATCCTTTAAAGGAACAGTCCACCGTACTTCCATAATGAAATATGCTCTTATCTGAATTGAGACGAGCTGCTCCGTACCTATCCGAGCTTTGCGCGACCTCCCAGTCAGTCAGACGCGCTGTCACTCCTGTTAGCAATGTAGCTAGGCTCAGCATGGCCAATGGTATTTTTTGGGGCTGTAGTTAGATGCGACCAAACTCTTCCGCGTTTTTCCTGTTTACATAGTTTTATATGACCAGTGATATGAAACAAGTTCAGTTACACAAATTGAAACGTAGCGATTTTCTATGCTATGGAAAGTCCGCACTATAATGACAGGCGTACTAACACCTTCTGCGCGCTTCAGCAGCGCATTGATATCTGAACTCCGTATCAATGCGCTGCCGAAGTGCGCAGAAGGTGTTGGTACGCCTGTCATTATAGTGCGCACTTTCCATAGCATAGAAAATCGCCACGTTTCAATTTGTGTAACTGAACTTGTTTCATATCACTGGTCATATAAAACTATGTAAACAGGAAAAACGTGGAAGAGTTTGGTCGCATCTAACTACAGCCCCAAAAAATACCATTGGCCATACTGAGCCTAGCTACATTGCTAACAGGAGTGACAGCGCGTCTGACTGACTGGGAGGTCGCGCAAAGCTCGGAGAGGTACGGAGCAGCTCGTCTCAATTCAGATAAGAGCATATTTCATTATGGAAGTACGGTGGACTGTTCCTTTAACTCAGTCAGTGAACTGCGATAGTGACTCAGAAGGAAAAATTTGTGATAAGGAGAGCATGCCTAAAATTTCACATATAACATGAGTGTTTGATGTGACAAGTGGGTCGATTTCAACATTACGAACTTTTCGGTATAATGAACTATTTGGACGTCCCGCAAGGAGTTCGTTATAGCCGGGTTGCGGTGTATATGATTTTTATGTGATTGTAGCCATTTAATCAGTTTCATCTGCAAAGTTTAAATCTAAATATATCAAAATACTTGGTCAATGCAAGGCTACATCTAAAGCACCCGGGTAATTTCCCTCCAAATGTGCATTATTGGCAGTCTTCTTTAAAAGTTAGTAACAGAAGCCCTTAGGATATACTGACATTTGGGAGTTAGCAGCAAGTGTTACTGTAGCCTGTTGCTAAGCAACACCCCGTTTCATTGATTGGAAATGTAAATGATGCACTAATCACATTTATTATCTGTAGATTTTTACATCATCCATCACAGGACACAAGAACTGGACTCTTTTAAATCAATTATGTTTAACATGCTACTAGGACCACGATTAAAGCGCAAACACCTTACCAAGAACAAACTGATTAAATCAAGACAAAGAAGCTATTTCGATCAATGTCTCTTGTTCCTGCTTCACTATAAAGGTCATATGTGCATTTGGGACTGAGGAACTGATGCATGTGCCACAGACCTTCAGGTGTGATTAGTTATTGAGCTAAAACACAGGATTCAGGCAGGGGGATATAATGTTGAGTCTACTCATGGCCTGCGGCTCAGTATCACATGACTGAATTCATCTAGCCAGGTATTATACCGTGTGTATTTGTGTGATCAAACTAACCTGATTGCAAGTGCCAATGTCCACACCGCCCTTAAGGTACTCCAGAACCTTATCGATGTTCCCAGCTCTTGCAGCCCTTAAGAAACTGGTGTTGCTGTCCGACTGGATAATAGAAAAAGAAAATGTGAGTGTCAGTGAGGATTCTGCCAGATCAAATTCACCAATTAATCAGGGCTCAGAAATCCTGTCACAATCATGTTCAGTATTCTGCATCGCTGTGTTAAGTTTACCATCCCAATACTTTACTAATAAAGATTTTTCTTTTTAATATACACGGAGTGCAGAATTATTAGGCAAGTTGTATTTTTGAGGATTAGTTTTATTATTGAACAACAACTATGTTCTCAATCAACCAAAAAGACTCATAAATATCAAAGCTGAATATGTATGGAAGTTAGAGTGGGGCGTTTTTAGTTTTGGCCATTTTAGGAGAATATGTATGTGTTCAGGTAACTTTCACTGTGCAGAATTATTAGGCAACTTAATAAAAACCAAATATGTAGCCATTTCACTTATTTATTTTCACCAGGTACACTGATATGACAACTCCAGATTTGCAAATAAACATATCTGACATTCAAACACAAAACAAAAACAAATCAGTGACCAATATAGCCACCCTTCTTCATGAGGACGCTCAAAAGCCTTCCATCCATAGATTCTGTCAATTTCTTTATCTGTTCACGACCAACATTGTGTGCAGCAGCAACCACGGCCTCCCAGACGCTGTTCAGAGAGGTGTACTGTTTTCCCTCTTTGTAGACCTCACGTTTTATAATGGACCACAGGTTCTCTATGGGGTTTAGGTCAGGTGAACAAGGGGGCCATGTCATTATTTTTTTCACCTTTCAGACCTTTACTGGCTAGCCACGCAGTGGAGTATTTGGACGCATGAGATGGAGCATTATCCTGCATGAAAATCATGTTCTTCTTGAAAGATGCTGACTTTTTCCTATACCACTGCTTGAAGAAGGTTTCTTCCAGGAACTGGCAGTAGGTCTGGGAGTTGAGTTTGAGTCCATCCTCAACTCGAAAAGGTCCAACAAGCTCGTCTTTGATGATACCAGCCCATAGCAGTACTCCACCTCCACCTTGCTGGCGTCTGAGTCAGAGTGGAGCTCTGTGCCCATTACTGATCCAGCCACAGGCCCATCCATCTGGCCCATCAAGAGTCACTCTCATCTCATCAGACCACAGCACCTTAGAAAAATCAGTCTTAAGATATTTCTTGGCCCAGTCTTGACGTTTTATCTTGTGTGCCTTACTCAGTGGTGGTCGTTTTTCAGCCTTCCTTACCTTGGCCATGTCCCTCAGTATTGCACACCTTGTACTCTTTGACACTCCAGGAATGTTGCAACTCTGGAATATGGCAGAACTGGATGCTAATGGCTGCTTGTTAGCTTCACGCTTGATTTTCCGCAGATCATGTGCAGTTATTTTGCGCCTTTTTTTTCCCCCCACACGCTTCTTTCGACCCTGTTGACTATTTGCAATGAAACGCTTGATTGTTCGGTGATCACATTTCAACATCTTCGCAATTTCAAGAGTGCTGCATCCGTCTGCAAGACATCTCACAATTTTAGACTTTTCAAAGTCTGTCAGATCTCTCTTCTGACCCATTTTGCCAGAGGAAAAGAGGTTGCCTAATAATTATGCACACCTGATATAGGGTGTTGATGTCATTAGACCACACCCCCTCTCATTACACAGATGCACAGCACCTGATATACTTAATTGGTAGTAGGCTTTCAAGCCTAAACAGCTTGGAGTGGGACAACATGCATTAAAAGGATGTTGTGGTCAAAATACTCACTTGCCTAATAATTCTGCACTCAGTGTAATGCCACATAAGCAATATCATGTGATTTAAGCGTTTTCAAAAATTTTGCTTAGTCATTTGGGTGAATAGGAACACACACGCTTCTGTTTTAGGTGCTGTGTTGCTGAAGATGCTGCTTGCATTAAAATGGCGTACAGCAGTGCAGAGTCCTCGAGAAGTGAAACCTGACCTCAGTAATTCCTTCCAAATTTTAACAACATTTGCCAACTCCTGTGTTTGGTGATAGTGATAAAAAAAATGCATTCGTTACAATGCTAATCACATACCTTCATGGCATAAATGCAGTAATAATGTACAATCACCTTTATTACTGCTTATTATAGCAGGATTTGGTTTACAGCATCAGCTGCTTCCAAAAACACAAGGTGACATTAATATATACATATAAAAGTGCATGACTATGCAAATATCAATATAATAGTCAGCACCTTAATAGTTATTTCCCTTGTAGCAGCAAAATTCCAAATAAATGCTGTGTAAAGCTGAAGGGCATAAAAAAGCAGGAGGACGGGACATGGAACATTGTGGACAGAACATTATATATAGGAACATATATTAAGAAGAAGAGAGAGAAGCTTTTATTTGTTGCACAGCGAAATTCCTCCTCTGCATTTAACCCATCTGAAGCAGTGAACGCACACATGCACACACAAGTGTATGTGGGCGGCATGGTTGTGCAGTGGTTAGCACTGTTGCCTTGCAGCAAGAAGATTCTGGGTTCGAGCCCAGGGGCCTTTCTGTGGTTAAGTTAACATGGGGCGGCCTTGGGCTGATGTGCCCTTGAGCAAGGCACCTAACCCTCAACTGCTCCCTGGGCACTGGAGCATAGCTGCTCATTGTTCACTTGTGTGTGTGCGTTCACTGCTTCAGATGGGTTAAATGCAGAGGAGGAATTTCGCTGTGCAACAAATAAAAGCTTCTCTCTCTTCTTCTTAATATCTCATCTCATTATCTCTAGCCGCTTTATCCTGTTCTACAGGGTCGCAGGCAAGCTGGAGCCTATCCCAGCTGACTACGGGCGAAAGGCGGGGTACACCCTGGACAAGTCGCCAGGTCATCACAGGGCTGACACATAGACACAGACAACCATTCACACTCACATTCACACCTACGGTCAATTTAGAGTCACCAGTTAACCTAACCTGCATGTCTTTGGACTGTGGGGGAAACCGGAGCACCCGGAGGAAACCCACACGGACACGGGGAGAACATGCAAACTCCACACAGAAAGGCCCTCGCCGGCCACAGGGCTCGAACCTGGACCTTCTTGCTGTGAGGCGACAGCGCTAACCACTACACCACCGTGCCGCCATTCTTCTTAATATATGTTCCTATATATAATGTTCCGCGTCCTGTCCTCCTGCTTTTTTATGCCCTGCAGCTTTACACAGCATTGTATGGTGTGAGAGCTGTTTTCATTTTTATCAAAGGAACAATGATACGATCAATTATTTTTTCAAATTCCGACTCATTGGCCTTGGCTCATTTTCTGTGAAGAACATATATCAGAACACATTTTCAATGACCACACACTGTACAAAAAACAGCATATTAAAAAACAAACAAAAAACGAGTAGCACTTTTTTTAAAATAAATGTAATCTAACAAAGGTAAAGGGCAACTGTTAACCATATATGCTGTTTATATTGCTTGTAATTGGGGTGAAGTAAACATCTGTTAAGTAAAGTTGTTTGATTGTAGTGAATTTAAAACGCAAAGTACACAAGAGTATGTAATTCCCAGACCAGCAGGAGGATGAGACATGGACTGCATAGCGTACATACAGATGGATCATGATTTCCAAAACCAACAGACATGCTGTGAGAACACTTCAGACAAAGCCATTATTCATTTATGGGGCACACAATCAAATCTGAGCGAGTGGGTAAATTGCGCCAACAGTTATAGCTTGTATCAGTTTCATCTACAGAGTATCTGTGTGATCATCCTGAAAGGGAGGATAATAAATCTGAGCATACCAAAACCATGGTGGTTTTTTTTGTTTGTTTTTAAGCTACGTTCTTCTTCGAAGGTTAATCACTGCCAAGTCACATGACAGCGACCGACCAGTTCATGTAAAGTCTATCATAAGTTATTTCTTCAAGACACATGAAGCCACCCTCAGCATTTTGCTCTCTTGGTCTTCCAGCCACAAAAAGCAATGGCATTTTTGAGATCCAGACTCATAACCTACTGCTGACAGGGCCATTGCTTTTCCATTGAGTCTCTTGGGAGCTTTGAATTCCTGTTGGCAATCAAGAATTATGCACAACTCTGAAATAAAGGACTACATCTTGTTATCCATTTTACTTTAGCAATAGAGGCCAAGTTATCACTCCACTAAGTATAATTAGGCTCCATAAAAAAAATATACAGTGATGCTTGAAGGTTTGTGAACGCTTTAGAGTTCTCTATATTTCTGCATAAATATGACCTAAAACATCATCAGATGTTCACACAAGTCCTAAAAGTAGATAAAGAGAACCCAGTTAAACAAATGAGACAAAAATATTATACTCGGTCATTTATTTATTGAGGAAAATGATCCAATATTACATATCTGTGAGTGGCAAAAGTATGTGAACCTCTAGGATTAGCAGTTAATTTGAAGGTGAAATTAGAGTCAGGTGTTTTCAATCAATGGGATGACAATCAGGTGTGAGTGGGCACCCTGTTTTATTTAAAGAACAGGGATCTATCAAAGTCTGATCTTCACAACACATGTTTGTGGAAGTGTATCATGGCATGAACAAAGGAGATTTCTGAGGACCTCAGAAAAAGCGTTGTTGATGCTCATCAGGCTGGAAAAGGTTACAAAACCATCTCTAAAGAGTTTGGACTCCACCAATCCACAGTCAGACAGATTGTGTACAAATGGAAGAAATTCAAGACCATTGTTACCCTCCCCAGGAGTGGTCGACCAACAAAGATCACTCTAAGAGCAAGGCATGTAATAGTCAGTGAGGTCACAAAGGACCCCAGGGTAACTTCTAAGCAACTGAAGGCCTCTCTCACATTGGCTAATGTTAATGTTCATGAGTCCACCATCAGGAGAACACTGAACAACAATGGTGTGCATGGCAGGGTTGCAAGGAGAAAGCCATTGCTCTCCAAAAAGAACATTGCTGCTCGTCTGCAGTTTGCTAAAGATCACATGGACAAGCCAGAAGGCTATTGGAAAAATGTTTTGTGGACGGATAAGACCAAAATAGAAATGTTTGGTTTAAATGAGAAGCTGTTTGGAGAAAGGAAAACACTGCATTCCAGCATAAGAACCTTATCCCATCTGTGAAACATGATCATGGTAGTATCATGGTTTGGGCCTGTTTTGCTCCATCTGGGCCAGGACGGCTTGCCATCATTGATGGAACAATGAATTCTGAATTATACCAGCAAATTCTAAAGGAAAAGGTCAGGACATCTGTCCATGAACTGAATCTCAAGAGAAGGTGGGTCATGCAGCAAGACAACGACCCTAAGCACACAAGTCGTTCTACCAAAGAATGGTTAAAGAAGAATAAAGTTAATGTTTTGGAATGGCCAAGTCAAAGTCCTGACCTTAATCCAATCGAAATGTTGTGGAAGGACCTGAAGCGAGCAGTTCATGTGAGGAAACCCACCAACATCCCAGAGTTGAAGCTGTTCTGTACGGAGGAATGGGCTAAAATTCCTCCAAGCCGGTGTGCAGGACTGATCAACAGTTACCGGAAACGTTTAGTTGCAGTTATTGCTGCACAAGGGGGTCACACCAGATACTGAAAGCAAAGGTTCACATACTTTTGCCACTCACAGATATGTAATATTGGATCATTTTCCTCAATAAATAAATGACCAAGTATAATATTTTTGCCTCATTTGTTTAACTGGGTTCTCTTTATCTACTTTTAGGACTTGTGTGAAAATCTGATGATGCTTTAGGTCATATTTATGCAGAAATATAGAAAATTCTAAAGGGTTCACAAACTTTCAAGCACCACTGTAGCCTCAAGTATTTTCGAGTTCAACACAGAAATAAAACATAAGATTATAAATAAAATACGATGATGCAGCAGTTGTGTTTGCAGACTATTTACATTCAACTCTTTATTATTACTCTGTTTACATTAAAACCTATAACTGTCAAATCATTACATTCATCATGATCAGCTCAAATAATTGTGATTCTTTATTGTAAAAATTGTCTTTTGTTTAGACCAACAATGGTCTATTGTTCTCAACCCTGTCCATATGTAATTTACGATGTATGAAATGAAAAATATGACTTATATATGTTGGAAAAAATAGTCTAAATATCTAGGAAAACAGATATGACTGAAAACAGCTGTGTGGTGGTGGGGGTGTTGCTTGAATGGTGTACTAAATGGTTTTCACTGCTGCAAGCCACATGTTGAAGGCGTTTTACTCCAGCGACTATCTGCTCTCATTGTCAATTTAGACAAAAGTTGCCCAGATGTATCTAAGAAGAAGAAGCCCATCTCTGAGAATGATGCAACCTGTTTGTTTTGCTGGTGCCACTCTCACAGGGACTGGCAGCAGGCGCCAGGATCTAAGTGTCTGCCTGTCATACTGGGCATGGTTACACCCTGTCGTGCCTGCTATATACACAAGAGTGTCCCAGGATAGCACTCAGGAGAATTAGTTACAGTATCTCTCCAGGGAAGAGTGATATTCAACCCACTTACACATATTTACTCTCAAATATCCCCTAAGCTTGCTTTGTCTTCGCTGATCGAGTCTGTGTTAGTCCTGTATTAGTCTAATCTATTTAATTCCTATTCATGCCATGTTAAATCTGCATAATAGTAAGTCTCTCTGTATGTACATGTAAAGTGCATATAAAACTATAACTTCACAGAGCTAGGTAAAACATGATGTGTATGATAGAACAATGGATAACTTATTTTGTGGCTTGATCTCTACAATGAAAAAAAAAAAATCAGTAGGGGCTCTCTTTTTAAGAAATAGATATTGACCCTATGTCAAAAATGAATGGAATGCACCATTAAAAGCAATTGTACGATTTCATTTCACCATTCTTTGGCACAAAGCAAACACAGCAGTGAAAAAGGTGAAATGCAATGCCCAATCCATAGTGCTTTTCATTAGTAACGTACAGAAAACACGCCACACTGAAAAGCAAAAGCTTTTCAGTGTTATCCATAAAAGTACTGACGGATCTTGTGTGAATACTTTCTCATAACAACATTGTGGTTGTTTAATTTACTCGTTAAAATTACGTTAATCTTTTTTTTTCCCCAAACATGTTATTTACAAAAAAAATAAGTTCCAGTTCATGTGTTGAACAAATAGATTCTATGTGTCACAACAAATACCTGAGTTTCTACACTACACACAATCAGCTAGCTTGTTGCTGACAAAAAAAGGGAGTGGGCTTTTTTTCTGCATTCATGAAATGAAATGGGGCAGCACGGAGGTGTAGTGGTTAGCACTCAGTGCATTTACATGCACATAGAGAAAATCGAATTTCTGCCGTTGCTCGACTGAAATCGAAGTTCTAAATGCCATGGAAACACCTTAGCTCGGCTGAAATCGAACCGAACTTGATTCCTCGGAATCGAGCTACACGACCTAGATTATGCGATTGTAGCCGAGCTACTTAGTGCATGTAAACCCTATCGAGCTACGTATTCGAGCTACTTACTTCAGCACTGCCCCTCCCGGAAGTGACGAGTGACGAGACCACAAGCGGGAAACACAACAGCCTCGGTCGGCATGACAACGAATCATGACAACGACATGAATCTTTTCTTTTTGTGGCATTGTTTGCACTGTTAAAATTTAGCTCACTTACTGTATCACCAAATACATCTGTACAGCTGTTGCATAGCTGTGAATTGTGTACATAAACAAGTCATTGTATTTGTGTGTGCGCGTGTGTATAGATGTCCAACATCTGAAGAATGTCAATAAAAACAAAACAATTGAACTTTTTGTGTGTTTATTAAGACATAAGTTAAATTGTAAGCAAAAAAAATATTTTTTGTAAGCAAAAAATGGACTTTATAAAAATATACAATTGTGCAAAATAAGTTGTGTTACAAAACAGTGGTCTGCGCAGGACAGTTTGTAGCCATACAGTCTGTTAGAGCAAGCCTAACAGCTTGAGCACGGAACTTGTGAACACAGAACTGCCAGTGTTGCCAGATTGGGTGGTTTTAAGTGCATTTTGGCGGATTTGAACATGTTTTGGGCAGGAAAACGTCAGCAGTATCTGGCAACACTGCACTTTGTTTATACTCTTGAATAGCTCTTCTTCATGATGACAACCGGAAGTGTACCAACACGATGGGGCGTGTAGCGCCACCTGTGGCTCGGGTGCACAATATACCTCACACAATAGCTCGATTTCCTTGTGTGCATGTAGGATTGGATTTCTCTGGCACCCCTGCTGGCACCCTTAGCTCGATTACCGACAGCAGCTCGATTTGGATGTGCATGTAAACGCACTGACTGTCGCCTCACAGCAAGAAGGTCCTGGGTTTGAGCCCCGTGGCCGGCGAGGGCCTTTCTGTGCGGAGTTTGCATGTTCTCCCCGTGTCCACGTGGGTTTCCTCCGGGTGCTCCGGTTTCCCCCACAGTCCAAAGACATGCAGGTTAGGTTAACTGGTGACTCTAAATTGACCGTAGGTGTGAATGTGAGTGTGAATGGTTGTCTGTGTCTATGTGTCAGCCCTGTGATGACCTGGCGACTTGTCCAGGGTGTACCCCGCCTTTCACCCGTAGTCAGCTGGGATAGGCTCCAGCTTGCCTGCGACCCTGTAGAACAGGATAAAGTGGCTAGAGATAGTGGATGGATAATAGAGAATTGTAACAAATTCACAACAGTACCAGTGACAAAGCAGCAAAGCGTTGTGGTGATATTCAGCAGATGCCCCATTATGTTGAAAAGTCATACATTATCTTCAGCCAAACATCAATATGCACTACGGATAAAAATATGTGCAAACCAATAAGGTTTTGTGTCCTAGATCATAAGTGTGAGCCAGAGAAAAACGGCTGATTGTCCTTAAACTCCGACATAACATTTTTGTAGTACTTACGGTATTTCTTTACAGCCATGAGAGCTTAATAATATTCCTAAGAATTACATAAAAAATGAAACCCATACAAAGACTGTTATACCGGAGTTACTCTACTCATTTAATACCTGACACATACAAACTAACAAAATAACTTTCATAATATTATACTTTATATCCACCAAAGCCTGAGAGGTAAAAGTGAGGTGTGTTCATGGACAAGTGCACAGTCAAAAGTTTGGACACACCTTCTTCTTCTTATTATTTTTTTTTAAATTAATTAAGAGACACTTCGTGTCTTAAAGTAATGATGGATATCGTTTCTCTTTACTTAGTTGAGCGCTTCTTGACATAATATGGATCACTACAGTTGCGGAATAGAGCTATTTATTTTTATTATTTACTATTTACTGTTTGATCTCAAACGCATTAAGAAGGCGAGAAATTGTACTAATTAACTTTTGACGAGGCACAACTGTTAGTTGAAAAGCATTCCAGGTGACTCCCTCATGAAGCTTAGGGTGGAGCTTAAATGACAGAAAATTGTTTTTTCATTCATTTTATTTGGTCTTACCCCCTGAACATGTTCCATTTGTACTAAAAAAACATATAGACCAAGTTTGTGCGTTATATCTTAAATTTTAACAGTAGCTCAATCAACTCGAAGATGACAAAAGTCATTTATTTATTTTCTTTTTACAATTGTCCATTTTATGTATATTCTAGTCGGTACTATATCAGTTGTTCATTTATTTATATTTGTTGCTGTGTGTACAAATTGTAAACTATATTATTATATAGTTCGTATACAATTCTAGTCCTTTGCATTTCTGTGATAAAGCTCACTGCGATTGCTTCTTGTTTAATGTATGATTTATATAACTTTATTTTCTCTTATATCGTGTATGTGTATAGTAAGTTTTAGAAAAATTAGACATGTTCTTAGGCAGCTCTGTATTTGTATATACTGTATTGTACAGAGCTACAGATTCAGAACGTATTCAGATAATTGCACACAGACACATATTCAAAAGAAGTACCCATTCTACAGGCTTTTTTTAAGCCTACTGGTAGTATCTTTTTGATATATTTTATCAATAAAGTAAATTTAAAATATATTGTTCAACAAAACAATTTGTACATTGACAATTATAGCAATGTGGTGTATTTACCATGCACTAGTTCTGTATCCAGACTTCAGAGGTACTCAAAAAATGTGTCTTCAATATGGGTATAGGTAGACCTAGGGCCAGTAGAGGCTTTTTTCCTAAGTATGTTTTCAGCTTATGTTGTCAGGTACTGTGGGATGGGATCAGCTAGATCGGTTAGCTCCATAATGTTAGTAATCAGTTTTTAAAATGATTAACACTATAACAGTTGCACAGTGTACATTTCACTGTACACTTTGCAATAAATCCTTAAAGGAGAACTGAAGGCAATTTTTTTATGATCAAAATTCTATTTCTCTCATTTTATTAAATATAAGAACGCATTTCTGACAGCTATTTTGTCGCTGCTAAAGCAAGTTATGAGTGTTTGAAATATGCTCTGTAATATATCAGTCCGGGCGGCACGGTGGTGTAGTGGTTAGCGCTGTCGCCTCACAGCAAGAAGGTCCAGGTTCGAGCCCCGTGGCTGACGAGGGCCTTTCTGTGCGGAGTTTGCATGTTCTCCCCGTGTCCGCGTGGGTTTCCTCCGGGTGCTCCGGTTTCCCCCACAGTCCAAAGACATGCAGGTTAGGTTAACTGGTGACTCTAAATTGACCGTAGGTGTGAATGTGAGTGTGAATGGTTGTCTGTGTCTATGTGTCGGCCCTGTGATGACCTGGCGACTTGTCCAGGGTGTACCCCGCCTTTTGCCCGTAGTCAGCTGGGATAGGCTCCAGCTTGCCTGCGACCCTGTAGAACAGGATAAAGCGGCTACAGATAATGAGATGAGATGAGATTATATATCAAATTAGGTGGTAAGATGGTCATATTTAATAACTTTAAAAATTAGCTCCATCCTAATAAAGCTAGTTAAGATAATGCCAGTGGGGGGGGCGTCGTGGCTCAGGTGGATGAGGCGTCATACCATAAATCCAGGAACCCGCGTTTGATTCCGACCCGAGGTCATTTCCCGATCCCTCCCCATCTCTCTCTCCCGCTCATTTCCTGTCTCTATACTGTCCTATCCAATAAAGGTGAAAAAAGCCCAAAAAATATCTTAAAAAAAAAGATAATGCCAGTAGTGTGCAAAGCATCATCAAGGTAAACGCTGGCTACTTTCAAGAATCTAAAATATGAAACATAGTTTGAACGCTTTTTATTTACCATATAATTCCATCTATGTTCCATATGTTATTTCAGAGTTTTGATGTCTCCAGTGTTGTTCTACAATGTAGAAAATAGCCAATATACAGAATAACCTATGAATGAGGAGGTGCGTCCAAACTTTTGACTGGTACCATATATTTTGGTGTTACTTGATATAGGGGCCAACAACATAAAACAAACATTTCCTGTTGAGTAATTTTGGGAACAGATTGCCTGGGGTTTGTTTAGTTTGCTCACTTAGGACTTGGGGATTTTGACAAGTAGGGTGATGTGCAGTGGATCCACTTCCTGGTATGTTGTGTGATTTGTGAACAGATGGAGGCGAGCAATGGGGTGCCCCCTGGATGGAGACCAAAAAAGAAGGTGATACAGTGAGACGTGGGTGGGGAAGGGGAGGAGTGTACCATCATGTGCTGTACATCAGTCATCACTATCTGCTACTATATATTGGGATGTCCTTTCACTCTCTGTTCTGACCACAGTCTCCTGCAGTGGCTCCACGATATGTAGGATGCCAACACTCGGATTACTCATTGGTATCTGGTACTGGCTTACAACCTTTTAACTTCACAGTGGTCCACAGGCTGAGCGTAAATATGGTAGTGGCTGGCCTTCCCACCCACCCCCTGACCTGCGTCATTTGGTGAGGGTATGTAGCAGATGGGGGCTTGTTTTCTTTCGTTCTTTCTTTTACATTACTGTCCAACTACCATGCCAAGTGCATGAGCAGAAATTAAAAAGCTCATGCCTTGAGTCGGCCCTGTTCTCTGAGCAATGTACTGTAAAACTGTTCCACATGTTGAAAGGTGTTCTTCTTCTTCTTCTTTCGGTTGTTCCCATTAGGGGTCACCACAGCAGATAATGTCCCTCAATCTCCTCCTGTCCTCTGTATCTTTTTCTGTAGCACCAACCATCCTCATGTCCTCCTTCACCACATCCATAAATCTCATCTTTGGTCTTCTTCTTTTCCTTCTACCTGGCAACTCCATCCCTAGCATTCTTTTCCCAATAAACCTCGGCTCTCTCTTCTGTACGTGTCCAAACCATCTCAATCTCACCTCCCTCAGTTTGTCTCCAAGCCGTCCTACATGTCCTGTCCCTTGAATATTCTCATTTCTCATCCTGTCCAACTTTGTCACTCCAAATAAAAATCTCAGCATCTTCAGCTCTGCTACCTCCAGTTCAGCCTCCTGTCTTTTTGTCAGTGCCACTGTCTCCAAACCATACAACAATAGCTGCTCTTACTACTGTCTTGTACACTTTCCCTTTCACTCTTGCTGGCAATCTTCTGTCAAAAATCACTCCTGACGCTCTCCTCCATCCCTTCCAACCTGCTTGTACTCTCTTCTTCACTTCTCTTCTGCACTCGCCATAACTTTGTACATGTTGCATGGTCTGAATGACAAAGTTCACTCTGACACTTTGACTTTGATAAGAATAAAAATATCGACCCTCTCAGCTGGGTGCACTCTTGTCTTAACTTGAAGGTTTGTGGATGATGAGCCTCACTGGCTTAAACATCAAACAGGACAGTAAACATGATAGAAAATTGTGTCCAAAGGCCAATGAGTTGTTAGTGTTGCATAAAACATTCATCTACACTACCGTTCAAAAGTTTGGGGTCACTTTGAAATGTCCTTATTTTTGAAAGAAAAGCACTGTTCTTTTCAATGAAGATCACTTTAAACTAATCAGAAATGCACTCTATACATTGCTAATGTGCTAAATGACTATTCTAGCTGCAAATGTCTGGTTTTTGGTGCAACATAGGTGTATAGAGGCCCATTTCCAGCAACTCTCACTCCAGTGTTCTAATGGTACAATGTGTTTGCTCATTGCCTCAGAAGGCTAATGGATGATTAGAAAACCCTTGTACAATCATGTTAGCACAGCTGAAAACAGTTGAGCTCTTTAGAGAAGCTATAAAACTGACCTTCCTTTGAGCAGATTGAGTTTCTGGAGCGTCACATTTGTGGGGTCGATTAAATGCTCAAAATGGCCAGAAAAATGTCTTGACTATATTTTCTATTCATTTTACAACTTATGGTGGGAAATAAAAGTGTGACTTTTCATGGAAAACACAAAATTGTCTGGGTGACCCCAAACTTTTGAACGGTAGTGTACATGGAGCATATCTCCTCTAATCAGTCCACTGATTAGAGGAGTAATGAATAATACAACATTTAACTATGAGTAACGTTGCAGAAAACAAACCCTGCCTAATGAACACAGAGACCACTGTCTTAGGCCCTGTCCACACGGCAACGGATTCAGGTGACTCCGATACAACTGCTTATCGTTTAGGCCTGGCGTCCACACGGCACCGGCGTTTTGGGTGCCCAAAACGCAATCTTTTTGAGAACGGGTTCCAGAGTGGAAAGATCTGGCAACGTTGCCGTTGTGAAGTCGTCTGGATGAGTAGAACGGATTTGTTTACGATGACGTCACAACCACATGACTGTGAGTGCTTCATGCCGGGTAGAAGTGTAACGAACTCGATGCGAGTTGTCAACAAATCCTATAACTTGGTTCATGAAACGCGCTTACAAAATATTTTCACTGTGAATATTTATTGTGTAATGGTGCAAAGTGAGAGAGAGAGAGAGAGAGAGACTCTGCCCTTAGGGCAGAGTCAATCCCGCCAGCAAAAATAGGGAAAAAAAGGAGCGATCTCACCTCTTCAGATGTTGGTTTAAGTCCGACAATACATTCCTCAAAAAGGGCGTAGAAGAGCAAATTAATCCATCAACGTGTAGCATTCAATTTATTCCGGACCATTAAAGACGCCACCTTCCACGTAGAATCATACGTCATCCTCGCCGCCATATTGGATAGGTCAAAGCGGAGACTAAAGATTCATGTGCTGCGTTTAACTGTACCAACAGGTTTACCGTCCAAACGAGATCACATGGGATTACCTTTCACAGGTGAGAAACAACAAATTAATCCATCAACGTGTAGCATTCAATTTATTCCGGACCATTAAAGACGCCGCCTTCCGCGTAGAATCATACGTCATCCTCGCCGCCATATTGGATAGGTCAAAGCGGAGAATAAAGATTAGCTGCGTTTAACTGTACCAACAGGTTTGCCGTCCAAACGAGATCACATGGGATTACCTTTCACAGGTGAGACTGGAAAAATACTTTTCATTGTATTTGGTCATTATAATGTAATTTTACGAACAGATTTTCCTGACTTTGTGGCTAATATGAAGTCTCGCGCATAATAGTTTATGCGCATGCGTCCTTACTTCTTCTATTGTTCTGGTGTCTCCGAAAGGACCGTCTTACAGCGCCCCTAGAGGTGTGGCATGTGTATTGCATCGTTTTCAGCAAGCGTTGCGTTGCCATATGGACCTGATATTTTACTGATCGTTGCCCATTTGGACGCGATATATTTTTAAATAACATCTCGTTGCCGTTGTCGTGTGGATGTAGCCTTAGAAACCATGACAATAGAACCTTTCATTGGGCAGATATGCTCTTATGGCAGTTCTGGTTTGTTGGGGGTTGTTTTTGTTGTTACTTAAGAAATTAATAACATGAACCATTTTCAAAATCACACTGAAGTAAGGTTTTTCACATATGGAGGCGCTGTATAACTTGCCACAGTTTACATCGGTCAATTTCCTGGTAACATTTTTATTCTCTTATACAGCAAAAGGTTTGTTTGAAAGATGCCAATATATGGAAGCAGTCAAACTTGAACAGTGGCTGAAGAAATGGAAGACATAAATAAGCCACATGTAAAAACGTCCCTGTGCAATGAACGATCTCTGTGCCAACAAGACTGGCGGTGATCTTGAAATGGAGCTTGTGTAAGCCTGGATTGCTTTTCATTATGCACAGCCACTGCCAAGTTTTTGATTAGACTACTTTTAGACTACATTTATCAGGCAAGATAAATATCCAGAAATTCTTGAGCACACACACACACACACACACCCTAACCATGTGGCACCTGCGCATCATTAAACTCTATTTCTGGAAATTCTATCACCACACTAAAGCGTGTGTGTTTACACGCCACCCAGCAACTATCTATATGACATTCAAAGTTACTTTGGGGAGCCCAGGATGCCTATAAACAAAATAATACTCTCCAGTAACAATCCAAAAGTCTTCATCTTAGGTAGGGCTGCAAAAACTAATCAACAAAACTGATAAAAGTGCTAATAAAAATGGTTGGCAGTGAATTTCAGTATCGATTAGTTGAAGCGTGTTATGAAGCTCACTCTGGCGCACACACACGGTCACGTCATAAAAACACACTGGACTGAAACAGCGCTCACAGAGAAAACAATACAATCGTCTCTACAGTATGGAAACTCTTCACAGTACTGGCCTCATGACATAACTTGTGTTTTAATGTAACTAATATCATACATTTGTGAGAATTTGAGCAACAGTGAAAGCATGATGTTCCTGCTTGAACCATCCATACTAAATGCCTTGTACTGAGTTTTCTGGTTATATCTCATCTCATTATCTCTAGCCGCTTTATCCTGGTCTACAGGGTCGCAGGCAAGCTGGAGCCTATCCCAGCTGACTACGGGCGAAAGGCGGGGTACACCCTGGACAAGTCGCCAGGTCATCACAGGGCTGACACATAGACACAGACAACCATTCACACTCACATTCACACCTACGGTCAATTTAGAGCCACCAGTTAACCTAACCTGCATGTCTTTGGACTGTGGGGGAAACCGGAGCACCCGGAGGAAACCCACGCGGACACGGGGAGAACATGCAAACTCCGCACAGAAAGGCCCTCGCCGGCCCCGGGGCTCGAACCCAGACCTTCTTGCTGTGAGGCAACAGCGCTAACCACTACACCACCGTGCTGCCCCCGGCGTTTGTTTCCACCCACAGAACTTTTTTGTTTTTCGCACCATTCTGTGTAAACTCTAGAGACTGCTGTGTGTGAAAACCCCAGGAGATCAGCAGTTTCTGAAATACTCAAACCAGTCCATCTGGCTCAAACCAACACCCATGCCACAGTGAAAGAAAGTCACACTTTGAGATCACAATTTTTCCCATTCGGATGTTTGAAGTGAACATTAACTGAAGCTCTTGATTTGTAGCTGCGTGGTTTTATGCATTGTGCTGCTGTCAAGGGATTGGCTGATTAGAGAACTGCATCAAACAGCAGTGTATGGGTGTACCTAATAAAGTGGCCAGTGAGTGTATATTCTCGTGCTACTTTGTTCAAATAGTGAATTGTTTGCATGACACCTCATAGGTTGAAAATGAACATTGTCTCAAATGAATGATTAGTTTTCAAAACCCAACTCATGACATGTAGCACTGGGCAGCAAGCAGCAAAGCTTTAGCTTGTAAGAAGTTAAACTATTTTTCCGACACAGTAGTGCTGATAAACCGTTGCGTATTCTTAGCATACACAATTTGCAGTATATTTTAATAGGTCCTGTGTGTCAAGTTATCAAGTCTTTGTCCTGCTTTCGGTTCACATTGATGTCGAACCCATAAAGAGTCGATTCACTAATTCCGTGAATCAGTAACTTCAAAGCTTTGGATTCCACACAATGAACATGATTCGTCTCGCACACACACATAGCAAGCTACATGAATTTAGTATTTAAGAGTTTCTGTAAGTGAAAACAGGTGTATTTATATTTTGCCTTTTATATTTTGAATTTGAATACCATCACCTTGTGTTAGCTTGGGTGCCTCATTTGGTTGCCATGAGCACTTGATAATATTCTCATTCTGTCTTCTTCTTCTGGCTGCTCCCGTTAGGGGTCACCACAGCGGATCTGTTCCACATATTTGATTTCATAGGTTTTACACTGGATGCCCTTCCTGACACGACCCTCCCCAGTCTATCCAGGCTTGGGGCCAGCACTAAGTATGCACTGGTTTGTACAATCGCAGTGGCTGGGTATTTTACAGTACCTAATTTGCATGTCTTTGGACTGTGTGGGAAACCGGAGCACCCGGAGGATACCCACAGAGACATGGGGAGAACATGCAAACTCCACACAGAAAGGCCCCCATCGGCTGTGAGGTTCAAACCCGGAACCTTCTTGCTGTGCTAACCACTGCATCGCCATGCCACCCATAATATTCTCATGCTGTAGCAATTATTTAATACAATATAACATTGCTGACATTTATTAAATAATCACTATAATATTCTCATGCTGTAGTGATTATTTAATAAATGTCAGCAATGTTATATTGTAGCTTGTAAACTCACTAATTAAGCCGAATTAAGAAAGAGCTCTGTAGTAGCGTTGATTAAAATGCTGAAAATAATTAGTCTTTGAATAAATGTATTTGTATTTTAAATATTTCTGAAAAAAATACAATTAATCGATTAATCAAAGAAAAAATTAATTGATTATTACAATCATAGTTAATTGCAGTCTTAAAGATAGACTGCCTTTCAGATTTTTCAAGTGTAGGTCATAAAAATAATTTTCCCTGACACCCAGTTATTTTTGTTTAGTGGACCAAAAGCTACTGAATTCGAATCACAGATTTATAATTTTATTCACTTTTTTAAAAATAGAACAATTAATGAATTAAGGCCACGTGGCCCTAAATTCTTCACTATTTTTTCCTGCTTCACCATGACCCAATTCAAGATACTATGTCATGCATCACGTGGTGGGCTTTCCCTGTTCGCGCAAGGCATTGTGGGATACAAATTTGAAACAGGGGAGAAAAATGGAGGACGTGAGTGTGAGAATGAAACGTGGAAGACTGACTACAGTAACGGAAAGCGAGAAGAAAAGACATTATGTTGTGAAGGAAAGGAAACGCAGGGCCAAACTAATAAATATCGGCGGTCAGCGAGCACCTCGGTGTGATCAGCTGTTCGTTTAGCGACAGAATGATGGAACTGTCAGTGAAACCGTCAAAGTAAACCTGCGCGTGCGCACACGGACTTCCTCTGTCTGCTTGACTGCGTGAAGCGAGTGATTTCATGTACGTTATTTGCTCAGAAATTAAATAACTTCCCAGCCACAGAATGGCTTAATATTTTGTGAGATATTACAGAAATAAACATATATCACAATGACCAAATTTCAAAGGGAGCCAAATTTAACTGATTTTATGAAATCGAAAGGCCATCTAGCTTTAAGCTTTAAGTTAAAAAAAAAATAATCCCAGTGGAAAGGCATCAGTCTGCAATAAGCTACGAGTTATACTTGATTATGATAGTTCCACCAGTAGTCAGCGTCTTATACTGAGGAAATGCTTTGTATGCCATGCACATAGAAATACACTTCTAAAAACTCTAGATGGAGCAATCTGGTTGAAGATGAATTGATTGATTGTCATGTTTTGATTTACACCACTCAGCCATGTAAAGTGATTTGATTTCATCTCTTCAGCAATACCCCAACCTCAAGGACATAGGACGTATTAAGAGGACAGTTGATCTGAGTCACTACCCATCACAGCCAGAAGGCTGAAGCACAGTTTGCCTGTTAAACTGAGCAGGAAGCCTGGCACTCCATCCACTTTCCTTGTCTTTGGACAACAACAAGGTCTAAGAGAAAGGAAATTACTAGGGCTGTCAAATGATTAAAATTTTTAATCGCGATTAATCTCATAAAATTATGTAGTTAATCGCGATTAATCGCAAAAAAAAATCTTTAAACATCTGTTTAAATTGTACTCAAATACATTTCTACATCAGAGCAAACATTTGAATATATGCTCTGATGCTCCATGTCAATTATAAGGCTCATCTTCTCTATGATAGACAATATAGGCCTAATGCACAAATATTTGGCATTTGGGTTTTGATATTAGATCTAGGCATGCAGCATATTCTTTCCAATGTAGCCTATCAGACATCTGTTGGGCATAGGCTATGTGCAAAATACGATTTGGAGAAATAACAGACTTTTTTTTTTCTCAACTGTAATGGCTGCAAGCTACACTTCGAAGAGCAAAGAGGAAGTAGTTTGACTCCTGCAAGTTCATTCAAGTGAAGCGGTAGGCTATTTGGAAATCGCTAGGCTACCTACAATTTACAGGTGGAGAAAAGGGAATGTGCGCATTCCCGATCGTATCCCATCAGATATCAACACATTTCACCTGGGAAAGTGAAAGTAAACGGAACTCGCACCGCATCGCATATGCAGACTACAATTTAACGGACCATGTTGCGGGTTTATTTGACAAGTTGTAGAGCTACGTTTTACCACAAAGTTAATGTTATAACTAGCTTTATTTTGCCTGCTAGTCACCTGTGAAAATCTGCATTGTTCCTTACCAAGATGAGCCCAATTCACTGTTGTTTAAATACCCTGCGATAACGCCGTCATTTTTTTAAATCGCGATCAAATTAAATTGCGTTAACGCACTAATAACACGTTAACTTCGACAGCCCTAGAAATTACAGGTATCATACATTTTCAACTACAATACAAATATGCAAGATGCCTCACGCATCCAGCCGGTCAGTGCATCAGTAAAGAACAATATCAGAAATAAAAATGGAGGTCCTGCGGCCCTGCGAGTTTTGTCTGACGCCAAACATCCTCCAGCACATTTTTTTCCAGTTACATTTAAATTATTCAGACTCTGCAAAAGGTGTGATTCTGTTTCACACTGGATTTTGGCACATTCATTTTAAACAAGATCCATCTCAGACCCAAGACAACGATGTACTTTTTCTACATTAAATTTGTCTGTTTTCCACCACGTTTTTTTTTTAATTCACTGCTGAGAATGTACTGTCTACTGGTGTCCTATCCAGGGTGTATTCATGCCGCATGCCCAATATTCCCAGCAATTCCTACTCTCCAGATCCAATGAGACCAGGATAAAGAGATTTCTCTGTGAAAATTTGAAGAGTTTGGTTCCAAAACGCGATAAACGCCAAATTTGAAAAACTGAAACTCCCGCCACCAAACCATCAGCAATCATCATATCTTACTCGTACCATATTCAATTTTCGCCAAAACGCGTTATCTGCCATTGATTTACACACTGCATTATGGCCTTTCATTCCAAAACGCAACAAGCGCCATCACTGATTTTTCTCAAAACCAGACATATCCATTTGGCCAATCAGAGGCCGCCACTGGCGCAAAGTCTTCTAAGATGGCTGCGCCCATTAAGTAGTAAATCGCTTTATCACTTCTCGCATTTATTGGACAATTTCACGCTGAATTATGAATAATTTCGATGGAACAGAGGAGGCTGTGATGGTTTCACCAGTGAGGAAGAAATGTAGGCCGTCAAAAGCAAATCATAATCGAGAACATGTTAAGAAAATGCGACATTCAGGTGCCGGGAAAATACCAGACGTTGTGTGCACGCATAAAGCCACGTACATGTGTGTTTTGCCATGCTGATAAACTCACACTGGCTGACATTGCCCATTTATCAGGATACTAAAGCACATTATATATCCAATTTCAGATATATCTGTCATGAAAGAACACGGTTAAATACACTTTAAATAGAGAGGGATATGAAGCATTTTGGGGAAAAAATGCCATGGCATGGATATGTAGCAACTTGACAAAAAATAATTACTTGGGTCAATTAAAAGCTGTTAATTAGTTCTGGATTTCATTTTTGAAGTTTATTATCATTAAGGAGTCAGTTAATAAATTTTAAAACAGGATATAGTGGAGGGGTGGCACGGTGGTGTAGTGGTTAGCGCTGTCGCCTCACAGCAAGAAGGTCCGGGTTTGAGCCCCGTGGCCGGCGAGGGCCTTTCTGTGCGGAGTTTGCATGTTCTCCCCGTGTCCGCGTGGGTTTCCTCCGGGTGCTCCGGTTTCCCCCACAGTCCAAAGACATGCAGGTTAGGTTAACTGGTGACTCTAAATTGAGCGTAGGTGTGAATGTGAGTGTGAATGGTTGTCTGTGTCTATGTGTCAGCCCTGTGATGACCTGGCGACTTGTCCAGGGTGTACCCCACCTTTCGCCCGTAGTCAGCTGGGATAGGCTCCAGCTTGCCTGCGACCCTGTAGAACAGGATAAAGCGGCTAGAGATAATGAGATGAGATGAGGATACAGTGGTTTTCCTTTTATCACTTCCCATAATCAGAAAAAAAGTGATTTTTCTCGAAACAATGGAATTGGATATATAGCGTTCTGGAACTAAACTCTTCATTTAGCCCCATATCAAATCTAAGGACGGGCTCTTGTGTACAGGTTTGAAGAGGAGTTTTAAAGTGCATATTCTGGACCAATTTTGCTTTTTATTATATGAAAGAATGTCCCTTTACACACTCATCCAGAAGGGTAATTTTGCACAAGGCCATCTGTCTACAGCAGAAAAAAATAAAATAACAAAATGCGTCTGGAAAAATCCCAAGGGAGTCTGGAGCCGGATTCGTGACGTTACCTGCGGAAGCGCCAGCAGGCTGTGCGAGCTTTGCACGGTTTCAGTGCACAGCCTGTGTAGACCAAGCGCTCCCATTTCTCTCTCATTGTCCGGTCTTTTGGGAAACGATGAGTACTAATCCCATCATGATTGGTGTTGCTACACCCTCCTACGATACAGCTGTTAACCATTTTAATAATTACGTGATAACGTTGAAGAAATTTGCAGAAAACCACCAGGTCATTTTCTCATAAACAAACCAGCGCTGACGTAGGATTCAGAGGGAGGCGTCCCGCACATGACGTCACGAAAATCAATGTTTGCCAGGAAATCCAAATGGCAAGTTTTTTCAGAGGCGGACCAATTCGCCTCAAATGGCTTGATTTCAACTGAATTTTTCTGGTATTGCGCAAGGTAAAAAAATTGCACAAAATACAGAATGTTACAGATATTTGACCAAAGTTTAACATAAAATAGGAGAATTACATTGATCTTGCTCCTGAATTTACCCGTGATATGCACTTTAAAGAGTGTACTTGTGCACCTGTGTGTATCTCCATGCATTTAACACATTGACATGGAAACCCAGCAGTCAGGGATGCCTCAGCCCTGACCTGCCCTCTAAGGGATATCACATTTAACCTTCTACATATACAAGAAGCATGCAGATGAGCATGTGAGCAATGCAATGTGCTGAGAGGAGCCAAAGATTTCTACCAAGAAAAACCTTAATTTTTAGCACCAAAGTAGGCATATTAAAACACCCAACTCTTCACAGTCAGGTGGCTCACACTTTCTAACCCACAAACACAGTTTTAAACACCTAAAATAAGGCACAGTATACCATATAGCACATTTCGTCTGGTCAGATCACCTCCATACTGTCAGACAGTGTTCTATTTTGAGGAGAGGAAAGTGTAGTGTCATGGAGGTATTTAGTGCATCTATGTATCCCGTATTTATTTCTCTGTATGTTGCAAATGAGCCAGTGGTCAAATCAGTTCTAGTAAGATAGTACCAAGCTGTCTTGGGGTTTAAGGTCATCAGAGTTACAAAAAAAAAAAAAAAACTAGATAGAACTCGACGCCAACGGCATCGATGGGAATGCCTCCGCCCGGTAGACTACACGCCTTATTAAGTTGTGATTTGGGGATGGACATTTGACCTCACAGTAATCATGACCTGGTGAAATCACTTGTATCAGCCTTGGAGACATTGTGCTCACAAGGTTTTCGGACAGACATTTGACCTCACAGTGACCTTGACCTTAGACTTTTTGATCTCAAAATCTAATCAGTTTATCTTTGTCCCCAAATGCACAAATGGTGAAAGTTTGGTGAAATTCCTTTCATTAGCCTTTGAGATATCGCGTTCACAAGGTTTCGGGACGGATGCACGCAAACAGACATTTGACCTCACAGTGACCTTGACCTTAGACCTTTTGATCTCAAAATCTAATCAGTTTATCTTTGTCCCCAAATCCACAAATGGAGAAAGTTTGGTGAAATTCCTTTCATTTGCCTTGGAGATATTGTGTTCACAAGGTTTTCAGACAGACATTTTGATCTCAAAATCTAATCCGTTCATGTTTGTCCCAAAGCGCACAAATGGTGAAAGTTTGGTGAAATTCCTTTCATTAGCCTTTGAGATATCGCGTTCACAAGGTTTCGGGACGGATGCACGGACAGACGGACAACCTGAAAACATAATGTCTCCTGCACCTTACGGTGGCGGAGGCATAAAAAAACCCTCCACCAAATAAAGACAAGGCTTCTCTGTGGACGAGTAACCAGAAACAATCCACTTCCACACATCTCTAATACAGCGGTCATTGATTTCTCAAAGACACCATGATGATCCATATTAATCTATAGCAGTCACAATGTACAATAGTAGGCGGCATAGTGGTGCAGTGGTTAGCACTGTCACCTCACAGCAAGAAGGTTCTGGGTTCTAACCTCATGGCTGATGGGGGCCTTTCTGTGCGGAGCTTGCATGTTCTCCCCGTGTCTGTGTGGGTTTTCTTCGGCCACTGGGGTTGTACAAGCCAGTGCATACTTGATGCCGGTCCCAAGCCCGGAAAGATTGGGGAGAGTTGCATCAGGAAGGGCATCTGGTGTAAAACCTATGCCAAACCAAATATGTAACAGATCTGCTGTAGCGACCCCTAATGGGAGCAGCTAGAAGAAGAAGAGTCACAATGTACAGTAGTGTAAGTACTGAGGTTTTTACCTATTATTATTTTTATTATTATTATCTCATCTCGGGCGGCACGGTGGTGTAGTGGTTAGCGCTGTCGCCTCACAGCAAGAAGGTCCGGGTTCAAGCCCCGGGGCCGGCGAGGGCCTTTCTGTGTGGAGATTGCATGTTCTCCCCGTGTCCGCGTGGGTTTCCTCCGGGTGCTCCGGTTTCCCCCACAGTCCAAAGACATGCAGGTTAGGTTAACTGGTGACTCTAAATTGACCGTAGGTGTGAATGTGAGTGTGAATGGTTGTCTGTGTCTATGTGTCAGCCCTGTGATGACCTGGCGACTTGTCCAGGGTGTACCCCGCCTTTCGCCCGTAGTCAGCTGGGATAGGCTCCAGCTTGCCTGCGACCCTGTAGAAGGATAAAGCGGCTAGAGATAATGAGATGAGATGAGATGAGATTATCTCATCTCATTATCTGTAGCCACTTTATCCTGTTCTACAGGGTCGCAAGCAAGCTGGAGCCTATCCCAGCTGACTACGGGCGAAAGGCGGGGTACACCCTGGACAAGTCGCCAGGTCATCACAGGGCTGACACATAGACACAGACAACCATTCACACTCACATTCACACCTACGCTCAATTTAGAGTCACCAGTTAACCTAACCTGCATGTCTTTGGTCTGTGGGGGAAACCGGAGCACCCGGAGGAAACCCACACGGACACGGGGAGAACATGCAAACTCCGCACAGAAAGGCCCTCGCCGGCCACGGGGCTCGAACCCGGACCTTCTTGCTGTGAGGCGACAGTGCTAACCACTACACCACCGTGCCGCCTATTATTATTATTATTATTATTATCATCATTACCTCACTCGCTACGGAGTAAGTGGGGCAAGGTATTGTTTTCGGTCAGGTTTCTTTGTTAACTATATAACGGGAAAACAGCTGGATCAATCTTCATGAAACTTTCAGGATAGATGGGCATTGGTCTCAAATAGAACCTCCAACATTATGAGGGTCATCCGGTCAAGGTCACCAAAAAGGTCAAAATCGTTGTTGTTGTGGCTACTGCCGCATATGGAGGTGTTAGCCACCATGTCATCGTGCTGTAAGAATGTAAGAGTGTAACAATCGTGCACTGCGCATGTGCGTACACGTGTTCCGATTAAAATGGCCGGTGAGTGTATACAATTCAGGTCACCATTCGAAATAAATGGACTAGACTAAAGAAATCGCTTTCAGACATGTTTACGCTTATTACAGAGGGAAAGCGCATTCCACTGAGCTCTAGCGCCGGGCCTTTTCCAGGAAATAAGAGTTTGGGTCATGGCGACAGCGTGTGTGTGTGTCAGCTTCGGTTCGGAGGTTTCAGTTTCGAAAACTGTAAGAGGTAAAAGTAGAATAATATAAAGTACACACACTTGGTATATTTTACTTATGTGGTTTTTAAAGTGTTCATTTTTGGATTACGCTTCATTTTTGTTGCTACTGCCTCATAGAGTAAATCTATATGCTATATTTACTGTATAGACATGGGATCAGAAAACAATTTTATTTATAAGCAGTAGCCACATGTACCCATAGGGTACCTATTTTTTTCGCGATATCTTCCTTCATATTCATCATAAGTGCTACTGGACGAGGTTTGTTTTGCCTGACAAAACATTATTATTATTATTCCCAGACATCTCACTCTGTCATAACATCCCAAAACAATTGAAAGGATAACTGTAGCATTGTATCTAAGGAATCTGACTGGCACTCTGAGAATCCCCAAGCAACACCAGGTGAAAGCTGCAGACCTGCAGAAATCTACAGTCTGATCATTCAATCTGTATACTGCAGTTAAAATTTTCAAACAGGAAATACAATTTGGCAAAAATAGAGAATAGTGAGTGAACATGTGCCATTCTGTAATAGAATGGATCTGATCAGCTGTTCAGTCACCTAACCAATTCACAGACTGGCAAAAATGGCTGTGGAATCAACCAGTCATAAAACATATCTGCACAACACTGGGATGAAAACCTGTCTTACTATAGATAAACTCAGCACAGAACCATTGTTAAATGCTTAAAGATTAAAGGTGAATATTATGTGCGGCTGGCTTAAGGTTCAAGTTTAGTTCCTAAAGTCTCATCTCATTATCTCTAGCCGCTTTATCCTGTTCTACAGGGTCGGACAATGAAATGATGTGATTCCAACTACAGGTCCAAAACACCAAGTAATGACATTAAGATGCAAATCTGCAGATTCTTACCAAGGGGTTGGTGCTCCAGCTCTGGTTAGAACCATCACTAATGGAATAAGCATTATTCTGGTCTGGACTGTCCTCCATTTCCTTGGGTATTTTATGCATTGCTGTGTTGCCCATGGCAACCACAATCGCACTTCATGTCATTACAAGTTTCAAGCAAAGAGAATATTAATTAATACTAAACTAATACTAAGCTCCAGTGTTGTGTCCCACTGGGGAGCACCATGCCACTTTACTCACTTGTTTATTTGATAGTGGTGCATGCAGCTTCTTCCATAAACAGAAACGACCATCTACCGTTGGCTTCCTCACTGTTCATTTGAGCCTCAGCTATTTTTACACCCATCAACTATGCATGTGAATGGAGGGTCAGTGGTATGTTTGGAACAAGAGAGTGTACAGGGACTGGTGTAAAGCCTGAAGGCAGATGCTACTCTAAATGACCACAACAATACCATGGCACCATGTACAACTCAGGCAATCGTGCCTTTAGTGTACCAGGCGGTGGGGAACATAAAATATTATGGTTTAAATTTATACACTCGGCCTTACACTGCAAAAAATAAAAATCTTAGGAAGTTTATTTGTCTATTTTCAAGTCAAAACATCTAGCCACCCTTATTATAAGACATAATTGCCCAACAAGCAAAACCTCATTTAGCTAGAAAGGCTAGTTTTTAGACAGTCCATCTCACGGGCGCAGATAGAGGGTGGGACGGGTGGGATTCGTCCCACCCAGATTTAAATTCACCTCGTTTGGTCCCCCCCACTTATAGGGAGGAAAAAAATGTCTATGCTGTCTTTCTTTGCACAAGGCAAACCTCACGGAAAAATCAAAAGACTAATTACCATTCGGTTTATTGAGGTGCACAGCAGTACATACATAGTTGCAACAACTCACATAAAACAAAACAAAGACTGATATTCGGTTGGTTGAGCTGCGCAGACTGCACAGGTTGCGAGCTCGAGCTTGGTTGCTATGGTTACCCACAACAAGTTTGACAGGCATATCGGGGACGGCTCCTAGTTCAGGACCCCAACACGGCATGATGAAGGGTGCCAAACTGAAAAGGCAGAAAACGATTGCATCGTTTTTTCAAAAAACAACAACTGTAAGTAAACTGTGCCTTACTTTATCATATCACCTTGCAATTTTTTGATAGTCTGTTCAAAGTAATAACATAGTGAAAGTAAAATCGTACGGAGTAGAGATGCCTTTCTGGTAGCTTCCTTCTTTCGGTGGTAGCCTGTAGATACAGTGCTCAGAAGGCAGTTTTAATGTTTAATCTGGCGTTCCTTCATCCCTGCAAGCTAACGGTTGCAGGGATGAAGGAGTGATGTTTTTTTTTGTCTTAGCTGAGTTATGTCGCCGCCCTGAGGGCATCAGAGTATATTCCTCGCACAACACATGTTGGGGGTGGGGTTGGTTTGCTGGCAGCTTTGTCCCCCCCAGTTCAAAAAACGTATCTGCGCCCCTGGTCCATCTTGAAAATCTTGTATAGATAAAATGTCTTGAAAAAGTCTTATTTGGAGCACCTTTGAAAATAAAACAATTAAAAAAAAAAAAAACAAGTAAGTACATTTTGGACATGTGTCAAATGCGGTTCACCTTGTTTCAAGAAAAAAAAAGTATGCTTGTTTTGGGAATAAATGAACTTTACTGAAATCTTTGAATCTTTCATTACAATTCAACTCCACCTTACATATCCTAAGTTTACTACGACTGTTTTCTCAGTCATTCAGAGTGAGGTCCTTCTAGATGCTGTACGTACTCTAGACCAGACAAGTGCCTTCAAAAAGGCTATGAGTGAGTGGAGGGCATTTTAGTGAGGTCTTTTTGGAATGCTGTGAGTTAAGTTCAGTGTTTTTTTTGTGTGCCTGATCTTGTAAACCCCTCGTACACATGAATAGTCAGTGCCCCTAAAATGCACTGTTGCTTTGGCATTGTGTAAGCACTAAGTCAAAATGCGTAGACTTTTTTTTTAATTAAATTTTTTTTTGGTGCCTGAGGTCCTGGGGAAGTGGAATCTTAAGAGATGTTTTCATGTTTGAATGTTGAAATGGGAAAAAAATAAACTTGTTGCAATGCTACACGTGTCGTCAACTTGATTCAAGATAGTCTCTGGTCTCATATCTAGAGTATTTTACTAATTACAGGTCACAAAAGGAGAATCTTTTAAGCTAGCAATGCTTAGTTGTAGAATTTAACAATCCTAATATTAGTATATTTATCTTAAATTCAGTTTTTACTGCTAAGACTGTCATGAATTTAAGTGAAATACCCTTAAAATGAAATAAATAAAAATGACTTGAATGGCTAAATGTAAGAAGTACGATCTTGTTATAAGAACCATTTTGATTATTTTGAGTTAATCAGATCTCGCATAATAAGTTCCCCAATCTTAGTTTGGAATTATTTCATCTAAAAACAGGTTAGATTTTTCATCTTACTTTAAGAAATCTTACCAAGTCAAATTTGACTAGTTCCATTGGCAGATTTTTTTCACCTGATTTAAGCAAATATGCTTTGTTTTAATCTTTTATTTCTTATTTTTGGAAGGCCATTTTTTGCAGTGCAGTTGTTTTCGCAGAACAAACTAAATTCCCACCAGGTTTACAAAAGTTTCAATAACGCTGATACATACAAAACACACATAAAAGTGTGTTCAAGACACAGCTGATTTACGGTAAGTAATGTTCACCAAACTCCACAAGAGGCAAAGTGCACCAAGAGCTGAAAACGACAAACTGATGACTAAACTATGAAAGCACACCTCCTGATCGCAGCGTGTGCTAAATGTTCTTATAATCGCAGTGTGTTGGCCACCATAGACAAGCGACACACACTTCCTCTTTTACAGAGTGCTATTTTTGTCCTAATTTTGTTTTACTTGCGTTTATTTAAGGATTTCTTTTTGGATTGCTTCTTTCAATGAAATAACTCAATTTTTACAAAACCATCATTAAATCTTCGTGTGTAGTTGAAATAAATAAGCAATTTAAACACAACAGTGTAATCTGTATATAAAGTGCAATAACTCATCAGCAAGCGTGTATAGGATTTAAAGCTGATAAATCAAAGTTCACATTACTGAGTCTCCATAAATGTAAATACAGAAAAACTCAGGAGCTCTTGTAGGATATGATCCCTCCCCCCAAAACTGACTGTACTGTTGTGAATACTACTACATTCTTGTGTAAATGCTCCTACAAAAATTTAATGTATAAATCTGTTTGTATCTGACTTGATATATGAAGCCCGGTGTTAGTAACACATGTGGAGCAGGCTTGTAGTCACTCGTGCCCTAATTTTAAGGACTCGTGACTCGACTTGGACTTGAGCACTGATAACTCGGACTTGGACTCGTGCATTAACTGCATTAGGACTCGTAAATTGGAGACGAGGACTTGGATTTTTTCTTTGTTTTTTGTAACATGCCATAATAATTTGGCACAAGATATTTATATCTATATTAATTTCGTGCAAGAGTCACACCTGCACGCCTTGGCGCATGTATTAGATAGACTCTGGGGCGCGCTCCGGACAGCATGCACGCCAAGCGGACTCTCGTGAGCGCCGTAAACGACTCGCACCTGCACAGGATTAAGGCACAATCAGCACACCGATATAAAAACTGTGAAAATGCACCCACTTTGCGAAGTATTGAGTTGTGTTGCTGACATATTACCGAGCCTTATTTCCTTGTTTGGTTTCCTGATTTGCTGTTTCTCGTCTTTGATTCTGCCGAGTCTACGATAGCCTGTTTGTGCCTCGATCGACCTATTGCCTGTTTCACTGTTTTACAATTTTGCCTGCCGTTCTGGATTGTTTACCTGTCTTCGCCTGTATTAATAAACACACCTTCTGCACTTACATCCGTCTCCCAACCATCTCTGACAGAATACTTCACACTCCCTGATAAAGAGAATCACATTCATCTGTTCATGTTCAGGAACAAACTAATTAGTTTGTTAACATTAACATTTGTTAATGGCACTGAAACAGCCACCGGTGCGGTTGGAGTTTTGTTCTCGGACTTGACTCCGATGAATATTGGACTCGACTCAAAATTTTTTTAATGACTTGGACTTGACTCGGACTTGAACACTGGGGACTCGAGACTTGACTCAGACTTGAGGTTTAGTGACTCGGCTACAACACTGATGTGGAGTGTGTGGAGCTGAGCCTGAAGTACTTTTGTTTAGTGAAGATGATGAATGAGTTGAAAGTTATTAGCTGGAAACAAATATTTATTTGCTATTGAAATTTATGCAGTCCATTGAGATAATAATGGTTTGGGCTGATGTACCCTCTGGTGCTATATTACACTACATTATGCTACGCTTGTATACCAAGTTATGCTCATTTATGACAATCATCAGCATCATCTCCAGTAACTGCTTTATCCTGGCCAGAGTTGTGGCTGATCTGGGGCCTATAACATGAATGCTGGTAGAAAGACAAGAATATACCATGGATAGGACGCTAGATCAACATAGGGCTCCACATACACACATTCATATCTAGGAACAACAGAGAGCAGACAATCAACCTACTGGCATGTTTTTGGAAGACGGAACAAAACCCATTCATCACCATACTACACTTATGTTAGAAATGGAGTTAAGGTTGGCAAAATGACCATGCCTGAAGCTCCACTTTCTTTTTGGTTAACTTCTTATAAATTTCCATCCCTAGTGGTTTCACAAAGTTTCCACATCAAAGTTTCCACACACACACACACACACCACCTCACCATCTTACACCTACTATTCTACTATGACTATACTACAAACTCCTACTCAGTCTTTAGTGGGCAGCCTGGCGATCCAGCACAAAGAAGCCGCCGCCCAGAACTCCTTTTCTCTGCACTAGCAAAAGTAAAATGAAATATTTACAGTACAAGGGTTCCCACACTACCCAGTTAATGTTATGAGATCTTGTGCTAGCAGTAGTATATTAATTCAGGAGAATCCAAAAAACAGCCCCTAACACATCTATTAATCCTACTCTCATGATCAGTAATTTGCAACTCATTTAGCTTTCAATCCCTAGACCGATACTTCTCGTGTCTAATGTATGAAGTAGTCCCTTGAGCTGTGGCATGATTTATCAAAGCATGCTGACATGTAGGCAGTGTTGTAGTCGAGTCGCTAAATCTCAAGGCTGAGTCCAGTCTCGAGTCCCTAGTGTTCAAGTCCAAGTCAACTACAAATCATTAAAAAATTTTTCGAGTCAAGTCCGAGAACAAGACTCCAACCGCACCATTTGACGGTGGCTGTTTTAGTGCCATTAACATTAGTTTGTTCCTAAACATGATGTATGGACAGGTGAATGTACATATTCTTTATCAGGGAGTGCGAAGTATTCTGTCTGAGATGGTTGGGAGACGGATGTACAGTGGGGCAAAAAAGTATTTAGTCAGCCACGAATTGTGCAAGTTCTCCCACTTAAAAAGATGAGAGAGGCCTATAATTTTCATCATAGGTACACTTCAACTATGAGAGACAGAATGGGGGGAAAGAATCCAGGAAATCACATTGTAGGATTTTTAATGAATTAATTGGTAAATTCCTCGGTAAAATAAGTATTTGGTCACCTACAAACAAGCAAGATTTCTGGCTCTCACAGACCTGTAACAACTTCTTTAAGAGGCTCCTCTGTCCTCCACTCGTTACCTGTATTAATGGCACCTGTTTGAACTCGTTATCAGTATAAAAGACACCTGTCCACAACCTCAAACAGTCACACTCCAAACTCCACTATGGCCAAGACCAAAGAGCTGTCAAAGGACACCAGAAACAAAATTGTAGACCTGCACCAGGCTGGGAAGACTGAATCTGCAATAGGTAAGCAGCTTGGTGTGAAGAAATCAACTGTGGGAGCAATTATTAGAAAATGGAAGACATACAAGACCACTGATAATCTCCCTTGATCTGGGGCTCCACGCAAGATCTCACCCCGTGGGGTCAAAATGATCACAAGAATGGGGAGCAAAAATCCCAGAACCACACGGAGGGACCGAGTGAATGACCTGCAGAGAGCTGGGACCAAAGTAACAAAGGCTACCATCAGTAACACACTACGCCGCCAGGGACTCAAATCCTGCAGTGCCAGACGTGTCCCCCTGCTTAAGCCAGTACATGTCCAGGCCCGTCTGAAGTTTGCTAGAGAGCGTTTGGATGATCCAGAAGAGGATTGGGAGAATGTCATATGGTCAGATGAAACCAAAATAGAACTTTTTGATAAAAACTCAACTTGTGTTTGGAGGAGAAAAAATGCTGAGTTGCATCCAAAGAACACCATACCTACTGTGAAGCATGGGGGTGGAAACATCATGCTTTGGGGCTGTTTTTCTGCAAAGGGACCAGGACGACTGATCCGTGTAAAGGAAAGAGTGAATGGGGCCATGTATCATGAGATTTTGAGTGAAAACCTCTTTCCATCAGCAAGGGCACTGAAGATGAAACGTGGCTGGGTCTTTCAGCATGACAATGATCCCAAACACACCGCCTGGGCAACGAAGGAGTGGCTTCGTAAGAAGCATTTCAAGGTCCTGCAGTGGCCTAGCCAGTCTCCAGATCTCAACCCCATAGAAAATCTTTGGAGGGAGCTGAAAGTCCATGTTGCCCAGCGACAGCCCCAAAACATCACTGCTCTAGAGGAGATCTGCATGGAGGAATGGGCCAAAATACCAGCAACAGTGTGTGAAAACCTTATGAAGACTTACAGAAAACGTCTGACCTCTGTCATTGCCAACAAAGGGTATATAACAAAGTATTGAGATGAACTTTTGTTATTGACCAAATACTTATTTTCCACCATAATTTGCAAATAAATGCTTTAAAAATCAGACAATGTGATTTTCTGGATTTTTTTTTTCTCATTTTGTCTCTTAGTTGAAGTGTACCTATGATGAAAATTACAGGCCTCTCTCATCTTTTTAAGTGGGAGAACTTGCACAATTGGTGACTGACTAAATATTTTTTTGCCCCACTGTAAGTGCAGAAGGTGTGTTTATTAATACAAGTGAAAACAGATAAACAATCCAGAAGGGCAGGCAAAATTGTAAAACAGTGAAACAGGCAATAGGCTGAGCGAGGCACAAACAGGCTATTGTAGACTCGGCAGAATCAAAGACGAGAAACAGGAAATCAGGGATCGGGAAACCAAACAAGGAAATAAGGCTCGGTAATGTGTCAGCAATGCAACTCAATACTTCACAAAGTAAGTGTGTTTTCACAGTTTTTATATTGGTAAGCAAATTGTGCCTTAATCCTGTGCAGGTGCAAGTTGCTTATGGTGCAAGAGTCCGCTTGGCGCACGCGCTATCTGATGCACACGCCAAGGCACTCGTACACGAAATTAGTACAAAAATTAATGTAAATCTAAATATCGTATGCCAAATTATTATGGCATGTTACAAAAAGTAAAGAAAAAAAATCTGAATCCTCGTCTCCAATTTACGAATCTGAATGCAGTTAATGCACGAGTCAGAGTCATCAGTGTTCAAGTCCAAGTCGAGTCACGAGTCCTTAAAATTAGGGCACGAGTCGTACTCGAGTAGCACAAGCTTGCATGTAGGTATGTGTGGAAGGCAGCGCTAAATGACTCCCTTCTTCCTAAAAGATAATAAAAAAATATGATCCAGCATTGCACTAACTGTCTTGACCTAAATAGGGTACTGTGCAAAAGTCTAATGCACATCTAAAGAAATTATGTAAAGCAAATCCCTTCAGAAAAGAAGTGCTGTTTTAAAGTAAATTAATCGGTACATTGTTCCAGACTTGCAGAGTCCATTCACACGTGGCATTAACATGCATCCTGGTTGATCAGGTCACAAGTAGACAGCTCTAAGTATGTCAGTTCACACCTGGCATTAGAATGCATCTCCGAATGCATCTCCACATGCATCTCAAGTGATCACTTGTGTTCAAATCTAACTTCCCCGCTCTATATGGATATGTACATGTACATCATTTCCGTTTGCAAAGACCACATGCCTTGCTGTTTATTCTGCCAGAAATTAAATGAAGAAGAAAAGAAGAAATCAGAACCTAATATCTCAGTTTTATAATCACAATTTAATATGATGTTATTGGCACATGAATGAGTACATACGTCCGCTTACGGACAGCCAGTTGAGTAGGTGCAGGATGCATTCACATACGCACTTGGACCGGATTACAAAGTGACTTCGGGATGCATTTCACCCCGTTCACACCGGTGTTTAGAGCTGATCATTTGTGACCTCAGCACCCAGGATGTATATTAATGCCAGGTGTGAACAGGGCTGTAGACAAATTTGTTAAAGTATTTTTTTTTTCTACTAATAGAGACTTTGCACCGTCATGTGACCCCCATTATAGCAACAGTAACTACGCCGCCACAACAGAAGCCACGCTTGTAGTGCTTCATTCAGACAAGTTAGTTGTTATTGATCGGTATGGGAAGGTTTTGCTGCATTTATGGATGTGCAAATGATTTCAGCGCAATCAGCATGCGCATATAAGGACACAGAGGCTTTGTGAAGTATTATCATTATCACGGTCACGTTTGTTTCTCGCCATGTTTATGAATCTACTTTTGGTTTCGTTTGTGTTTTGTTTTAGTAAATACCACGCCTGCTAATAAACACTCTTCCTGCACTTCGATCCGTCTACCGCCGCATACCTGACAGAATACTTCATAAAGTCTCTGTGAAAAGTGCCCTTATATGTGCGTGCTGATTGCACTCAAATCAGCATCAGATGTTTCCCATAACAACTGGGTCTCAAGCGCATGCATAACGCGCGCCGAAGGATCCCCGAACGTAAAAGCACTTTAAGTCCTGGTGAAGGTGTGCCAAGCTGCTGTGTTGCTCATGTTCACTTCACTGGATAAGAATGAGCACCTTGCTGCAGTTCTGAAATTACATTTTGTTTGAATTCTTACCTTCATGGAAATGAAGCATACCATAGGGTTTTTAACCTCTCCGTTGGACACTGAGTCCCGCCAAATGTTTGCAAGCTATTTTTCCCTTCTATATTTAGAAATCTCTCTAGATCTTGGGTGGCCAACCCGCGGCTCGCGAGCCGCATGCGGCTCTTTGCCCGGTGTCATGCGGCTCTTACGTTCATATCGAAGTTTGTGTTTGTGTTTTTTTTTTTATGTGCGTGTGCGCTTTGCTTGAGTTCAGTATGGTATTTTTGTCAAATACAACTTCGCTTTGCTTGGGTACATTACGGTATTTTCAGGTCATGTCAAATGCGCATGTGCGTGAGATAATCGCTAAGTTTTTGGGCAAGGTGTATCTTGTGTCAAGTAGCCTCTCAAAATGGCAATGAAAAAATGCACAGCACAACGAAAATACGAAGACGAACATAGGACATTTTTAACAGAGTGGGAGAGTTTATACTTTTTTGTTGAACGTAATGGCAAGCCATTCTGCCTTATATGTCAGTTGTCATTAGCTCATTTCAAAGCTTCCCGCCTCCCTGAATAAGCAAGGAGCCAGATATGCAACACTAATTGAAAACCTGCACGAAAGCTTTGTAACCCGGTTCCGTGATATACAACTGAAAAGGCCACAGGTTACGTTCCTTGTCGACCCATTCAATGCGGAGATGGACTGTTTGAAAGCCCCGCTTGTCACAGATGAGGCTGCGGCTGAGTTGGAGATGATCGATCTTCGTGAGGAAGACCAACTGAAACCTGTTTTGAGGGAAGGCACCATTGAGTTTTGGAAAAGTGTGCCATTGGAAAAATACCCGAATGTGAAACAGGCTGCGCTTAAGATACTGTCAATGTTTGGGTCAACATACGTCTGCGAGTCTGTGTTCTCTACCATGAAACACGTGAAGTCAAAGCATCGTTCTGTTCTGACTGAAACCCATATGAAAGAACTGCTTCAAGTGGCAACGACGGAATACAAGCCAGATTTGAAGAGGATTGTTCAAGGCAAGGAATGTCAGAAGTCCCACTAAGCAACATGCATAGTAAGTGCACACAATATTGATTGCTGTAAATGACTGGCCTGTGGTATTAGTACTGACTGAAGGAGTAAATTTCTCTCATGTTGGCATGTGACATTTACTATTAATCTGGCTGAGCAGAGGTGCGTGTTTGAGCGTGTGTGTCTGTGAGGGAGAGAGAGAGCGAGGGGGGTCACATGTATGGTACACATGTGTGGTCATGTGTACGGTGTGGCTTTTTTTTTGGTAATGCCATGAGTCCCACTAAGCAGCATGCATAGTAAGTGCACACAATGTTCATTGTTAAAAATGACTGGCCTCAGCCTGTGGTCTTAGTACTGTAGGAGTAAATATGTTGGTGTGTGACATTTACTATTAATCTGGCTGAGCAGAGGTGTGTGTGTGTGTGAGAGAGAGAGGAAGGGATGGGTGATGTTCGTGTGCCCATGTGTATGATGTGGCTCTTTGCGGTAATACAGTAAAAAATGTGGCTCTTGGTCTCCAACTGGTTGGCCACCCCTGCTCTAGATTTTTCCTCTTGATGATGAACTACTTTTGGTGAATTAACAAATCTGATGTCTTGATTTCATTCAAAATGATTTGCATATCCAAAAACGCAACATAGCAATCAATAGCAACAAACTCGTCTGAATGAAGCACTACAAGCGTGCCTCCTGTCATGGTGACGTAGTTACCATTGCTATGTGGGGTGGGAGCTGGTCCACGTGACTGTGCAAAGCCTCTATACACTCATGTAATTGTCTGTTGACTGTTTCCACCTTGTATTCACTCTAGCAAGCAACAATGTAATACAACCCTGATTCCAAAAAAGTTGGGACAAAGTACAAATTGTAAATAAAAACGGAATGCAATAATTTACAAATCTCAAAAACTGATATTGTATTCACAATAGAACATAGACAACATATCAAATGTCGAAAGTGAGACATTTTGAAATTTCATGCCAAGTATTGGCTCATATGAAATTTCATGACAGCAACACATCTCAAAAAAGTTGGGACAGGGGCAATAAGAGGCTGGAAAAGTTAAAGGTACAAAAAAGGAACAGCTGGAGGACCAAATTGCAACTCATTAGGTCAATTGGCAATAGGTCATTAACATGACTGGGTATAAAAAGAGCATCTTGGAGTGGCAGCGGCTCTCAGAAGTAAAGATGGGAAGAGGATCACCAATCCCCCTAATTCTGCGCCGACAAATAGTGGAGCAATATCAGAAAGGAGTTCGACAGTGTAAAATTGCAAAGAGTTTGAACATATCATCATCTACAGTGCATAATATCATCAAAAGATTCAGAGAATCTGGAAGAATCTCTGTGCGTAAGGATCAAGGCTGGAAAACCATACTGGGTGTCCGTGATCTTCGGGCCCTTAGACGGCACTGCATCACATACAAGCATGTTTCTGTACTGGAAATCACAAAATGGGCTCAGGAATATTTCCAGAGAACATTATCTGTGAACACAATTCACCGTGCCATCCACCGTTGCCAGCTAAAACTCTATAGTTCAAAGAAGCCGCCGTATCTAAACATGATCCAGAAGCGCAGACGTCTTCTCTGGGCCAAGGCTCATTTAAAATGGACTGTAGCAAAGTGGAAAACTGTTCTGTGGTCAGACAAATCAAAATTTGAAGTTCTTTATGGAAATCAGGGATGCCGTGTCATTCGGACTAAAGAGGAGAAGGACGACCCAAGTTGTTATCAGTGCTCAGTTCAGAAGCCTGCATCTCTGATGGTATGGGGTTGCATTAGTGCGTGTGGCATGGGCAGCTTACACATCTGGAAAGACACCATCAATGCTGAAAGGTATATCCAGGTTCTAGAGCAACATATGCTCCCATCCAGACGACGTCTCTTTCAGGGAAGACCTTGCATTTTCCAACATGACAATGCCAAACCACATACTGCATCAATTACAGCATCATGGCTGCGTAGAAGAAGGGTCCGGGTACTGAACTGGCCAGCCTGCAGTCCAGATCTTTCACCCATCGAAAACATTTGGCGCGTCATAAAATGGAAGATACGACAAAAAAGACCTAAGACAGTTGAGCAACTAGAATCCTACATTAGACAAGAATGGGTTAACATTCCTATCCCTAAACTTGAGCAACTTGTCTCCTCAGTCCCCAGACGTTTACAGACTGTTGTAAAGAGAAAAGGGGATGTCTCACAGTGGTAAACATGGCCTTGTCCCAACTTTTTTGAGATGTGTTGTTGTCATGAAATTTAAAATCACCTAATTTTTCTCTTTAAATGATACATTTTCTCAGTTTAAACATTTGATATGTCATCTATGTTCTATTCTGAATAAAATATGGAATTTTGAAACTTCCACATCATTGCATTCCGTTTTTATTTACAATTTGTACTTTGTCCCAACTTTTTTGGAATCGGGGTTGTAGACGCCCATTCATTTTCATTTTTTTCATCTTTTCAAGATGAAAAACCACAGTTTCAGCGACAGTGGTAAGCAACAAAGGAACAGCATGACAACTGACATTTAAATTGAGATTTTTTTCAATTCTATAGATATTAGGTATGTGTATGTCATATTAAAACAGTGAATCCAGACAACAGCCTCAAATACTGCAATGGACCAATCTGATAGCGTGTGTAGTCCAATATTTCTTCAACTCCCCACTCAAATTTAGTTCCTACTTGCAGTTAGTTTACTTTTACCGTTTAAGGCACAATAAAAGAAAAACATATAATCATGGTTTCACCTTATCTTGTCATATATGATCTGTCTTTAAAGGAAAAAATAAGAAAGAAAATAAGAAAAATTATAGGAAGAAAAATGAACCTTGGAAGCAAGTAGTGCAGATCATTCCTGTGGTGATTGTACGAACTGTAGCTAGCATTCTTTGCAAATCTGCACAGTCCACAAGCAACAATGGTAATTAACGCTATCCTACAATCCCCAAAGAGACAACCTACTGTACAAGACACACAAACATCTTGTTTCATGCTAGTGTGAACATAGGGTTAGGCACTGGAGGAAAAAAAATATGAGAAAAGCAATGGTTGTCAGTTTATTCAAGTTTTTATGTTTCACTCATTCGCATATTTTATTTCAGTTCTTGATAACACCCGCTTATGCGGCAATAACCACCAGTAACATTTGAATAGAGGAAGCATGCTATAATATAGTCTTATTAGTGTTAAGCACTTGGACACCAAAACAAAACAAAAACACCACTCACATGACTCTTCCACATGTTCCTCACAAAAGACAAGTATGTCTCACTGCAGTCTGTAGAACAGGATGTGTGCAGAGAAAGATGTCACGCACTTACCATATATGGCGGTTATGACGTACACTACCATTCAAAAGTTTGGGGTCACCCAGACAATTTTGTGTTTTCCATGAAAAGTCACACTTTTATTTACCACCATCAGTTGTAAAATGAATAGAAAATATAGTCAAGACATTTTTCTGGCCATTTTGAGCATTTAATCGACCCCACAAATGTGATGCTCCAGAAACTCAATCTGCTCAAAGGAAGGTCAGTTTTATAGCTTCTCTAAAGAGCTCAACTGTTTTCAGCTGTGCTAACATGATTGTACAAGGGTTTTCTAATCATCCATTAGCCTTCTGAGGCAATGAGCAAACACATTGTACCATTAGAACACTGGAGTGAGAGTTGCTGGAAATGGGCCTCTATACACCTATGGAGATATTGCACCAAAAACCAGACATTTGCAGCTAGAATAGTCATTTACCACATTAGCAATGTATAGAGTGCATTTCTGATTAGTTTAAAGTGATCTTCATTGAAAAGAACAGTGCTTTTCTTTCAAAAATAAGGACATTTCAAGGTGACCCCAAACTTCTGAATGGTAGTGTATAAAAGTAATGGATAGGGTTTGAGTTAGGGTGTGTCCTATAGATCCTGTACATGATGGATATCCAACCAGGCCTACATCCAATCCCATATCCAGTCTCTCACAAATAACCACAATGACCTAGTCTGGCTAATGCGACTTCAAAGCTCTACAAGCTATTGGTCTGGCCAAGATATTCAGCCCAACCGTTTCCCAGAGCCCGTGGTTGACCCGCCTCCCTGAAATGCCTCAGTTTGCTACTGGTCGAAGCCAGAAAAGGCTATGACGAAGCTTAAACCAATCACATCACTCTTTTCTCTGACGTATGTGACGCGACGATAGGATTCTCGCTGAGCCCCATTGATTTGGCTACCAGCGGGGCTAACTGGTAGATTAAACTCTTACCGAAGCCGGTCGGGAGCAAGGCGAAAACGTCCTTCCTTTCAATAAATACCTCCAGGGCTGCTCTTTGCTCCGTTTTCAATGAGAACTTCCCGTTGAATGCTTTCAATACAGCATGATTCTGTAAACAATCTATGGCTTCCGGTCGCAGTTCTACTACGTCACTGCCTTGAACACGCCTCTACCCAGGGCCGTTGGAGATGCTCAAAGTTGATTGGCTCCCGATTTTTCCGGAGCTTGGAAGAGCTGTAGATAGCTTGCCTGGCCAGACTAAGCTCGCAACAGGCCCTCGTGTTGCGTCACGCTTAGGATGGGCGGGCCCAGGCTAACAATGACCATCAATTAGTCTAAGCACAGATTTATCCCGGGATCAGACTTTCTTTCAATTTTAGCCCCACTACAACCAAATTGCAGTTTAATCCTTTAGTAGGTACAGAACATAAACATGTTTAATCTGTGGTAAACCACATGCCAGGTTGGGTGGGAGCGGGGCACTGAAAAAAGGTGTGGACTCCTACTGAAAGAAAAAAAAAAACTAAATCTATATTACCAATACTTTGGAAACCCTTATATGGTCTTGCAAACAAGTCATTAATCGTTCTGTATTTAAAATCTTAAATCTTGATTTAAGTTCTTAAGATTAGTCTACGTCTACAAAGGACGAGGTGCATCTTTGACAGAAAGATAGTCCCTTGGCTATGTGAAACACCCCAAAGAGTACTGCAGTCCTCATTTTTACAGCAGCTACACAAGTGCACTGAGTGAGGATGTAAAAAAAAATGGAGTCAGGGGCTACGTTGCTATGGCAACTCAGACAGCTGGAGTGCAAGAGTTTATTGCAGAGCTCAGTGTGTGTTAATCCGTACTGCACTGCCTTTACTGACTCGCTATGGCATGATGAAAGGAGATTAACTTTTTTAAATGATGCTGATGAAAGAGAGAAATAATAGCTTGGCATTGATTAGACATTAAAAGGTTCGCGATTGACTCCGCAGGACAACTAAGCAGATATGGGTTATAAAGAATTTATGACGCACCGAGGTAATAACATTAAGATTAAACTAAACAGAGTAGACAGTAGATAGTAATCTGTAATTAATTAACATTAATTAATTTGGGAGACACATAAGTGAGAAAGCAATAAGTGAGAAGAATACACTCCAAGCATACTGTTGCTAATTTGCAAGAAACATATGATATACGGTAAGACTTAGGAGGCTAAATATACAGTGGTGCTTGAAAGTTTGTGAACCCTTTAGAATTTTCTATATTTCTGCATAAATATGACCTAAAACATCATCAGATTTTCACACAAGTCCTAAAAGTAGATCAAGAGAACCCAGTTAAACAAATGAGACAAAAATATTATACTTGGTCATTTATTTATTGAGGAAAATGATCCAATATTACACATCTGTGAGTGACAAAAGTATGTGAACCTCTGGGATTAGCAGTTAATTTGAAGGTGAAATTAGAGTCAGGTGTTTTCAATCCATGGGATGACAATCAGGTGTGAGTGGGCACCCTGTTTTATTTAAAGAACAGGGATCTATCAAAGTCTGATCTTCACAACACATGTTTGTGGAAGTGTATCATGGCACGAACAAAGGAGATTTCTGAGGACCTCAGAAAAAGCGTTGTTGATGCTCATCAGGCTGGAAAAGGCTAGAAAACCATCTCTAAAGAGTTTGGACTCCACCAATCCACAGTCAGACAGATTGTGTACAAATGGAGGAAATTCAAGACCATTGTTACCCTCCCCAGGAGTGGTCGACCAACAAAATCACTCCAAGAGCAAGGCATGTAATAGTCAGCAAGGTCACAAAGGACCCCAGGGTAACTTCTAAGCAACTGAAGGCCTCTCTCACATTGGCTAATGTTAATGTTCATGAGTCCACCATCAAGAGAACACTGAACAACAATGGTGTGCATGGCAGGGTTGCAAGGAGAAAGCCACTGCTCTCCAAAAAGAACATTGCTGCTCGTCTGCAGTTTGCTAAAGATCACATGGACAAGCCAGAAGGCTACTGGAAAAATGTTTTGTGGACGGATGAGACCAAAATAGAACTTTTTGGTTTAAATGAGAAGCGTTATGTTTGGAGAAAGGAAAACATTGCATTCCAGCATAAGAACCTTATCCCATCTGTGAAACATGGTGGTGGTAGTATCATGGCTTGGGCCTGTTTTGCTGCATCTGGGCCAGGACGGCTTGCCATCATTGATGGAACAATGAATTCTGAATTATACCAGCAAATTCTAAAGGAACATATCAGGACATCTGTCCATGAACTGAGTCTCAAGAACTGAGTCTCAAGAGAAGGTTCTGCAGCAAGACAATGACCCTAAGCACACAGGTCGTTCTACCAAAGAATGGTTAAAGACGAATAAAGTTAATGTTTTGGAATGGCCATGTCAAAGTCCTGACCTTACTCCAATCAAAATGTTGTGGAAGGACCTGAAGCGAACAGTTCATGTGAGGAAACCCACCCAGAGTTGAAGCTGTTCTGTACGGAGGAATGGGCTAAAATTCCTCCAAGCCGGTGTGCAGGACTGATCAACAGTTACCGCAAACGTTTAGTTGCAGTTATTGCTGCACAAGGGGGTCACACCAGATACTGAAAGCAAAGGTTCACATACTTTTGGCACTCACAGATATGCAATATTGGATCATTTTCCTGATCATTGCCTTATTTTTGCATTACACTACCTATTTTGCACTGCATTTACCTTTTATTTTGTACTTTACTGGGTGTTTTTGTTGCTTTTGCTTTTCTTTTATTTTTGCACTATATTGCCTTTACTTTGTATTACTTTAAATTAAGTAGTACTGTATTTCAAGAGATGTGCATGTATGTACATAGAGTATAGAAATGCACAAATTGCTGTTTTGTAGGCATGTAACGATTAAATTTGGTTCATGATATTCAATTAATGACTCAATTTTCCCATGATATTTTTGAAAAAAAAATTAAGAAAATGTTATTACCAAAACAATTCAACATTTATTTTCTTATTCTTTATCAACATAAATATTCATTTTGCTCAATTAAAAAAAAAAACAACTTTGTTTCATTTTCTTAATAACCAACAATAATTATTTACCCATATTTCTAAAGGTTGGAGTAAAATATAATGGCCTATTAACTAAAATATTCCTTTCATTAAAAATGAAAAATGTTAATAACAAATAGGCCTTTTCTTAATAAACTTTTATGAACATTTTTGTTCTACCTTCAGTTGCTTCTCTTTTTTTTAATCTTTTGGCAGTCTATAAAAAGACAGCTCTGATTTCTTGCTAAATCTATTTGTACAGTCAATCACACAACAGCTCTTTCCCAATTTAGAGCTGGTTTTTTTTTTTTTGCGTGCTTTTGTGGCATTAGAGCTGTGTTACTTCTGCCTAGAATGAAGCCACATGCATTCCTGTTATTGTACTTTATTTCACCCTCTGCTGTCTAAATATTGCAAATATAGCTCAGAAAAACTAAGAGATTACAAAGTCTGACAGTAATCAGAATTAATTTTTATTAGCTCATCCGGCTGCAGGCCAGGCTGGATGAGTTTATGTGATCACACGTCATCTGTCCGTCGTTATCCATCATCGTCGTCCATCCACAATTTACGAAAATTGCTACTCCTCCTACAGGATTGATCAGATTTCGATCAAACTCACATACAATGTTCCCCAGGTGGGTGTGCATAAAAGTTGTCAAGGTGGTGGCGCCACCTGTCATATTTATGATTTCATGGGCGTCTTGGCCGGTATGAGCTACAGCCTCATTGAGGCTATTTTATTTTATTATTTCATCGATTTGAATCATCATAAATTTGTATCATGATTTACCATCACACAATATATTTTTACATGCCTACTGTTTTGCCTAATGCTCTCCAGATTACGGTCCAATGCACAAATGGATTGAAAGTATATTCATTTAGAATTAAAAAAGCAGGATCATCAGCCCAGTCGACAGAGCCAGATGTGGAGGATTTTAAGTCAGTTGATTTAGAAATGAAACCAAGCAGAAAAGCACATATAGTTCTACCCCTTCAGAACACAGGATCCTGCTGAGCAGCAGGCTGAGCCGCTCACTCGGATCACAACATGCGTTGTGCTTTTGAATAATTCTGGACTTGACTAGTAAGGCAGGCAAGTACATGTTCCAGTTTCTCTGTGACTGTGTGCTTGGCTGATCTTATGATTTTATCACCCTCTTCACAATATTCATATTTTTTAGTATATACTGAGGTTTGTGTGTCCTTTCAGGACTAAAAATTGTGATATTTAGTGACTATCGTAGAACATTGAGGCGGCACGGTGGTGTAGTGGTTAGCTCTGTTGCCTCACAGCAAGAAGGTTCTGGGTTCAAGCCCAGTGGCTGACGGGGGCCTTTCTGTGTGGAGTTTGCATGTTCTCCCTGTGGCTGTGTGGGTTTCCTCTGGGTACTCTGGTTTCCCCCAAAGACATGCAGTTAGGTTAACTGGCTACTCTAAACTGCCCATGTGTGTGAATGGTTGTTTCCCAAGCCCAGAAATGGGAGAGTTGTGGCAGGAAGGGCATCTGGCAAAAAACTATGCGCCAATTAATATGACATGTGGATCATAAGGGTCCACATGGCAGTGATCCTACACTCAAGTGGAACAAGATGGAAGAAGTGACTGAGTGAGATTGTAACACATTAAAATGTCTCAGTACAATACAGTTTGTGTGTACTCCAGTTTTTCTCAATGACAAATTTCTTCAAACAAAATCAGTGCTCTCAAAAACAATTATATCGCCTTAATTGAACAGAACTATGCAATCTCTTCTCATAACATTTAAGGCTTATAAAAAGCAAATACTCAAAACTATAGTCCTGTGATCTTTTGATTAAATAATGCACTCAGCTATAACCAAACAGGTACACTAAAATATACAGTATATATTTCTAAAGCATTTTTATGATTTTATCATTGTATTATATGACTCGTCTCCTTACCACTCTTTTCTAGGCTCTTTCATTGTTTAGGCTGCATGTCCTTCAAATGGGATTCTTTTTTATATACACAGGTATTTTTTGATAGATGTGTGAACTACTTAAGCAAATTGCACTCCCATAAACCTAGAGGTAAATACAAATTTATAATGCAAGGGTGTGAAGTTGGCGGCACGGTGGTGTAGTGGTTAGCGCTGTCGCCTCACAGCAAGAAGGTCCGGGTTCGAGCCCTGTGGCCGGCGAGGGCCTTTCTGTGCGGAGTTTGCATGTTCTCCCCGTGTCCGCGTGGGTTTCCTCCGGGTGCTCCGGTTTCCCCCACAGTCCAAAGACATGCAGGTTAGGTTAACTGGTGACTCTAAATTGACCGTAGGTGTGAATGTGAGTGTGAATGGTTGTCTGTGTCTATGTGTCAGCCCTGTGATGACCTGGCGACTTGTCCAGGGTGTACCCCGCCTTTCGCCCGTAGTCAGCTGGGTTAGGCTCCAGCTTGCCTGCGACCCTGTAGAACAGGATAAAGAGGCTAGAGATAAAGAGATGAGATGAGATGAGATGAGGGTGTGAAGTTGAAATGACATGAACATATACATTTATCCCATCCATCCATCGCCACTTATCCTGGCCTACAGGGTCGCAGGCAAGCTGGAGCCTATCCCAGCTGACTACGGGCGAAAGGCGGGGTACACCCTGGACAAGTCGCCAGGTCATCACAGGGCTGACACATAGACACAGACAACCATTCACACTCACATTCACACCTACGGTCAATTTAGAGTCACCAGTTAACCTAACCTGCATGTCTTTGGACTGTGGGGGAAACCGGAGCACCCGGAGGAAACCCACGCAGACACGGGGAGAACATGCAAACTCCACACAGAAAGGCCCCCGTTGGCCACTGGGCTTGAACCCAGGACCTTCTTGCTGTGAGGCAACAGTGCTAACCACTACACCACCGTGCTGTCTGAACATATACAGTCCACATATAGTATAATCAGATATATCAAATATAGTATAATCAGTTGTGTCAAAAAACACCGAATCTCAGCTCTGGTTTTGATTACTTTGTCAAAGATGTTAGTTGACTGTACTGTTTCGAAAATATGGACTTGGATATTGGTGTTTTATGTCTCGTGTTTGTGCAAAGTGTTTAGCAAAATGATTAGCTGTTCAGATGGGTATTAATTCTTTCGACAGCACTGAACTTAGTTTGGAGAAATGTGCTGTATTCAGCGAGGAGAAAATATAACCACGCAGGTCCTCCATGCTTGTCAATTATTCAGCACATTTATAAATAAACAGGAGCAAACCGCACACAAGGACATGGACTCTGTCAGACAGAGGTTAGCAAGAGCAAGAGCTTAGCCTCATTTGTTTTGTAAAGCATTAAAATGGCTCCTCACTTTGCAGTTTTCATCCACAATGCGTGAGCTTCCACATATGCCAGCTTCTCATGTGAAATTCATGAAGAGTCTAGAGCACTTCAGAAATGCATAAAGAAAGGATAGGAAGGGAGGTGATTATCTACTGTATCTGCTACTGCAGCTCTTACTTTTTAGATCAGGAGCACGGTTTAGATTTGACTTGGGGCAACTTCTTAACACATCCACACACTCAAGTAAATTAATAGATAAATTTCAATCCAGGATGATATTCGTCCATCCATCCATCCATTATCTGTAGCTGCTTATCCTGTCCTACAGGGTCGCAGGCAAGCTGGAGCCTATCCCAGCTGACTACGGGCGAAAGGCGGGGTACACCCTGGACAAGTCGCCAGGTCATCACAGGGCTGACACATAGACACAGACAACCATTCACACTCACGTTCACACCTACGGTCAATTTAGAGTCACCAGTTAACCAAACCTGCATGTCTTTGGACTGTGGGGGAAACCGGAGCACCCGGAGGAAACCCATGCGGACACGGGGAGAACATGCAAACTCCGCACAGAAAGGTCCTCACCGGCCGCTGGGCTCAAACCCAGAACCTTCTTGCTGTGAGGTGACAGTGCTAACCTCTACACCACCGTGCCGTCCATATTCAGCCATAATAAAGCAAAATGTAATGCACTAAAAGTGCATTTGCGTGTTCTTTCCATATTTATTTAAATAGGATTAAAACGTAATCACCACTGAAATGACTCTTACAATATTTCATGCCGCCACTGCTGGACATGTGTTACACATAACTCGAGACTCAGATTATGTCTTTTAAAACTGATCTGCATCACTATTTCTGCACTACGGACTGGGACATTTTCGCAATTACTGCTAATAGCAACATTAATGTTTACACTAAGTACGTAATGGGATAGATAGGCAAAGGTATCGGCAATGTTGTGCAGCAGGTGACTGTATGAACTTATCCTAAACAGAGGTCATGAGTTAACAGAGAGTTCTGCTTAGCGCTCAGAGCAAAGACAGCAGCCTGCCACTCCTGAGATCCAAGCGAGTACAGGAAAGCCTGGTACTAGTTCAGAAAATCAATAAAAGTTAAGGGGCAATACAGGAAAAAGGTTAAGTCATGTTACAGCCGCTCCAACACCGAGCATATGTGGATTAGACTAAGGATCATCACGGGCTGCAGCATAAGGGAGGTGAGGTGACTGCTTCTCTTCCACAGGAGCTGAGCTCCTTCTATGCTCGCTTTGAAAACCATGCCAAGTCAAAATTTCTGCCAGAAATGACTGGACAACTCCATCCATCCATTATCCGTAACCGCTTATCCTGTGCAGCTGGAGCCTATCCCAGCTGACTATGGGCAAGAGGCGGGGTACACCCTGGAAAAGTCGTCAAATCATTGCAGGGCTGACACACAGAGACAAACAACCATTCACACTCACATTCACACCTACGGTCAATTTGGAGCCACCAATTAACCTAACCTGCATGTCTTTTGGGGAAACCGGAGCACCCGGAGGAAACTCACGCAAACACGGGAGAACATGCAAACTCCACACAGAAAGGCCCTCGCTGACCACTGGACTCGAACCCAGGACCTTCTTGCTGTGAGGTGACAGTGCGACCCACTACACCACCATGCCGCCAACCTGGAGAACTGCCCATTTCAAATATCTCGGGTAGACATGTGTAGATCTTTTAAAAAAGTAAATGCATACAGAGCTCCTGGACTAGACAATATCCCGGGCCATGCTCTCAAAGCATGTGCCAATGAACTGGAAGATGTCTTCACATATATCTTTAATCTTTCCCTGCTCCAGTCTGTAGTCCCAACATGTTTCAAGAAGACCACCCTCATCCCAGTCTCAAAGAAACCAAACATGAGCTGCCCAAATGACAATAGACCTCACCTCATTTGTAATGAAGTGCTTTGAGCATATAGTCAAAGCTCACATGACATCATCCCTACCCACTACACTTGACCCACCCCAGTTCACCTACGAGCCAAACAGGTCCACAGACAATACAGTAACATTCGCACTGTACACTGTCTTCTTCCACCTAGACAAAAAAAAACCCACTTATGTCTGGATGACTTATGATCGATTACAGCTCAGCTTTTAATAACATAGTGCCGTCCAGGCTTGTCATGAAGCGCTGTAACCTGAGCATCAGTTCCTTCCTGTGCAGCTGGATCCTGACAGACAGACCACAGACTGGCAATGCCACCTCCTCAACACTGACACTCAGCATCAATGCCCCTCCAAAGCGTGCCAAGCACCCTGCTGCACACCCTGTTCACCCACAGCTCCAACAGTGTCATCAAGTTTGCTGATGACACCACCATCATGACGCTTACAGAGGTGACAGCTCTGACATTGTTGTGTCAGGACAACAACCCATTGCCCAACTTGCACAAGATTAAGGAGCTGTCCATGGACTATAGGAGGGAACAAGTGGACAGGGTTAGCTGCTTCAGATTCTTGGGAATTAACATCAGCGAGGATCTGAGCTGGTCACATCACATCGATGTTGTCACAAAGGCAGCGAGACAGCAGTTCCTCCAAGGAGGTTTGGTATGGACTCCAGAATATTCACCAAAGTCTACCCATGTACCATAGAGAGTGTGACTGGTACAGCAGTTACACCGACCTTGACTGCAAAGCTCTGCAGATGGTGATCAGATCAGAACAACCTATCACCAGGACTGAGCTTCCAGCCATCCAGGACCTCTACAGCCAGCACTACAGGAGGGAGGCACAGTGGATCCTCTCTGACCCCATCCATCCCACAGACTTTTCACGCTCCTGCCGTCTGGCAGGTGGTACAGGAGCATCCAGATTTAAACCAGCAGGCTGAGGAACAGTTTTTACTCACACGCTATCAGGCTACTGAACTGCTGATGCTAACACTTGCATACACATGGCATACCCATACCACAATGCTTGGACCCCTACCCCACTCACCTCTTGTATTGTTTACATTGCTTTTGCTGTTTATAATGTTTCCCATGAGCCACTTTAATTTATATCTTCTTGATATCTATCTGTATATCTCTTTGTACTTCAGACTTTTTACAAATATGATTTCAATACTGTTTTATTTTGCTATGCCTTATTTTACTTTCAATTACTATTTTACTTGCTAGTTAACTCACTATGTAAAGTTGAGTTGGCTCTGAGTAATGATTACTGGTAATGATCTTGCATTGTTATGACAAAGTTGAAACTTGATATATTGTTGCATTTTACTAACGTTTACTCACTTACTTTCTCTTCTTCTGGCTGCTCCCGTTAGGGGTCACCACAGTGGATCTGTTCCGAATATTTGATTTGGCATAGGTTTTACACCGGATGCCCTTCCTGACACAACCCTCCCCAATCTATCCGAGCTTGGGACTGAAACTAAGGCTACGTTTACATTAGACCGTATCTGTCTCGTTTTCTTCGCGGATGCACTGTCCGTTTACATTAAACCGCCTGGAAACGCCTGGAAACGGGAATCCGCCAGCGTCCACATATTCAATCCAGATCGTGTCAGCTCCGGTGCTGTGTAAACATTCAGAATACGCGGATACGCTGTGCTGAGCTCTAGCTGGCATCTCATTGGACAACATCACTGTGACATCCACCTTCCTGATTCGCTGGCGTTGGTCATGTGACGCGACTGCTGAAAAACGGCGCGGACTTCCGCCTTGTATCACCTTTCATTAAAGAGTATAAAAGTATGAAAATACTGCAAATACTGATGCAAATACTGCCCATTGTGTAGTTATGATTGTCTTTAGGCTTGCCATCCTTCCACTTGCAAGTGGTAAGTGATATGCGCTGGGATCACACACACAGCGGCTCAGTCCTGAATCGTGGCTTGTGCACTTCACTCGCGCGCTGTGTGAGCTGCGCAGGGCCGGAGTGCGCACCCTCCAGAGGGCACTCGCTGTTCAGGGCGGAGTGATTTGGAGCGCAGGATGCCTGCGGAGCCGAGCGTATCCGTGTATTGGTGTTGCTGTGTGCACACAAATCATGTATTGGTGTTGCTGTGTGCACACAAATCGTGTATTGGTGTTGCTGTGTGCACACTAATCGTTTTAAAAACGTTAATCTGATGATCCGCTGATACGGTCTAATGTAAACATGGGCTAAGTAAACATTGGGTATTTTACCTAATCTGCATGTCTGAACTGTGGGGGAAACCAGAGTACCCAGAGGTGAGAACATGCAAACTCCACACAGAAAGGTTCCAGTCAGCTGTGAGGTTTGAACTCGGAACCTTCTTGCTGTGATGCTACTCATTCACACTTATTTTTCAGAATATTGGCATTACATCACTCATTGTTTTACATTACATTAATTGCATTTAGCAGACATGCTTATCCAGAGCAACGTGCAACATACTCAGAGCAATCATTCCTGTTGGTCCAGGGAATTGAACTGGCAACCTTTTGGTCCCAAAACTGCTTCTCTAACCATTAGGCCATGGCTTTTAGGCTTGTAGTACTCAAGTCCGACTTGTGCCCTAATTATAAGGACTCATGACTCAACTTGGACTTGAGCATTGATGACTCGGACTTGGACTCGGACTCGTGCATTAACTGCATTAGGACTCATAAATTGGAGACGAGGACTCGGATTTTTTTCTTTATTTTTTTGTAACATGGCATAATAATTTGGCATAAGATGTTTATATCTACATTAATTTTTGTACTAATTTCGTGCAAGAGTATCAAACCTGCACGCCTTGGTGCGTGCATTGGATAGGCTCTCGGGCACTCTCCAGACAGCGCGCAAAGTGGAATCTCACGCACGCACCATAAACAACTCATGCCTGCACAGGATTAAGGCGGAATCAGTGTGCTTAAATAAAAACTGTGAAAACACACTTACTTTGCAAAGTATTGAGTTGTGCTGCTAAAACATTACCGAGCCTTATTTCCTTGTTTGGCTTCCTGATCCTTGATTTCCTGTTTTTCATCCTTGATTCTGCCAAGGCTATGATTGCCTGTTTGTGCCTCGCTCGACCTATTGCCTGTTTCACTGTTTTATGATTTTGTCTGCCGTTCTGGATTGTTTATCTGTCTTCATTTGTATTAATAAACACACCTTCTGCACTTACATCCGTCTTGTTCTTGGACTCGACTCAAAAATTGTTTTAATGACTTGGACTTGACTCGGATTTGAACACTGGGGACTCAAGACTGGACTCGGACTCGAGGTTTAGTGACTTGACGACAACACTGTCTTAGGTTAATAACTAACAATATCATTTTTTGTTGTTCACATGTTTTGGCACTGTGGATGTTGCCATTTCTAAATATCAGACCACCATGTAATCCACTTTACAGAACACTGCCCTTCAGAGTGGGTGGCACGGTGGTGTAGTGGTTAGCACTGTCGCCTCACAGCAAGAAGGTTCTGGGTTTGAGCCCCGTGGCCGGCGAGGGCCTTGCTGTGTGGAGTTTGCATGTTCTCCCCATGTCCGCGTGGGTTTCCTCCGGGTGCTCCGGTTTCCCCCACAGTCCAAAGACATGCAGGTTAGGTTAACTGGTGACTCTAAAATGACCGTAGGTGTGAATGTAAGTGTGAATGGTTGTTTGTCTCTATGTGTCAGCCCTGCGATGACCTGCGACCTTGGGGTACCACCTCTCACCCAAGCTGGGATAGGCTCCAGCTTGCCCGCGACCCTGCACAGGATAAGCGGTTATGGATAATGGATGGATGGATGCTCTTCAGAGTCAGTCCAACAAATGACAATTCAGTTTTATCCAGATGCACAACCTACTGACATTTGTACAATGAAGACTGGTGATTATCACAATTTTTGTTTTTTTCCCCCAGGGAGTTTACTTTGGCCATTTTTGCCAGTAAACTCACCCCTCACAATCAATCTACAACATTTTATACTGCAACACTACAAAACTAACAAATCTTAACAGAATACATGGTTTGCTTTACTAGGTACTGATATGTCCAAACAAGTACTGAACATGAAGCAGTGAGCTAAATCGTACCCCCTTGTTTCTTAACGTGACATGTCAATCATTTGTGAAGCTTTTTCAATGTCTTGTGTTTTCCCCTGCAATCCACCATTTAAAGTGCGGTTTAGTTTCTGTCCAATTGCTGCAAAGTGTTGACGTTACATAATCATCAATCCCTGTGCTGAATAAAATGCCATTTCCACAGTTCCCTTTCTGTTTCCGATTAGAAAGTCTAATTTTTTTTTTTTACAGAGCTGTCTTTAACAGTCCATGATTATAGTCATTTAAGCAATAAGCGCCTCAGCAAATAACAGACAAACAAAATGCCTTGTAATAAAACTGCAGGAAACCTATAATAAAGTAACGCTGAGAATTTTCGGCTGGCTTATTTTAACGTTGGCTGTAAAGCACACCAACTTTGTGTTGTTTTCAGTTTTTCGTGCACAACAAATGAGCTTCTCTTTTGAGAGAGTGAGTCGAGACCATTTTGAACGCTGTTCAATCTCCTTGGAAACAAAACATGGGGGAGTGATCATACGGGAATTGCTGTAAATCACATGCCTTTGTGCATGCCATACATCCCAAATGCACTTTTATACAAATAGCCTTTTATCAAATATTAAGAATGGAGCGTTAGGCATGCTGCATTCTACTGCTTCTCTAAGATCTGCCCTTGATCTCACATTCCTGTGTACAATCAGTGGATTCCCAAATACACGGTCGCATAGCAGCAAATGTACTGCACTCATATGTGATGCTGCAGTAGGACTCAAACCAGACTCAGTGTGACACTGGTCACCGTATGATGAAGAAATTAATGAAGCAAGACAAGACAAAGATGCCGACAAAATGCTGAAGATGGTCGATTTTTAGCAAAGAGGTGCTGAAAGGCTGCTTTGCTACAGTGTGAGCCAGAGGAACGGTGTGATAGAGCAGAAATATATACACATGAACAGAAACTGGCAAGGGCTGGATGTTAACAGACGAATAAATAATGAGGGACGAACCAAATAATGGCATGAGAAAGGTATTTCTGCTGCAGATTGAGGTTGATTCAAATATTCTGATGCATCAAAAATGAGATGCATCAGAGAGAAGGTTTCTTCTTATGACAGCCAAACATGTAAGTGCTGCATAAGAGCTGCATAAAAAAGGCTGACATGACTGAAAACTGAGAAAATGCTTAGTGGGAAGGTGAAAACAAATATGAAAGTGGTTGAAGAATCCTGGAAATCCCTACGCAGCTGATGTAACTGGAAGTGAGATGGTAAGGGTGGTATGAAATTCTGGGACTTTAGGAAGCATCAGTGCCCATGTTGTTGATGGAGGTGGCATGAAAAAAGCCAGCTTGCCATGTGGCGTACCTTGCGTTTGCGCTCAGCCCGTTCTCGAGAGCGTCTCCTTCTCTCACGCGCCTTCTCCAGCGCCTTTGTGTCGGGCTGCTGCTCCATCTCCAACCGGGCCTTTTTGAGGTGCGCCGCTGCGTGCGCCATAATGGACACACGTTCTCCACAAGAAGAGGAAAAAATACGAGTTGAATACGAGGAGATGCGTCCGATGGGCAACGGCAGGTGACTTTCCTGCCCAAGGGCAGAGAAGGATCACCTGCTCTCTTTGCAAAAGCGCACAGTGAGACTGAGACAGACACAAGAGCTCTCTGAAGAGACTAGTCCAGACTCAAGATCAGCCTCCTCACTCTGAGTAACAGCATCCAACCCAGGTGACGGAGTGTATGTGAGAGAAACAATGCAAGAAGGGAGGGGTACAGGATAAGATCAGAAGTAAATCAGAGAGAGAGAGAGAGAGAGAGAGAGAGGCTGTATGTAGTCCTCCCACGACAGCTCTCTGAATAGACTCATCCAGATCGGTCTCGTCTCTCTGGGTAACAGCGTAAGATAGGTAACGCCAAATGTGTGAGATAAAGGATGGTGTATAGAGATGGGAGAAGCTCAATAAGTAATCCTGAGAGAGACTGAGTGAGGGGGTGACCCATCCCTCTGTGGCCACACTGCACCACTTTAGCACTACGTTGTCATTAACAGTCATCAGGAAAAAAAACATGATGATGCAACCAATCACATTTCTCACTTCCACACTGTACCCACTTGCTGGGACAAACGGATGCTACCATTTGTGAGAAAGAGAGAGGGGAAGGTGGGAGATGAAATATTAAAAGCGAGCACCTTCCTCGTCATCCCCCACCATGTCTGTAAATTTCCTTGCCACCTGTCAGAAGGAGAGAATGGTGCAGTCTACTTCAACACGAAGTCAAACTGAGCTTGTAAAATCCCAACACACAGACAGAACGTGGGATCCTCCTCTAATATCGTTCTTTTTTCCCTCACATTAAAGAGGCTCCAGTAGCCACATCAAAGAGAGAGAGTGTGTGTGTGCATGTGTGTGTACCACTGCATCCATAGCATTCGTTCGTTGTTTATGTAATATCTACAATGTAGATTCTGAATAATGATAATGAATAATAAAAGTATTTTAATAATAACAAAGCAACCCATGAAATGGCCAAGCCTCTGTTCACCTATAAAATTTACCGTTATATTAAGGGAACAAGTTATTTATTAGAAACTACGCAAACAAATTCACAAATGATAAATATTTAATGAACACTTTTCAGTGGCCATATACAATCACATTAGTGTAGCAAAAACACAATTTTTGGCATGGAGCTTCAGCACGTCACACACCTTGGTTTGTTTCACTATGCTGCCATCTGCTGGCTGAGTCCCCTTCTTACAGTCAATACTAGAAAAGAAATGAGTAACATACACACCCAGGCTGGTTTTGTTTGCCATCAGAAGACATCCATCCATCCAACCATCCATCATCTGTAGCCGCTTTATCCTGTTCTACAGGGTCACAGGCAAGCTGGAGCCTATCCCAGCTGACTACGGGCGAAAGGTGGGGTACACCCTGGACAAGTCGCCAGGTCATCACAGGGCTGACACATAGACACAGACAACCATTCACACTCACATTCACACCTACGGTCAATTTAGAGTCACCAGTTAACCTAACCTGCATGTCTTTGGACTGTGGGGGAAACCGGAGCACCCGGAGGAAACCCACGCGGACACGGGGAGAACATGCAAACTCCGCACAGAAAGGTCCTCGCCAGCCACAGGGCTCGAACCCGGACCTTCTTGCTGTGAGGCGACAGCGCTAACCACTACACCACCGTGCTGCCCAAATAAGAATATATCAATGCATTTATAACCCCGTGAAAGATTGAGAATCTGTCCGGGGTGTCCTATTCTCAGCAGGGATTGGCTCGGGCTCACCCATGACCCCAAGAAGCCTTTATTTGTCACACATACACTCAAGCACAGGCTTAAGCACACAGTGAAATTTAACCCCTGCACTTAACCCATCTGAAGCAGTGAACACACACACAAGTGAGCAATGAGCACACACACATAAAGTGCCTTGCAAAAGTATTCATCCCCCTTGGTGTTTGTCCTGTTTTGTTGCATTACAAGCTGGAATTAAAATGGATTTTTGGAGGGTTAGCACCATTTGATTTACGCAACATGCCTACCACTTTAAAGGTGCACAATTTTTTTTTACTGTGGCACAAACAATATTTAGGATGAAAAAGCAGAAATCTTGAGTGTGCATAAGTATTCACCCTCTTTCGTATGAAACCCCTAAATAAGAGCTGCTCCAACCAATTCACTTCATAAGTCACATAATTAGTTGATTAAGATCCACCTGTGTGCAATCAAAGTGTCACATGATCTGTCACATGATGTCTGTATCAATCAACCTGTTCTGGAAGGACCCTGACTCTGCAATACGACTAAGCAAGCAACATGAAAACCAAGGAGCCTCCAAACAGGTCAGAGACAAAGTTGTGGAGAAGTATAGATCAGGGTTGGGTTATAAAAAATATCCCAAACTTTGAATATCCCAGGGAGCTCCATTAAATCCATTATAGCAAAATGGAAACAATATGGCACCACTATAAACCTGACAAGAGAAGGCTGCCCACCAAAACTCACAGACCGGGCAAGGAGGGCATTAATCAGAGATGCAACAAAGACACCAAAGATAACACTGAAGGAGCTGCAAAGAGCCACAGTGGAGATGGGAGTATCTGGCCATAGGACCACTTTAAGCCGTACACTCCACAGAGCAGGGCTTTATGGAAGAGTGGCCAGAAAAAAGTAATTGCTTAAGAAAACACATTTGGAGTTTGCCCAACAGCATGTGGCAGACTCCCCAAACACATGGAAGAAGATTCTCTGGTCAAATGAGACTAAAATTGATCTTTTTGGCCATCATGGGAAACGCCATATGTGGAGCAAACCCAACTCCCTGAGAACACCATTCCTACAGTGAAGCATGGTGGTGGCAGCATCATGCTGTGGGGATGTTTTTCATCTGCAGGGACAGGAAAGCTGGTCAGGACTGAAGGAAAAATGGATGGCATTAAATACAGGGCAATTCTGGAGGAAAACCTGTTTGAGTCAGCCAGAGGTTTGAGACTGGGACGAAGGTTCATGTTCCAACAGGACAATGACCCTAAACATACTGCTAAAGTTACACTGGAGCGGTTTAAAGGGAAACATTTAAATGTCTTGGAATGGCCTAGTCAAAGCCCAGACCTCAATCCAATTGAGAATCTGTGGCCTAACTTGAAGATTGCTGTACACCAACGCAACCCATCTAACTTGAAGGAGTTGGAGCAGTTTTGCCTTGAGGAATGGGCAAAAATCCCAGTGGCTAGATGTGCTAAGCTAATAGAGGCATACTCCAAGAGACTTGCAGCTGTAATTGCAGTAAAAGGTGGCTCTACAAAGTATTGACTTGGGGGTGAATACCTATGCACACTCCCGATTTCTGTTTTTTTCATCTTAATTATTGTTTGTGTCACAATAAAAAAAAAACAGTGTGCACCTTTAAAGTGGTAGGCATGTTGTGTAAATCAAATGGTGCTCATCCCCAAAAAATCCATTTTAATTCCAGCTTGTAATGCAACAAAACAGGACAAACACCAAGGGGGATGAATATTTTTGCAAGGCACTGTATCCAGAGCAATAGGCAGCTATGCTACAGCACCCGGGGAGAAGCTGTGGGTTAGGTGCCTTGCTCAAGAACACTTCAGCCCAACCTCAAGCCATTGCTGCTCCTTATTAGCCTAACCTGCATGTCTTTGGACTGTGGGGGAAACCGGAGCACCTGGAGGAAACCCACGCGGACACGGGGAGAACATGCAAACTCCACACAGAAAGGCCCTCGTCAGCCACTGTGCTCGAACCCAGAACTTTCTTGCTGTGAGGTGACAGCACTAACCACTACACCACCGTGCCGCCCCAAAGGATAAATGAATAATGAATTTATTATGACTTAATACATGAACTAATCAGGAAATAATGATGATATGTATACATAAACGGACACTAAGTCATCTATAACTAGCATTAGTGATGATGATTTTTATGTTATGACATCCTTGTTAACTCATTCTGTTAATGAATGTTAATATTATAATACCGTGAATAATATAACATATGCTTATTTGTGGATCATAAAACGTCTCTGGCACTGATCAGTCAGAACATGTGGATAGTGGAAATATAGTTAAATAGTTTTAATTCTTATAAATCTTTCCACAGAGTTGTTCAATTCTCAATTCTGACTTGTGATAAAGGGTTTTCTATAACAGCAGCTTGAGCAGCAGCACTACTCACAAGCTAAATCACAGGTTAACAGTGGTGCTTGAAAGTTTGCGAACCCTTTAGAATGGTCTATATTTCTGCATAAATACGACCCAAAACATCAGATTTTCACCCAAGTCGTAAAAGTAGGTAAAAAGAACCCAATTAAATAAACATTATACTTGGTCATTTATTACAGAAAATGACCCAATATAGCATATCAGTCAGTGGCAAAAGTATGCGAACATTTGCTTTTGGTATCTGGCGTGACTCCCCTGTGCAGCAATAACTGCAATTATTATACATACAGGACACTTTTTTGATGGAATAAAAACGTGTTCTATTCCCTTCTAGCAGGTTTCATTCATTTGGTTTGATAGCATGCAATATTGCTAGCGTATCACTTAATTATCCGACATGTATCGTCACTCTACCCAATGGAGAATGAGCATTAAATATGGTTTACGATATTGCATGGTTGTCAAGATGACATGACGTCACACGTCGGAGATGTAAAATTTCTGCACTAGCGAGCGACTGTGACAATTTGTAAACAAACATGGCCGCCAGGTTTGCTTCGTTAAATACGGAAGCTTTTGAGAGAATTTTGAAAGAGAAAGACGCGTTGAACACCCGAAAGGAATGTGTATGGATAATAATAATAATAATAATAATAATAAAAATAGGGGCGGCACGGTGGTGTAGTGGTTAGCGCTGTCGCCTCACAGCAAGAAGGTCCGGGTTCGAGCCCCGTGGCCAGCGAGGGCCTTTCATCACCCAATCAAGCATCCAGCCAGAGCAGGTCATGATATATTTTTTACCATATTAACATGCTCAAGACTCTCGTCTCTGTGAGCCTACCACACAGACTTAATACTTGTCATTTTTAGGGCATACCTAACGTGTTTTCTTTCTCTCTCCTCCCCCCCCAATCTGTCCCTCTGAGTTACATGTTGGTCCTGGGATTGAGATGCTGGCCTCTTCTGCCCCTCAGACCTGCTTGATCCATCCTGGTGCCCTGTGTCTGGTCGGAGTTTTATCGCATTGCTCCTGTGAAGGACGGCCCCATGAGGACAGTTGAGGGTTAAACCTGGAGGATGCTCTGGACTCTTACAGTAATGCTTTTATGGCTGAGGACTACAGTTGTCTTGCTAACTTTAGGACTGCAGTTATCATGAACAGTTTTGCACTCATGTTTCCATCAATGAAGAGTTTATAACATCAACGAAACTGTCCTCATGTTAAAACTGTTAATATTATAGTCAGGCTGTCTGTTGTTGCCCAAATGAGGATGGGTTCCCTTTTGAGTCTGGTTCCTCTCGAGGTTTCTTCCTCATGTCGTCTGAGGGAGTTTTTCCTTGCCACCGTCGCCACAGGCTTGCTCATTGGGGATAGATTAGGGATAAAATTAGCTCATGTTTTAAGTCGTTAAAATTCTGTAAAGCCGCTTTGCGACAATGTTTATTATTAAAAGTGCTATACAAATAAACTTGACTTGACTTTCTGTGTGTAGTTTGCATGTTCTCCCCGTGTCTGCGTGGGTTTCCTCCGGGTACTCCGGTTTCCCCCACAGTCCAAAGACATGCAGGTTAGGTTAACTGGTGACTCTAAATTGAGCGTAGGTGTGAATGTGAGTGTGAATGGTTGTCTGTGTCTATGTGTCAGCCCTGTGATGGCCTGGCGACTTGTCCAGGGTGTACCCCGCCTTTCGCCTGTAGTCAGCTGGGATAGGCTCCAGCTTGTCTGCGACCCAGTAGAACAGGATAAAGCGGCTAGAGATAATGAGATGAGATGAGATAATAATAATTGTGGCTGGCTTTTTTTCATGGTATATCAGATATATTCCATTCAGCTAGCATGATATTGAACTCGTCTTTGACACATTCAATATCATGCTAGCTGAAAGGAATATATCTGATACACCACTCAACACCAGCCAGTATTATTTAAATAGATGTTTCGGGTAACTGTTGATCAGAGCTGCACATCAGCTTGAAGGAATTTTCGTCCATTCTTCTGTACAGAACAGCTGCAACTCTGGGATGTTGGTGGGTTTCTTCATATGAACTGCTCACACAGCATTTCTGTTAGAATAAGGTCAGGACTTGGTCATTCCAAATCATTAACTTTATTCTTCTTTAATCATTCTTTGGTAGAAGGACTTCTGTATTTTAGAGTCATTGTCTTGCTGCATGACCCACTTTCTCTTGAGCTTAACTTCACTGACAGATGTCCTGATATTTTCTTTTAGAATTCACTGGAATAATTCAGAATTCATTGTTCCATCAATGAAAGCAAGCCATCCTCATCTGGATGGAACAAAAGAGCCCCAAACCATGATACTACCACCACCATGTTTCACAGATGCGATAAGGTTCTTATGCTGGAATGCAGTGTTATCCTTTCTCCAAACATAACGCTTCTCATTCAAACCAAAAAGTTCTGTTTGATCTGTTCTGAACATGTTCCCTTTAGAGAGCAGTGGCTTTCTCCTTGCAACCCTGCCATGCACACCATTGTTGTTCAGTGTTCTCTTGATGGTGGACTCATGAACATTAACATTATCCAACGTCAGACAGGCCTTTAGTTACTTAGAAGTTACCCTGGGTTCCTTTGTGAACAGGGCAGATGGTTACACGCCTTGCTCTTGGAGTGATCTTTATTGGTCCACCAATCATGGGGAGGATAACAATGGTCTTGAATTTCCTCCATCTGTCTGACTGTGGATTGTTGGAGTCCAAACTCTTAAGAGATGGTTTTATAACCTTTTCCAACCTGATGAGCATCAACAACGCTTTTTCTGTGGTCCTCAGCTTTGGGACCAAAAGGTCACCAATTCGATTCCCTGAACCAGCAGGAATGAAGTGCCCTTGAGCAAGGCAACCTAACCCCCAATCTAACCCCAAAGCACCACAGCTGTATGTGTGCTCACATCCCCAGATGGGTTAAATGCAGAGGATAAATTTCACTCTGCTCTAATGTTCATGTGACAAATAAAGGCTTAAAATTCCCAAATTTAAATAAAACAGGTCTTTAAATAAAACACTCACACCTGATTGTCACCCCAGTGATTGAAAACACCCGACTCTAATTTCACCTTCAAATTAACTGCTAATCCTAAAGGATCACATATTTTTGCCACTTGCTGATATGAAACATTGGATCATTTTCCTCAATAAATAAATGATCAAGAATAATATTTCTGTCTAATTTGTTTAACTGGGTTCTCTTTATCTACTTTTAGGACTTGTGTGAAAATCTGATGATGTTTTGGGTCATATTTATGCAGAAACAGAGAAGAACTCTAAAGGGTTCACAAACTTTCAAGCACCGTTGTAGATTACGGTGCTTGTTCTAATACAGAGACAGTGCACAGATGTTCTGAGGAGCCGTTGTTCTAATGTGAAAAATGCAATAAAAAACAACAACTGCACACTATTAGTCTAAGTTAACACATTGTAGAGATAGCTTCTTGTAAACTATTTTAAGCAGCGATATGATTTTGTGTCTTGACCTTAACACTGGGGCGGTGGTGGGCACGGTGGTGTAGTGGTTAGCGCTGTTGCCTCACAGCAAGAAGGTCCGGGTTCGAGTCCCGTGGCCGGCGAGGGCCTTTCTGTGCGGAGTTTGCATGTTCTCCCCGTGTCCGCGTGGGTTTCCTCCGGGTGCTCCGGTTTCCCCCACAGTCCAAAGACATGCAGGTTAGGTTAACTGGTGACTCTAAATTGACCGTAGGTGTGAATGTGAGTGTGAATGGTTGTCTGTGTCTATGTGTCAGCCCTGTGATGACCTGGCGACTTGTCCAGGGTGTACCCCGCCTTTCGCCCGTAGTCAGCTGGGATAGGCTCCAGTTTGCCTGCGACCCTGTAGAACAGGATAAAGCGGCTAGAGATAATGAGATGAGATGAGACCTTAACACTGCCATCCATGAGTATGATTATAACAGACGTGTACCTGTATGGGAATCACACAATTTCTACATGGCACAATGGTCCTTCATTTAATTATTTGTTATAGGCAGCAGAAGCTACGTAAAGCATTCAAACTTTGAGGAAACATCTTTGAGAACAAAAAACTGAAAACCACAATATCCAGCTTCAAACATAACCTCTTTGAACTCAGATGATGATGAGTTGATATTGCATACACTATGTGAAGTAAAAATTTTACATACAAGTCTTTGGAAATTTAATATACTCCACTGTATCATCTAAAACCAAGTATTTGATTGTACTCATATCTCATGACTCTATGAATGAATACCACAGAATGTCTGAATTACAATAACAAACATTATGTCTATGACATTTCCAGAGACAATACTATAAAGCCAGTGCCAGACAAAATGCTTTCATTCTTTTCAATCCATTTCCATTTTACTTCGACAGCACTTTAACAAAGTGCTTCTCACAAAGACACTTCCATGATAATGTTCACGTTACACTGTGATTATCAAAGACGCTAACATTCTACACTCACCGGCCACTTTAATAGCAACTTGTTCTTGATTCTAAGATCCCTGTTCTTGGCTGCAGGACTGGAACCCAATGTGGGCTTCTGCTGTTGCATGCTGAGATGCTTTTCTGCTCACCACGGGTGTAAAGAGTGATTATACGAGTTACTATATCCTTCCTGGCAGCTCGAACCAATCTGGACATTTTCCTCTGACCTCTCTTATCAACAAGGCGTTTATTTCCACCCACAGAACTGTCGCTCACTCAGTGTTTTTTGTTTTTCGCACCATTCTGTGTAAACTCTAGAGACTGCTGTGTGTGAAAACCCCAGGAGATCAGCAGTGTCTGAAATACTCAAACCAGTCCATCTGGCTCAAACCAACACCCATGCCACAGTGAAAGAAAGTCACACTTTGAGATCACAATTTTTCCCATTCGGATGTTTGAAGTGAACATTAACTGAAGCTCTTGATTTGTATCTGCGTGATTTTATGCATTGTGCTGCTGTCAAGCGATTGGCTGATTAGAGAACTGCATCAAGCAGCAGGTGGATGGGTGTTCCTAATAAAGTGGCCGGTGAGCGTATAGCTACCTATATGTTAGCTACCTAAGACTGGTTCATGTGACAGCATAATATAAAGCAATGTTGTGCGACGTGATGCAAAGCTGACAAGCTACACATTGTTTGGAAGCATATATGGAGATTTTTGTTCACAGGGAATCCCATTTCTTGCTAATCATTTCCACAACTTCGAAAGAGTTCGAGCCCTCACACAAGGGTCAGCAATACCAAGTTTGGATGCTACAGAGTCACAGGACAGGCAGCAAAAGACATCATCCCGCCCCATCTTGGCGTCTGACAGAGACATGTCTATAAAAATGAAAGGGCCAATGGGCTACTTGTATTTATGCAGCCACACAGCAGCGTCTCTGCTCTAATATGTTATTGTTTCAATAGAACAACTTACAAAGGAACTTGTCCATCCATCGATGTGCCACACACACTTGTTGATATAGAGACAAATTTTGTAAGGAGACACTTTTTTAGCATTTTATAAGGAGTCTCCAGTGTCAGCAAATATTATCTATGCTATTTAACTGTAAAAAGTCCAAATTAATGCAAGTATACACCTTATGTTAGTTATATAGCTGTTTAATTTGTATATCTCTAAAACCTCGTCATAGTATATGGATTAGACCTTTTTCTTATCAAGGAAGAACAGGTCACTGATGACGCGAGGGTAAATGGCATGATACAAAGGCATGGTTTGTCCGACATGCAGTTTTAAAAACCTCAGCCATATACACACGTGTACATGCACACACACACACACACACACACACACACACACACACACACACACATATGGAGCTAAAGACACACCATGGAGTGTATGTTCATACAGAGATGTTATGAAATGTTTCTAGCTAGAGAGAGAGAGAGAAAGAGAGCAGATGGCTTTCCTTTTTGGCACAGCCTGAAATCATGGCAGTATCATGCAAGCCAAGAAAAAATGATTCAGATGATGGCAGGGAGAAACATACTCAAAGGTGTTCATTGGTTCACTGGGTCCCCAAAAAACCTTTCTGTCACGTATGGATACATTCTCACACACACACACACACACACACACAATTAAATATTTTATATATATATATATATATATATATATATATATATATATATATATATATATATATATAAAATATTTAATATTGTGTGTGTGTGTGTGAATATATCCATACGTGATTTATATATATATATATATATATATATATATATATATATATATATATATATATATATAAAGCCCTGCGATAACCTGGCGGCTTGTCCAGGGTGTACCCCGCCTCTCAGCCATAGTCAGCTGGGATAGGCTCCAGCTTGCCTGTGACCCTGTAGAACAGGATAAAGCGGCTAGAGATAATGAGATGAGACATATATATATGCGACACGGTGGTGTAGTGGTTAGCGCTGTCGCCTCACAGCAAGAAGGTCCGGGTTCGAGCCCCATGGCCGGCGAGGGCCTTTCTGTGTGGAGATTGCATGTTCTCCCCGTGTCCGCGTGGGTTTCCTCCGGGTGCTCCGGTTTCCCCCACAGTCCAAAGACATGCAGGTTAGGTTAACTGGTGACTCTAAATTGACCGTAGGTGTGAATGTGAGTGTGAATGGTTGTCTGTGTCTATGTGTCAGCCCTGTGATGACCTGGCGACTTGTCCAGGGTGTACCCCGCCTTTCGCCCGTAGTCAGCTGGGATAGGCTCCAGCTTGCCTGCGACCCTGTAGAACAGGATAAAGCGGCTAGAGATAATGAGATGAGATGAAGTCCAGCCCAACCCACTAGGTTTGGTTATATTCATGAGCATTGATTTCTTTAACTGTAATATACCACAGCCAATAAAGACTCAAATCCTCCTGACAGGTTTGTGGAGTCATATGAAATTCTGATGCATCTTTTAATCTCATCCTGCATGACCTATAAGCACCACAGTGAGCTTCAGCAGCATCAAATGTCAGGGTTGTTTTCAGCACAGTGATATTTAAGCTACCAGCCAGAGATAGCCAAAAAAAAAAACCACAATCCTCTGCCTAATTAAAGCAGGATCAATCATTATTTGTACTAAAATACAAATAAATATATCGCAAATATATTTTTTTTCTAAATGATATGACTTTTTATTTAGTCATACCATATTAACCCATAATAAGAATAAAAAATGATAAAGACACTACTATCACTATCCTTTAGCTACACTCACATTTCTTGTAAGATTTAATCAAGAGGCAATGAATGCTGTTCAGATTAGCACTGTGATGGTAGTAGAACTTGGTCTATTTTAAGCATCGCTTCCTCCTTTGCTGTTTGCAGCTTCGAGTCCCCATGGAAACAAAGCCGAGGTGTTACCAAAGGAGACGATCCCTCCGTGCATTTTCATCCTGACTGGGAGTCCCTAGGGTTTCAGGGCATGAGCCAATCAATTCACAGCTGAACGCAGAAGCAAAAAAGTAATGATGGAGACACATCATCATCATCATCATCATCGTTCTGTGTGTGCGTGTGTGCGTGTGTGTGTGCGCGTGCTGGGAGGAGCAGGGTGTTGGTTAAATATCCACTTAATGATAGGAATATGAGACCATGTATGGCTGCCCCACAAGGAAAGCTACTTTTTCTTTTTCTTGAAAACCCCAGCAGGTTTTATTGAAAAATATAAAAGAGTTGATTCTTGTATTTTTTTTTTATTTAAAGGGGCCTCTTTGGTCTAGATTTAGGTATACGAATAACATTATTTAGCTACAATAACACATACGAAATACACCAAAAAGCGGTGTGTGTGTGTGTGTGTGTCAGTCAGAGAGAGAGCAAGAGCGACAAGAAGAGTGAGAGAGAGAGAGAGAGACAGAGAGAGATGGGGGAGCAAGATTAAGAGCGAGAGACAGAGAGAAACAGCAAGAACAAGAGTGAGAGCGAGAGAAAGAAACAAGAGCAAGAGAGAAAGTGTGAGAGAGAGATTGAGTGAAAGTGAGACAGAGAAACAGCAAGAGCAAGAGAGAGAGAGAGAGAGAGAGAGAGAGAAACAAGAGCGAGAGAGAGATTGAAAGAGAGCAAGACAGAGAAACAGCAAGAGTAAGAGAGAGAGAGAGAGAAACAAGAGCGAGAGAGAGAGATTGAAAGAGAGCGAGACAGAGAAACAGCAAGCGAGAGAGAGAGACAGAAAAACAGCAAGAGCAAGAGAGAGACAGCAAGAGAGAGCGAGAGACAGAGAAACAGCAAGAGCAAGAGAGAGACAGCAAGAGAGAGAGAGACAGAAAAACAGCAAGAGCAAGAGCAAGAGAGAGAGAGAAACAAGAGCGAGAGAGAGATTGAAAGAGAGCGAGACAGAGAAACAGCAAGCGAGAGAGAGACAGAAAAACAGCAAGAGCAAGAGAGAGACAGCAAGAGAGAGAGAGAGAGAGAGACAGAAAAACAGCAAGAGCGAGAGAGAGAGAGAGAGAGAGAAACAAGAGCGAGAGAGAGAGATTGAAAGAGAGCGAGACAGAGAAACAGCAAGAGCAAGAGAGAGACAGCAAGAGAGAGAGAGACAGAAAAACAGCAAGAGCAAGAGAGAGAGAGAGAGAAACAAGAGCGAGAGAGATTGAAAGAGAGCAAGACAGAGAAACAGCAAGAGCAAGAGAGAGAGAGAAACAAGAGCGAGAGAGAGATTGAAAGAGAGCGAGACAGAGAAACAGCAAGCGAGAGAGAGAGAGACAGAAAAACAGCAAGAGCAAGAGAGAGACAGTGAGAGAGAGAGAGAGACAGAAAAACAGCAAGAGCAAGAGAGAGAGAGAGAGAGAGAGAAACAAGAGCGAGAGAGAGAGATTGAAAGAGAGGGAGAAAGAGAAACAGCAAGAGCAAGAGAGAGACAGCAAGAGAGAGAGAGACAGAAAAACAGCAAGAGCAAGAGAGAGAGAGAGAGAGAGAAACAAGAGCGAGAGAGATTGAAAGAGAGCAAGACAGAGAAACAGCAAGAGCAAGAGAGAGAGAAAGAGAGAGAGAGAGAGAAACAAGAGTGAGAGATTGAAAGAGAGCGAGCCAGAGAAACAGCAAGTGCGAGAGAGAGAGAGAGAGAGAGAGAGAGAGAGAGAGAGAGAACAGCAAGAGCAAGAGAGAGAGAGACAGAAAAACAGCAAGAGAGAAACAATGAGAGAGAAAAACAACAAGTGAGAGAGAAAAATAACGAGAGAGACAAACAGCAAGAGAGAAACAATGAGAGAGAAAAACAACAAGCGAGAGAGAGAAATAACGAGAGAGAGAGAGCAAAGCGAAAGCAAAAGAAACAGAGACAAAGAACCTTCAGTCACACCCAAATCTAAAAAAATCCCACCTACATCGATGATCTCATTCATTGCCTGAATACCTAGCTTGTGAACAAACATACCAAGTCTCTCTCTCTCTCTCTCTCTCTCTCTCTCACACGCTCTGTTTTGTATTGAATGCATTTCAGCTACACAAAGATTGGTTGAATAACGCAGGCTTTTGGAAGCATAATGTTGTAAACTGATTACAATGATATCGATTCCTCTGCTTCAAAATAAGATCAAACTAATCCAGTCCTGTTATCATTCCTCTCACCCTCCAGCTTTAAAGTGCTGATGACACGTTTTTGACATCTTTGGCGATGTTTTATAACATAAAAAGTAATTCCCGATGATCCATATGTTAATTCACAAAGGCGCCTATTTTACAAGTTATGATAAAAAACGCGGCTATTTGGGCAAATTTGACGGGGCTGCAGCACCCAGGAGACGAAGGAGGAGGAGGAGCTATATGACGTCAGCGAAAGAACCTTCCTCCTAACTTACCAGTTTGTTGTTGATGCGACAGGTGTTCAGTTTGTCATTATTAGTATTTTTATTATACATTATATAAGTTATTATGCCTTCGCGTTGTGTTGCCGGCTTTTGCTCCAAAACCCACAAGGATGGGGTAAGTTTATTCAAGTTTCCCAGAGATCCCGAGCTGCATGCGAAGTGGGTGAAGCAAGTCAGGCGCACTCGTGACAAGTGGGAGCCCTCACCAACATCCGTCCTGTGCTCTGAACACTTCGATTTGGATTATTTTGACACCCTTCCCAGCTTAAAAGAATCTCTTGGGTGTTCAGTTCAGCACAAACGTGTGTTACTACCATCAGCAGTGCCTACACAGTGTTGCCAGATTGGGAGGTTTCCTGCCCTGTTGAGCGGTTTCAAGTGCATTTTGGTGGGTTTTGAACATATTTTGGGCTGGAAAACGTCAGCAGTATCTGTTGCCAGATACTGCTGACGTTTTCCAGCCCAAAATATGTTCAAAACCCACCAAAATGCACTTGAAACCGCCCAACTGGGCGGGATTCCTCCCAATCTGGCAACACTGCCAGTATTCCGGAGGGGGTCTACTAGTAGCTGTGCTGGATCCAAAGACAGTCCTCCTGTCAGAACATGTGTTGTGAAACGACATAAGATAAAGGTACGTAGAGCTATAGATTCTACATGATAATCATAAATGTAATCATAAAGTCGGTGTGATATCAGTCATCTATTTGCTTGTGAAAGCTTGCGGCTTTCATGTAACTGCCGCCTAGCAACGAGAGGCAAAGGGTAAAGAGGGTAGACTATCATAGATTCTATTCGGAAGAGATCAACACAATTCTAGACTCCCAGAAGAGGAAGAGCTAGCACTAGAGAGTTCACCGGCGTTTTCATGCGCCATTTCCATTGAGTAGAACCAGAGTAGAACAGCCAGTGAACCGCAGCGTATTCTTCCGCTGACGTCACAGCATGGCCGCGAGCCACGGACCCAGTTTTCTTGTGCTGTGCAATTAAAAGTTGGATATTTGCGTAACAACAGCTTCTTTTCACGTAATTATAACAGAAATCTAACATGTTTGCCATGTTGTATAGTTTATTTAAGAAATTGTATAGAGTCATGTTCGTGTCATCAGCACTTTAAAGCATTAATGTTAAACCGTAGAGTTTGTTTTGTGTGAAGATGGTGTAGTGAAGTACTGATTGTACCTCGGGCTCTGTAGTTATTGGTGCATGGTAAAGAAACAAATCACACACAATGAATGAACGGATGAATACACGCTACACTTCCTCACACACGAATCCTGTTTGAAAGTAAAACAGAGAGCAGTTCTTCCACAAAGGACGATTTGGTCCTTCAGTTATTGGCTGTGCTGATAACTGAAATAAGGGGCTTGATTAGAGCAGGGATTAGAGTTAATCTGGTGGATGCGCTCGGGTCCTCTTCACTGCTCTTTTCAGCTCGTTTGTTTCATGAACGATTTCAGCCAAACGAAGGCAGGCACTTGGACTGGAATAAACAGCTTGGCTGAAAAGTGGCTTGTCAGCTAAAACCCCCACACCACTGCTGAAGATCAGAATTCACCAAGCCACAAATATAATTAATGGCAGTTATAGAGCCTAGTTACTGCCACCAAGAACCCGAGGGAAAGAAAAACAGCAGATGCAGGTGAAAATATATTTCATGCTTTTAAATATTTATTAGGGCGGCACGGTGGTGTAGTGGTTAGCGCTGTCGCCTCACAGCAAGAAGGTCCGGGTTCGAGCCCCGTGGCCGGCGAGGGCCTTTCTGTGTGGAGTTTGCATGTTCTCCCCGTGTCCGTGTGGGTTTCCTCCGGGTGCTCCGGTTTCCCCCACAGTCCAAAGACATGCAGGTTAGGTTAACTGGTGACTCTAAATTGAGCGTAGGTGTGAATGTGAGTGTGAATGGTTGTCTGTGTCTATGTGTCAGCCCTGTGATGACCTGGCGACTTGTCCAGGGTGTACCCCGCCTTTCGCCCGTAGTCAGCTGGGATAGGCTCCAGCTTGCCTGCAACCCTGTAGAACAGGATAAAGCGGCTAGAGATAATGAGATGAGATGAAATAAATAATCAGATTTAGTGCCTTAGCATGATACATCTACAACACCACGCAGTACAATTCAGATCTACTCACTGCAACAACTCTTTCCTGTATAAATACCTCAAAACACTGAGAAGTTGAATAGAAAGGCATGAATTTAAGCAATATTACACTGTGCGTTTTAACATTTTCTTGCAGAATGTCCACACACACACTGTCAGAAACAGCGGTACAGTAGGAGTCCATTTCTGTCCCCCAAGGTACAGTTTACACTAATGTACCCCCAGGGCTTGTTACTGGACTTCAAGGTAACCATGTGTGCCTTTTAGGGTCAAAAAAGTGCATATATGTTCCCAAGCAGTGTATAAAGGGTACAAATAAGTCCCTTCGCAGGAACTGCCACAGTGACAAGCCATTGTACCCCTAAATACAATAATGTCTTTTCTGAGAGTGCATGGACAGTCAATTTAAGGAAAATCTCATCTCATCTCATTATCTCTAGACGCTTTATCCTGTTCTACAGGGTTGCAGGCAAGCTGGAGCCTATCCCAGCTGACTACGGGCGAAAGGCGGGGTACACCCTGGACAAGTCGCCAGGTCATCACAGGGCTGACACATAGACACAGACAACCATTCACACTCACATTCACACCTACGGTCAATTTAGAGTCACCAGTTAACCTAACCTGCATGTCTTTGGACTGTGGGGGAAACCGGAGCACCCGGAGGAAACCCACGCGGACACGGGGAGAACATGCAAACTCCGCACAGAAAGGCCCTCGCCGGCCACGGGGCTCGAACCCGGACCTTCTTGCTGTGAGGCGACAGCGCTAACCACTACACCACCGTGCCACCAATTTAAGGAAAATATAATATATAAATCATCTCCAAAGCACTTGAGAGCATTATTGCAAATGAATGTAAACCTTGCTAGCTCATTAGACAATTTGTTATTCTCAACCTTTCTATGTTTCCGGCTGAAAGTATGCCCTACGCGTTTTGGCTGCCGCTTCTCACCGGAGCTTTTCATTTTTCTTTTTGTGTTTGTGTAGTTTGATGTTTGTTTTTTTCTTTGTGTGTTTTGTCCGCCAGCTGTGGTGTAGCTCCAGACCCAGTTTTGGGCGTCAGTTCCCTTCAGACCTTGGTCCGCCATGGGTGATGCTTGTGCTCCTCGCTGTGGACTGCAGTGACTTGTTGCTCTTTTTAACATCAGGGTTGTCCAGCGCTCTGTGCAGTGGTGCTTTTGTGCTTGGTGCGGTGTTCCAAGCAATGTTGCCTGCTGGAGTCACAGTGGCTATGCAGGAGGCTTGGAACGTATCAGCGCTCTGTGCAACGGTGCTTCCGTGCTCGCTTTGTGGATCCACGGTGCAGTGTTCCAAGCAATGTTGCCCAGCGACCTCATAGCGGCTGTCCAGGTGGTGTGGGATTTATCTTCGTGTGCCTGGTGGGACTGTGGTAGGTACGCCATTGGAATTACATCCTGATCCTCTTTTGGTGATGTCAGTAAACCCACTGAGAGTAAACAACCTACAAACATGGACACTGAACTACAGCTCCCAAGATTCACAGTGCCCCGTCTCCCTCCTACTGAAAGTCAGCTGTCTCTCATTTCCTCAAATACCTGGCCACCTATTTAAACTCCCCTAAATAACATTCCAGTGCGGAGTATTGTTATGTCTTTCCAGTTCATAACAAGCTTTGGTTTTTCTGACTGGCTCTTGGTTAATCTGACCCTTTCGCTCTTGCCTTATCTACCCTGTGTTGTTCGCCGATTGCCCGACCCTTGCTTGTTTACCAATGCTGATTCCTGTTCCTTGCTTTGGCTTCATTGTCAGTCTGCATCCTGCTCTCCTCTGCACATACATCCGTAAGTGCCTGTATTCTAACAGGTGGACTTCTTTTTTCCCTAATTGTAAAGCGACCTTGGGTGTGAGAAAGGCACTATAAATTGAAATATAAATTGAAATTATTATTATTACACAAAATTTAAAATGATGATGGTGGGGTTTTTTTCAGACTCAACTAAACTTTTTGTTTGTTTGTTTTGTTTATGACTTCTGTATGTTCATAAAGAATATTTTGCGACCATTTACATTTTTTAGACCTGAAAATCTCATCTCATTCTCATTATCTCTAGCCGCTTTATCCTTCTACAGGGTCGCAGGCAAGCTGGAGTCTATCCCAGCTGACTACGGGCGAAAGGCGGGGTACACCCTGGACAAGTCGCCAGGTCATCACAGGGCCGACACATAGACACAGACAACCATTCACACTCACATTCACACCTACGGTCAATTTAGAGTCACCAGTTAACCTAACCTGCATGTCTTTGGACTGTGGGGGAAACCGGAGCACCCGGAGGAAACCCACGCGGACACGGGGAGAACATGCAAACTCCATACAGAAAGGCCTTCGCCGGCCACTGGGCTCGAACCCGGACCTTCTTGTTGTGAGGCTACAGCGCTAACCACTACACCACCGTGCCGCCCAGACCTGAAAATATGTTTTAGAAATTTGGACATTTTTTTTTTCAGGCATACTGTTTTAGCCTTTTGGATCTATTTTAAGCCTATTTGCATTTTATTTGATTTTCAGACAGAATAAAAAATCATATTACATGTAATTTTAAGGAAAAATAAAAGGAAACCAAAAGAATCTGGACATGCATACAAATAATTTCAGCATTATAGCATAATGGTTCATTAAATCAATCTATCTGTTTATTGGTCCAAATATTTACAGCTGTATTAAATTCAGATGTTGTTATAACCAGAAGGGTTTGTTGTTGGTTGTTTTTGTCCCGCCATATGGATCCCAATACTATGCCCCAGAAATCCTGGAAAACACTGGGGAGGAAAAACAGGGCTGCTGGAAAACATTTTCCATTCACAATTTATAACAAATAGCAATTTGCAGAACAAAACTTGAACCAGAAACCCTGAAGAACCACCTTCTGTCGAAAGTAACGGTCAGTGTTTCCACCTGTGTGGGCTTCATACTCCTGCCTTTCAACCACTGAATGAACTTAAAAACCAACTTTTTTCATTTCATCCTGCAGGATCTTGGTCCTGATACACACCCTTCGTCTCAATGTGAGAGCAAAACACAGCGTCTCCTATTCACATCTGCATTTGTGTTCATTTCGAACACATCTGTTCAATCAGAATAATGTGTTTTGTATGAGGTTTCATTTCTAGTGCTAATGGATACTGGATGTCAGTAACAGGAAAAGAAGCACGTGATCTATCCAGGGTTTCAGTGCAGCATGGTACCATGATTATTGATAGATATTTCTTTGGCATGCTTGCAACTCCTTTTGGCTAGTTTCAGTTAAATCCTTGAAACTCATCTCTGCTCGCACTTGTGCTCTCTATTTTTATAAGGCTACCCTGCTCGGTAACTTTCCATCACCCATTGAAGCTATCCTATCTCCTTACTGATATTACATTTTCCAATTATATCGCTACACCACACTCTTGAATGTGGATATATACTGTACTCATGTTTGTCCTTCAATAAACTGAGAAACATCTCTCAGTTCCCATGAGGCAGAATCTCCTCAGTGGCAGAGGACTTGTATTTCTAGATCACTCCTACTTTATCAAGTCAACCTTCTTCAGTCCAGACAAATTAAAATCTATCGATTAGAAATTCAAAAGAATTTGCACAAACCGTGTCATCGATGACGTCTATGATATGGATGACACACGGGAAGCAATCATAGTAATTCCATATGCATTAACTCTATTGAAATCACTGTTCTTTAGAATGCCTTTCTATTTTGCACGAGGTGGAGTTATTCTTACCTGGACAGTTGCTCGAGTGACCGTCCGTCCACTCATGTGTGTTTTGTGGACAAGTGCAGTCCTCTGAGCAATATCCAGACACAAAGAATGGAAGGAGGAAAGAATAGAAGGAGAGGGTGGATAGATCCACAGCGAGGGAAGGCCATACAGACGGTCACTGCAAGTCGAGTGGATTACTGTTCATCAGGCTGGAGGTATTAGCACACTGTGATATCTCTCTCTCTCTCTCTCTCTCTCTCCTGAAATAGCTTACAGGATTAAGCAGCTAGATATAGTGAAGTCTTTTCATCTGATCCAGAATCAGGTCTTAGCCTGAAGAGTGAACACACACACAGCCATGCTACACACTCCACACAGACCTACACACTGGACACACACCCAGTGTGCACAAACGAGATGTCCCCCAAAGTCCCTAGTACACAATTTCCGCATAGATGCCATGTTTGTGATTATGTGTACATATCTGATATTTGTCTGTGTGTATTAAGTGTTAAATCTCCTCTTAAGCCTTCTTGATGTGAACTACAAGCAGTAAAATAGCTCTCGACTCCTGGATTCCTCAACTAACAACACTCTCAGAGATAAGAACGTTTATAACTTGCTACTTGTACTATCACGGATTAGCATCAGACAAAACCTGGATGAATGGAAAATTGGTATGTGTGTGATATTCTAGGGGAATAATCAACATCAGGAGCACATCACATAGTATTTTATTCCTCCAGTGTTATATGACAGCAATTTGCAGATCCTAACAAATTGTATTTATTAAATAATGACAAATCATAATTTTTTTTTTAATCAGTTTAGTTACCATTAATGTTGTGGGACATCCATGAAACAAGGTAGGTCCCGTTATCATGTTTGTTATAGCAGCTCTGAACAGCTTTCCTCACCAGCCTCTCTCCTCTCTCTCTTGAAATTAATAAGAAAAAGTAAATAACTATAGTGGGCGGCACGGTGGTATAGTGGTTAGCGCTGTCGCCTCACAGCAAGAAGGTCCGGGTTTGAGCCCCGTGGCCGGCGAGGGCCTTTCTGTGTGGAGTTTGCATGTTGTCCATGTGGGTTTCCTCCGGGTGCTCCGGTTTCCCCCACAGTCCAAAGACATGCAGGTTAGGTTAACTGGTGACTCTAAATTGACCGTAGGTGTGAATGTGAGTGTGAATGGTTGTCTGTGTCTATGTGTCAGCCCTGCGATGACCTGGTGACTTGTCCAGGGTGTACCCCGCCTTTTGCCCGTAGTCAGCTGGGATAGGCTCCAGCTTGCCTGCGACCCTGTAGAAGGATAAAGCGGCTAGAGATAATGAGATGAGATGAGATGTTGCTGAGAAAGAAACCAGAAGCAGAGGCCTCTGTCCTGAACTCCATCATGGCAGAAAAGTTAAAGGAATAGCTTTTCCTCAAAGCACTGATGTAGTGTCTCCTTCCACAATGTTGAATGTTGCATTCTTCTTACAGAAAGTCAAACCATAGCAATGACTACACATTCAGTCTGGATGAATAACAACTCTTTAAAAGAAAAAAATGTATTTACCATCCGATTCAAATTGTGCGCATCACCCATACAAGTCATGTGTGTTAGTTGATACTCAAGAAGAAAAAAAATAGTACGACAATGAAAACTTTAAGAACCTGCCACAGTTTCCTATGGGACAAAGTTCTATCTTATCTCAATATAAACCTGTTGGTGACCGTGCTGTTACAGAAAATTAATCAACACCTCCTGACCAATCAGAATTGAGAATTCAACAGCATTGTGATACAAGTCAAAATACTGTTCCTCTCAGCCTCAGAAGCTCTGACAGGAAAAAGGCCAAACCTAAAATTAACAGATCCTAATTGAAGTGCATTTGGAGCACTCAAGTCCTAATGAGTTACTACATCCTGGAGATGTGATATCACAGACTTCATAAATGGTCTCGGCAAAGATGCTAGATACAGATCGCACATTCAACCAGTCCCTTTGTAAACTGGGCTGTGAATCAATAACAGCCAGAGCAGACACTGGAATGTGCGCAAGTCTTCTGGACATTATTATAATGCAGCATGCATTTCTTTTACTTATGTCATGACCTACAGTCCACTGATTATACCATATGTTGAAATGGTATAGAACAAAGATTTGTATATATTATTTATCCTGGATTACAGTCTTGAATCTAACTCATACACATATGCCCCTTTTCCACCAAAGCAGTTCCAGGGCTGGTTCGGGGCCAGTGCTTAGTTTGGAACCGGGTTTTCTGTTTCCACTGACAAAGAACTGGCTCTGGGGCCAGAAAAACCGGTTCCAGGCTAGCACCAACTCTCTGCTGGGCCAGAGGAAAGAACCGCTTACGTCAGCGGGGGGGGCGGAGTTGTTAAGACCAACAACAATAACAAGACCATGAAAGATCACCATTTTTAAGCGACGAGAAGCCGCAGCTGTACAAACGCAAAGTCATCCATTATTATTGTTGTTGTTGCTGCTGCTGCTGCTTCTTCTGTGTTGTTTTTGCTTCGATATTCACGCCAAGGTTTATGCAACGTAACTGACGTATACAACGACGTAACTGATGTATACAACGACGTAATGACGTGGCTTCCCTCAGCACCGCGAGCTATGGAAAAGCAAACTGGTTCTCAGCTGGCTCGCAAGTTGAACGAGTTGTGAACCAGCACCAGCACTGGCCCCGAACCAGCCCTGGAACTGATTTGGTGGAAAAGGGGTAATAGAGGACTTAGGATTTTATTTCAAGTCCAGTCAAGACCACAACTGTGGGGATATCACTAACTTGCATGTGCATTGTCTGCTTTATTCGTTAGCATCATTACTGTGAGTGGATGTAAAATGTCCTCCTTCAAATGCAACGTGACTCACTGTCACCCCTACCCATCCTTCTTTACACACACTGGTCTGGTCCTGGTCTTGACTCAGTCTCGCCCTGCCTTAGTCCTGGTCTTGTCTTGGTCTCGGTCTTGTCTAGCGCGCGAGTTACATTCATTTATATATTATTTACATTTATAGTTACATTACTATTATTTAAAGCTAGCAATGGTGCACACCTGTTGTATTCACGGCTGTCGTAATAGGTCAGATGATGACGTCAAGCGGAGCTTTTATGGAATTCCCACTGTACGGGAGCACGAAGGCGAGCAAACAAAGAAACTCAGCATACAAAGGAGAACTCTATGGCTTGCAAGAATCAACCGCAAGGATTATTAGCCTTCCAAACACAGCAAAGTCTGCTCCAATCATTTTATAAGTGGTAAGTTGTTTAAATAAACAATCAATTGTGTTTAAGTTTGTTTTTGGAAACCAAAACATTGTGTAAACAATCTCTAGTTAATTATATTACAAAGTTTTATACTGACATGGTGCTGTAATACCACTAATGGATGTAAAATTTGTTTTAAATCAACTCGATATTATACACACACATATATTTATATGCAGTGTTGAGAGCTCTAAAACTCCAATGTTTACATACCTTGGCTGTAATTAGGACACGGCTCTCACTGGTTTTTATATGGCGGACTTCACGGACCCAGCCACAGACAAAATAATTGTATGACTCCAGCGACTTGTATGCTTTGAGGTTGTCAAGTGTGTAGGCGCTTTTAGTATTCACGAAATAGTTCACAATATCAGGGTACGATATGGATGGCAGCCCTGCATAGTCACTGGAAAATGCTTCTTTGTCCACTTCGTAGGGGTCAATTCCCCCAATCAAGGCCAGTTTGGCTGCATACCGTTGTCGTGAGATGTTGTCCAATGTATCCATATACTTCCGTTTGCTTGGTTTTGCCGACATTGTTCTTTATTTTAGAAAACTGATTATATAACTTAATAAATTCGTCCGGGATAACGTAGCCGGTAGTGGCGATGGTCCGTTTTGTTTGCCCCCCAGGATGGTCGGCTGGGGGGCGTTCCCCGGGATGCCGTGACGTCAATGAAAACTATCTATAGGCGAGAGGTGGGGTAAACCCTGGACAAGTCACCAGGTCATACACATAGAGACAAACAACCATTCACACCTACGGTCAATTTAGAGCCACCAATTGGCCTAACCTGCATGCCTTTGGACTGTGGGGGAAACCGGAGCACTTGGAGGAAACCCACGCAAAGAACATGCAAACTCCACACAGAAAGGCCCTCATCAGCTATTGGGCTCGAACCCAGAACCTTCTTGCTGTGAGGCAGCAGTGCTAACCACTACACCACCTTGCCGCCCAAAAAAAGAAGAGTAAACACAAAATCAGTGCGACTACCCGAAGCCTTTAAACATGCAACAATTCTTGCAGGATCAGTTGTGCAGTTTTATAAGGAACAAGGTTATTTCAAGCATCACGAAGAACCTGCCAGAGTTCTTCTGGAAACTTTGGCTGTCTCACTTACTTCTGCAGAATCTGTTTAGCAATATCATATTACATTTATTACTGCTGTATATAAAGGAACACAGAACTGCAGTGCCACAATAATGCAAAAAAAAACAACCACAATATAAGAGAGATCTCTCACTATATCTATATATCTACAGTACCAGTCAAAAGTTTGGACACACCTTCAAATTTAGTGTTTTTTTTCTTTATTTTTATTAATTAAGACACGTTATGTCTTAAAATAATGATGGATGTCATTTCTCTTTACTTAGCTGAGAGCTTCTTGACATAATATGGATTACTACAGTTATGGAATAGGGCTATTTACTGTATTTTTATTATTAGTGTGCTTGCTCAAGCACACAGCAGCCAAAGGCAAGCACACCATTGTTGTTCTTAAGTTTACTTATTCTGCCTTATTCCGACACGTTTTTTGGATCCACTCTTCCTAGGGCGTTCGAGATAGAGACAACGTTCCAACTCTGAGACGTCTGGCCCGAAGTGGTGTAGTGTGCTTGTATACAGCTTTTGGATCAACGCGCCCATTCTCTTGTTCTTGTCGTTTTTCTTTTTTCCCCATAGTGAATGAATAGGGCTCATGAATCGAATCGTCCTACTCGGACACGCTCCATCGCAGATGCACCAAACTTCATATGATACTTCAGGCCAACTCTCCCGATACATACATGCAATCGGTTCTGACCTGCACTCATATTTTTCCTTTCTTTTTGCTCATCCCTTTTTCCTCCATAGGCTTGCATTAATTTTTGGCCCCACTGAAAATGAATGGGGTTTCAGGAGAAAAACTTTCACTCTACATCAATTTTTTTTTTTAACCAAGTGACCAAACTTCAAGAAACTTCACTTGATGCCTCAGGCCAAGTCCCCACACAGATCCATCCCCTCATCTGAGACCTGCACTTGTCTTTTCCTTGGTTTTCAAGCATCTCTTTTTACCTCCATAGGCTTCCATTGATTTTTGGCCCCATTCAAATGAATGGAGTTTTGCTCAGTAACACTTCACCACACATCCACCAAACTTCATACGGCACCTCAGGCCAAATCACCCATCACACACGATATCGGTTCTGACCCGCACTCGTCTTTGTCTTGCCTTTCATCTGTCCATTTTTTCTCCATTTTGCCGCTAATCAGTGGAAACTTGACTGAGTCATTCCTCCCTTCCCCCATAGGTGATGATGCATTTGGCAAGGATCTGCTCGTTTGAGACTTTGACAGCAAATCAACTTCAACTCAATGGCCACTTTATTAGGAATGCTTACACGCACACACGATAGCAATTAGCATTATAAGCATTCACGTCTTACCATGCTAGCTGTTAGCATGTTACCCATTACAATATCATGCCTGCTGTTAGCTCGCGAGTTGTTAGCATGTTCACCATTAGCATGTTATCATGAGAGCTGTTAACATGTTAGGATTAGCATGGTAGCATGCAGAGTTCGCATGTTTGCTGTTAGTGAGTTCGCCTGAGCATGCTAGCATGCTAACTGTTAGCATGTTAGCTGTTAGCATGTCACCCTCAGCGTGTTAGCATGCTAAAAGTTAACATACTAGCCATTAGCATGTTAGCCTGTTAGCTGTTAGCATGATAGCTGTCAGCATATTAGCCTTAGTGTTAGGATTTTCACAAATAGCATGTTAATCATTAGCATGTTAGAATGCTAGCTGTTAGCATGCTATCTATTAGCATGTTATCGATTAGCATGTTAACATGCTAGCTGTTAGCATGTTAGCATGCTAGTTAGCATGTTGGCATGCTAGCTTTTAGCATGCTAGCATGATAGCTGTTCTGCTACAGCTCAGCAAGCATACTTTGCATTTTCTCTGCGGAAATGCAGTCTAGTTTACTGTTTGATCTCAAACGCATTAAGAAGGCAAGAAACTGCACTAATTAACTTTCGATGAGGCATATCTGTTAATTGAAAAGCATTCCAGGTGACTACCTCATGAAGCTGGTTAAGATAACGCCAACAGTGTGCAAAGCATCATCAAGGTAAACGCTGGCTACTGTGAAGAATCTAAAATATTAAACATTTAAAATAAAAAAAAACATTTCATAGTTTTGATGTCTTCAGTATTCTACAATGTAGAAAATCGTCAAAATACACTAGTATTGTATATATGGGACAAACCAACCACTTACTTGCTTCCTTCAGGAGAGAAATGTTTCATCACAAGCTAAAGGTGATCAGTCAAAATGACTCTATTGATTTGCATTGATGCGTCCCTCTAAGGGGACAAGTAGACCCAAAACATACAGACGGACACAAAGCTTTAACCAGGACAGTCTTGTAATAAAAATGTAACACCATATCACTGTACAGTGAAGTCAGAGGGAAGGCAATAGGCCAGGTGCACTGAGCCAAAAGAGTTTAATCAATGAAATCCCCCATCACGTGTCTAACAGGAGCAAGCTTACTTGGCACAGTAGAATAAAACAGAACTGGACACCTAGGACTCTTTAAATTAAGCGTGTCAAACTGCAGCTAATCTGCGTGCTCCACATGAATCAACTTGATAATAGACGATAATGTCATGGTATTTTCGGCTGCTTGGAAGGACAGCCGTGAGTGGGAGGCACTTTTTAAAAACATTAGTGCAGTTTGCCAAACTGACACCGAAATGCAAGTACTATTTAGCGTTAATTTTTAGTTCACACTCATTGCATCCTCACAGCTAACTTTAGCCAACATCTGCTACTAAAATATCATGACAAGTCTCCACTTTTGCAAAAGCAAATTAAAGAGAATGAAATTAAACATAGGTCAGAAAAAGGGGGGAGGGAGACAGAGTTTAATTTGGGAAAAATATATAAACTGACATTAAGCTGCACAGTTAAGATTCAAGGTTGCTTTGTCATTGTGTAAAGTATACAACAAAATTCAGTTTATTGGATATGAGCAATTGTGCGCTCTGATGGGCTACTCTACGACTAGGATATCAGCTCATATACCATGAGTGGAGAAAAACAAAATGGTGGAGTGTGTTGCTCAACCAACCGAGGATGAAATAAAAACTCTACTTGAAAACAAAATCCCCCAAAATACAAAAAAGCAACAAAATATGGAATAAAACTATTTGATGGTAAGAATGTATCTTTTTTTATTTTTCAAGAATTATTATTGCTTTTTTTTTCACAAATTGCTACTGTCATTTCACCAGCTTGTTTACATTCTAAGCAGAATAGGGCAGTGGCTAGACCTTGCTTGGAGCTGGTCTAGAATGGAGATGTAAGGCGCCTCCTTCCCTCCACTAGCCTGGGCGGACACCTTGGGCAAGTGTTAGCACACCCTTAGCCAGGGATATGGCCTGGGTCACTTCGCCCCCCTCGACGGTTCTGTCTGGTCAACCCGGCAGCAGTTCCGGCAACATGGCAGTCCTGTCAATCAACCTGGCAGCAGTTCTGGCTCAAGACCCCGATGACAGAGCAGGCAGTAGATGGGCAGCAACTCTGCTGGCTGCAATGGTGGATGAGGGCTGCAGCAAATGGTGACTCCCAATCATCTTGGTTCTCCTTGGCATTGGATACAAGCACCCATTTTGTGAAGTATGTGTGGTGGCTGTCGTGCAGCAGTCTCCCCACCTTAATAGTTTTCACGCACAGGCGTTCTCTTATTCTACTTTCTACTTCCAATCCCATGGTTGCGCCAGACAGGGCACGTCTTACGGACGCCTGATCATTGCCTACCGAAGCAACTTCTGTTTTCCCAACTTCAGGAAGGTCAGCAGACACTGGGTGGTGGATGCAAGCATTTCAAAGACAATCTCAAGTCCAACCTAAAGAGATGTGGCATTGACATTGACAACTGGGAGGGGCTAGCCAAAGAATGCCCTGTTTGGAGGTGTTTGGTGACCGAAGGCACTAAGACCTATGAAGAAAGCCTACGCCGAGATGCAACCAGGAGGAGGGAGAGAAGGAAAGAGTGACAATTAACAGCAACTCTCTTCCCCCGGAGCCCACTACCCAGTGTCCTCATTGCCGCCGCGTATGCAAGTCCAGGATTGGCCTCATCAGCCATCTGTGAGTACATAAATAAGAGAATAACCTTACTCGTTAGCGAGTGATAGCCGAAGAAGAGGATTCTAAGCAGAAATGATTTTGGCGGATGTTTTGTATAAAGTTTTTTTATTTATCGAGTTTGCAAAAAATAACAATAAAAATGCTGTTTCTCAAAATCCACTGAATGTGGATAGAATAAAACAGTGATTCCAGTCAAGCTACGTGCCTCATCGACTATCAGCTCATGTATGACTCGATTTTGTGGTTTAGGTTACAGATTTATATAATAGATTCAAGATTTCCAAACATGAAAGATGTAGAGACATAAGGGTTTACAAATTTACAGACATAAAAGATATAGACAAAATTTACAAACATTAAAGATTTACAAATGTACAGACATTCACATAACTCAACATATGCTTGAGGAAAGTGAAACTGAGCACTTGTGAAGGATATTGCACTTGGGAATTTAGTATTCTGCATTTAGTATGTATTTATATGCATTTGTTTCTACCTAAATTAAACGCTATTATTGAGTTTTTTGTGGGGACATGTGAAAACCTTCATAAGAAATTTTAGGAGCCGCTGTTGTGCCCTCTCCATCTAAAAGTGGTCACCTGTCTATGAGCTTTCTTCTCTAAAAAATAAGCATCAGCTAGGTTTTCATAAATATTTACACCTCTGTGGAACAGCAGTCAACCTGGTGACATTTGTTCAAGTGGCTAAATCCCAATTTCCCATCCCTGTCGTTAGATACACGTAGCACCCCACAGTCCTCCATGACTTAAATGAATAATGTATCAGTGGATTGGGGGCAGCAGACAGACACATTATTCAAGATGGCCTGAGGCTTTCCAAAAACGCAGGCGTGCAGCGGGGCTCATTAAGCCTGGATTTCATTTCCATATTTTCAAATTTGAAGGGTTGGACATTCTTCAGTCTAGTACATGAAATGCAGGCAGTGAAAATAGAAATTGAGCACCTCTAACACCAGCTAATAAACCTTACAAGACACACAGATATTATATAATGCTATATAGCTTTTGGCTGACCATATAAAGACGTAATTCTGCATTTCAGTGTAACAGCTGAGGTGAATGTGAAATCTCACATCAAGTGAGTAAGCAGGCTTATAAATGTTGACTGTCAAGAACAGAGTTTCAAGTGCAGAGCCAAATTGCCAATTATTAAGGAAACTTTGACATTTCAGAGAACAAAAAGGTCACAGAGCAGTGTGAGCTCATTCATAGAGGTCATTCAAAAAATGTTAGTCTGCATAAAGTCCTTATTCATAACTACATGCATTTTAAATTCCATTGAAATATGGTCACTTTTGAGTGAGTTATGATTTTTTTTTTTTTTGTTGCTATTTGACAGATGTTTTTCATTGATGTGCTCACTTTACTAGTTATTACACCCAGTGGTCAAAAATGAGAACTTCATCAAGTGCTTTTTTTTTTTTGGTCGTCTTAACTTTTTGCACCTTTGGGACCAGCACAAAAGAAATTTCATTGTGCCTTAACAAAGACAATAAAGTGCTTGAACTTGAATTAATGACGGTCCACTGGGACAGAACTCATGCTGCCCCATGCTCTGAGATGGGGAAGCTAATGACAGGGTTGCCACATTGGGCTAGTTGATAAATACTCTGCTACCACCAAGATCTCGTTATATAGAATGAATTTTCTGCCAAGATAGCAAAAGGGGGATTATGGAGTGAATAATGTCTGTAAATCATCCTTGTTTCCTACTAAAGCCGAACAAAAAGAGGAAAAATGTCTTCCTTTGGCAATGCCTGAATTTTTTTTTGGCTAGTTATAGGTCTCTTCAGGAAAGGAAATACACCTGCTTTATTGAACAGTCAAACAAGAGTACATCTAAAACCGCTCAAAACAAGTTGCTGGACTGTATGCTGGGTAAATGTACAAGCCCGATTCCAAAAAAGTTGGGACAAAGTACAAATTGTAAATAAAAACGGAATGCAATGACGTGGAAGCTTCAAAATTCCGTATTTTATTCAGAATAGAACATAGATGACATATCAAATGTTTAAACTGAGAAAATGTGTCATTTAAAGAGAAAAATTAGGTGATTTTAAATTTCATGACAACACCACATCTCAAAAAAGTTGGGACAAGGCCATGTTTCCCACTGTGAGACATCCCCTTTTCTCTTTACAACAGTCTGTAAACGTCTGGGGACTGAGGAGACAAGTTGCTCAAGTTTAGGGATAGGAATGTTAACCCATTCTTGTCTAATGTAGGATTCTAGTTGCTCAACTGTCTTAGGTCTTTTTTGTCATATCTTCCGTTTTATGATGCGCCAAATGTTTTCTATGGGTGAAAGATCTGGACTGCAGGCTGGCCAGTTCAGTACCCGGACCCTTCTTCTACACAGCCATGATGCTGTAATTGATGCAGTATGTGGTTTGGCATTGTCATGTTGGAAAATGCAAGGTCTTCCCTGAAAGAGACGTCGTCTGGATGGGAGCATATGTTGCTCTAGAACCTGGATATACCTTTCAGCATTGATGGTGTCTTTCCAGATGTGTAAGCTGCCTATGCCACATGCACTAATGCAACCCCATACCATCAGAGATGCAGGCTTCTGAACTGAGCGCTGATAACAACTTGGGTCGTCCTTCTCCTCTTTAGTCCGAATGACACGGCGTCCCTGATTTCCATAAAGAACTTCAAATTTTGATTCGTCTGACCACAGAACAGTTTTCCACTTTGCCACAGTCCATTTTAAATGAGCCTTGGCCCAGAGAAGACGTCTGCGCTTCTGGATCATGGTTAGATACGGCTTCTCCTTTGAACTATAGAGTTTTAGCTGGCAACGGCGGATAGCACGGTGAATTGTGTTCACAGATAATGTTCTCTGGAAATATTCCTGAGCCCATTTTGTGATTTCCAATACAGAAGCATGCCTGTATGTGATGCAGTGCCGTCTAAGGGCCCGAAGATCATGGGCACCCAGTATGGTTTTCTGGCCTTGACCCTTACGCACAGAGATTCTTCCAGATTCTCTGAATCTTTTGATGATATTATGCACTGTAGATGATGATGTGTTCAAACTCTTTGCAATTTTACACTGTCGAACTCCTTTCTGATATTGCTCCACTATTTATCGGTGCAGAATTAGGGGGATTGGTGATCCTCTTCCCATCTTTACTTCTGAGAGCCGCTGCCACTCCAAGATGCTCTTTTTATACCCAGTCATGTTAATGACCTATTGCCAGTTGACCTAATGAGTTGCAATTTGGTCCTCCAGCTGTTCCTTTTTTGTACCTTTAACTTTTCCAGCCTCTTATTGCCCCGTCCCAACTTTTTTGAGATGTGTTGCTGTCATGAAATTTCAAATGAGCCAATATTTGGCATAAAATTTCAAAATGTCTCACTTTCGACATTTGATATGTTGTCTCTGTTCTATTGTGAATACAATATCAGTTTTTGAGATTTGTAAATTATTGCATTCCATTTTTATTTACAATTTGTACTTTGTCCCAACTTTTTTGGAATCGGGGTTGTATGTTGTCGGCTCTCAATGCTGCCTATTGTGGGATTATTCTAAAAAATATTCACTAGATTTTAGCTTATAGTATAACCAAATATGAGAGGCTCTCAACTTAATTTTGTTTGAGGCTGTATCATTATCAATGTCGTCCTGCTCCACCAAAATCTATGCTCATGAGATGCTCCTTTTACAGAGGAAAAGTCTTTGTGAATCATCTGAGCAAATTTCATTAAAGCAATATGGCAGAGTTGAACCAAAGTGGACAAGACAGTGTGTCATTGTGTGAGCTGAACGCAACAATGCATGAAGACAGCGTGAGGCCTGAACAGAGGTAGAAAACCCTCAAAATGAAGTTCCCTCACTATCAAAAGAACATTGATGGGATCTCAACAAAGCTTTTCAGATGGGAAATGACACAGTGTCCAGTGTTTCAGCTGTCTGACATTTTCAGAAAGAGAAATCAGGCTTCAGCTCATAGTCGGATCATTATACACACCGACACACACAGTCAATAGCTTTCTTGTTCCTTTGGAAGCGTCTGAGGACGCCACTCATATTTTCTCACACTCTCTTCCCGTGTGTGTCATGAACATATCGAAAAATCCATGAAATGCAAGAGAAAAGCCATTAAAAATGCCATAGAATACCAATGGACTATAATATAAGATCTGAACAGTTTATATGGGCCAGATGCATTATTCTTTAAAAATGGTATAACAGTAGATCTATTCCTGAAGACACAAACTATTTCAAGTAAAACCCTGATCACCACGGAGATCCTCCATTACATAAGAATTCCCATGATAGCCCATGCACACCAACACAACACACCCAGTAACAGAGAACCTGATAACAAAGGCTTCTTTTGGCTATTCTTGCTGCTCATTGCATTCTAGATAAGAAACCAAGCTGTCGCAGGGCTCCGTAGTCATTAATCACAATTAGCCAACAATACACCACTCTGACAGGACCAGTGTGTGCAAATGCACTGTGCTCTGTCCCAAAATAAAGCAAGCCATGTTATGTACTATGGTATCATTAGCATTTATTGTCCATACACTGCACCAATTAAAGTAGAGAGATGGAGTGCGCTCATCAGTAGGGAAACATTTTGATAGAAAAAGTTACTGTTCCCATTTTAAAACCATGAATTTATTTGTTCATTCTGTAATTCAATAATTTTTTTACTCAATTTCGCTCATTTTAGTGCATCAACTCTAATAAGTGGTAGATATTGAATCAAACAATGAGTATTTTAGGACATATTAGTTGAATAATAGAAGAGCAGTACAGTAGGAACCTTATTAAGCACGACGGGAGATTAGGTTTCATAATACCTCACTGAATTTAAAACTGCAAACTATTACGCTTCTCTAAAACAGGTTTGTCTTTAGGGTTTCAGCTCTGTCCTTGTCTAATTTGGTGGTAGAAAGGAGATTAACTGAGGAAAATAGTAGAACAAATAGAAATTCTGGAACAAATAGTTTGCTTGCTGCTGCAGGACTGGCTCTGAAAATGGATTACATCTTTACATCTCTCTCTCACTCTGTCCATACACACACACACTCACCAGCCACTTTATTAGGAACACTCATACATATGCAGTTCTCTAATCAGCCAATCGCTTGACAGCAGCACAATGCATAAAATCACGCAGATACAAATCAAGAGCTTCAGTTAATGTTCACTTCAGACATCCGAATGGGAAAAACTGTGATCTCAAAGTGTGACTTTCTTTCACTGTGGCATGGATGTTGGTTTGAGCCAGATGGACTGGTTTGAGTATTTCAGAAACTGCTGATCTCCTGGGGTTTTCACACACAGCAGTCTCTAGAGTTTACACAGAATGGTGCGAAAAACAAAAAACACTGAGTGAGTGACAGTTCTATGGGTGGAAATAAACGCCTTGTAGATAAGAGAGGTCAGAGGAAAATGGCCAGATTGGTTCCAGCTGCTGGACAGATTTTCACCAAATTTGGCAAGTAGGTCTGGGGATGACCCGGAATTTTGCAGATATAAACAAAATTCGTGTACGGGCCCCAGGAAGGTCCATGGGGGGCACAACATTCACCCACCCCCTCCCTCAATGCCTTTCACGTTACATTTATCAACACAAACTCTCGATAGATCTTCACTAAACTTGGCACGTAGGTACAGGAGATGGCCACAATTTGGCAGAACTCAGAAATTCCATATTTGGGCCGCAGGGGTCCCCAGTGGGCCCCTGGATGGTAGATGTTTGGATTTTTGTTTGTCTTGGGTTAACATCGCCATTTCTCGATGGATCTTCACCAAATTTGACATGGACGTCTGGGGGCAACCAAGAATTGCAAAAAAAAAGAAAAGCAATGCCTATGTATGTATGTATGTATGTATGTATGTATGTATGTATGTATGTATGTATCTATCTATCTATCTATCTATCTATCTATCTATCTGAGATGAAGTAAAAGCAGAAAATGAGACACCAGGCTCAGTAGGGTTTGTGTGAAAGAGCCAAAGTAATAAAACTTTAGAAGGAACAGAAGGAGGAAGTGGGGGGGGAGGGCTTTTGTGATATGGCATTGTAATCAATCAATTTAAGCAGTAGTTCCCATTTTCCAACCTTCTTCAATAGATAGAATGTGTGTGTATGTGTATACGGGTATGTGTGCGTCAGAATCATAATACCTAGTTACTGACACATTTCCTTAGACAATAAGAATCCAGCGGAAACTTTTTCGCGATGCCAGAATGCAATAAAACAGCTCAATTTTTTCCTCCAGTAAAACAGATAATGTGTTGTGTGTGTGTGTGTTGTTTGACAAGATATGTGAGGTGACGATTTATCCTTGACTGTTAACACAGGCCTAAATATAACACTTTGTGACTGGTGTATCAGGAAAAGCGTGTAATTGGGAATGCGATCATCTATCCTGTCAGAGATGAAAATCCAATTTCATTAGACACGGCTGTCTAATGTTTATCTCTGCCTTTCTGACATTTACATAAACTCTGAAATGGAAACTTTGTGCATTTTAAACAGTGACAAAGATGCTCTGAGATCTGACAGTGAGCTTTCTGAATTCACTCATGTGCCTTATAGGAAAATAACATTCTTATATCTATACAGGGATATCGGAAGGGAATCTCATCTCATCTCATTATCTCTAGCCGCTTTATCCTGTCCTACAGGGTCGCAGGCAAGCTGGAGCCTATCCCAGCTGACTACGGGCGAGAGGCGGGGTACACCCTGGACAAGTCGCCAGGTCATCACAGGGCTGACACATAGACACAGACAACCATTCACACCTACGGTCAATTTAGAGTCACCAGTTAACCTAACCTGCATGTCTTTGGACTGTGGGGGAAACCGGAGCACCCGGAGGAAACCCACGTGGACACGGGGAGAACATGCAAACTCCGCACAGAAAGGCCCTCGCCAGCCACGGGGCTCGAACCCAGGACCTTCTTGCTGTGAGGCAACAGCGCTAACCACTACACCACCGTGCCGCCCAGAAGGGAATCGTTACTGCAAATCAATGCAAAGTTACTCTGACTGATCACTGAAACATTTCTATCCTAATAGGCATTGTCTCTCTAAAAATGACCCCGCCCTCATCCACAGGGTATGAGGGCTCACAGGGTTTGATGAGTATATATAAAAAAGATATCAACCACATGCTATGGCTCTCCCTTACCATATGCTGGCTCTCAGCCAGAAAGATTGAAGTCTATCACGTTCTTCCTCTGAGATACATGAAGCCAGCCAAACTCATCTTTTCAAATTGCTGCTTGTGCTTCATCACAGCGCAGTGTAACAGTATGAGGAATCTGTCTACCCTCTTCCACATACATGACCTCACCAACACCCTGACTAGCTAGTGTATGTGTGATTGACAGGGACAGAGAGTACGCCATCTCTCCCACCCAGATAGCACGGCCAATTTTCCTTCATTGCTTCCTCAAAACAAATTGATTAAGGAATACTAAAGATATGAGAGATTAACTGAAAAAGAAATAAGACCGAGGGTAGAAATAAGGTAGCCTGCAACCTGAGGAACACTTTTAAAGGTTACGTCACAACCATTATGTGTACATAAAAGGACAAAGAGGACCAAAGACAAATCACAGACACAAAGCCACAGCTTGTTATTCAAAAGCCTTCAGTGTTGCAGTGCTCTTCAAATACTAGCCCCTTCCCATGCCAATCCATTAATTCATTCATAAAGTAATCTGAATTGGATACAAAGAGATAAAAGGCAAAGGATGAACACATCCATAATGTCAGTGGGAAAAGAGCCCTGTACATTTCAAAGGATCAAATAATTGCATGAGCACGAAAAGAACTTTCAAACATGAACATCAATGACACTTTCCAGACATCCAGCTCATTTTAAAAATATAGCTCTCACTCGTTGCTCTGATTTTCCCTGGCCTAAGAGCATCACATAACTACAGTGGTGCTTGAAAGTTTGTGACCCCTTTAGAATTTTCTATATTTCTGCATAAATATGACCTAAAACAACATCAGATTTTCACACAAGTCCTAAAAGTAGATAAAGAGAACCCAGTTAAACAAATGAGACAAAAATATTATACTTGGTAATTTATTTATTGAGGAAAATGATCCGATATTACATATCTGTGAGTGGCAAAAGTATGTGAACCTTTGCTTTCAGTATCTGGTGTGACCCCCTTGTGCAGCAATAACTGCAAGTCCTGGACACCAGCTTGGAGGAATTTTAGCCCATTCCTCCGTACAGAACAGCTTCAACTCTGGGATGTTGGTGGGTTTCCTCACATGAACTGCTCACTTCAGGTCCTTCCACAACATTTTGATTGGATTAAGGTCAGGACTTTGACTTGGTCATTCCAAAACATGACCTTTATTCTTCTTTAACCATTCTTTGGTAGAACGACTTGTGTGCTTAGGGTCGTTGTCTTGCTGCATAACCCACCTTCTCTGAGATTCAGTTCATGGACAGATGTCCTGACATTTTCCTTTAGAATTCTCTGGTATAATTCAGAATTCATTGTTCCATCAATGATGGCAAGCCGTCCTGGCCCAGATGCAGCGAAACAGGCCCAAATCATGATACTACCACCACCATGTTTCACAGATGGGATAAGGTTCTTATGCTGGAATGCAGTGTTTTCCTTTCTCCAAACATAACGCTTCTCATTTAAACCAAAAAGTTCTATTTTGGTCTCATCCGTCCACAAAACATTTTTCCAATAGCCTTCTGGCTACATTAACATTAGCCAATGTGAGAGAGACCTTCAGTTGCTTAGAAGTTACCCTGGGGTCCTTTGTGACCTCGCTGACTATTACACGCCTTGCTCTTGGAGTGATCTTTGTTGGTCGACCACTCATGGGGAGGGTAACAATGGTCTTGAATTTCCTCCCTTTGTACACAGTCTGTCTGACTGTGGATTGGTGGAGTCCAAACTCTTTAGAGATGGTTTTGTAACCTTTTCCAGCCTGATGAGCATCAACAACGCTTTTTCTGAGGTCCTTAGAAATCTCCTTTGTTCGTGCCATGATACACTTCCACAAACATGTGTTGTGAAGATCAGACTTTGATAGATCCCTGTTCTTTAAATAAAACAGGGTGCCCACTCACACCTGATTGTCATCCCATTGACTGAAAACACCTGACTCTAATTTCACCTTCAAATTAACTGCTAATCCTAGAGGTTCACATACATATCTGTGAGTGGCAAAAGTAATATTGGATCATTTTCCTCAATAAATAAATGACCGAGTATAATATTTTTGTCTCATTTGTTTAACTGGCTTCTCGATATCTACTTTTAGGACTTGTGTGAAAATCTGATGATGTTTTAGGTCATCTTTATGCAGGAATATAGAAAATTCTGAGCCATTCCACCGAATCGGTGCCATTTCCGTCCCTAGAAAATTATATGTATAAATGCACATAAAAATGTACTTTAAAATACATTTTCTTATTACGCAGAATGTCCTGCACATTGATCTGATTTCAAATTTAGGATATATAATTGTAAGGATTAATAAAAACTACCTAAAACACTGAAAAATAGCATGTGTTACCTGTCCCCGCGCTCTAACTTTATACTTAACTATGAAATATTATGATTAAAATCCTTCAGAAACAGTATTTCTTTTGCACTGTTGTGTGACTCCATATCCTATCCATGGTTTAAATATATTTTTTTCATAAGAAATCCACAATATCTTAGTTAAAATACACATTTTAGTCGTGTCCCTGGGTTTTCACTCTCCTGTTACCCAAACATATTACCCCATCTGACAAATTTGGAACATTCCATAAATCACATGCTCAACAGGAAGTTACATCAGTTGTGTTTTCTGAAGGCCATGGGAAGACCAAAAGTTAGTTCTCTCATTTACTTTTCTGTATATTTGATGATTTTTTTAACTTTGACTGATAAGGTCAATGTCAACTTATGTCCTGTTACTTCAATTATTTCTTAATGATATTTGTTTATTTTAAAAATACAGATTTTTGGTAAATCACTAGAATGTGCTAAGTGTGGTCATGCTATTAGCAATGACGCCATGTGGCTTAATTCCATGTATTAGCTAATCCTAGGCTAAAAACTCAGTCCTGTTACTTTCAGAGTTTTGGTAACAGGACTGAAAAAAAATGCAGCCACCTTTGACTTCCAAACCTTGTAACGTAGCCTGAGGTTGACCAATACACATTTTGAATAGTTAAATATGTGCGTTATTATAATCAGTGTTGAAAAGATATAACAAATTAAGTTTAATTTGGGAGTGGTACAACAAGCAAATGGCACCCATTCGGTGGAATGTCCCTTCTATAGGGTTCACAAACTTTCAAGCACCACTGTACAACATAGCATTAAGTAACAGCACATTAAATAAAAAGCAGGTCGTTTCAGATAAACCTTTGCATTTTATTGAGATTTGGAGATGTAATTAATAATTAAATCCCTTCTATACTGTATATCATTACACACAGTGTATTGTTTCAGTAAAGGTCTCTTCAACTGTTTCTCGTGTTATGTGCAGTATCTTTATTATTATCTATAAGATACAATAGACACTGTGTACATCAATGTGTATGAACGTGTTCGCAATTTCATATAAATCACAGTGGATCACCATCACAAACCTACAAGTGAAAATCAGAATAACCCCATTTACAACTAGTCAATGAATATAAACATCATTAATATAACCTGCATACAGTAACAGACCTCCTACACTATTTACACTACAGTATTTGTCAGTCAGGTTTAAGAATTACTGAGAATTACTGTGCTTTCAAAACAGATGTGTGCTGCATACTTAGTTATTTATACTTAATTCTAATGAAGCTCATCTGCTCATCAGCCTGAGATGGCTGTGCAGTGCAGTGTTGCTTTAATTGGTTCTTGAAACAATATCATACAAGTCACAACATTTACATGCACAAATTCTGAAAAAAAAGAAAAGAAAATCCATCCATTATCTGTAGCCGCTTATCCTGTACAGGGTCGTGGGCAAGCTGGAGCCTATCCCAGCTGACTATGGGCGAGAGGCAGGGTACACCCTGGACAAGTCGCCAGGTTATCGCAGGGCCGATACACAGAGACAACCAACCATTCACACCTATGGTCAATTTAGAGCCACCAATTAGCCTAACCTGCATTTCTTTGGGCTGTGCAGGAAACCCATGCAAGACACGGGGAGAACATGCAAACTTCACACAGAAAGGCCCTCATTGGCTGCTGGGCTCGAACCCAGGACCTTCTTACTGTGAGGCGATAGAGCTAACCACTACACCACCGTGCCACCCTGAAAATGAACATTTCATGAATATTCCCGTTTACATGCAGCTGCATCTCTACCCCCAACAAACTGTCTAGTTGGTTTGTGTACAACCCGCAGAGCGGAATGTAATCAGTCTAGAGTATGTGTCGCAAACTGCCATAAAAATCCCAGTTAAGATGCATATTCCGAATGCACTGTATACAGTACATGTCCAAAGAATGCTTCTAAAACCTAAATAATATTGGCATATCCCACAAGTATTAATCGGAAAATAGTAAATTCAAAATAAGGCCAAATGCAGAATATCCAAATGGAATATGTTGAATATATTCATATTCGGAATAATAGTGGATTATTAGTGCACATGTAAACGTACTGACTAACAGAGGAGGATTCATATCTAGAAACAGGAACCACCAGCATTAGTTTTCATCTTAACATACATGAAAATGGGGTGGGAAGTATTACAGAAATAAAAATTTTACCCCAAAACAAACCTGCAAGTAAATTTACTGGGGCAAGAAAAAAAAAAAGCACCGGATAGAAAGATTTTCATTTCAGTAGTTTTAAGCATTGAATATTTTACGATTAAAACATATCTTTGATTTGGTCTGAATTACTCATTATTCTGTCAATACATTAACAGCCATGCAGGCTAAACTGTGTAAATGAACAAATTGACAAATGAGCCTGAACCATGATCCACAGCCTTAGAAAATTCACAATATAACATTCAGCAAATATATCTCAATTCTGCATTCATATATATATATATATATATATATATATATATATATATATATATATCATTATCTCTAGCCGCTTTATCCTTCTACAGGGTCGCAGGCAAGCTGGAGCCTATCCCAGCTGACTACGTGCGAAAGGCAGAGTACACCCTGGACAAGTCGCCAGGTCATCACAGGGCTGACACATAGACACAGACAACCATTCACACTCACATTCACACCTACGGTCAATTTAGAGTCACCAGTTAACCTAACCTGCATGTCTTTGGACTGTGGGGGAAACCGGAGCACCCGGAGGAAACCCACGCGGACAACATGCAAACTCCACACAGAAAAGCCCTTGCCAGCCACAGGGCTCGAACCCAGACCTTCTTGCTGTGAGGCGACAGCACTAACCACTACACCACCGTGTTGCCCTAACTGATTTCATACTGTGAATAAGCCTGAAAAATGTATAATCTCCTTTGCAGACGCAGCAGTCAGTCTGATGAATGTTTCCTCATCTACACAAGCACACAGACATAGAAAGAAATTTATCCTCCCTATCAGACTGGGACAGAATTTCACTTGACATTTTTATTGGTCATATTTCTCCGCCTTTCTTTTGGCCAAAATAATTCAGTGTCACTGATTGGGAAGAATATAAAACAACTGCTCAGCTGAAGAATTCATACATCTTAACTGAGCCATTTACAAGTGTCAGCTTATTACAGTTTTTGCAAAAATCCACAAGGTCTCATTACCTGTAACATTCAGCACACCCCAATAAAAATGTGCAGCAAAAGAATCCTTACAGCAGAACTGAGCCTCAGAGCAAGATCGTTATATACACTCGTTTCACTCTGCGCAAAAAAATTCAGGTCACTTCATGATCTCATCTCATCATCTCTAGCCACTTTATCCTGTTCTACAGGGTCGCAGGCAAGCTGGAGCCTATCCCAGCTGACTACGGGCGAAAGGCGGGGTACACCCTGGACAAGTCGCCAGGTCATCACAGGGCTGACACATAGACACAGACAACCATTCACACTCACATTCACACCTACGCTCAATTTAGAGTCACCAGTTAACCTAACCTGCATGTCTTTGGACTGTGGGGGAAACCGGAGCACCCGGAGGAAACCCACGCGGACACGGGGAGAACATGCAAACTCCACACAGAAAGGCCCTCGCCGGCCACGGAGCTCGAACCTGGACCTTCTTGCTGTGAGGCGACAGCGCTAACCACTACACCACTGTGCTGCCCGTCACTTCATGATATTTTAGTGATTGATTTCAGGACCAAATTTGTCAGCTGATAAAGTAAGTCCAGAGTGGCAAAATCCACAGCTAATCGAAGTAAAAAAATTAAATTAATTTAAAAAAACGGCGATAGATAGCTCTGGGGCGGCACGGTGGTATAGTGGTTAGCGCTGTTACCTCACAGCAAGAAGGTCCGGGTTCGAGCCCCGTGGCCGGCGAGGGCTTTTCTGTGTGGAGTTTGCATGTTCTCCCCGTGTCCGGGTGCTCCGGTTTCCCCCACAGTCCAAAGACATGCAGGTTAGGTTAACTGGTGACTCTAAATTGAGCGTAGGTGTGAATGTGAGTGTGAATGGTTGTCTGTGTCTATGTGTCAGCCCTGTGATGACCTGGTGACTTGTCCAGGGTGTACCCCGCCTTTCGCCCGTAGTCAGCTGGGATAGGCTCCAGCTTGCCTGTGACCGTGTAGAACAGGACAAAGCGGCTAGAGATAATGAGATGAGATGAGATAGCTCTGGACTGGACCGGAGGGATAAATCAGGACAGACATAGAAATGCTTTTATATTCCCTCAAACTAGATGAGTTTCTGTTCTGGAATGTAGCAACAGGATGGCAGACACAGGTACCATGGAAACAAGAAGACAGACAGAGAGAGAGAGAGAGAGAGAGAGAGGTTGGCTGTGCCCCATTCCTTGTGAACATTTATGATCAATTTAAGCTGTACTTGTCTAGCCTGAGGAAATAGAGGTCAAAAGGTAGAAATGCTGTTTCTGTTGTGTGTAAGTAATCCAACATTACATCAGTCACTTGCTACGTTCAGCACCATGATGCAATCAATGCCAGATTTAATGTGAAATTAAAATTGTCCCTTACTGTTACACACCACTAGGACATACTGTCTAGGAAAAACAAAACATTTTTCTTGTTTTAATCTTTTACTTCATCACTTCTGGGAAAATAATTCAGTCTTTTTGAATGATTCATTCTGTACTAGTTTTGCAGTCATCCAATCAGATTCTCTCTAGAATGTATTATATCCAGCCCCAGGGGTTTCTTGCTCTACAGTAGCAACTCATGAGCAAAAAAGTGACCACAAAATAGGTTCTTGTTTGTTCTCCTTTCCAGCCATACCTTGGTTTATTCAAGGAATTTATTCATTTCAAACAGGGTGGAATTTGTTCAAGTTCATGGTTATATGATGGGGATTTTTCAGAGTCTTTAACGCCAAGAATATCTTGTCACCTAATTGAGAATGTGATTCCATCTGTATGCACTGCCCTTCTTGGTCAGTAAGGTTATGTAACATCATTTTATCAAGTTTCATCAATATTTAACTCAGCCTTACCCTTTCACTATAAGCTCCCACTACTATGTGTTAAATGCCTCCTGTAGATGATCCTGTAGCTCTCCGTCACTGTCGCATACGGTCAGCTTCAGCTCAAACATACAGCAACTCGGTCATTGTGCTTGGTGATGTTCACGGGCTTGGATGAATCCACAGTTGATAAAGGCTTTTCACTGTGCTCCATATTTAGCTACTTGGATGAAAACTTTATCCATCCATCATCCGTAGCCACTTATTCTGTGCAGGGTCGCAGGCAAGCTGGAGCCTATCCCAGCTGACTACGGGCGAAAGGCGGGGTACACCCTGGACAAGTCACCAGGCCATCACAGGGCTGACACATAGACACAGACAACCATTCACACCTACGGTCAATTTAGAGTCACCAGTTAACCTAACCTGCATGTCTTTGGACTGTGGGGGAAACTGGAGCACCCGGAGGAAACCCACGCGGACACGGGGAGAACATGCAAACTCCACACAGAAAGGCCCTCACCAGCTGCTGGGCTCGAACCCAGGACCTTCTTGCTGTGAAGCGACAGCGCTAACCACTACACCACCGTGCCATCCCTGCTCTTTACTTTAATTTAATTTAATTCCAAAAATATCATAATAATCTGCCTTAAGTCATTTGTTGACAGCAAGTAATCTGATGTGGATGTCTTTCTCTTCTTGGAAATTGGGGTGGAGGAGGCTTAGCCCTATTAGTCTTTGATACCATCTGCCTCTGCTGAGTGCGCATTATCATTTATTATTCATTTGTACTAATGAATTTGCACTAATGCATTACAATGCTGTAATTTACACAGCCCTTCATGAAAGTTACTTCAAACAACATTGTTCTTTTAAACAATTAATAATGTGATGACTGACATATAGCTATACCCTTGAATGAACAAAAACAAAAAGTAAATGCAATTGAGTGTGAACATCGGCCTCCATGTGATGCTTGCCATTAAGGAGTATTAAATGTGCACGTCTATTAAAGCACTGTTGGCTTACTTTGTCTCAGCTGGTCAGACCGCAGGTCATCATTACTAGCTGCTTTATGGGGTGCTGCTAGATTGATGGTGACACATTAAGAAACTTCCTTCTTTCTCGATGCACAAAACAAGGCTTACAAACAAGCACTCACTGCTGATACATGCAGTCTGTGTTTTTCGATTACATTTATCTGGTTCTCTGCCTTAAAACAAAGGGATCGTTCATAAACAGGGTGGGGCTTCTCAATCTCTCTCTCAGATTTGGCATGAATTTCAAATTAGACGACTCTCTGGCCAGAGTGCACATGATCATGTCAACTATGATCAATATTTCACCCTCATGCCTCCTCCTCCTCCTCTTTGATTGTCTCACTCCATCTTCTACCCCCGTCCCTCTCTGATGGGCCACGTTATAGACCAATCCTCAGAGAACATGACTGTTGTCTAGGTTACGGGCCCCACCCTGTCTAATGCAGGGGCGCATGCATGGGGCAACTACATCTGGACATCTCTATATTCTTGTTTCATGTGACACTGTAGGCACATAGAAAATTAAAAAAAAAAAATTTAAAAGTTGAAAATTCAATTTTGATGCAATTTGATCTCTGATCTTTGTTTTGCTAGGGCACTTTATTGCCATGGAAACAGATGAGCTTCATGGGTATTTCCCATCTGTGTTGCTATTTGCCTTCCAGAAGACACTTCAGGAAGGCGTCATGGTAAGATGGTCAAGACAGAACCACCAGTAAACAAGCACGGACACAAGCGCCAGGTCTTTCATGTGGAGTGTGGATCACATGACCATACCCCCACCCACTGTGCCTGCTGTTCTGACTATGAATATGTAGTGTTCTGTTACTGGTTCAGTGACCAACGTCATCTATTTCTGAAAGTGGTGTTGTATTAGTGAAGCTTGTTGAGTTGCCTTTTCTCACTCATCTGTCGTCACAAGAACAAAACGAAGTGAGGAAAACAAAGGGCGTGGCTAAGTGTGCTCTATTTGCAAAGATAATGCAACACATAAATTGTACAATATAGAATGACAGAGATATGTAAATGATCAGCTGCACAAGCAGAGCAGAAACCTTCCAGATAGTTCCCAGAAGAGGCTGGACGCTTGTTTTCACTGCTTTCTGAAAGGCATCACTTCCCACCAACTCACACTTCATGTAGTGCTTTGCTGGTTGTCAGCGAAACAAGAAGTCTTAAGCGCGATACAGAAAACCACCTTACACAGTATAATGCTTTCACAGTGGGTACTGACCAAAAAACGGGCCACATGCATGGCAACAACTTCAAGAGCTGCATGATTCCTTTCATGCCCTTTGGATAAACTGTATTATTGTTGCAAAGCTCTGAGCCAGAAGCTCACCTACAGTTTCAAACAGCACAAGAACAAACTCCCATATGACAGAGTCAATACAACAGAGCTATGCTTGCTGGAAGTGGCCAAGCCATACGACTATACCTAGTACAGACAAAAGCTCACGAGTGAAGTATAATAATGAATAAACTCAATTACTACCAAACCATATCCTGATTAGTTTAATTAAATGTGTCACTACTTAATTCAAATCTGGGCCTGTATCTAAAAAGCCAATGATAGAAGTATTAATACTGTACATTCGAAGATGTGACTTCCATTTACTGCACTCGAAGTTTCATCTAGGCTGAATAAGTCCTAGTAACACAAATTAAATCAAGCCAGTCTGTGGCCTAGTAATTCTGCAGCATCGATCGATACCTTTCTCTCCAATGACAATTGACTCATGCTATCACTGCATCCCGCCCATTTCCAATTTCTCCATTTTCCCAAACTTGAAAGGATTTTTTTTTTTTTCAGTAAATCCATCACACTAGTGAGAAGGCTTGGTCTCCGATGCTCAGTTTAAAAGCAGAATCATGGGTTTCTGGCTTGTACAATTGAAACTTGATAAACGTTTAGGAAGAAATACAGAGCCAGAGTATCGTTTCAATTAGTTAAGCCACAAGCTGTGAGGATGCTGAGGATAAAACTGCACATTTAGTGTCTGGTATATGAAATTAGGTAGGTATTAACCCTTAAAGTCAGAGCAGTCATTTACCTTAAAGTGCCATTCCACCATTGGATGTATTCTTTGGCATAAAATACAATATATTTTATGACAACATGACTAGACAGAGAAATCTTTTAGCTTCAAAATGATATATCAAACATAATTTTTTGACAACGACAAGTATATTAATTTTGCGACCAACGTCACCTACCCTTTCAATTTCCGCGCGGTAGTGAAACGTGATGTCATCGGCAGGTTCCCCTTCTTGTGTACCACGTCACGTGTGACGTGGCACAGATTATCAGCAATGGCGGATAGAACGCGATTGTCAGCTTCGGAAAAGAAGCGAAGGAAAATAGAGCAAGTGATGCCCAAAGGAGACGGTCGAAAGTGAATATCGGCACAGCAATTGACAAGTGGAAATCGCGTTCTATCCGCCATTGCTGATAATCTGTGCCACGTCACACGTGACGTGGTACACAAGAAGGGGAACCTGCCGATGACATCACGTTTCACTACCGCGCAGAAATTAAAAGGGTAGGTGACTTTGGTCGCAAAATTAATATACTTGTCGTTGTCAAAAAGTTATGTTTGATATATCATTTTGAAGCTAAAAGATTTCTCTGTCTAGTCATGTTGTCATAAAATATATTGTATTTTATGCCAAAAAAATACATCCAATGGTGGAATGGCACTTTAAAGGAGAACTGAAGGTAAATTCTTTTATTATCAAAATTCTATTTATCTCATTTTATTAAATATACATAGGAATGCATTTTTGATAGTCACTGCTAAAGCAAGTTATGAGTGTCTGAAATATGCTCTGTAATATATCAGTCCATATGTCAAAGCAATGGGCGTAAACGAGATTCGTTGAGACCTGTGCGAGACATCATAGGTCGGAAGTAAAACATACAGCGGAAATCAGTGACCAACATCTGCCAACATTGTCAAAAGACGTACATGTCCTCTTTCGAATGCTGATGTAATCAAGCCAGAAGTTTTGTTTGTTTGTTTGTTTGTTTGTTTGTTTGTACGTTTTACTTCCGTCCTATGATGTCTCGCACAGGTCTCAACGAATCTCGTTTACGCCCATTGCTTTGACATATGGACTGATATATTACAGAGCATATTTCAGACACTCAAGTAATCAAGCCAGAAGTTTTGTTTGTTTTGATAGCAATCAAGAAAGTTTGAAAAAAGTCGTCAGTAATCATCATTTAAACTCGTTTTTGTGCAATATTTCGTTTGGAAAACAGTTTTCAAAATGGCGGCACTGACACCTGGCTGACACTTCACGTTTCGAAGTCTCGCACAAGTCTCGTGAAGATCGCGTGGATAAGCGACGCCTGCCGTGGACCAAACGAACTAAATTCAACATGGCTAAAAACCGAATAGGCAGATAAGTATAATATTTAATTGCAATTAGTTGCCAATACGAGTCACGATATAAGATTACCGAAACCGAAAACGTAATTGAATAACCATGTTAAGAAATAAAGCAAGTTCAAAAATGACTTCAGTTCTCCTTTAAATCATAATATTGAGTAAATATTACGAATCATTTCATAGCTGCAGTAAACTAGTCTAAACCCACATGATGAGTCCTGGCAGCGTGTGAGGCTGAAACTCTTATACTTGTTTTATACATTTTCAGCAGACTTGCACATACTTCAATCTGTGCTCTGAATTGCTATTTTTCTCAGGCATTACTCCAGCCAGAGATCAAGGCTCTGTGGATTTTTCTGGTCTTCATCAGAACAAGAAGTTCTTCGTCAGCAACATGTTCATCAGCCTTTAAACCTGCTGCTGAGTGTGATATGCTAAAGTGCTAAGCAACCCCCTGGGAACACGATGCTGTAAGAGATGATGGATGGCAAGAAAATCATCTATACTTTGCTCCTTATTTATGTATGTCTTCAAGATCTTTCTCTTTTTAAAGATTTTTTGGGGCTTTTTTCACCTTTATTGGATAGGACAGTGTAGAGACAGGGAGGGATCAGGACATGACCTCAGGTTAGAATTGAACCCAGGTCCCTGGATTTATGATATGGCGCCTTATCCACCCGAGCCACAACGCCCCCCGAGACCTTTCTCTTAAGCATTCTGCAGCTGGTCTGAAAGTGCACATCCATTTACAAGTGAAAGATTTGAAAGAAATTATGAAAGCAAAGCTAACACTGTGACTAGTAAAAAAAAAAAAATGCTGTTACATCACCATCAAAAAATTGCATCACGTATGCGTAATGTTGCTAGCCATCTTTGCATTGGGCGTACAACTTAAATCAATGCACAAATATGAAGTATGGACTCTTGATCAATTCCTAGCCACTAGATTTAGCCATAGTAATGTTTTGACATGCCTTTAGATGGCTATTCCTAATTTCTTTCCTAGTATTCTGCTGCGTTGGATTGATACACTTTCAACAGGCATCCCATGCAATGTGAATGACATTTACATCACAAACTGTAAAATTAGATGTGCGTGAATTAAAACAAAATGTAAGAAAATGACTCTCACTTGAGTTACGACACATGAGGTCAGGGTTGGAATCAACATCATTCCACAATACTAAACATAAGAAACATCCATCCATTATCTCTAGCCGCTTTATCCTGTTCTACAGGGTTGCAGGCAAGCTGGAGCCTATCCCAGCTGACTACGGGCAAGAGGCGGGGTACACCCTGGACAAGTCGCCAGGACATCACAGGGCCGACACATAGACACGGACAACCGGAGCACCTGGAGGAAACCCACACAGACACCGCTGGGCTGGAACCCAGGACAACCTTCTTGCTGTGAGGCAACCGTGCTAACCACTATACCACCGTGCCACCCATAAGAAACATAATTCACTAATCTTCAGTAAGCACTTTATTCTGGTCGAGGTTTGCAGTGGATCTTGAGCTAATCCCAGCAACACTGGGTGTGAAGCAGGAAGGAATACACCCTGGATGTGATGTCAGTCCATTGCAGCACACAATACACACATACATTCTCACCTAGAGGCAATTTTATATAGCCAATCCACTTACAGGCGTGTTTTTTGAGAGGTCAAAGAAAACCGAAGAACATGGAGGAAACTCACTCACAGGTATGCGGAGAACATGTGAATCTTTCTACAGACAGTAACCCAAACTCAGAATGGACCTGGGGACGCTGAAGCTGTTAGAAGGCAACACGACCTGCTGAGCTAATGTACTGCTGCACATAAACATAATTAATTCTATTGTATAGAATCTACTGGACATTTATCAGTGCTTATGTACCTTATTCGACATGTAAACACTGACTTGTTAAGGAGATGATGTGAGCCTTTATTCTAGGATCAAATAAACCCCGTATGCTCTCAATGGGCCACTCATAAGCTGAACTGTGTAAATAACCCCATTAAAAACTAACAGACCTGTGTACTTGTGCTTAACCATGTCCTTTCTTCCCTCATTAGTGCAACACACAGAGAAACACTACTCCACCCTGCTCTTCTGCACTGATTAAACCCTAGTCTCCTTGCCCCCAAGCCTGTGGAGGGTTCAGTGGGGGAGGGCATATCAATAATTCAAACAGCAATCCCTCTTTGCCCTCTGCATCAAGAAAGCGAGTCAGGATAAACTAGGGTGTGCGCATTCAGCTTAAAGCCATTGTTTCTGCACTGCGGCCGTGACAGTCGCCGTACACTAAAACATTTTTACAAACTGGAAACTACCAAGTCCTGTAAGCCTTGCATCAGAGGTCTAATGTACATATTTTTTTTACATTTTAACAGACTGTGCTGTATCTGGGCAAACAAATCCAAATCATTTTTCTCGCAGGACTTAAAGAAAATGATGGCGATATTGAGCAAATTCTATAAATAACAGCTCCTGTTTATCTGTTTTTTTTTTCCCCTCTTGTATTATTAGCTGAAAATGTCTTGTTAATCTGATGGCTTCAGAACAGTGGGTAATGTGAAACAATGCTATTATTGAATTTATGCACCTATGTATAAGTAACACATCAGACGTTTTTATATTGTGCAAGTACGAAACGGTATTGTTTATAAGAGCATTGCTAATAATATTTCAGTTCACAGTTAAGACCATGTGATGAGTCACCAGGACCGTAACCAATCCAATAAGCTTAACTGTAGTTCGATTGGTTCGTGACAGCCTCTGGATGAGGTATTGCTGATGAGATCATACACAGAAACAAAGCTCATACATGGAAACATCAAATATTTCCTAATATTCAGCAGCAATTACCTATGAATTCGGAGTCTTTAATTATTAATGCACAGGTGCAGGAGACAATAAAAGTATTCTTTCACTAAGCCGTGATAATAAAAAAAAAAATACCAACACCTCAGTGCATACAACACTCAGAGAATCACACAAAATGTCGTATTTATTTGTGACTTTTAGGACAGACGTGATACGTACGATTACAAACACAAAGAGACCTGGACCCGCCCCATATTCAGCACTGATCACCACCATGAGGAACAAAGGTGCTTCACGGCATTCCATTATACAAGAGCGTGAGAGTCTGTTAGAGAAACCGTTTAATGTATCAGCATTTTAATGGAAATGTTCAATACAGAAAAGCAGTGCTATATACTGTATATTAATCTAAGCAGAGATTGGGAGGACCACTCTGGAGGATATGTAGCAATAAACACAGGGAAGAACAACATGATCAGCACTTCTTTTGGACACACACACACACACACACACACACATTTCATCTATTGTTACTGCATCTTTATTCCCAAAACAGTATCCTCATTAAGGCAAGCGCCCTGGAAATAATAACATCTGGGCATCAAGCCACACACCCACACAAACTCACACACACACACACACACAGAGCATGGCACCTGCCTACTAGTCAGCCTCATGGGACAGCATCAGGCAGTGCGCTGCCCAAAAAATGAATCTCTCAGCAGAACACAAACGCCACCGCTTCCCCGGGTTCCCTCAGACCTGCTGCTCTAATACTGTCGTAAATTCACTTTTAAACACCAAGCCACTCAATCAAATATGACTGAACCATTTCTAAAAGATTCCTGAGGACATAACAGGTGTTGATCAACTGCACGAAAAGTGATTCATCGGTTCATTAAAGGAAAACACGACTCAACATCGCTCTATATCTCAGGTACTTAGAGAAGGGCAGACATCATCTCCAGAAACCGATCCCTCCCAAGTGGAGCTGGTGTTTACCTTTTTGGGTTTCCGCCTTCTTCCTCCGAGCCCATTTAGTCTGTCTGTAGCCTCCATCCTCAGATGGGTTTGGGTGTCTTCATTCATCCCCCAAAACTCTACTTGTTGTTATTTTGACTTTTTAAGTCACTAAGTGGTTGATCCGCTCCTCCATCCAACAGAGCTCCTTCCACCACCGCCACGCTATTCGTCTCTACTGACACAGGCACTGAGTGGAGTGCAAAGCACTGGAAAAAGGAGGAGTGGCTCAAGGATGCAGAGAGAGAGAGAGAGAGAGAGAAGGGACGAGGGGGAGCAGCAAAAGGGAAGAGCACAATGGTGTTGCCATGGCAGCAGCTGCCACCAATGTTTATCTGGAAGTGAAAGCGAAGTATCTCAACAAACCAGCTCATGGCACGTATGCGCTTGTGCATATGCAGTGTATGAAAAAAAATTTTCTTCATTTTTTTTTCAGCCAATAATATACAACCCCAGCTCCAATAAAGTTGGGACACTGTGTAAAACATGAATAAAAACAGAATGTGAAGATTTGCAACTTATGGAAACACTATCTTTCATTGAAAATAGTACAAAGACAATATGTCAAATGTTGAAACTGAGAAATTTTATTGTTTTTTGAAAAATATATGCTCATTTTTAATTCGATGTCACCAACACGTTTCAGAAAAGTTGGGACGGGGCAACAAAAAACTGAAAAAGTTGTGTAATGCTTAAAAAAAACCTAATCTGGTTAATTGGCAACAGGTCAGTAACATGATTGGGTATAAAAAGAGCATCCCAGAGAGGCTGAGTCTCTCAGAAGTAAAGATGGGGAGAGGTTCACCGCTCTGTGAAAGACTGGGCAAACAGTGCAACAGTTTAGGAATAACGTTCCTCGATGTAAAACTGCAAAGAAGTCGGGGATCACATCATCGATGGTACATAATATCATTAAAGGATTCAGAGAATCTGGAGAAATCTCTGTATGCAAGAGACAAGGCTGAAAACTGACATTGGATGCCTGTGATCTTCAGGCCTTCAGGCAACACTGCATTAAAGCAGACACGTGTCTGTAATGGACATCACTGTATGGGCTCAGGGACACTTCACAAAACCATCGTCTGTGAAAACAGTTCATTACTGCATCCACAAATGCAAGTTAAAACCATTTATTCTATCCACATTCACTGGATATGAGTAATTGTGCGCTCTGATTGGCTACTCTACTACTAGGCCATCAGCTCATATACTGTGAGTAGAGAAAAACAAAATGGCAGAGCGTGTTGCTGAACCAACCAAGGACGAAATAAAAACTCTACTCGAAAATAAAAACCCTAAAAATGATCAAGTATTTAAAAGAGAAACAGAAATAGCTAAAAGAATATAGTTTTGTTTGTTTCTCCCTCCCAATATCTCCTGTTTCACACTCCAGCCCAGTCAGTGGCAGTAATGCACCTTTAAATTGGTTTGCCAACCACCAAAAAACCCTAAAGAAGAAGAAGAATTAAAAAAAAATACAAAGAAACAAAATATGGAATAAAAGTATTTGATGGTAAGAATATATCTGTGGCAGCGGGGGCGTGGTCAAGCGCCGGTCTGTGACAGGAGGGCGGAGCCAGGGAAGGTGAGTGGCAGAATCACTACACCTGACGGTAATTAACCTGTGTTTGTGTGTCTTCCCAGCAACCGTGCCCTATTTAAGGAGGCAGAGGGAGAGCAGAGGAGAGCTCTTCCCAGGACGAGAACACAGCGTGTGTGTGTGTATTAACCCAATAGAACTATTGTTATACTGAAAAGTCTGGCAATAAAGCCTGTTATTACCTGAAGCTTTGTCCTGCCGTCCTCTGTGCTCCACCCACACCTAAGACAGCTCTACAATATCTTTTTTTATTTTTCAAGAATTATTATTATAGCATTTTTCACAAATCGTTACTGTCATTTCGCTGGTTTGTTTACATTCTAAGTGGAAATTATTTTGTCGTACGTTTCGTATAAAGTTTTTATTTATTGAATTTGCAAAAAATTAAAATAAAAATGCTCTGTTTCTCAAAATCCAGTGAATGTGGATAGAATAAAACAGTTATTCCACTCAATCTCGTCGTACATGGCTTAGAGCCAACTCGGTGTTATGCGCCTCGTCAGCTATCAGCTCATGTACGACTCAATTTTGTGGAATAACTGTTAAATATAAACAATATCCAGAAACACTGCCACCTTCTCTGGGCCCGAGCTCTTTTATGATGGACTGAGGTGAAGTGGAACATTGTCCCAAGGTCTGATGCACCAAAAGTAGAAATTCTTTTTAGAAATCATGGACACCACGCCCTCCAGGCTAAAGAGGAGAGGGACCATCCGGCTTGTTATCAGCGCACAGTTCAAAAGCCAGCATCTGTCATGGTATGAGGGTGCATTAGTGCACATGACATGGGTAGCTTTATCTGGGAAGGCATCATTAATGCTGAATGATACATACACGTTTCAGAGCAATATGCTACCATCCAGACAAAATCTTTTTCAGGGAAGGCCTTCTTTCTTTCAGCAAGACAGTGCCAATCCGCTTTCTGCACATATTAAAACTGCATGGCTCCGTAGTAAAAGAGTCAGAGTGCTAAACTGGCCTGCTGCAGTCCAGACCTGTTTCCCTTTAAAATATTTGGCACATTATGAAGCACAAAATATGACAAAGGAGCCCCCGAACTGTTGAGTACCTGAAATTGTATATCAGGCAAGAATGGAACAACGTTTCTCTTTCAAAACTACAGTAGCTGGTCTCCTCAGTTCCCAAACATTTTTTTAAAGACATTTTTATTGAGATTTTCATATTGACTTTAAACATGAACTTTTTAACAAATAAAATGAATACATTATCCCCCCCCCCCATCTGGCAAAAAAGAAAAGAGGAAAAAAGGGAAAAAAGGATCACAGCAGTGCATAAATTACAGAAAATTTAAAATTAATCACATTTCAAAATCATGAGTTTCCAAAAAGTCTATGTAAGGCCTCCACAAGTGAGCAATGTGGTGTTCCAACACACAGATAAATGATTTCATTATTTTGAGAGATTTTGAATGTAAGCAGACTTCTATTTTGGCAATGATCTGTGGTGGTCTCTTATTAGGGCCCGAGCCCTATAGGGCGAAGGCCCTATTGTTCTTGTAAGAGTTCACTATTATTAGGGCCCGAGCCCTATAGGGCGAAGGCCCTATTGTTCTTGTAAGAGTTCACTATTATTATTATTCTTCCGTCTTCTTCTTTATTTTTCTCCGCTGTTGGGCCATTTTCGGGGCACTTGCCATGGGCGAAAACGCACGAAATTTGGCACCACTTCCGAGAATTGCCACCGCTACTCAGACCCAAAAGCCCAAACTTGGCCGGGGCTCAGGGCCTCTATAGCGCCCCCTAAGTCGTTGTGATTTTGGTCTCCCGCATTAAGGTGCCTGGTTGCCATGTAGTTTGTAGTAGTGGCATGCCATTTGGTACGGATATGTATCTCAGTAGGCCGGACAAAAATGTAATGCCAATGCATTAGCCACGCCCAACAGGAAGTGAGGTAATTTCACTTTTGTGCGAAATGCATGGCCACGAAGACGGCGCAACTCCTCCTAGACCGTTCATAGGAATGTCACCAAAATTGATACACATCATCTACAGACATGGCTGACAAAAGTTACTAAATACGTTTCACGTAGCATACACCGTTCAGAAGTTATACGTCAATCAATTTTCGATGCAAAATTTTACATGCTTAAAAATTCATAACTAATCTTCTAGTTGCTCAAGACTGCTCATACTTCACAGGCACATCAATCATTGGACTTCTGACATGTTAACCAATTTCTGTGATATTTCGCCACTGGGGGCGCTATTTTTGGGAAAAAAATCCAATCTTTCCTCAAATTTGGTCAAACTTCACGGCCACCCTCTTACTACCTCCCATGTCATGTATACCACATTTTGGGAATTTTCGTCCATGGGGGGCGCTGTTTTTGGCCGACGCAATTGCTCCAAAACGGGTTTTTGGTAAATTATTCCATAATGCTTTCCCTTCACACCACTACCTTGTGATAGTACGTTGCTGTTGTAGACACTTATTTTTCCAACTCATAATCGCTCATGTACAGCATAGCGCCACCTACTGACATGGGAAAAACCAAAAAATTTATTCTTCAAAAATCTATATCTCATCTTCTATTTACTCAATTGTCATCAAACTTCATACACAAACTCTTCATAGCTCCCCTGACATATACGCCAAATTTTGTGCACTTTCGCCCCTGGGGGTGCTGGTTATGGCAAAAATGATATTGCAGCTTCTGATTTGTCAAACTTGGCAAGCAAACTCTTTACAAGACCCTTTTTGGGGCGCTTGCCATGGTCGACAATGCACGAAATTTGGCTCCTTTTTCTTAGACTGCCACCGCTACTGAGAACCAGAAGCCCAGATCCAATCGGGCCTCAGGGCCTCTTTAGCGCCCCCTAAGTCGTTGTGATTTTGGCCTCCCGCATTAAGGTGCCTGGTTGCCATGTTGTTTGTAGTAGTGGCATGCCATTTGGTACGCATATGTATCTCACTAAGCCGGACAAAAATGTAATGCCAATGCATTAGCCACGCCCAACAGGAAGTGAGGTAATTTCACTTTTGTGCGAAATGCATGGCCACGAATACGGCGCAACTCCTCCTAGGCCGTTCATAGGAATGTCACCAAAATTGATAGACATCATCTACAGACATGGCTGACAAAAGTTCCTAAATATGTTTCACGTAGGATAAGCCGTTCAGATGTTATACGTCAATCAATTTTCAATGCAAAATTTTACATGCTTAAAAATTCATAACAAATCTTCTAATTGCTCAAAACTGCTCATACTTCACAAGCAAATCACTCATTGGGCTTCTGACATGCTACCCAAATTCTGTGATATTTCGCCACTGGGGGCGCTATTTTTGGGCAAAAAATCCAATCTTTCCTCAAATTTGGTCAAACTTCACGGCCACCCTCTTACTACCTCCCATGTCAAGTATACCCCATTTTGGGAATTTTCGTCCATGGGGGGCGCTGTTTTTGGCCGACGCAATTGCTCCAAAACGGGTTTTTGGTAAATAATTCCTTAATGCTTTTCCTTCACACCACTACCTTGTGATAGTATGTTGCTGTTGTAGACACTTATTTTTCCAACTCATAATCGCTCATGTACAGCATAGCGCCACCTTCTGACATGGGAAAAACCAAAACATTTTTTCTTCAAAAATCAATATCTCATCTTCTATTTACTCAATCTTGATCAAACTTGATATGCACACTCTTAACAGGTCACCTGACATATCTCCCAAATTTTGTAAACTTTTGCCACTGGGGGCGCTGTTTTCAGGCAACATTTTATATCTCGGCTTCTGATTGGTCAAAGTTGATCAAACTTGACACAACAACTCTTCATAGGTCCCTTGACATGTATACCAAATTTGGTGAACTTTCACCACTGGGGGCGCTCATTGCGCTGTATCAGTTTCGGGAGAGGTGTTTACAATCATGAGGCACCAGGAGTATGTTGTTTTGGTTGCCTTAAACACACATGACTTGTGGGGAATGGGTAGGCAGTCGGGAGCAAGTGTTGTAGCGTTACATACAGACCAATAGATGTCTAACAGAAGACAATCCTATGTAGCTATAGCTTGGTGACTGAGGAGGTAAATACATTAATTTGGTTGGGGAGCCATGGCATAAAATTTTCTGTCCATGACAACATCTCAGCGCACCGTGTACTCTGTGTCCGATTCTGTGCTTTGTCGCCATTGTGGGAGTAATGTCTCTTGCCGAAGAAGCTGTGGAAGGTATTTCGCGGGGACGCATGCCCCCGCCACCCTTGGCCACTGGCGCGAGGGCCCGTCGAGGCCGCTTGCGGCTTTAATTATTCTTCTTCTTTATTTTTCTCCGCTGTTGGGCCATTTTCGGGGCACTTGCCATGGGCGAAAACGCGCGAAATTTGGCGCCACTTCCGAGAATTGCCACCGCTACTCAGAACCAAAAGCCCACACTTGGCCGGGGCTCAGGGCCTCTATAGCGCCCCCTAAGTCGTTGTGATTTTGGCCTCCCGCATTAAGGTGCCTGGTTGCCATATAGTTTGTACTAGTGGCATGCCATTTGGTATGCATATGTATCTCACTAAGCCGGACAAAAATGTAATGCCAATGCATTAGCCACGCCCAACAGGAAGTGAGGTAATTTCACTTTTGTGTGAAATGCATGGCCACGAAGACGGCGCAACTCCTCCTAGACCGTTCATAGGAATGTCACCAAAATTGATACACATCATCTAGAGACATGGCTGACAAAAGTTACTAAATACGTTTCACGTAGGATAAACCGTTCAGAAGTTATACGTCAATCAATTTTCACTTCAAAATTTTACATGCTAAAAAATTCATAACAAATCTTCTCATTGCTCAACACTGCTCATACTTCACACGCTAATCATTCATTGGGCTTCTGACATGTTACCCAATTTCTGTGATATTTCGCCACTGGGGGCGCTATTTTTGGGCAAAAAATCCAATCTTTCCTCAAATTTGGTCAAACTTCACGGCCACCCTCTTACTACCTCCCATGTCATGTATACCACATTTTGGGAATTTTCGTCCATGGGGGGCGTTGTTTTTGGCCGACGCAATTTCTCCAAAACGGGTTTTTGGTAAATTATTCCATAATGCTTTTCCTTTACACCACTACCTTGTGATAGTGCGTTGCTGTTGTGGACACTTATTTTTCCATCTCATAATCACTCATGTACAGCATAGCGCCACCTACTGACATGGGAAAAACCAAAAAATTTATTCTTCAAAAATCTATATCTCATCTTCTGTTTACTCAATTGTCATCAAACTTCATACGCAAACTCTTCATAGCTCACCTGACATGTACGCCAAATTTTGTGCACTTTCGCCCCTGGGGGTGCGGGTTATGGCAGAAATTATATTGCAGCTTCTGATTTGTCAAACCTGGCAAGCAAACTCTTTACAAGACCCTTTTTGGGGCGCTTGCCATGGTCGACATCGCACGAAATTTGGCTCCTTTTTCTTAGACTCCCACCGCTACTGAGAACCAGAAGCCCAGATCCAGGCGGGCCTCAGGGCCTCTATAGCGCCCCCTAACTCATTGTGATTTTGGCCTCCCGCATTAAGGTGCCTGGTTGCCATGTAGTTTGTAGTAGTGGCATGCCATTTGGTACGCATATGTATCTCACTAAGCCGGACAAAAATGTATTGCCAATGCATTAGCCACGCCCAACAGGAAGTAAGGTAATTTCACTTTTGTGCGAAATGCATGGCCACGAAAACGGCGCAACTCCTCCTAGACCGTTCATAGGAATGTCACCAAAATTGATACACATCATCTACAGACATGGCTGACAAAAGTTCCTAAATAAGTTTCACGTAGAATAAACCGTTCAGAAGTTATACGTCAATCAATTTTCAATGCAAAATTTTACATGCTTAAAAATTCATAACATATCTTCAAATTGCTCAAAACTGCTCATACTTCACACGCAAATCACTCATTGGGCATCTGACATGTTACCCAATTTCTGTGATATTTCGCCACTGGGGGCGCTATTTTTGGGCAAAAAATCCAACCTTTCCTCAAATTTGGTCAAACTTCACGGCCACCCTCTTACTACCTCCCATGTCATGTATACCACATTTTGGGAATTTTCGTCCATGGGGGGCACTGTTTTTGGCCAACGCAATTGCTCCAAAACAGGTTTTTGGTAAATAATTCCATAATGCTTCTCCTTCACACCACTACCTTGTGATAGTACGTTGCTGTTGTAGACACTTATTTTTCCAACTCATAATCGCTCATGTGCAGCATAGCGCCACCTACTGACATGGGAGAAACCAAAAAATGTATTCTTCAAAAATCAATATCTCATCTTCTATTTTCTCAATCTTGATCAAACTTGATACGCACACTCTTAACAGGCCACGTGACATATCTGCCAAATTTTGTGAACTTTTGCCACTGGGGGCGCTGTTTTCAGGCAACAATTTATATCTCGGCTTCTGATTGGTCAAACTTGATCAAACTTTACAAAACAACTCTTCATAGGTCCCTTGACATGTATACCAAATTTGGTGAACTTTCACCACTGGGGGCGCTCATTGCGCTGTAGCAGTTGCAGGAGAGGTGTTTACAATCATGAGGCACCAGGAGTATGTTGTTTTGGTTGCCTTAAACACACGTCTTGTGGACCACTGGGGGCGCTCATTGCACTGTAGCAGTTGAAGGAGAGGTGTTTACAATCATGAGGCACCAGGAGTATGTTGTTTTGGTTGCCTTAAACACACATGACTTGTGGGGAATGGGTAGGCAGTCGGGAGCAAGTGTTGTAGCATAGCACCACCTACTGACATGGGAGAAACCAAAAAATTTATTCTTCAAAAATCAATATCTCATCTTCTATTTTCTCAATCTTGATCAAACTTGATACGCACACTCTTAACAGGTCACCTGACATATGTGCCAAATTTTGTGAACTTTTGCCACTGGGGGCGCTGTTTTCAGGCAACAATTTATATCTCGGCTTCTGATTGGTCAAACTTGATCAAACTTTATAAAACAACTCTTCATAGGTCCCTTGACATGTATACCAAATTTGGTGAACTTTCACCACTGGGGGCGCTCATTGCGCTGTAGCAGTTGCAGGAGAGGTGTTTACAATCATGAGGCACCAGGAGTATGTTGTTTTGGTTGCCTTAAACACACATGTCTTGTGGACCACTGGGGGCGCTCATTGCACTGTAGCAGTTGCAGGAGAGGTGTTTACAATCATGAGGCACCAGGAGTATGTTGTTTTGGTTGCCTTAAACACACATGACTTGTGGGGAATGGGTAGGCAGTCGGGAGCAAGTGTTGTAGCATAGCACCACCTACTGACATGGGAGAAACCAAAAAATTTATTCTTCAAAAATCAATATCTCATCTTCTATTTTCTCAATCTTGATCAAACTTGATACGCACACTCTTAACAGGTCACCTGACATATGTGCCAAATTTTGTGAACTTTTGCCACTGGGGGCGCTGTTTTCAGGCAACAATTTATATCTCGGCTTCTGATTGGTCAAACTTGATCAAACTTTACAAAACAACTCTTCATAGGTCCCTTGACATGTATACCAAATTTGGTGAACTTTCACCACTGGGGGCGCTCATTGCGCTGTTGCAGTTGCAGGGGAGGTGTTTACAATCATGAGGCACCAGGAGTATGTTGTTTTGGTTGCCTTTAACACACATCACTTGTGGGGAATGGGTAGGCAGTCGGGAGCAAGTGTTGTAGCATAGCGCCACCTACTGACATGGGAGAAACCAAAAAATTTATTCTTCAAAAATCAATATCTCATCTTCTATTTTCTCAATCTTGATCAAACTTGATACGCACACTCTTTACAGGTCACCTGACATATGTGCCAAATTTTGTGAACTTTTGCCACTGGGGGCGCTGTTTTCAGGCAACAATTTATATCTCGGCTTCTGATTGGTCAAACTTGATCAAACTTTACAAAACAACTCTTCATAGGTCCCTTGACATGTAAACCAAATTTGGTGAACTTTCACCACTGGGGGCGCTCATTGCGCTGTAGCAGTTGCAGGAGAGGAGTTTACAATCATGAGGCACCAGGAGTATGTTGTTTTGGTTGCCTTAAACACACATGACTTGTGGACCACTGGGGGCGCTCATTGCACTGTAGCAGTTGCAGGAGAGGTGTTTACAATCATGAGGCACCAGGAGTATGTTGTTTTGGTTGCCTTAAACACACATGACTTGTGGGGAATGGGTAGGCAGTCGGGAGCAAGTGTTGTAGCATAGCGCCACCTACTGACATGGGAGAAACCAAAAAATTTATTCTTCAAAAATCAATATCTCATCTTCTATTTTCTCAATCTTGATCAAACTTGATACACACACTCTTAACAGGTCACCTGACATATGTGCCAAATTTTGTGAACTTTTGCCACTGGGGGCGCTGTTTTCAGGCAACAATTTATATCTTGGCTTCTGATTGGTCAAACTTGATCAAACTTTACAAAACAACTCTTCATAGGTCCCTTGACATGTATACCAAATTTGGTGAACTTTCACCACTGGGGGCGCTCATTGCGCTGTAGCAGTTGCAGGAGAGGTGTTTACAATCATGAGGCACCAGGAGTATGTTGTTTTGGTTGCCTTAAACACACATGACTTGTGGACCACTGGGGGCGCTCATTGCACTGTAGCAGTTGCAGGAGAGGTGTTTACAATCATGAGGCACCAGGAGTATGTTGTTTTGGTTGCCTTAAACACACATGACTTGTGGGGAATGGGTAGGCAGTCGGGAGCAAGTGTTGTAGCGTTACATACAGACTAATAGATGTCTAACAGAAGACAATCCTATGTAGCTATAGCTTGGTGACTGATGAGGTAAATACATTAATTTGGTTGGGAAGCCATGGCATAAAATGTTCTGTCCATGACAACATCTCAGCGCACCATGTACTCTGTGTCCAATTCTGTGCTTTGTCACCATTGTGGGAGTAATGTCTCTTGCCAAAGAAGCTGTGGAAGGTATGTCGCGGGGACGCATGCCCCCGCCCCCCTTGGCCGCTGGCGCGAGGGCCCGTCGAGGCCGCTTGCGGCTTTAATTGGTTATTACTGTTCGTATATATATTGGTACTGCGCCACTAGGGCTCTCTCTCTGACTACTGCGCCCAGGCCGGTGGATGGCTCATGTTGTGGCTTATGTCTAAAAAATAAAGTTCAATTAGGGTTTTCGCAAATCTGCCGTTGTGTCCTTCCAGTTGCCTGCTTAAACAGTTCTGAACATAGTTGTGGTTAATACACGGCAAGCAAAGTTCTTTTCTTTCTTTTTTACAATATATGTTAAGGCCAATTTATGCTGATAACCCAGTCCTCGCAGATGGCGTCGCAGAAGGCATCTGCGAAGCCCCCCCCCCTTCGCAGACGCTCTGCGCGCACCTCCCAAAAATTGTGACCACCGCAGACAGCCTCGCAGACAGCGTTGCAGACAAGAGGGCTCTGATTGGTCCACTCTACATCCGCTGTACACGCACTTCCGCTTCCCTACTTTCCCGGTTTGGTTTGTTTTCACGACCGCCATTTTTAAAAACACGAGTGAAGATGGAGCAGCACGAAGAGTGGTTGATCGAGGAAGTGAGGAAGTACGTACATCTATACGACTTCAGTTCTAGTCGTTATAAGTAACCGGAGGATAAACACTCCACTAACCACACCCACCAACTACTCCTAGCGATTTCGTGACTTCGTGCCCCCTTGCGTTGTGGCGGTGAATAACATCGTGCACGCCTATTACTCCCCGCTCAACGATAAATTACAACTGTCTGCGAAAAGCTATCTGCGAAAGCCTTGTCGCAAGAGCATGCAGAGGCCTTTAGTCTCTCCAGAGCTAGACAGGCCATCAATTCCTTTGTCCACATTCCAGTAGAAGGTGTGTCCACACTTTTCCATAACAATACGATTATCCTTCTGGCTTGTAAAAGTCCAAAGTCGATAAGCAGCAACTGTTGTTGGGTCACAACAAAGTCTTCAGGGTATATTCCCAGTATACAGAGTTTGGCTCGCAAAGGAACCTCCCTTCCAACTACAACACCTATACATTCTGTTACACTCTTCCAGAATCGTTGTATCCTTGTACACTCCCATAAACAATGAATTAATGTACCTTTTTCCTCTCTGCACTTCACACAAATATCAGGGACATTAGGGAATATGTGATTTAACATACTAGATGTAAGATACGGTAGGTATGCATCATCGATTTATATTGTAATAACTTATATTTTGTGTTAATAGACTGGGTCTGAGCCTTAGAACTAGCCCTTTCCCAATCAGCTTCATGAATATCCTCCTTTATGTCAATTCTCCATGCCTCCAGCTTTTTGGAAGATGACTCTTTTGAATAAGTTAACATTAACTCATAGAACAATGAGAATTGTCCTCTCCTATTCATGTGGGATACAGTCAGTTCCTCAATCTTAGACAATGGAGGTATAGACAACAGTTGTTTATGTGTGGATAAGATAAAATGTTTCAGCTGCAGGTATTTAAAGAAATGTTTTCTTGGAATATCATATTTCTCACACAGCTGATTATATGACATTAAGTTGCCCTCTGCATATAGATCTGAAATTTTCGCAACACCTTTGTTAAACCACATCTTAAATCCACCATCTGCTCTCCCCGGTATAAAACAATTATTGCCCCATATAGAGGAAAACTGGGATAATGCTGGTGTGTCTCCACCATGTTGGTGTGCGGAGTACCACACTGAGATGGTATTACGAAGAAAGGGGTTCTTTGTCTGTTTAACTAGCCTTTTGACACTTGTTGAATATAAATAAAGCTTGAGAGGAAGCCCTGATGTTGATATCTGCTCTATAGTCACCCATGCTGGAAGAGGAGCTACTGAAAAATAATACATTGCTGACCTTAGCTGGGCAGCCCAGTAATACAATTTTAGATTGGGGAGCTGAAGCCCCCCTCTTTCATACGGTATGGTAAGGCTACATCCACACGACAACGGCAACGAGATTTTATTTAAAAAAATATTGCGTCCACATGGGCAATGGATCAGTAAAATATCAGGTACATAATGGCAACGCAGCTTGCTGAAAACGATGCAATACACATGCCACACCTCTACGTGCGCTGTAAGACGGTCCCATCGGAGACACCAGAACAATAGAAGAAGTAGGACGCATGCGCATAAACCCCTTCTTCTACCCGGCGAAGCACTCTCAGGAACAAACACACAACAACAAGAAGAAGATGGCTGCGACTAGGCGAGGAAATCGTGCCTTCTGTGTGTACAAATTAGTTTTATTAGTGTGCATAGTTTTATATAACTTAATTTTCTTATTGTGTGTGAACATTTTGAAAAGCATTTTTATATAATTTATATAACTTTTTATATTGTGTGTGAACATTTTGAAAAGCAGTCTTATCCAATAAAAAAAGAAATTCAAGAAATGGTTCAGTTACTTGTTTATTTAAAAGAAAAGCTGTAAACAAAAGTGAATGCAATGCAGTGGTTCATACAAAACAGCGAGAGTGCTGCTTGTTCTAGTCAACAGGAAATCTTTTGGTGGAGACGGTGGGGACCTCGACTGGCTATCGTAGCCTGCAGGGAATCGGCCGTCAGACATTCTGTCGCATGTCCCAGACCCGGTGAAATGTAACTGAATTGTCTTGGCCAGGCCTAAGAGTCCCATCTGCATCTCATCATTGCTGAGGAGTGTGCTCCCATCACCCAATCAAGCATCCAGCCAGAGCAGGTCATGATATATTTTTTACCATATTAACATGCCATTGTGCGTCATGCCTGATGTAAAGACTCTCGTCTCTGCGAGCCTACCACACAGATTTAATACTTGTCATTTTTAGGGCATACCTAACAACGTGTTTTCTTCCCCCCCCCCCCCCCCCCCATCTGTCCCTCTGAGTTACATGTTGATCCTGGGATTGAGATGCTGGCCTCTTCTGCCCCTCGGACCTGCTTGATCCATCCTGGTGCCCTGTGTCTGGTCGGAGTTTTATCGCCCCACTCCTGTGAAGGACGGCCCCATGAGGACAGTTGAGGGTTATACCTGTTAAAACTGTTAATATTATAGTCAGGCTGTCTGTTGTTGCCCAAATGAGGATGGGTTCCCTTTTGAGTCTGGTTCCTCTCGAGGTTTCTTCCTCATGTCGTCTGAGGGAGTTTTTCCTTGCCACCGTCGCCACAGGCTTGCTCATTGGGGATAGATTAGGGATAAAATTAGCTCATGTTTTAAGTCGTTCAAATTCTGTAAAGCTGCTTTGCGACAATGTTTATTGTTAAAAGCGCTGTACAAATAAACTTGATTTGATTTGATTTGATTTAGTCATGTGGTTGTGACGTCATTGTAAACAAATCCGTTCTACTCATCCAGATGACTTCGCAACGGTGCCGTTGCCAGATTTTTCCACTCTGGAACCCGTTCTCAAAAAATATCATTTTGGGGCACCCAAAACGTCGGTGCCGTGTGGACGCCAGGCCGAAACGAGAAACAATTTTATCAGATTCACCTGAATCCGTTGCCGTGTGGACAGCCTCTTAGTTGTAGTCTGGCCTTTTTATTATTCCAGATGAACTGATTCAACAAATCATTAATGTTGTGAAAGAAAGTGTCAGGTAAAGGAAGTGGAAGTGACTGAAAAAGATCCAAAAACTTTGGTAAGACTAGCATTTTAATTATGTTTATGCGACCAATCATAGATATTGGCATTTGTGTCCATCGGTTTAGCATCTCCCTCACTCTGTCCACCAAGGGATCATAATTTAAAGAAACTATGTGTTTCACATCAGGACCAATTTTAACCCCTAAATATGTAAAACCTTCTTTTGTGGTTGCAAATGGTGTATTTACAATAGGCTGCAGTCTTTCATTTTCGTTCAGAAACATTAACGCCGATTTGGAATTGTTTATTTTATACCCTGATATATTTCCAAAGGTTTCAATTAAATTCATTAGTTGGGGAATACTATTGTGGCAGCGGGGGTGTGGTCAAGAGTCGGTCTGTGACCGGAGTGTGGAGTCAGGGAAGGTAAGTGGCAGAATCACTGCACCTGATGTCTGTTAACCTGTGTTTGTGTGTCTTCCCCAGTGACCGCGCCCTATAAAAGGAGAGAGAGAGAGCAGAGGAAGGGAGCTCTCTCCCCAACCAGAACGCTTGAGTGTATGTGCGCGTGTGTGACTGGGAGAGTCTCAGTAAAAGCTGAAAAGCTAAATAAGAGTTTTTGAAAACTCAGTTCTGGCCTGCCGTGCTTCTGTGCTCCACCCACCTGCTCAACATACTACAACTATCTTTTAAGTTTGTTAGGAAAAGAATTATGTCATCCGCATACAAAGCTATGTGATGTTCATAACCACCAATAGTTATACCCGTGATACCTTCATGAGCTCTAATGGCCATAGCCAAGGGCTCGATAGCCAACACAAATAGCAAAGGCGATAACAAACACCCTTGTCTGGTTGATCGTTGGAGAGTAAATGGTTTAGAGACATTATTATTGGTCAATACTTCGGCAGTTGGGCTTGTGTACAAGAGCTTTATCCACCTCAAAAAATTTACACCAATTCCAAACCGTGGGAGCACATTAGAAAGGAAGCCCCACTTGATCCTATCAAAGGCCTGGCGCACGTCTAAAGTTCCCAAACATTTACAGAGCATTGTTAAACATAAAGGTGATGCAACACAGTAGGAAACATGCCTCTGTCCCAACTTTTGGGAAACATGTTGCTAACATCAAATTCAAAATGAGCAATCTTTTTCAAAAAACAATAAAATTTCTCAGTTTCAACATTTGATATGTTGTCTTCGTACTATTTTCAGTGAAATGCAGGGTTTCCATGATTTGCAAATTATCGCATTCTGTTTTTAATTTACAGTTTACACAGCATCCCAACTTTTTTGGAATTGGGGTTGTACATCATACTTTGACATCCCTATGTTAAAAAACATTGTGGAAAAAAATGTCAATGTTTTAACTTAAGGTACATTCTTGGAAGCTACCAAGTTACTGGACAACTGTGTCATCGTGAAATGCACATAATCCAAATAATTTCAGTTTGTTGACAGATACCAGCTGGCAAAATGCTCCTGCACATCACCTCAGATGATGATACGGAGACCGATGTGGACATTGCTGATAATTAGTGATAACTCATTGCTCATTATAAATTTATATTTAGTGTATATTTTACATTTGGCAGTAAGGTTGAGGTTATGAAGGTGGACGTCAGTAAGGCATCATTCAATGCATTTGGAATTTAATCTTTAAATGAAATTTTCTGCCATTTCACTTTTGGGGATTAGTAGACTTTAAAAATGCTGTAACTTTCCCTTAGATACAGATACATGCACATAGCAGAAAATGTAGTAGACAGTGTAGTAGAAAATATATTTATACAAAACAACCTGGCAAATGGAATTCATGCCCAGTCTTTCTCTCTCTGCCTTGGTCTCTCATCAGCCTTACGATTCTTTCACTGTTCCCTCTGAAAAGCCTCCAGCATACAGCATGTGCTCTGAATGGCATGCAGTCACCCTTGACCAAACACTATTAGGGGATAAAAGATGGCTGTCTTAATGATGGGAAATTCTTAAACATACAGTGACAACTGTGTGTTCAAAGAATGTAATTAACATTGTACCTCTGTCAGTCAGAAATGTGAGCCAAAAACCTCTTTAATTTTGTTAATTGGAGCTATTGGCATACGGACACATGGCTTGTTCTGCCTTGCTGGAACTGGATAACATTGACACTGCCACCTTGTGGACACACACTTTTAACTACATATTGGACATAAAGATGCTCCCATGTAAGTGGAATTATGTAGATATGACCTTTTAAAATCTGGTTTGGACTTATTCTTTTTTTTTTTTCTCTCCGTGCTTCCACGGAAGGCGGTCGCATTTTCTGCTCTCCCTCTCCCTCCTTTTTTTCCCTGCTTGTGCTTCTGTGTCTTGTCTCGTCTGCTGTACTTTTTGAAGAGACTCTTCCTGCATTACTTTCTAAACTAAAAAAAAGCATGGAATTGATAAACTGGTCTCCTAACGAAATTGACACAGTTTTGGGTTCAGGGAAACCCGTCTGTCCTGCCGGAACGTTTGCGGCTGGTTACACGATGGACGCGTGGGAGCGGTGGCAGGTCATGTGCCTGGCGATTCTTTCTGTGGAGGACATTGAAGATATCTACCTATTCGGAACCATGATTACAGGACTTTTGCTGATTGGATTAGGCATTGCCCTGATATATCGAGGAAATCAGACAACGGTGACAGCTGTTCAAAGCCCCACAAAGCTGCCCGATATGATTGGAGTGGTGGGCAAAGCTGTTGGCACTCGGACTGTGGACATTCAGAACTTTAACCACAAAATGGTTGTTATCTCGGAGCAGTTTTCAGCTTTGCAAGGAATACGTTTTTCGGAGATCAATTTGAATAGAATAGACGGAATGGACAGATATGGACGAGCGGTGTGGACATGCAAAGACTGCATCTGGAAAGACCAAACAATTCCTATCTTATAGACATTCGGCACCCTGAGACAGCACCGGCCTTGGTTCAGGCCGTTGCTGAGACAACATTTCCCCCTGAAGGTCACTGCCGGGAGACACTCTCGCCCTCGCATTCCTTCTCTAACTCTCCGCGGTCGCCATTTTTACCCCCAGTGTGACAAGCGGGTGCATGACCAGCGCCTTCATGGCTGCAGGAGCGGACGGCTGCTTGCTTGCGCTGGATTACCTCCTCCCCTCCCCCCCTTACCCCCTACCCGATTTCCCCCCTCAAGTCCCGTGTTTAAAGTGTACTTGTGTTGTTGTGTGCTTATGTGCAAAGGTTTTTTAAATGTTCCCACACTGTACTCCTGACAGGAGCATAGTGGGGGGGGTTCTTTTTTTCCTTATCTCTCCTCATGTTGTGTTTCCTTTTTATCTTTATCCCTGTCTTCCTGTCCTGTCTACCCTATGTCAATTGTATGCTGTATATGTACGGACAGGTTGACGGCTAATTTCGCTGGTACATGTGACTAGTGACAATAAAGGGCATCATCATCATCATTCTGCTCTTACATCTTGTGTATGATATGGACAAGACAGCAGGTGGGTACTCCAAAATAACCAAGTTATTATTACATTCATTTAAAATCAATAGTTAAATATGGAGGCGGCACGGTGGTGTAGTGGTTAGCGCTGTCACCTCACAGCAAGAAGGTTCGGGTTCGAGCCCCGTGGCCGGCGAGGGCCTTTCTGTGCAGAGTTTGCATGTTCTCCCCGTGTCCGCGTGGGTTTCCTCCGGGTGCTCCGGTTTCCCCCACAGTCCAAAGACATGCAGGTTAGGTTAACTGGTGACTCTAAATTGAGCGTAGGTGTGAATGTGAATGGTTGTCTGTGTCTATGTGTCAGCCCTGTGATGACCTGGCGACTTGTCCAGGGTGTACCCCGCCTTTCGCCCGTAGTCAGCTGGGATAGGCTCCAGCTTGCCTGTGACCCTGTAGAACAGGATAAAGCAGCTACAGATAATGAGAGGAGATGAGTTAAATATGGACTAGTTTATAAGCAAGTAATCATTTTATAATTTTAGTTATAATGTCAAAAAGTGATCAAAAAGTTCCAGGACTGTTCCTGTTGCAAGCGAATGGAGCACAGCAGGGTCATGCACGTGCAGCAGGAGTGAGCAGGAACTCTCACGAGTCAGTATACCGTGTGGCGTCACACTGTCGACATCGGGACCTGTGTTACACACTTTTTGTGACAGTGTAGTTATAGCCAGAAGTTTCGATACATGGACATGAATCTCATCGTGTACATTAACTTCATGGCAATATTGGGCTTTCAGTGATTTCGCTGAACTGTTCTTTTTCTGTGGCAGAATGACTGTACAACATATATCTTTAATAGAATAAAGAACTTGGTGCACAAGTTTGAATTGATTTTAGGTTTTTGGAAAATCAACAAAATTATACATACAGCGTCAAAAATATACTGTGCATACAGCACGCCTAACATTTGGTTAAATGTCCAATAGTAAGTTTTATCATGACCAGCTTCTTTTGGTAGCCAACAACAAGCTTCTGGCAGAATTCTGGTTAGATATTTGACCTCTTTCCTTGGCAGAAGTTGTAGAGTTCAATCAAATTTGTGTGTTTATTGTCAGGGAACTGACTTTTAAAGCATATACGCAGAGCCATGGCTTCACTTTTGTTTATAAATGCCTTGAGACCTCAAGAATGGCACAGGAATAGTTTTAAGCGTTAACAATAAATCTAATATAGTAATTTTTTACAATTAAAGTGATTCATATAGGTAGCGGTCTGAGTGAATGACCTTGATGTCCGTAACGTCACAGCAGGAAGGCTATCGGTCTCATCGCCATTTCCGCTATACTAAAACACAGAGCTGACTGCAACTCCGATCCTCCAGTTTGAGGTAATTTATCGCCATGCCACGTAGATGTGTTGCTGGTGGGTGCAGCAACACGACAGAAGGTGGATTTATGTTGCATTCATGGCCCAAGAATGTTCAAACTGCAAAGATTTGGACGTGTTTTGCGAGAAGTTCACGGGCACATTGGGTGCCTACAAAGTAGTTTCTCCTCTGCTCTGCACATTTTACTGAGGACTAGTTAGAGACCTCTGATCTGTTGAGGAGCGTTGGCTATAAGCCCGTATTGAAAGAGGGTGCAGTATCAATAATTAAAGGAAAAGAAAACTACAAGAAAAGGGAAGTTATTTATTTATTTTAAAGGAAAGTAAGTTTAGTTGCACCAGTTCTCCCGGAGTGTGAGCCAAGGGTTGTTGGTAAAATCCGGGACGGAACAGGACAGGACATATTATCGCTCAGGCAGTGACCTCCCTGCGGTTGTTGCAAAAACCAGTGACGTCCCATCCCGGGTTTTAGTAATTGCCAGAGCTGAGCAGTAATTGCAGAGTACTCAGTATGGAGAAAATGGAGAATGAGTGGCCCAGCCGTCTGATTTCTGCACTGGATATTGCTGCCATCTCGCCCTTACGTGGAAGAAGCGAATGAACGGAGAACTGAATGAACAACTGAAAGTCAGATTGTTTCAAAACAATTGGCCACAAGGTCGGCCTTCAAGAAACGGGTAAGCTCCGACTCTCATTTGGATACAAAACAACAAAAACAACACGATGTTTACCTGCATTTAGATTAATACATGTAACTTGTATTGTGTTTAAGTTACCAGTATAAGATTATTTAATTTGCTTCAGAATGTGATTGTCTCAGTTCATCTGATTATTTAATTAGCCTTTTACATTTTATCAGTGAAAATGCATGCATGTTGCATAAGTTATAACACCTATCCTGTTTTAATGAGAGTCAACCCACAATCAATGAAGTCAAATCAGTCTTAGTTGAGCAAGTTGGTAACGGTATTTCTTACTTTCACCATAAATTTTTATTTATATGACTTTGGTCTATAGCTGTCAAAGGCCTCAGCCTTAAAACCGGTTCCTGCTGTGACGTCACGCGCTCAGGGCTGGCTGGCTCAGCGGGGCAGCTCGAATGCCAACTTTGCGGTCGATTTTAACTCTCAAAAAATATATATATTTTTTAATTCCCATTTATGCAACATACAAGAGTCAAGGACGGAGATACTATCCACTCAGAAATTTATTTAAAAATAAAGGTTCTGCATATCTCCTTTAAGCACAGTCCACATATCTTCAAAAGGGTTGAGCTCAGGACTTGTTTTAAGGTTGATATTAGCCTGCTTTATCCATTCCACAACCAGCTCTGATGTGTGTCATTTTCCTGTTAGAATACCAATACTGTGTCTAAGTTTTAATTGTCGAGCTGATGGTTTGAGGTTATCCTGAAGAATTCTGTAGTTCTTCATTATTGCATCCACTTTGTGCAATGCACCAGGTCCACTGGCACCAAAACAGCCCCAGAGTATGATGCTTAACATTTGGTACAGTGTTCCTCTGTCCCTCCTGTCATTGTGGCCAAACAACTCAATCTTTGTCTTATGTGACCATAAAACTTTCCCCCGGAAGGCTTTTTCTTTGTCCATGTGGTCGGCTGCGAACTTTAGTCGAGGTTGAAGGTGCCAATTTTGGAGCAGGGGCTTCTTTCTTGATGGCAGCCTCTCAGTCCATGGCAATGTAAAACTTGCTTGACTGTAGACAGTGGCACTGGTGTTCCAGCAGCTTCCAGTTCATGGCAGGCCTGTACCTTAGTGGTTCCTGGGTTGTTCTTGATCATCTGAACCAATTTCCTCTCAACTAAGGGTGACATTTTAGGTCTTCTTCCAGCAAAGTGGCTACACCTCCCAATAACTTATACTTACATTATTATTATTTTTTTAACCTGATAATCTTGGAACCTGCAGTTGTTTAGAAATGGGTCCAAGAGACATTCCTGAATTGTATAAATACATTATCCTCTTTCTCAGATTTGCAATGAGTTTCTTGGACTTTCCCACTGAGTACTGTCAAACAAACCGTTTTTATGTTGGTACAAGCTGCCAGCTGTCGTCAGTCATGATCACCAACAGGAAGTTAAGAAGCTTTGGCCTTGGCGAGCTAAAAGACATTTTGGAACTTTCAACACCAGTGAATTAATATCTAAATGGACATATGTAAATTTTTGACGCAGTATGTATAATTCTGACCCTGTGTTGATTTCAGAAAACCCAAAATAAATTAGAGCTTGTGCATCCAATTATTGTTTTATTTTTCCCTTCTATTAAAGATGTACAGTACCAGTCAAAAGTTTGGACACATCTTCTAATTCAATGGTTTTTCTTTATTGTTATTAATTAAAAGACACTTCACATCTTAAAGTAACGATGGATGTTGTTTCTCTTTACTTAGTTGAGTGGTTCTTGATATAATATGGATTACTACGGTTGTGGAATAGGGCTATTTACTGTATTTTTATTATTTACTATTTGATCTCAAACGCATTAAGAAGGCAAGAAATTGCACTAATTAACTTTTGACGAGGCACAACTGTTAATGGGACGGTTCCGCTATGATATGTGCGGAGTAGTCAACAGGTGGCGCGCGCGCGTCACTGGGTCGTTCAACAATGTCAACGAAGGTGGACACCGCACAGCCCAAACCAACAAAAGTAAAGTGTTTATTCAGGGTTTATTGTGGTTTGTTTTAAGTTTAATAACATCTTGTACATTTTAAAGATACGGAGCCATCAAGTAAATGTTTTTCGTGATGAAAATAGTCTGTTAAATCGTAAATTTGTCAATTTGATCATTCTTGTCACTGTGAGTGTAACCCCTGGACTCCTTGACATTAGTTGATTAGAGTGATATTTGCAGGAAATGGACACGTCCAATTTCATTTCTGTTCGCATTGGTGTTTGGTGTTTTAACATATACTTACTGAAGAGGCTCATAATTTACATTCCCAACTCAAAACATCCCCACTCATTTCACTCACTAAACAAGTTAAAAAAAATGTAGATGTGGCAGACAATTTTACAATTGCTAAGAATTATTACCAGTTGCTAGGACGTTAATTAAGAGATTAATATTAAAACACACAAACATTAATCACACCTAATAAAACATAAATAAATTATCACTACTGCTTGGGCTTCAAATGAACCATGTCGGGCTTTAAATCATTCAGGCCGAGCCTCAAATAACTATAACGCCTACAAAAAACATATTATTGTTATATTAATGAGTTCAACAGCCAATTTAGCCATGTGTGTTAATTTCTGTTACCAGAATTCTTATCCCCAAATATATGAGCTATACACCAATATAGAATCAGCACTCATCAAAATTTAAATGTATGCATTCTTTTGCTCTGTATGCATTCTTTTGAGGAAATATTTGTTTGATTATTCAAGTATGTCTCATCTCATCTCATTATCTGTAGCCGCTTTATCCTGTTCTACAGGGTCGCAGGCAAGCTGGAGCCTATCCCAGCTGACTACGGGCGAAAGGCGGGTACACCCTGGACAAGTCGCCAGGTCATCACAGGGCTGACACATAGACACAGACAACCATTCACACTCACATTCACACCTACGGTCAATTTAGAGTCACCAGTTAACCTAACCTGCATGTCTTTGGACTGTGGGGGAAACCGGAGCACCCGGAGGAAACCCACGCGGACATGGGGAGAACATGCAAACTCCACACAGAAAGGCCCTTGCCGGCCCCGGGGCTCGAACCCAGGACCTTCTTGCTGTGAGGCAACAGCGCTAACCACTACACCACCGTGCCGCCCTATTCAAGTATGTGATTAATATAAAAAAAATCAAACATCATTATGATTTCATAATAACTGGCCCATCAATAAGCATGATAAGCACAAATATATCTTACAGGCCGCGTGAAGTAGACGTGGTTACCCAGACCACAAGCCCTAACTTAAGCACAGTAATGGATGTGGCATGGGCGATAATTTGCGTATTTGTACGTTTGACAACATTTTATGTGTCTATTCCAGTTAAACATCAATAAAATGTATTAATTCTATCTTATTTCAGTGAAACGTTATACAAACCAATGTCACAGTGAGTATTGTTTTGGCTGGGAACGACCCGGAAGTGGAGGACTGATCACAGCGCCACCTGCTGAATACAGCTAAAATGTAACATAGTGGAACCGTCCCATTGAAAGGCATTCCAGGTGACTACCTCATGAAGCTAGTTAAGATAATGCCAATAGTGTGGAAAGCACCATCAAGGTAAACGCTGGCTACTTTAAAGAATCTAAAATATGAAACTTATTTTTTTTTAAGACTTTTTTTTGTTTACCACATAATTTCATATATATTCCATGTGTTATTTCATAGTTTTGATGTCTTCAGTATTGTACAGTGTAGTAAATAGTCAAAATAAAGAAAAACCTATGAATGTGTAGGGGTGTCCAAACTTTTGACTGGAACTGTATATTGTACAATTATTCTGCCACAGAAAACAACATTGTATATTTATATTTTATATTTTATGTTTATCTGAGAACAAAGAGATGCTGCCTATTCTTAAATGACCTTTAAAAAATTGCCTTTTTGTATTAAATTTTTACAAGAGCCATGAAAAATGCATGACCTCAAAAGTTGTACAGGTTTAGTGAGAACTGAAGCCTGTTTGCGTTATTCCATCTTTTATGAGATTTTAATAAGAATGAGCCATGAGGTTATAATATCTTTTGTTTGATTCACAGATCTAGACAATATGAGCAACATTGATTCATTCATTCATCTTCTGTAACCTCTTTATCCTAATTTGGGTCGCATTGGAACACTCGGCATGAGGGAAGAATACACCCTGGATGCCAGTCCGTTACAGGGCACCAGGCACACACACACACAATCGCACACTCATTCACACCGAGACTCACCAATCCACCTAAATGCATATTTTAGGAAACCCATGCAGAAACAGGGAGAACATGCACAGAAACTGCACACAGACAGAAAGCCGAGCTCAGGATTGAATCTGTATCTCTGGAACTGTGAGGTGGTAAAGTTACACGCCACATCACTGTGCGATTAAGCAGAACCTTCTGCTTGCACATATTGCTAATATCGTTATGTCCATCCATCCATTATCTGTAGCCGCTTATCCTGTTCTACAGGGTAGCATCGTTATGTCCATTTGCCCAATTGTTTTTAGAATATAGAAGAAGAAGACGAAGAAGAACAAGCCTTTATTTGTCACATGCATACTCAAGCACAGTGAAATTCGTCCTCTGTATTTAACCCATGTGAAGCAATGAACATATGCATGCACACACACACAGACAAGCGAGCAATGAGCACACACACATATCCAGAGCAGTGGGCAGCTATGCTCCAGTGCCCAGGGAGCAGTTGAGGGTTAGATGCCTTGCTCAAGGGCACTTCAGCCCAAGGCAGCCCCGTGTTAACCTAACCTGCATGTCAGGGAAACTGGAGCACCCAGAGGAAACCCACGCAGACCTGGGGAGAACATGCAAACCCTGCACAGAAAGGCCTCCGTCAGCCACTAGGCTCGAACCCAAGACCTTCTTACTGTGAAGCGACAGTGCTAACCACTGCAACACTGCACCAGTATGCAAAAATAAGAGTAAACTCTTATTTTTACTGACATATGCACTCTTTAGAACTTTTTTCCCCTCTGAATATATAGTATTGATTTGGGCAGTAAACATGTGTATGAGACAAGAGAAGTGTTAGTGTTAGTGGTATTATATAATATTTTTTCTGTAAAATGAGCCTTGAGGCACCTATATCTCAGATAGATAGATAGATAGATAGATAGATAGATAGATAGATAGATAGATAGATAGATAGATAGATAGATGGCACGGTGGTGTAGTGCTTAGCACTGTCACCTCACAGTAAGAAGGTCCGGGTTCGAGCCCAGTGGCCAACAGGAGCCTTTCTGTGTGGAGTTTGCATGTTCTCCCCGTGTCCGCGTGGGTTTCCTCCGGGTGCTCCGGTTTCCCCCACAGTCCAAAGACATGCAGGTTAGGTTAACTGGTGACTCTAAATTGACCGTAGGTGTGAATGTGAGTGTGAATGGTTGTTTGTCTCTGTGCATCAGCTCTGCAATGACTTGGCGACTTGTCCAGGGTGTACCCCGCCTCTCGCCCATAGTCAGGTGGGATAGGCTCCAGCTTGCCCATGACCCTATACAGGCTAAGCGGTTACAGATTTTATATATATATATATATATATATATATAGGGGCGGCATGGTGGTGTAGTGGTTAGCGCTGTCGCCTCACAGCAAGAAGGTCCTGGGTTCGAGCCCCGTGGCCGGTGAGGGCCTTTCTGTGCGGAGTTTGCATGTTCTCCCCGTGTCCGCGTGGGTTTCCTCCGGGTGCTCCAGTTTCCCCCACAGTCCAAAGACATGCAGGTTAGGTTAACTGGTGGCTCTAAATTGACTGTGAGTGTGAATGGTTGTCTGTGTCTATGTGTCAGCCCTGTAATGACCTGGCGACATGTCCAGGGTGTACCCCGCCTTTCGCCCGTAGTCAGCTGGGATAGGCTCCAGCTTGCCTGCGACCCTGTAGAACAGGATAAAGCGGCTACAGATAATGAGATGATATATATATACACAACCCTGATTCCAAAAAAGTTGGGACAAAGTACAAATTGTAAATAAAAACGGAATGCAATGATGTGGAAGTTTCAAAATTCCATATTTTATTCAGAATAGAACATAGATGACATATCAAATGTTTAAACTGAGAAAATGCATCATTTAAAGAGAAAAATCACGTGATTTTAAAATTTCATGACAACACATCTCAAAAAAGTTGGGACAAGGCCATGTTTCCCAGTGTGAGACATCCCCTTTTCTCTTTACAACAGTCTGTAAACGTCTGGGGACTGAGGAGACAAGTTGCTCAAGTTTAGGGATAGGAATGTTAACCCATTCTTGTCTAATGTAGGATTCTAGTTGCTCAACTGTCTTAGGTCTTTTTTGTCGTATCTTCCGTTTTATGATGTGCCAAATGTTTTCTATGGGTGAAAGATTTGGACTGCAGGCTGGCCAGTTCAGTACCCGGACCCTTCTTCTACGCAGCCATGATGCTGTAATTGATGCAGTATGTGGTTTGGCATTGTCATGTTGGAAAATGCAAGGTCTTCCCTGAAAGAGACGTCGTCTGGATGGGAGCATATGTTGCTCTAGAACCTGGATATGGACCCTTTTCACGTGACGTCACGACAAACGTGGCCGCCATTTTGGACGTGTACTACCAGTAGTTTACCACAGCCAACATTGAGGAACGGCAGCAAAGAAAGTGTTTATTTTCAGCAAGACTTCCATCATGCCACTATATTGTTGTGCACCTGGATGTAGTAACCATCAACAAACAAGGCAAGGTTTATCATTTTATCGGATCCCGACGGAGAAGATGGATAGCGGCCATTAACAGATTGGCAGCCCTCGGCATACCAGCGCTTGTGTAGTGACCACTTTGTTGGAGGTAAGACGAATAAAATTAGCCAGAAAAGGCATTACATTGCTGTTAACATTCTGTGGCGGCGAGTGTGTAACCAAATAGGCTAAAATAACCCATTGTAACCTCTTTGTTCTTCTGTAGTAGCTATTGTTGACTAGCTAATGTCAACAAGTAGCTGGTATGTTACTGTAGCAATGCTTACATTCAGTCATTTGGATGACTGTTAAAACCTTTCAGTCTCAAGTTTTTCCTTTACTGGATTTACTAGTTTACTGTAATTATGATCCGGCAGCTATTTACACCGGATCCAGTATAAATAGCTGCCGGAGCCAACGTCCGAGGTTCCAGAGCGCGCTCCGGCTTGCTCCCCCTCAAATTAAGCAGCGCGTGCCGGCTTGCTCCCGGAGTGCTCCGGCCGAGGTTCCCCTCAAATTAAGCAGCGCGCGCCGGCTTGCTCCCGGAGCACACTCCGGCCGAGGTTCCGGAGCACACTCCGGCCGGGGTTGCCCTCAAATTAAGCAGCGCGCTCCGTAACCTCGGCCGGAGCACTCCTGGAGCAAGCCGGAGCGCGCTCCGGAACCTCGGCCGGAGCACTCCTGGAGCAAGACGGCACGCGCTGCTTAATTTGAGGGGAACCTCGGCCGGAGCACTCCTGGAGCAAGCCGGAGCGCGCTCCGTAACCTCGGCCGGCGCACTCCTGGAGCAAGCCGGAGCGCGCTCCGGAACCTCGGACGTTGGCGTGTATGTGTATGGCGATGGGTTTTTAATGACATAGGTATACAGATCATGTGGGCCGAAGTCAGGTAAAGACGAGGGCTTCGTGTACTTCCGTACGTCAGTGAACAATCCTGGTGGAAGCAGGTAAACGTCGTTCTCTAAGCCTGCTAACCTCAATTTTTGCAAATATCTCTCCCTCTGCTCGCCCTGTAAATGCCCTACGTCGCTGGATAGTGAAGGTGTTTTCTGCATCTCGCTCCTTTTTCTTTTATGTTTTTCGTTTGTCGCCTTCCTTGCATTCAAACTGATTCGAGCCGAAGTCCACTTCATGTCCAAAATGGCGGTCGCATTTACGAAGGTCACGTGACTGAAAAGGGTCTATACCTTTCAGCATTGATGGTGTCTTTCCAGATGTGTAAGCTGCCCATGCCACACGCACTAATGCAACCCCATACCATCAGAGATGCAGGCTTCTGAACTGAGCGCTGATAACAACTTGGGTCGTCCTTCTCCTCTTTAGTCCGAATGACACGGCGTCCCTGATTTCCATAAAGAACTTCAAATTTTGATTCGTCTGACCACAGAACAGTTTTCCACTTTGCCGCAGTCCATTTTAAATGAGCCTTGGCCCAGAGAAGACGTCTGCGCTTCTGGATCGTGTTTAGATACGGCTTCTTCTTTGAACTATAGAGTTTTAGCAGGCAACGGCGGATGGCACGGTGAATTGTGTTCACAGATAATGTTCTCTGGAAATATTCCTGAGCCCATTTTGTGATTTCCAATACAGAAGCATGCCTGTATGTGATGCAGTGCCGTCTTAGGGCCCAAAGATCACGGGCACCCAGTATGGTTTTCCGGCCTTGACCCTTATGCACAGAGATTCTTCCAGATTCTCTGAATCTTTTGATGATATTATGCACTGTAGATGATGATATGTTCAAACTCTTTGCAATTTTACACTGTCGAACTCCTTTCTGATATTGCTCCACTATTTGTCGGCGCAGAATTAGGGGGATTGGTGATCCTCTTCCCATCTTTACTTCTGAGAGCCGCTGCCACTCCAAGATGCTCTTTTTATACCCAGTCATGTTAATGACCTATTGCCAATTGACCTAATGAGTTGCAATTTGGTCCTCCAGCTGTTCCTTTTTTGTACCTTTAACTTTTCCAGCCTCTTATTGCCCCTGTTCCAACTTTTTTGAGATGTGTTGCTGTCATGAAATTTCAAATGAGCCAATATTTGACATGAAATTTCAAAATGTCTCACTTTCGACATTTGATATGTTGTCTATGTTCTATTATGAATACAATATCAGTTTTTGAGATTTGTAAATTATTGCATTCTGTTTTTATTTACAATTTGTACTTTGTCCCAACTTTTTTGGAATCAGGGTTGTGTGTGTATATATATATATATGAGTGATTCCACGCTTATGGGTACTGAAATGGGGACATGAACTTATTTTTAAAAATTCACCTAAAACCATTTCTTTTTTTACCATCAGGTCACAAAACATGTAATCTTTAATGAATGATATGTTAAAAGATAACTTTAATTTTCTGAGATGTAATAAAAACATATTTATATGCCAAAGTCAGAACGTAACAGAAGTGTTGTGTACATATATATTCTCAATTTTAACAATGTAGAATTACTTTTTGAAACATAGGAAGGTGATGTTTTAGCAAATATAATTAATAAACATGTGTAGTAGAATAAACATACACATTCAATAAGATTAACATGGTATATAGCTAGATTGTAATTAATTTGTAACAGACGCGAGATGGACAATCGTAACAGAAGTAATGTAACAGACATCATTTTGGAACTCATAGGCTTGACTTTGGCATATAAATATGTTTTTATTACATCTCAGAAAATTAAAGTTATCTTTTAACATATCATTCATTAAAGATTACATGTTTTGTGACCTGATGGTAAAAAAAGAAATGGTTTTAGGTGAATAAGTTCATGTCCCCATTTCAGTACCCATAAGCGTGGAATCACTCATATATACAGTGGTGCTTGAAAGTTTGTGAACCCTTTAGAATTTTCTATATTTCTGCATATATATGACCTAAAACATCATCAGATTTTCACACAAGTCCTAAAAGTAGATAAAGAGAACCCAGTTAAACAAATCAGACAAAAATATTATACTTGGTCATTTATTTATTGAGGAAAATGATCCGATATTACATATCTGTGAGTGGCAAAAGTATGTGAACTTCTAGGATTAGCAGTTAATTTGAAGGTGAAATTAGAGTCAGGTGTTTTCAATCAATGGGATGACAATCAGGTGTGAGTGGGCACCCTGTTTTATTTAAAGACCAGGGATCTATCAAAGTCTGATCTTCACAACACATGTTTGTGGAAGTGTATCATGGCACGAACAAAGGAGATTTCTGAGGACCTCAGAAAAAGCATTGTTGATGCTCATCAGGCTGGAAAAGGTTACAAAACCATCTCTAAAGAGTTTGGATTCCACCAATCCACAGTCAGACAGATTGTGTACAAATGGAGGAAATTCAAGTCCATTGTTACCCTCCCCAGGAGTGGTCGACCAACAAAGATCACTCCAAGAGTAAGGCATGTAATAGTCGGCGAGGTCACAAAGGACCCCGGGGTAACTTCTAAGCAACTGAAGGCCTCTCTCACATTGACTAATGTTAATGTTCATGAGTCCACCACCAGGAGAACACTGAACAACAATGGTGTGCATGACAGAGTTGCAAGGAGAAAGCCACTGCTCTCCAAAAAGAACATTGCTGCTCATCTGCAGTTTGCTAAAGATTACGTGGACAAGCCAGAAGGCTATTGGAAAAATGTTTTGTGGACGGAGGAGACCAAAATAGAACTTTTGGTTTAAATGAGAAGCGTTATGTTTGGAGAAAGGAAAACACTGCATTCCAGCATAAGAACCTTATCCCATCTGTGAAACATGGTGGTGGTAGTATCATGGTTTGGGCCTGTTTTGCTGCATCTGGGCCAGGACGGCTTGCCATCATTGATGGAACAATGAATTCTGAATTATACCAGCGAATTCTAAAGGAAAATGTCAGGACATCTGTCCATGAACTGAATCTCAAGAGAAGGTGGGTCATGCAGCAAGACAATGACCCTAAGCACACAAGTCGTTCTACCAAAGAATGGTTAAAGAAGAATAAAGTTAATGTTTTGGAATGGCCAAGTCAAAGTCCTGACCTTAATCCAATGGAAATGTTGTGGAAGGACCTGAAGCGATCAGTTCATATGAGGAAACCCACCAACATCCCAGAGTTGAAGCTGTTCTGTACGGAGGAATGGGCTAAAATTCCTCCAAGCCGGTGTGCAGGACTGATCAACAGTTACTGGAAATGTTTAGTTGCAGTTATTGCTGCACAAGGGGGTCACACCAGATACTGAAAGCAAAGGTTCACATACTTTTGCCACTCACAGATACGTAATATCGGATCATTTTCCTCAATAAATAAATGACCAAGTATAATATTTTTGTCTCATTTATTTAACTGGGTTCTCTTTATCTACTTTTAGGACTTGTGTGAAAATCTGATGATGTTTTAGGTCATATTTATGCAGAAATATAGAAAATTCTAAAGGGTTCACAAACTTTCAAGCACCACTGTATATCAAACCTATTATCTTAATGATATGGTCAAGAACCTTCCTTTGATTCACTAAAAATTGATTCCAAATTTGGACACTATACACCATAAAGCAGTCTATCTGAGTTAGATTACAGATATGTCATGACTTCTCTATAAGTGACACAGTACCCCTGACATGGGTGGATGTGCATTCATTCGCACTTACTTTATATAACAGACAATGATAGAAGGGTTTTTTTTAACTGTTTCTATATGTAGGCCATTCAATGCTATTTGAGCTCAAGGGTTAAGGAAAAATCAATGCCAACATGCATCATCTGGCCACCAGTGACATACATTCCTGATATACACTATGTCAGTGGTCATGGGTTGTTGTTTTTTTTTCTTCTTCTTTTTTTATCCACAGTCCATGGAATATTCCATATATTTCATATATTTCTACATACAGCAGCAAAAACTTAGCAGTTAAGACTTAGACATCGCTTTTACTTCTGTGGAAATGATGAAGTAAATATATTATAAGACGTATATATGTAGTTATGATTGTTGTTATTTTTATCAACATTGTAGATATTATGTGCTACAGCCCAAGAAAGGCAACACAAAATCAGAAATTGGTGTCAGAAAAATTCGAGTTCATTGTGTGTATGTTTCACAGACACAGGACAGACAAAGTTTAGCTGTCGTCAAGGCAACGGGGCTCTCTCTCCAAAAAGCTTTCAACCTTTTGACTGGCCTTCATCACACACACACACACATGACTCACAACCTTGTGTGTGAATCAAAGCCATCTCTGACAGGTAGGTAGTGGCTGCATGGAAATTCATCACTATGTTACGAGAGATATTTTTTCAATTATTGTCTTTTGCAAAGCAATATAATAAATTATCCTTCTTTATATAATTACACTTTGCAGAGGGAGTGTGTGCTCTCTACAGATATTAAGACACAAACTATAGCACAGTATCATTATCTCATCTCATCTCATTATCTCTAGCCGTTTTATCCTGTTCTACAGGGTCACAGGCAAGCTGGAGCCTATCCCAGCTGACTACGGGCGAAAGGCGGGGTACACCCTGGACAAGTCGCCAGGTCATCACAGGGCTGACACATAGACACAGACAACCATTCACACTCACATTCACACCTACGGTCAATTTAGAGTCACCAGTTAACCTAACCTGCATTGTTATTTCTCCCTTAATTAAAAATGTATTCCTGTAAACGTTGAGACAAAAGAATGGAAGGACAAATAATTATATAAACAGCCTCTGGATGTAGAAAAGACATGTCTCATCTTTGATCCCTGTGCAAGCTATTAAAAATTATTTTATAGCATTACAAGTCATAAATGCAAGCATGAATATTATTAGTCGTAAGTTCTTCCCTTTCCCTCCCACAGTATGAAGGTTCCATAGAATATCTACACCAGCCCTCAAATACAACTACAGCTTATAAAGGAATGCAAGGTCTCACTGTTTCAGATTCACAGGACTAGAAAGAAAAAAAAAACTTGTTACTTACTTGCCTGGCCTGGTGTTTAAACTTGGTATGAAGGCAGATGAATGAATTTGTCTTTTACTCAGTGGAATTGATATAAAAATGTATAAAAATGCCAAAAAAAGGGAGTACAGTAAGAAACCAGAAAGATAACGTAGTTATCAATCTGTAAATGCTTAAATTAGCTTTATAATTAAATCTTGATTATCCAATGCCTAAGGAGCAAGACAAACTCTGTTTGGACTAATTATGTCAGAGTGTGTGTGTGTGTGTGTGTGTGTGTGTGTGTGGGGGGGGGGGGGGGGGGGGGAATTAGCACCACAGCTAAATGAAGAGCTAGTTTTAGCACACTGTCATCTCCTGAGAGTGTGGCGGAGGGCTGCAGGCTAGCATCAGGGAAAGTGTACTCTCATGCCTACGCTACAAGTCAAATTGTAACTATTTTCTGAAATAAAAGTAGAAACAAACACTCTGAGGCTTGAACGAAAATACTTCCTGACAGTCATATCTGCCCGATATAACTCTGCTATACTTAATAGTTATGCCACGCAATCGAGTCGTACATGAGCTGATAGCTGACGAGGCGCGTAGCACCGTGTTGGCTATAAGCCATGTACGACGAGATTGAGTGTTATAACTGTTTTATTCTATCCATATTCACTGGATTTTGAGAAACAGAGCATTTTTTTTATTTTTTGCAAATGCGATAAATAAAAACTTTATACAAACCGTACGACAAAATCATTTCCGCTTAGAATGCATACAAACCGGCGAAATGACAGTAACGATTTGTGAAAAATGCTTTAATAATAAATCTTGGAAAATAAAAATGATATATTCTTACCATCACATACTTTTATTCCATATTTTGTTGCTTTTTGTATTTTGGTTTTTTTTTTCTTCTTCTTTAGAGTTTTTTTTGCGGTTGGCAAACCAACTTAAAGGTGCATTACTGCAACCAACTAGGCTGGAGTGTGGAACAGGAGATATTGGCGGGGGGAGTAGTAAATTATATTCTTTTAGCTATTTCTGTTTCTTTAAAATACTTGCTAATTTTTGTGGTTTTGTTTTCGAGGAGAGTTTTTATTTCGTTCTCGGTTGGTTCAGCAACATGCTCTGCCATTTTGTTTTTCTCTACTCATGGTATACAGTGGTGCTTGAAAGTTTGTGAACCCTTTAGAATTTTCTGTATTTCTGCAAAACTATGACCTAAAACATCATCAGATTTTCACACAAGTCCTAAAAGTAGATAAAGAGAAGCCAGTTAAACAAATGAGACAAAAATATTATACTTGGTCATTTATTTGTTGAGGAAAATGATCCAATATTACATATCTGTGAGTGGCAAAAGTATGTGAACCTCTAGTATTAGCAGTTAATTTGAAGGTGAAATTAGAGTCAGGTGTTTTCAATCAATGGGATGACAATCAGGTGTGAGTGGGCACCCTGTTTTATCTAAAGAACAGGGATCTATCAAAGTCTGATCTTCACAACACATGTTTGTGGAAGTGTATCATGGCACGAACAAAGGAGATTTCTGAGGACCTCAGAAAAAGCGTTGTTGATGCTCATCAGGCTGGAAAAGGTTACAAAACCATCTCTAAAGAGTTTGGACTCCACCAATCCACAGTCAGACAGATTGTGTACAAATGGAGGAAATTCAAGACCATTGTTACCCTCCCTAGGAGTGATCGACCAACAAAGATCACTCCAAGAGCAAGGTGTGTAATGGCGAGGTCACAAAGGACCCCAGGGTAACTTCTAAGCAACTGAAGGTCTCTCTCACATTGGCTAATGTTAATGTTCATGAGTCCACCATCAGGAGAACACTGAACAACAATGGTGTGCATGGCAGGGTTGCAAGGAGAAAGCCACTGCTCTCCAAAAAGAACATTGGTGCTCGTCTGCAGTTTGCTAAAGATCATGTGGACAAGCCAGAATGCTATTGGAAAAATGTTTTGTGGACGGATGAGACCAAAATAGAACTTTTTGGTTTAAATGAGAAGCGTTATGTTTGGAGAAAGGAAAACCCTGCATTCCAGCATAAGAACCTTATCCCATCTGTGAAACATGGTGACGGTAGTATCATGGTTTGGGATTGCCATCATTGCATTGCCATCGATCCATTCACTGCATCTGGGCCAGAAAGGCTTGCCATCATTGATGGAACAATGAATTCTGAATTATACCAGCGAATTCTAAAGGAAAATGTCAGGACATCTGTCCATGAACTGAATCTCAAGAGAAGGTGGGTCATGCAGCAAGACAATGACCCTAAGCACACAAGTCGTTCTACCAAAGAATGGTTAAAGAAGAATAAAGTTAATGTTTTGGAATGGCCAAGTCAAAGTCCTGACCTTAATCTAATCGAAATGTTGTGGAAGGACCTGAAGCGAGCAGTTCATGTGAGGAAACCCACCAACATCCCAGAGTTGAAGCTGTTCTGTACGGAGGAATGGGCTAAAATTCCTCCAAGCTGGTGTGCAGGACTGATCAACAGTTACCGCAAATGTTTAGTTGCAGTTATTGCACAAGGGGGTCACACCAGATACTGAAAGCAAAGGTTCACATACTTTTGCCACTCACAGATATGTAATATCGGATCACTTTCCTCAATAAATAAATGACCAAGTATAATATTTTTGTCTCATTTGTTTAACTGGGTTCTCTTTATCTACTTTTAGGGCTTGTGTGAAAATCTGATGATGTTTTAGGTCATATTTATGCAGAAATATAGAAAATTCTAAAGGGTTCACAAACTTTCAAGCACCACTGTATGAGCTGATAGCCTAGCAGTACTGTAGAGTAGCCAGTCAGAGCGCATGACTGCTCATATCCAGTGAATGTGGAGAGAATGAAAGAGTATGTACACATGTTCAATCAAGACTGTAGTCCTGCTTAAAAAGGACTTTTGCACACAAGAGATCGTCTATAGAGAGCGATAGTATGCGCTGAATGCCTCCTCAAAAGCCTCCTTTTGTAAAAGTACACAAATCATTACGCACTTTTGTTCTTGCTGTCTATCACACTACACACTGACTTTCTCTCAGTAGGATGGAGAATTACATTAAGTGGTTACACATGCAAGCTGAACTACACTTGGATGTATAACACAAGCTGAATAATCCCAATGCCTACTCTCACTCCTCCTCCTCCTCCTTCTTCTTTCTTTCCATCTTTACTAATGTCCCATAAAGATCTGCCTGTAGTAGAAGGTTAACAGGCTCTGAATGTTCTGTCAGTGTGAAAGCGTGTAGTCAGTAGATTGAGAGTGAACTCCAGGGTCACAATGAAAAGGAGGTAATTGACTCAGTGGGCACACCCTTCCCCCACAGCAATGCTCAGTGGACGTCCCCTTGAGGCTCAGTTAATAGAAGAAGAAACCTTTATTTGTCACATGCACACTTCAAGCACAGTGAAATTCATCCTCTGCATTTAACCCATCTGAAGCAGTGAACACGCGCATGCACACTCAGGTGGGGTTTACATTAGACCGTATCAGCGGATCATCAGATTAACGTTTTTAAAAACGATTAGCGTGCACACAGCAACGCCAATACACGATTCGCGTGCACACAGCAATGCCAATACACGGATACGCTAATCACATGACTAATTAGACGGCACGTAAGTTGAAATGTGTAAATGTGTAATGTGTAAATTTCTCCTCAGCGGCTCGGCTCCGCAGGCATCCTGCGCTCCAAATCACTCCGCCCTGAACAGCGAGTGCCCTCTGGAGGGTGCGCACTCCGGCCCTGCGCAGCTCACAGAGCGCGCGAGTGAAGCGCACGAGCAGTGATTCGGGACTGAGCCGCTGTGTGTGTGATCCCAGTGCATATCGGGCATGCGCGTCACTTACCACTTGCAAGTGGAAGGATGGCAAGCCTAAAGACAATCATAACTACACAATGGGCAGTATTTGCATCAGTATTTGCAGTATTTTCATACTTTTATACTCTTTAATGAAAGGTGATACAAGGCGGAAGTCCGCGCCGTTTTTCAGCAGTCGCGTCACATGACCAACGCCAGCGAATCAGGAAGGTGGATGTCACAGTGACGTTGTCCAATGACGACGTCAGCTAGAGCTCAGCACAGCGTATCCGCGTATCTCAATGTTTACACAGCACCGGACCAGACACAAACTGGGTTGAATACGTGGACCCTGGCGGATTCCCGTTTCCCGGCGTTTTAATGTGAACGGACAGTGCATCCGCGAAGAAAACGAGACAGATACGGTCTAATGTAAACTTGGCCTCAGAGCAGTGGGCAGCCACACCAGAGCACCCGGGGAGCAGTCAGGGATCAGGTACCTCGCTCAAAGGCACTTCAGCCCAAGGCCGCCCCACGTCAACCTAACTGCATGTCTTTGGATTGTGGGGGAAACCGGAGCACCCGGAGGAAACCCACGCAGACACAGGGAGAACATGCAAACTCCACACAGAAAGGCCCTCGCCAGCCACTGGGTTCGAACCCGGAACCTTCTTGCTGTGGGGCAACAGTGCTAACCACTACACCACCGTATCCACCCCTGTTGTTTCTTCCTCTCATCCTCGAATCCAAATACCTTACAATTGATATTTTTCAACTACTACACTGCAAAAACTGGCATCTTAGCAAGAGAAAATATCTTGAATATAGTCAAATTTATCTTGTATTTCCTATTATAAGATTACGATAGTCTTGTTCTATTGGAAGATCTTTTTTTTAAGCATTTATTTCTAGAAAGAAACAAAACTATCTGCCAGTATGAGATCAGTTAAAGCTTGAAATAAGTAAAAGGATCTAAAAACAAGGGGGCGGCACGGTGGTGTAGTGGTTAGTACCGTCACCTCACAGCAAGAAGGTCCGGGTTCGAGCCCCGTGGCCGGCGAGGGCCTTTCTGTGTGGAGTTTGCATGTTCTCCCCGTGTCCGCGTGGGTTTCCTCCGGGTGCTCCGGTTTCCCCCACAGTCCAAAGACATGCAGGTTAGGTTAACTGGTGACTCTAAATTGACCGTAGGTGTGAATGTGAGTGTGAATGGTTGTTTGTCTCTGTGTCAGACTTGTCCAGGGTGTACCCTGCCTCTCGCCCATAGTCAGCTGGGATAGGCTCCAGCTTATCTGCAACCCTGTAGAACAGTCTAAGCAGCTACAGATAATGGATGGATCTAAAAACAAGTTGAATAAGATTATATTTGATTTAGAATGATCAAATAATAATGTGTAGAGGCCAATCTACTGAAATGGGTAAAATAAAATGATATAATTCATTCATCTCCCATAACTGCTTTACTGGTCAGGGTTGCATCCTACCCTGGGAACAGTGGGGATGAGGAACGCAGGATTCAGGAATACACCTTGGATGACCGATCCATCACAAGCTCCACACATTCACCAATATTTCATATTGGTTAATTAAAGCCAAACAAAACCCCCAAAATAAATTCCTTTTTACGGACAGATAATATCCATACAAGACATATTTGATTATTAATTTGTTCATATTTGTACCCATATACTGTGTATTAAACGTTAATTAAAATTAAACGTCCCTGGACGCTGCACTCTCTCCGAGGTTCAAATATCGAGCTCTGAGTACAAATTACGCGAGAGAATCTGATATTGTGATGTAACTTACACACCACATGATTTACCTACCGTAGGCTTAAATCTAGTAGTTACATCACTTCTAAATTGTTGTAAACATCCCTGAAGATGCCTGAGTGTCAAGTGCTTGGATGTAAAAAATATAAATAAAAAAAATTTAAAAATAAAAAAAAAGCCCAAATGTCACAAAGGGAAATAGTTTTTTGGTATCTCCAATCCTGTAAAGGATATTACTTTGAAGGCGCAAGCGGTGAAATGGCTGCATTTCATTGCTTCTCATATCACTGGAATGTTTTTCACTGCTTATTTCTTCCTCCCCGGGCTCATATTCTGGTTCAAACATAGACAGTTCAATGTCTTTTTGTTTAGGAACATTTTCCATGTTTGCACAGCAAAACTCATCTCATCTCATCTCATTATCTCTAGCCGCTTTATCCTTCTACAGGGTCGCAGGCAAGCTGGAGCCTATCCCAGCTGACTACGGGCAAAAGGCGGGGTACACCCTGGACAAGTCGCCAGGTCATCACAGGGCTGACACATAGACACAGACAACCATTCACACTCACATTCACACCTACGGTCAATTTAGAGCCACCAGTTAATCTAACCTGCATGTCTTTGGACTGTGGGGGAAACCGGAGCACCCGGAGGAAACCCACGCGGACACGGGGAGAACATGCAAACTCCGCACAGAAAGGCCCTCGCCGCCCACGGGGCTTGAACCCGGACCTTCTTGCTGTGAGGTGACAGCGCTAACCACTACATCACCCTGCCACCCAACTGCTGATTAATTACAGAAAAAATATTAATTATTAAGATTCAATTCAACACTTCTGTCATTTTTGAAAAAGTTATAAATATACAGTAGTAATATTTTTGAAGAGAGTAAATATGATTATTTTCCAACTATGCCAGGATGGCCCGTTACAGCATCATTAGAATCATCTGTTTTGTTTGTGAATGCGTCTATATAATAAAAAGAAAATCACATGTTGGTTTGAAGATATGAAGTTTATCTTCTCATGTTGAAAAACTCATATTTTTCATACAAAATACATCGCCGATCTGAGTGACATATTTCCTGATATTTCACTCCGATGATGTCACTCCCAGTGTTTTCCCACTGACTAGATGTACATTGTCAAAATGGTGAACCGATTCAAAATTAAAATTCTTTTGATTAGCTTGTATATTTTTTGCGGATGTGTCCATATACTATAAAAAAACATTACACGGTGGGGTAAAGATATGAAGGTCATCTCTTGTTGAAAAATATGTCACGCATTTGCTTCGCTCACTTGTGAATATGTTCGTTACTCGAAGATAAACTTTGTATCTTCGCACAACCGTGTAATATCCTCAGTATACATTGCTTTTTTTTGTTTCTCAGTGCTCGGTTTACAATGCACTGACACTTTAAACTGGCACAAAGTCACTTTACACTCTCCATTATAAAAGGTACATTACCGTTGTATTACTCATTGCTTAATTTGCACTACCAGTTTGTTCTTTTGACTTGCACTGGTTTAATGTTTGTCCTTTGTCTTGTATTTTGTCCTTTCTGTTGCACCATGGGTTTTTGAGAAATGTTATTTTAACCTTACTGCATACTTCAAAATGGATGGGCTGACAAAAAAGACCTCTTGTATCTGAATCTTGAATACTGAATAATCAGTGTTATTCACTTCACCTCTCACTGGTTTTAATGTTACGGCTGACTGGTGTATTTGTTTCTGTTTAATAGCTTGCGTTGGAAAACTCAACAGCATTGTTTCAGATTTTTTTAGGATGTAAATGTCCACATTACTGTTTGAGCATTTTTAGGGTCAAAAGATGCTGGGTTGCCATAGAGACGCAATCTAAGTAGATAACCATAGCAACTAGCTCAAAGTCAAGATCAAAAAATTGAAGTCACTGTGTGTGACAGGCGTAACTGATTGAGGTCAAATGTGGGCAAGACTGCATGTCAAAAGCGGTCCCCTGGCAGTGAAGTTCTGCGAGCGATGGATAGATGGATAGGCTCTAATCAGAAATATGCTGTTATTTATTTCAGGTATTAAATTGAAATAAAATTCTCTATGGCAAAAAGTAATGTTGAACCCATATGAAAATGTTCTAGTATAGACAAAATACAAGTAAAATATATTTTGAATATATGGCAGTTGTGTATGGGACAAATTTCTCAGTAGTGTGTGTGTGTGTGTGTGTGTGTGTGTGTGTGTGTGTGCTTCCTCCACTAGATAGCAGCACTGTACTCATAGAGGGATAATACATATATTGTATATTATGTGTATAACATGTACTTTACCAGTGTCTATAAACTCATCGACACATCTCATTCAATACTATGCAATGCTTTTATTAATAAAAGCAGTTATTATATCGACAGTGTTTTTTCCTTGTGAAAACACTGTCTTTATACAAAGGTATTTTTATAAACCACTTTCCACTTAACTATATTGCTAAGCATTGCGTTCACTGACACTACGTTCCCTCGTGTCCGCATAGGATTCCTTCGGGTTCTGTTTTCCTCCTGCTCTCCAGAAACATGCTGGTCGGTGGATTGGCCACATAAAATTACTGCCATCTGGGATGCATCCCCTCTTTTACACCTAATTTCACTTCAGACATAGCCACAAACCTGGACAGGCTCCAATCTAAACCCATGTATAGAGTACTGGAATCTCTAACTAATATATATATATATATATATATATATATATATATATATATATATATATATATATTATATATATATATATATATATATATATATATATATATATATATACACACACACACACACACACACACAAACAGCAAGACCCGTCTGAAACAGCACCAGCCATTCCTGGCTCACTGCCATGGAAATTGTGGCACAGGTGACTGTTGGCAAGGCAACCTGAACCTCCCCAGGTGACTGTTGGCATGTCAACCTGAACTACCCCAGGCGACCATTTACAAGGCAACCTCCCCTCCCCTTCCTAATAAATTACCAACGTTCCCCAGTCCAGAATATCATTAGGTAGAGGAATATGGAAACCACTGGAAACCATGCAAAGGCAACAGAGGCATCAGGATAAAGAGCTCGTCCAGTGTAGAGAAGATAACAGACTTCTTCAAAGAGTTCAGTAATTATCAGGCAGTTACTGTAGTGAAGATTGTTTATTCCAGCAGTTAGAGAAATATGCATGTCTGAAATGGGCTGGATTCGGTTACTGTATCCAAGTATTAGGTTTCCTGCTGCATTCCAGTGCAAGAAGAGTTGTCTGGGGGAAAAAAAATCCTCTTAGTTAATAAAATAAGTCTGGAATGTAGTAAACCGGAAATCTCGCTAAAAGCACTTCCATTTGTTCTTTCAAAAGAAAATCATTTCCAAATCACTCATTGGAACATAGTAACTCCATATGAACTTTGTCACACACACTGTCTCTCTCTCTCTCAAGGCAGCTTCTCCTTGTCAGAAACAGACTCATAATTTTGGCCTTATGACTCAGTGCTGTTGGCGGCATGGTGGTGAAGCGGTTAGCATTGTTGCCTCACATCAAGAAGGTCCGGGTTCGAGCCCCGTGGCTGACGAGGGCCTTTCTGTGTGGAGTTTGCATGTTCTCCCCGTGTCCGCATGGGTTTCCTCCGGGTGCTCCGGTTTCCCCCACAGTCCAAAGACATGCAGGTTAGGTTAACTGGTGACTCTAAATTGACCGTAGGTGTGAATGTGAGTGTGAATGGTTGTTTGTCTCTGTGTGTCAGCCCTGCGATGACCTGGCGACTTGTCCAGGGTGTACCCCGCCTCTCGCCCATAGTCAGCTGGGATAGGCTCCATCTTGCCCGTGACCCTGCACAGGATAAGTGGTTATGGATAACGGATGGATTCAATGCTATTTGTCTGACTGTCACTTATTCCTAATTTGTACTTACTATAAGGGGTTTTTTTTAATGAGGAGGGTATTATACTCATTATTAAAATGCAGGGAATCGTTTGACAAAGCTGCGCATATGTATTAGCATACAATGTGATTTCCTGCTTGCGTTTGTTCATTGTTCTGTTTATGTTTGGCCATGTGCCATTGTTTTGGTTCCCATCCTGTCTCCACCTCAGTCTGTCATTGGTTAGTTGCCATACTATGTTCATCTATTCTGTATTACCTCCTTAATTACTTTGGTTATGTATACCCTGTTGTGTCTTGATATGTTGGAGAAGTTTTGTTGATTGCTTGGATTTGCTTTTGTTTTTCTGGTTTTCTGACTTCATGTTCATTATGGATTTTACTTTGATAACTTTATTTATGTGTTTTGACCCATGCAATGGACACTGATGATTTGCCCAAATAAAGCTACACTGAGCCTCATCTTTGATTTCCACACTTTTGTCAAAATGTCATGATCATTTTTACTACTTTACATATAACTTCAACGTTTGTTTGTCTACTCGCTGTAAATTAAAAGCAACACAAAGATTGAACAAAAATAAACAAAATATTCACAGGAAATTCTTCTAATGTAGTGTCATTTATCTGTATGATTAAATGCCCCCAAATTACCGGAAATACTGAAGTTGTTTTCTTTATATTCTGACACATTTTGGGAGTAGTGCAGTGTAATGCATTCTACAGCAGAGAAAAAGCTCAAAAGATCTATAAAACTGTAACTACAGCCTGTACCATGGTCAAGAACTGTGATAGTACTTATACTAACTTATACTTCAACACTGAGACCGGGGAATATGAAACTCTTCTTTTAAAGCACCCTGAATACATGTACATGTCTTCAGGAAAAATTCTAGTGTTCTCCATAACATATTTGGTTCTTCTTATTTTCACCTACCTTCGATCGAAATTTGATATTCCTTTTCCCAATAGTGGTGATGCCTGTATTTAATATCACACCCAAGCATGAAGACAAAGCTTCATTGGATTTTCTTCATTCCCCAGGGATCCTTGATTGAATAATGGGAGGGTAACAAGAGCTTGAGGCTTTTACCAGAAACTGCCCCCAGAACTGAATTAACATCACCTTCCTACAGACCAACACCCAACATCATGGTCATGAAAGAGAGGATCGAACTAATCGCAGATCAAAAGCATGTTTTAATGGCCAAAAGTAAACCTGAGAGCTTCAGCAGACCATCATTCTGCAACAAGATCTCCATTTACAATATGATGTCAGATTTGGATAATGTCACTGCAGTGAAGTGTTAATCAAGGACGCTAATAGACTGTAATGTTCCTCCTTGGGGTGGAAAAAAAAATGTCAGTATAGAGTTACACACATACACTAGGAGGAAATAATATCTCTCCAAGCCCATGGTTATAGAGTAGCGACTCAGTTATATGAAGACAAGAGCAAAGTAGAAAACTGCTTTTAGTAGAATGGCAAGTGCAATGGAATAAATATAATGTACACAGCATACACTAAGTTTAAAAACCAAAAAAAAAACAACAACAACAACAAAAAGACAGTCATCTATATCCCCCGCCCTACATACCAACTGTATATACCAAGTTTCAAGATATTATTTGTCAAATTTTTCAAGTTCTGCTGCAGGAAACCAACCCTACCTCTTTACACTGACCTCAGTAGCCCATGGCATAAACCCACCGGACCTTTGATCCAGGTGAGCTAAAAATTCTCACATTTCTTAGTATCAAAAGGCACATATACATTACTTCATCAACACATATACCAACTTTCAACACCATACCACTCATAGTTTTCAAGTTCTGCTCCAGAAACAAAACCTACCCCTAAGACTAACCTGAGAGACTAAGTCTGAAATTGTTTTCATGGAAACATGAAAAATTTAAATTTCTCAAATTTCTTAGTATGAAAAGGCACATCAGTCCGTGTATCATCCGATCATTCAAGTATTCCATTCAATCTGGAAAACGAAAAACAAAAAAAACACTCAATATTTCGTTTTTCTGTATGACCAAAAAATGAGGGATTGGTGTTTGTTTTCCTTTTTCCAACTCAAAACAGAACAAATAATAAACAGGGAAACCAAAACGAAATAATAACTCTAATTTACGATTATTGATTTTCTCTATTCCCCACGCTACATTAGCCTTCCCATGATCCTCAGCGACAGTCCATCATCATCTCTGCATCTATGAAACAGAAAAATTGCATGTGCATGTATATATCAAGTAATTTATTCATACATCCTATTCATTTAATATATTAAGCTATTAATGTTAAGCTGATGATCTCTTAATTATTATTATTCTCTCAATATAATAGTAATCTGTACTCGAGTTGAGGGGGGATGGGGGGATGCTTTCCCCCCGGAATAAAAAATGGTCAAAATCATCCCCCCTCCCTTCCCTTGAGCAATTTTATCAATAAATGTGGACATTACTTCTATTTAACATTGGAATTAGAAATGCCATTCCACGTAGCTTTGCTGAAACTGAGCATACAATAAGCTCCCGCGAGAGAGGGCACACGCAAGCGAAGCGTTTGAGGAGGTGACATTCAGTTGGGGTTCCGTTATTTTTGATTTCATTCAGCGTCAATGACAGCAGCGGATTGTAGCATCATGGCCAAGTGGAGTGGGCAGCAAGACCTAAGCAAGTTCGGATTTAAGATCGCAAGAAAAAAACATTTCAGGGGGTAAGTCAAGAGTTACGAATATCAGTCACACTTTCTGTGAGCCCACTATCACACTGTAAAGTTACCGATATGTGGGCGGCAGATAACAACACAGCTATCATAATGAATGTTAGTTTGGAGTCTAGCCAGCTATCGATAGCTTACTCAGGTTCATGTTAGCTTTGATTTCTTGTATAAGGCCATTAATTTAATCAGCCTGCACGTTCGTTTGTTATTCTTCAGGCAACAAAAAGTGTTATTCAAGACAGGAAGGCTAAAATTAACGACACTAGCAGTTTTGAAGGCTTCATTGCCTCATTAGAGAGCCGGTCACAACATGTAAGGCAGAGCAGGATTGGTGTAGGACTCGACAAAGTGTCTGCTAAAATGCAGCTTTCTTTTTCTTCGTCATAGGCTCTTCTTCTGTCTCCTCAATGGGCCTTTTCCCCTTTCCAAAGAAACTTTCCAAAGATGCCTGCTTTTAACTCATTTTGCTAGCTTGTATCCAGTATGTATCAAAGTGCTGGTATGTATCGAAGCAAAGTATCAAAGTATCCAAGGCAGCTCCTTGGTAACCGTCAACGTTAAGGTGTCACGTGACCTAGATAACAGCGGGAATCAACGTTACAGAAAGAATCCGGTCATTTTTCAAAGCTCAAATCCTCGTTCAGATAATAAGTAAATCAGAAATAACATTATATTTAATTAAATTATCTTATCCACTGCTCTTTATTCCAGATGACAGTCAGCAGCAACTGCAACACAGTGCGACAGGAGCTGGAGGGCCCGGAGTGTGAGACAATACAAGCAGGAGAACCAACAGCTGAAGAGCTGAAGATTTACAATTTACTGTTGCTTGTTTTAGCTTATTGGTTCCCTACCTACCTCTGTATTTAACTTAATGTTCCCAATGTTCAGCTTTGAATAAAAATTCTATTGACTTGATATGAAAAGATTCAGTTGTTCATTTACATTGCCTGCTGAGGTTTTAATAAATTATTTACCAAACGATTTAAAAGGAGCCTACCATGACTAGTGCAATTTGAAGTGTAACTTCATAGTCATGGTAGGCTCCTTTTAAATCGTTTAAATTTACATCACCTTCTTAACGTGTACACCAAGTTTCAAATCCGTATCATACATAGTTTTGGATATATGCTCCGGAAACGAACATTGCTCTTAGAAACTAAGTCAAAATCTATTTTTAATGTACACTACTGTTCAAAAGTTTGGGGTCACTTTGAAATTTCCTTATTTTTGAAAGAAAAGCACTGTTCTTTTCAATGAAGATCACTTTAAACTAATCAGAAATCCACTCTATACATTGCTAATGTGCTAAATGACTATTCTAGCTGCAAATGTGTGGTTTTTGGTGCAATATCTCCATAGGTGTATAGAGGCCCATTTCCAGCAACTCTCACTCCAGTGTTCTAATGGTACAATGTGTTTGCTCATTGCCTCAGAAGGCTAATGGATGATTAGAAAACCCTTGTACAATCATGTTAGCACAGCTGAAAACAGTTGAGCTCTTTAGAGAAGCTATAAAACTGACCTTCCTTTGAGCAGATTGAGTTTCTGGAGCATCACATTTGTGGGGTCGATTAAATGCTCAAAATGGCCAGAAAAATGTCTTGACTATATTTTCTATTCATTTTACAACTTATGGTGGGAAATAAAAGTGTGACTTTTCATGGAAAACACAAAATTGTCTGGGTGACCCCAAACTTTTGAACGGTAGTGTAAAAATTTGAAAAAACTTTTTTCCAAAAATCCAAAATAGCAAAAGGCACCAGTTCACATGTTGCTTGATATGTATACAACGTTTCATGAAGATATCTTCAGTAGTTTTAAAGATATGGCTCGGAAACGAAAACATGACCAGATGGACAGACAGACTTAGTTTGGACAGGGGATAAAAAAAAACAGGATATCTGTATGAAGTACTGGTTATTAGCTCATCTGGCCAATAGGCTGATGAGCGTATGCCATCATGTTGTCTGTCATCCGTCCAGCGCTGTCCACATTTCACGAAAATCGCTTCTTCTCTCTCAATTCTTCACCGATTTTTTTTTTTGGCAGGAAGGTAGGTCTGCCTGGGATGCCTATAGGTTCTACCCAAATTTGCATAATTGCAATTAATAATGAAGATATGGAGTAATTAAGCCCTAACGAGCAGTTTACACACAAATTGCTTCTTCTCTCTCAGTTCTTCACCGATTTTGATTCTTTCTGGCATGAAGGTAGGGGTACCTAGGGGGCATGTAGCTTCTACCCAGAGTTGCTTAATTACAATTATTAATGAAGTTATGGACTAATTAAGCCTTAATGAGCAGTTCAACAAAAAATCGCTTCTTCTCGGTCAAATCCTCACCGTTTTGGATTATTTCTGGTAAATAGGTAGATATTCCTAAGGTGTATAGAGCTTCAACCGTATATCTATTGTAAGGAGCCAACATCCTCCACAAGGCACAAGGGTGGGAGATGAGAGTAGACCTGGGAAGGAAATTGGTCCCCCCCCCCCCCCCCCCCATCACTCAAACATCACTGAGGCCTGACGTCATCATCTGGTCAGAGCAGACGAAGAAGGTCATCCTTGTAGAACTGACTGTCCCATGGGAGGAAGGCTGTGATGAGGCCCATGAGAGAAAGAGAACAAGATACCAAGACCTTGTCCAAGAGTACAGAGAGAAAGGGTGGCAAACTTGGCTGTTCCCAGTTGAAGTGGGGTGCAGAGGGTTCCTGGCACAGTCAGTGTGGACAGTGCTCATTGCACTGGGTATATCAGGGAATGAGCAGGAAACAGCCATGTGCAGGATTGGGGAGGCAGCAGAAAGAGCCTTTTGTTGGCTCTGGCATAAAAGGGAGGAGGAGGGTTGGAGGCCTGGAGCCGATGGGCAGTAATTTGGCCACCACTGCCAACTGGAGGGTGTCATGGTTAAGGTTTGAAACACCTGATGAAGGTTGGGTACCATCTGACGACATCAGTCCTGGGTCGAAGGCCACAGTCGCTCAAATAGATCGACTGCACTTGGCATCCTCGGATGTATTAAAAAAAAACCTTGTATATAGTGTATATAGCTTGCAACATTTATTGTGCAAGATGTCCCACTTTAGATCATTCCTTCTGGACTAGACGGGGCCGGAGTGAGCTATGCCATTATCAACGGTTTTGTTGTGTAAACCTGAGCAGACTGACTGTGCAGATTGGGTGTGTCTCATCTCATCTCATCTCATTATCTCAAGCCGCTTTATCCTTCTACAGGGTCGCAGGCAAGCTGGAGCCTATCCCAGCTGACTACGGGCGAAAGGCGGGGTACACCCTGGACAAGTCGCCAGGTCATCACAGGGCTGACACATAGACACAGACAACCATTCACACTCACACCTACGGTCAATTTAGAGTCACCAGTTAACCTAACCTGCATGTCTTTGGACTGTGGGGGAAACCGGAGCACCCGGAGGAAACCCACGCAGACACGGGGAGAACATGCAAACTCCACACAGAAAGGCCCTCGCCGGCCCCGGGGCTCGAACCCAGGACCTTCTTGCTGTGAGGCGACAGCGCTAACCACTACACCACCGTGCCGCCCCTTGGGTGTGTCTAAAAACAATAATTCATAGATGAATGGTTAAAGGCTTCTTAAAATTCTTATTTCAGAATATGTGTAATCCTCTGCATGATGGAGAAAAAAAAGTGTGTGTGTGCCCACAGCAACATCCTTATCTGTGTTATGGATTAAAATGTTTTGAGAAAGACGTTTTGTTGTGAGAAACCAGAGAGTGAGTGAAAGTGTTGTTTTTTGGGCATGCAGAGAGAGAGAGAGAGAGTGTGTCTCGGACAACACCGGTGTATATTCATGAAGCTTCTTTCATAAGATCTCTCTCTCATGAAGTCTTGGTGCCTGCTTGCAATTATTTATTGAAGGGGAAACAGAAAATTTACTTCACAATCTAACAGTAGAATTTTTGCAAGAGCAATGCTTTCCAATCCTGCTCCTGTACTTCATATTAGAATATTTTAGTCCCCACTCTAACATCTCGCAAAAGCTTCTTAATGAGCTGATTGTATTAACCTACAAAACAATCATATAATTAATGATTTGAAGAAGTTATCATACATTTTTAATAATCAGCTTAACCTGATTACATTATGATTCTTCATTGGAACAAATGAATAAGTTGAAGGTCACATGGGGCAGGTCTGAGAGCACATGTTCAGCACTGCCCACTACTCTGGGCACAGTATTAATAAGGCATAGTAACTGGACAATGCCAAAGATGTGTCCCTTTACTCCAAGCGAGCATTATTTATTCACAAAGTCAAGACAAGAAACAATGGAAATTTCCTCATGGCTCAACAATTTACAGTAATAACACTTCAGTCAGAAGATGGCAGCAAAAGCATGGTTTCACTCTCGCCTCACCTTTCTGCAAGAAGGTGTACTTGTTTAAGATATAACACACATGCTTGCCAGTATACTGAGAATATTTATTGGACAATGAACAAAAAGATGAACTGAAATCTGGGCCCTGAAGTTTGATAATCAGAGATTACATCAATGCCATTATTGTGATGAATTGATACCGGTACCTCATACCAGCATTTCTCAACCTTTTTTCAGTCACGGCATCCTTCAGAAGTATGCAAATTCTCAAGGCACCCCCATATAAAATATACGCAGTCACGCTGACCATACGCTGACCTCGGCAGTGACGTTGTGACATGGGAAAGGGGGCCGTGAGACAAATTTTGATGATGCATGAGGCGGCGATGATCTGCATTAGTGTAACTATCGTTTTTTGGAATTTTAATTCATTTTATTTATTTCAATGTTAGAATATATAATTTTTTTGACGGCGCCCCTAACGAAGCCAGACGGCACCCCAGTTGAGAAAGGCTGCCTTATACAATCAACCCAACTATGATGATTACCAGAGGTGGACAAAGTACCCAACTTCATTACTTAAGACAAAGTACAGATCCCACTGGTCAAATGTTACTCCGATACAAGTGAAAATTGTCCAGTCAAATTTTTACTTGAGTTAAAGTACTGAAGTACTTGCTTTTAAAAATACTTAAGTATTAAAAGTACAGGGCGGCACGGTGGTGTAGTGGTTAGCGCTGTCGCCTCACAGCAAGAAGGTCCGGGTTCGAGCCCCGTGGTCGGCGAGGGCCTTTCTGTGTGGAGTTTGCATGTTCTCCCCGTGTCTGCGTGGGTTTCCTCCGGGTGCTCCGGTTTCCCCCACAGTCCAAAGACATGCAGGTTAGGTTAACTGGTGACTCTAAATTGACCGTAGGTGTGAATGTGAGTGTGAATGGTTGTCTGTGTCTATGTGTCAGCCCTGTGATGACCTGGCGACTTGTCCAGGGTGTACCCCGCCTTTCACCCGCAGTCAGCTGGGATAGGCTCCAGCTTGCCTGCGACCCTGTAGAACAGGATAAAGCGGCTAGAGATGATGAGATGAGATGAGATTAAAAGTACATTTTCTGTTAACGCATTGTTGTATTATTGCCACAACGCTTACAAAACCTAATGCCTCTGAAGCAACCGACTGGATTATTTTGTGAATTCACAAAATGAACGCATGCTGTGCCATCATGCTGGTTTAACGTTAAGCTAGCTAGTCAGTGAAACTCCACCTGACATGCTAGCAAACTCTTTTCAAACTCAAAATCATATTGGGTCTCTAACGCGACTAGAAAAGAAAGATTTCTACATTCTGTTTATTTGGCAAGATTATGCTAAAACATGTTTCTAAAAGGACTTCAGATAAGTTAACATTATTCATGTTAGCGTAACTCTGTGTTTACATGCTAACTAACAGTGTCCAAGTTAACTAGCTATGTGTAAATGTTAGCCGTGGACAAGACTACGGCAACTTGGCGGGCAAATCCATAGAAAGTCATTTGACTAACCAGACTGTACAGCTATTGCAACATTATCATTAGCTCTAAAAGCACGGACAACTTCATTGCAAGCTTTCTCTTGGAATAAAACGTTTACATCCCTCAATATGCTTCTGCAGGTCGGACGGCGAGTTTTTGTAGGACGTGATGTGGTTTGTTTTCGGCAAACAAAGCAAACATTTAAAATGAAACAAATCTTTAATCCTTGCAGAAAACTGAAACATGGGTTCCAGCTATAGCCATGGGTGCATGCATTCTCCAAAAGAACCGCCTCCGTTCATTCTGCCATCAACTGATCGAGTTCAAATAACATTGCTGAGAAATCACTGAACTTGATTGTATACAGTCTATGGACGTGACGTGACCCTAGTGATTACTGATCGGCTGTCTCAGTGTCACCTGCAAAAAACCCATCACGTTTTAGAAAAGAAAAAAAAACCATCCACTTTCAAAGCCACTTCATAGTAACGAATAACGAGGACCTTGATAGAAATGTAGTGGAGTGAAAAGTACGATATTTGCCTTTCAAATGTAGTGAAGTTAAAGTCAGAAGTTTTAAAAAATAATAATACTTAAGTAAAGTACAGATACTCGACAAGTGTACTTAGTAGAAATGTACTTCGTTACTGTCCACCTCTGATTATTACCATGATTATAATATTATGTAGTGCACAGAGGAGAATCAAAAATCATACTTTTTCACATGCAGAATGATAGAGTTGTGTGTGCTATTAAACCAGCATTTCATATTTGTCAAATTTTGACTGTGTCTCAAAATGTAGGGTATTTTACACAATACCTCAGTCACTGTGGCATTTGGTGAAGAGGAACAGTGTCAGGGTTCCATCTTTGAACTTACCTAAAAGAGAGAGAAAAGGAAATTGAAAGCATTTTAGAAAAGTGTGTTTGTGTCTGTGTAATATCTGAATATCTGACAGTTTTGATCCTGTCGGGACTTTTGTGTTGTCCCCATAAGGAAACCTGAAGGAACCAAAATCTTTTAGGTTATTGAGGTTATGTTTAGGTTTAGGTGTGTGTGAGAGACAGGGAGAGAGAGAGAGAGAGAGAGAGAGAGAGAGAGAGAGAGGAAAACAAAGTTAGATTTTTGCCGTATATGAGCTCCAGCAATTATCACATTTATAGTTTGACAGTAACACAGAAAGTAACTGAACCTCTCGAGCTATTCTGGTTTTATAGGATTTGGAAGATACGATCAATACAAGAAGGAACATTTTCGGAAAGCGTAACTAATGAATGAAACAGAACGACTTCTGGCACTGCAACAATACATCTGTCTGTCAATCTGCCATGCAAAGCACATCAATCTGGACATTAGACACAATCATTAAATCAAGGTTAATCTAATTGAACTCCACACAAATTATATTTCTCACATCACTGAAAGTGTCTTATTTCGAACAAGGAAAGCAGAGATTCCTTGATGGGAAACTGCTGTGTTACTTTTCTTTCAGGTGAAAATGGTCTTAAGCATCAAATGCAAAAGAAATTCACTGCTCTGGCAGCAAAATGAGGAATTTTAAAACTGTAGAGCCTAAAACCCAATCTAATAATTTAACCCTTTGATGCAAAACATGGGTCAAAAGTGACCCGGCTGAGTTTTTATCTTCTATATCTTTGCAATAAATTAATTCCATCATTCAGTATTCAAGGTATTCCTCAATTAACTTGTTTTTGATCGTCATACATACTTATTTTATTTTTTCCTTTCTTACTTTTTGAATAAAAACCCTTTTTGTACCACTACCCTTCTAATGCACAACATGGGTCAAAAACGACCTGCATTCATTTTCCAGGTTATTTCATGTATGGCTCAGTGTTTCTATGATATACTTTTGAAATCAATTCATTTTGTCATTTACTTTTCCAAATATGCAGTAAATATCTTGTTTTTGTTTAGCACAAATCATCATTTTTATTTTTCCTTTCTTAAGTTATGAACAAGCACAGCTTTTGTAATTCTACATCAAGTTTACACACATGGGTCAGAACCGACCTGCATGCATTTACTCCAGCGTTTGGTGGGAACTGTGAATTGTGCTTGTGTCAGACATTTCACAGCTCAGCACAGCACAGCGCCCTTTGCCCATCTTATACATGCAAGTAATGTTTTTCAATTGTTCTAACATTACCTTAGAAAAAAACTGATTATGTTTAAGTTACCTTGAGAGTGAGTAGATTACTCGTCAGAAAGTTACAAGTAATTACTATTAGCTACCGAGCTGTTGACATATTCTACTTTAGTTAGCTAATTTTATTGTAGTTGGCTTAGTTAACTACATAGTTAATAAATAAATAACTGGCCCCATTCACTGCTAAAGTAATTACTTGAAACAAATTATTATTATAGTATTAAGACACTTAATTTTAAATCACACTTGAATGACCCATGTGTAGTAATATAAAAAGTATTTTTGTTCATAAAGTAGGAAAGAAAAAATTAAACGAATGATTTGTGGTAATTAAAAACAAGATATTTAAAGAATACTTGGAATATTCAATCATAAAATAAACTGATTTCAAAAGATAGAGCGAAGAAAAACTCAGTCAGCATGAAATAACCTGGACAATGAATGCAGGTCATTTTTGACCTATGTTGTGCATTAGAAGGGGTGTGCGTATGTTTTGCATCAAAGGGTTAAAGAGGTTTTTAGCGACTAAATGTGTACAATCAGCGCTCACACACAAATAGACCCTGGTCAAGAGTGTGCGAGATACACAGTCAAGACTGAATTCGTTGTGCTTTTTGTACTAACAAGAAAAGAAGGGCACAGGGATAAAGCATCTCAGCCAAATAATTTATTGAGATAAAAAGGAAGAAAACCAGCAATACACTAAGGCATAGTCAAGACCAGTGCAGTGAAACAATACCATGACAAATGTGCTGGAGATTTCCAAGGATGTCTAAAAAGAAAAACAGGAAATAAAAAAAGGAAGGGGCAGAAGAGAACAGAGGTCCTGTACTTCTTTCTGGAAATGGCAAGACTTCAAAATACTATTTAATCCTCCCCCGCTAGGCTAAGACAAAAGACACACACACAAGCCAGACATTCATAAAATGGGTACTCAGCTCTCCCAGGCTTCCTCGGATTGTAACACACTCTAATGTGGGTGTTGTATTTGTGCATATGTTCTGAGCCTTAATGAAATTTGCTCAAGAAAGAAAGAAAGCAAGAAAGAAAGCAAGAAAGAAAGAAAGAAAGAAAGAAAGAAAGAAAGAAAGAAAGAAAGAAAGAAAGAAAGAAAGAAAGCAATTTAATAGGTACGTAGGATCCAAAAGTCTAAGTCCACTACCTTTTGAAATGTTTTATCAGTAATAAAAAAAAAAAAACAGAATTCTGACAGTATCCACCAAGTGCCAGTGTTTACAGTATGCCATATCAGGCAGTCTAGAATTGCTTAATTGTTGTTATGCCTTGCCTATAATGCCATATTTAACCCTGGACTTATTGTCAGTTGTTGAGAGCTTGATGTATTATCGATTGCATCCAGCTCTATTGGTGTGTTCATGTGCAAATCTGGTTACTTCTGGGTTCACTCACTCACTTCCAGTAACTGCTTTATCCTGTTTATGGTCACGGTGGGTCCAGGAACACTGGGCACAGGGTAGGAATTCATACTGGATGGGAGGCCAGTTCATTGTAGGCTACCATGTACACACAATTACATATTCATTCACACCTCGGAGCAATTAATTTAGCCAGTCCACCTACTGGCATGTTTTTTGGTTGATGGGAGAAAACCAGAGCACCTTGAGGAAACCCATGCAGACAGAGCAAACAAGCACAGAAACTATACACAGACTATAACCTGAGCATAGAATTGCACCAGGCCGCTGTAGTTGGCAATAACGCAACCCACTGCACTACTCTGCCACCCCTACTTCTGAATTTCTTCATACAGTGGTACTTGAAAGTTTGTGAACCCTTTAGAATTTTCTATATTTCTGCATAAATATGACCTAAAACATCATCAGATTTTCACACAAGTCCTAAAAGTAGATAAAGAGAACCCAGTTAAACAAATGAGATAAAAATATTATACTTGGTCATTTATTTATTGAGGAAAATGATCCAATATTACATATCTGTGAGTGGCAAAAGTATGTGAACCTTTGCTTTCAGTATCTGGTGTGACCCCCTTGTGCAGCAATAACTGCAACTAAACGTTTCCGGTAACTGTTGATCAGTCCTGCACACCGGCTTGGAGGAATTTTAGCCCATTCCACCGTACAGAACAGCTTCAACTCTGGGATGTTGGTGGGTTTCCTCATATGAACTGCTCGCTTCAGGTCCTTCCACAACATTTCGATTGGATTAAGGTCAGGACTTTGACTTGGCCATTCCAGAACATTAACTTTATTCTTCTTTAACCATTCTTTGGAAGAACAACTTGTGTGCTTAGGGTCGTTGTCTTGCTGCATGACCCACCTTCTCTTGAGATTCAGTTCATGGACAGATGTCTTGACATTTTCCTTTAGAATTCACTAGTATAATTCAGAATTCATTGTTCCATCAACGATGGCAAGCCGTCCTGGCCCAGATGCAGCAAAACAGGCCCAAGCCATGATACTACCACCACCATGTTTCACAGATGGGATAAGGTTCTTATGCTGGAATGCAGTGTTTTCCTTTCTCCAAACATAACGCTTCTCATTTCAACCAAAAAGTTCTATTTTGGTCTCATCCATCCACAAAACATTTTTCCAATAGCCTTCTGGCTTGTCCATGTGATCTTTAGCAAACTGCTGACAAGCAGCAATGTTCTTTTTGGAGAGCAGTGGCTTTCTCCATGCAACCCTGCCATGCACATCATTGTTGTTCAGTGTTCTCCTGATGGTGGACTCATGAACATTAACATTAGTCAATGTCAGAGAGGCCTTCAGTTGCTTAGAAGTTACCCTGGGGTCTTTTGTGACCTCGCAGACTATTACACACCTTGCTCTTGGAGTGATCTTTGTTGGTCAACCACTCCTGGGGAGGGTAACAATGGTCTTGAATTTCCTCCATTTGTATACAATCTGTCTGACTGTGGATTGGTGGAGTCCAAACTCTTTAGAGATGGTTTTGTAACCTTTTCCAGCCTGATGAGCATCAACAACGCTTTTTCTGAGGTCCTCAGAAATCTCCTTTGTTCGTGCCATGATACACTTCCACAAACGTGTTGTGAAGATCAAACTTTGATAGATCCCTGTTCTTTAAAATAAAACAGGGTGCCCACTCACACCTGATTGTCATCCCATGGATTGAAAACACCTGACTCTAATTTCACCTTCAAATTAACTGCTAATCCTAGAGGTTCACATACTTTTGCCACTCACGGATATGTAATATTGGACCATTTTCCTCAATAAATAAATGACCAAGTATAATATTTTTGTCTCATTTGTTTAACTGGGTTCTCTTTATCTACTTTTAGGACTTGTGTGAAAATCTGATGATGTTTTAGGTCATATTTATGCAGAAATATAGAAAATTCTAAAGGGTTCACAAACTTTCAAGCACCACTGTATATTTTATCTCTTTGTCATCTCCTTTTCTTGCCCTGTTATCTTGCCATACTCTAGTTTCATAGCCTTAGTTTGTGTTTATTTACCTCATTTTGCCTTTTGTCTTGTTTTTTGGATATTCTGAGTGCTCGGTCAATAAATCTCCAGGCAATAGCTCCAGTATAAGAGGAAGAAAACAATTTAGGCATGCTGTTATAGAAAAGGATAGAAGACTCGTGGGTGTTGGGTCACATCACACACCCTGTCATTGATTATTATTTTCTTATAATTGTACACCCCATCATGTTACTTAAAACATAACCAAATCATGCTGAAACCTTGGGCTGGACAAATTTAATAGATAGAGAGTCTGCCCAAACATTAGTTACATTAGCTAAGAGCCAATATGACATGATGGAGTTGTCTTATATTGATCGTCTGCTGTGGTTTATCCAGCCAACGGTGCTGTGTGATGATGGATCTAAATGCAAAATGTGTGTTGTGGGGGGAGGGGGAGGGGGAAAGCTGGAACCAATCCCAGCTGACTTCAGGAGAGGTGGGGTATACCCTGGGCTGGTCGCCAATCTATCGCAGGGCTATAAGACAGAGAGACAGACAGCCATTTACACTCACATTCACACCTATGGGCAATTTAGAATAACCATTTGACCTAATCCACCTGTCTTTGGACTATGGGAGGAAACCCTTGCATGGAGGGAACCCATGTGGGCAGGGCTCTACGTTAACTTTGAGACATGGTTGCCCATTCGGGCAACCATTTGTAGAAATCTGGTTGTCCGAACTCAGAACATGGTTGCCCAAATATTACATATTATTATTTTTTTATTTATTATTCAACCTTCTCAGACGCTGTCTGTATCAACAAGCACTGACACTAGCGCCCTGTGCAAGTAATGCAGTAATTAGTCATGTAATGAAGGACATACCAATATGTCAGTCCCCCCAGGATTCCACGGGCCTTTTTTGTGATTGTTGCGGGCTAAAATGTCTGATGTTGCGGGGGGGGCGTTTCCAAAAAATTGCGATGAAAGTTGCGGTGTTTTTTAGGTTTTTGTTGCGGTTACATTGCGGGAGGAAGTGAAAGTTGCGAGAAATTGTTGCGTTTTTCTCTTTTTGTGATTAAAATTGAGTGATATGTTAAATATTAAGTTATTACTGAAAAACTATTGATTAAAAAAACAAAGACACTGAGAAATGGTCCTATAAACAACTTTGCCAATATAAAAGATTACCAGGACTACAAAAATGCAGAAAAATAGGCTTTACTTATCCAAATGCACCTGTTGGTTCAAAAGTTAAAGTGCAGAGAACCTCACAGCACAACATGAAGTTACCTTAAAATATAATATAAATGCCTCAGCTTTCATGTAAAAAAAAAAACTATTAATACTAGTACTGTGTGCAGGCAGTCTCTCCTGAAGACTAAATTAAACAATAATTATAAACTAATAAAATAAATGGCTCAGGCTTCATAGAAGAAAAAAAAACAATTTGAACAGAATCTCACAGTATGATGCTGAAGCTGCCTAAACAATGGAAAATAAAATACCATTTTGGCAAAAATGTTGGCATCCATTAATTTCTTGTATTAAGTAAAAAAATAATGTAAAATGCACACAGTCCTTCACTGTAAACATAACACACTTTCAGGAACAGAATTTAAGCCTACATAAACACTGACTCACACATCATGCAGTGTTGCCAGATACTGCTGACGTTTTCCAGCCCAAAATATGTTCAAAACCCGCCAAAATGCACTTAAAACCGCCCAATCTGGCAACACTGCGCACATGCTGCTTCTCTTAAACATATACACAGAAGTAAGGCGGAAGGTAGTTTGTCGATGTCACCTCAAGATGACGCCAACGATTGGTCAAATTTGCGGGAAAGTTGCGGTGATTGGATATAATTGCAACACCGCCCTGAATTTGCAGGGATTGGTTGAATTTGCGTTAAAGTTGCAAATCGCAACATCGCGAAATCTTGGAGGGTCTGAATAGAACACTGAATATGCACTACGCGATAATTATTAGCAATGGGAAACTGCATTGCAAGCCCGCGATGTGCAAATGTGAATTCTACTAGCTGTTGAACATCCCGTAATGATAACATGGACGCGGTCTTTCCGAGTCAAACAATCGCAAATCGTGATGGAATTTCATCATAATATGAATGAATAAACATCGTTTTTCACGCAAGTTGACATATTTGGGTAGTTGCCCGATCGGGCAAGCATTTGTGAGAGTCTGGTTGTCCGAATCTATTGAATGGTTGTCCCGGGCAATCGGGCTACTGTTAATGTCGAGCCCTGGTAGGCAAGGGGAGAACATGCAAACTCCACAGAGAAAGACCCCAATCGACCAGCAGGTTCAAACCCAGAACCTTCTTACTGTGAGGTAACAGTGCTAACCACTGGGCCACCTATGGAAATAAAATATAATGTAAACATATTTTTCATGACATTTTTATGAACCATATAATTCCTTGAGCCCACGAAAGGAACCAAGAATTGTATTCATTGCAGATAAAGTATGTACACAAAGAAGCTTAAAACCACACAGTAAGGTACTCAGCGCAGATCTTTGGTACAGTTGAATAGAGGGCAGATATAGTTGAAGTTATGCTTTCCCCACTGTTAGTCACTCAGAGCTGAGCTGCACTGAACTGCTGCTCACACTTCAGTGTCAAACTTAGATGTATGACAGCAGGATAAGTCACAGGCCTCGAGTATGCATGTAGTAAGCAGAAATACAGTAGGTTGCTGTTATTTTACACAGCAGTGAGCTGAACCCATGCTGTGCTACATTTAGCTATGAAGTACACAACTGACAAGGTGGAAATATATACATTTAAGGCCAAAGTTTACATACACCTAGGCTAAAGATATTCAATCTCAGTTTTTCTCCACACAACATACATTTCATGTTCCCATACATTTTTGGCGGCATGGTGGTGTAAGTGGTTAGCACGATCACCTCACAGCAAGAAAGTTTTGGGTTCGAGCCCAGTGGCCGGCAGGAGTCTTTCTGTGTGGAGTTTGCATGTTCTCCCCGTGTCTGCATGGGTTTCCTCCACAGTTCAAAGACACGCGGTTAGGTTAATATGGGACGGCCTTGGGCTGAGGTGCCCTTGAGCGAGGCACCTAACTCCCAACTGCTCCCCGGGCGCTGTTAGCATGGCTGCCCACTGCTCTGGGTATGTGTGTGTGTGTGCGCGCTCATTGCTCACATGTGTGTGTGTTCACTGCTTCAGATGGGTTAAATACAGAGAGGAATTTCATAAGTGTATGCGTGATGAATAAAGTTGTTGTTCTTCTTATAAGGGACCAAGCAGCAAGGCAAGAGAACACAGGAGTTTTTGGTTCGAAAGGCAGGATTTTATTTACCCAAAAAAGTTTAAGAAGCCTTTGTCACACAGTAAAATTTGTCCTCTGCATTTAACCCATCTGAAGCAGCGAACACCCACACAAGTGAGCAATGAGCACACACACACATACTCAGAGCAGTGGGCAGCTATGCTCCAGCACCCAGGGAGCAGTTGGGGGTTAGGTGCCTTGCTTAAGGGCACTTCAGCCCATGGTTGCCCCATGTTAACCTAACCACATGTCTTTGAACTGTGGGGGAAACTGGAACACCCGGAGGAAACCCACACAGACACGGGGAGAACATGCAAACTCCACACAGAAAGGCCCCCATCAACGGCTGGGCTCAAACCCAGAACCTTCTTGCTGTGAGGCGACAGTGCTAACCTCTACACTACCGTGCCACCCAAAAATTTACAAAGACCAAACTTAATAATAACTAGGCCTATAAAAGAGGTCAACAAACTATACCTTGCCTTGAGCTACAAACATCTGACATGATGTTAACTGAAGAAAACTGACCTAACGCAATGAGACAATAGAGAACACATATAGTGGCTTGGCCAAACCAAATAAAACAGAAGGGGTAAACAAAAATAAATACTGACTACAAACAGATACAAAGCAAAACTAACTAAAGCCAAAATTCCCTTCGGGCACATGGTCTCATCACATCATCCTGTGGAGGACGGCCCCATATGGACAGTTGAAAGTCACGTCTGGTTGGAGTCTCATCACATCGCTCCTGTAGAGGACGGCTCCATATGGACAGTTGAAAGTCCCACTTGGAGGACGCTCTGGACACTTACAGTAATGCTTTTATGGCTGAGGACTACAGTTGACTTGCTAACTTTAGGACTGCAGTTGTCATGAACAGTTTTGCGCTCAAGTTTCCATCAGTGACGAGTTATAACATCAACGAAACTGACTTCATGTTAAAACTGTTAATGTTATAATCACGTTGTCTCTTATCACCCAAATGAGGATGGGTTCCCCTTTGAGTCTGGTTCCTCTCGAGGTTTCATGTCGTCTGAGGGAGTTTTTCCTTGCCACCGTCACCACAGGCTTGCTCATTGGGGAGAGATTAGGGATAAAATTAGCTCATGTTTAAAGTCATTTAAATTCTGTAAAGCTGCTTTGCAAAAGCGCTATAAAAATAAACTTGAATTGAAACTTGACATGGTGAGATGTGATGCGGCCTAATGAGCAGGCGCCAAGATTTAGGTCTCCTCAGCCCTCAGCCACACCTTTTGCCCAACCAGGAAGGTACTGCCCCCAACGCTCAAGGTAATTCAAAGAAAACTCAAACAAAGAAATACATAATTAGTGACAAACAAACCTAGCTTTCGCAACCCTACAGTGTTAAAATCTGTGCACGCCATATAAAACAGTGTAAGGTTAAAGCAAATAAACTGTAAATCAAACAAACTGTGTTATGTAAATTATTTGAATATGATCGTATAGATGACTGTAAATGATAGATTATGCAGCAAACTAATAAGGTGCAAAGGTAGAATGTAGGATGATATTACCCTGAGTGGTTATGGCCATCACAAGCATACAAGAACATTCTATACAACTGTGTTCTGCAAACTCTGTGGCAACAGTTTGGGGAAGAACCACAAAATGGGATGGTCAGATGTCCACAACCTCATCTCATCTCATCTCATTATCTGTATCCGCTTTATCCTGTTCTACAGGGTCGCAGGCAAGCTGGAGCCTATCCCAGCTGACTACAGGCGAAAGGCGGGGTACACCCTGGACAAGTCGCCAGGTCATCACAGGGCTGACACATAGACACAGACAACCATTCACACTCACATTCACACCTACGGTCAATTTAGAGTCACCAGTTAACCTAACCTGCATGTCTTTGGACTGTGGGGGAAACCGGAGCACCCGGAGGAAACCCACGCGGACACGGGGAGAACATGCAAACTCCACACAGAAAGGCCCTCGCCAGCCCCGGGGCTCGAACCTGGACCTTCTTACTGTGAGGCAACAGCGCGAACCACTACACCACCGTGCCACCCTGTCCAACCTTTTGGCCATATAATATAGCTGGCATCATGAGGACGGAGTCACAACTGGGTCTTCCAGTAGGACAACGATCCCAAGTACACCTTCAAAGCTGTTACAAAATGGATTAAAGACAATAAAAGTGAACATATTGGGGTGGCCTTCACAAAGCTCTGGCCTTAAGTCCTATAGAAAATTTGTGTACTTCTAGCTTTGGCCTGTTATGCGTTCTGAGATGCTTTTCTGCTCACCATGGTTGAAAAGAGTGCTCATTTAGTTACTGTAGCTTTTCCATCAGCTTGGACCAGTATGGCCATTTTCCTATGACTTATTGCAACATCTCTCAAGTTCCTAATAAAGTGGCCAGTGAGTGTAATTCATCATATTATTTAAAACAAGAGAAATGTTATCTGTAATAAACAGACAAACAAATAAATAAACTGAAATGTATGTTCGATAGCATGAAGGTGTGAAGGCTTCTAATTCTGAAACTGGAACTGCTATGACCGTGACAAAACCCGTTTGAAGGGTGTGGAGTTAACATGACTGCAATACCATGGCACAGAATTGGCAAATGGATCTCTCTCTCTCTCTCTCTCTCTCTCTCTCTCTGTGTATATGGGTGTTGTGTAATATGTCAAGTGTAACATTTACTCTTTTATTAGCACATCTTCCTAGTTCAACTTACTACTAACTCGACATGTAACAATTCAACCAATTCACAATTTCATTCACGATACTGGGTTCATGATTCAATTTTCCCACAATATATTTTTTTTAAAGAAGAAACATTTATTACCAAAAAAGCAACATTTATTTTCCTATTCTTTACCAAGTTAAATATTCATTTTGTTAAATTAAAAAAAAAAACACTTTAGTTCACTTTTCTTTATAACAAACAATAATTACTTGCCCACATTTGTAAAGGTTGTAGTAAAATATAATAACCTATTAACTAAAATATTCCTTTTATTAAAAATGAAAAAAATTAATAACAAATAGGAATTTTTGGTGGCACAGTGGTGTAGTGGTTAGCACTGTCGCCTCACAGCAATAAGGTTCTGGGTTCAAGCCCAGTGGCCGACTGGGCCTTTCTGTGTGGAGTTTGCATGTTCTCATGTCTGTGTCAGTTTCCTCCAGGTGCTCCGGTTTCCCCCACAGTCCAAAGACATGCAGGTTAGGTTAATTAGTGGCTCTAAATTGACCGTAGGTGTGAATGTGAGTGTGAATGGTTGTCTCTATGTCAGCCCTGTGATGATCTGACGACTTGTCCAGGGTGTCCCCCGCCTCTCACCCATAGTCAGCTGGGATAGGCTCCAGCTTGCCTGCGACCCTAGGATAAGCGGCTACAGATAATGGATGGAGGGATGGACAGGCTTTTTTCTTAATAAACTTTTATGAACATTTGTACTACCTTCCTTTGCTTCCCTTTTGCATAGCTTTCAGCAGTCTGCAAAAAGAGAGCTGCGATTTCTTATTAAATCTATTTGTGCAGTCAATCGCACAAAAGCTCTTTTCCATTCTTGATCTGTTTTTTTTTTTGTGTGCGTTTTTGCAGCATTAGAGCTGAGTTACTTCCTCCTTGGGTGGAGTCATGTGCATTCCCTCTATTGTACTGCTGTCTGTACAGTGCAATTACAGCTCGGAAAAACAAAGAGATTACACAGCCTGATAATTATCGCAATTCATTTTTTATTTCATTGATGCAAATCATCATAAATTTGTATCCTGATTTAGTGTGTGTGTGTGTGTGTGTGTGTGTGTGTGTGTGTGTGTGTGTGTGTGTGTTTAAACAGCATTCTTTACAGTAAAATCAAACTATTATAATTACATACAGCACTGAGCAAAAGTCTTAGGCACCCTATTTTTTTCATACAAGCTTTGTTATAGATTTCTATTTTATGACTTCTACATTATCGAGTCAGTACAAAAACATTTTAGAGTCCAAACATTCATTTTCCAGCACAAAATTAAACGTTACAGAACAAAGTTTGTATCTGAGCAGCATATTACATAAGCGAGCACTTTTCAGATTAAAAAAGAAAACATAATAAAGGCTGCTGGGTTTTGGTGCAAAATTAAGAAACGAGTATGACAGTCAAAGTGTCCAGAAGAACTGTGGCTGCTTCTGTAAGATGCTCAGTAAAACCTACAGCTCATTTCCTTAAAAAAACTGCATTCATTGTACCTGAGACTACTATTTTTTTAAACAAAGGGTCGTCTCACACCAAATATTGACTTTGTTTCGTTTATTAAGGGTTACTGCTGTTTATAGCATTTTTTTTAATGTTGAAACATTTCATTTTTAAGCCATTTTTGGTCGACAACATTTCTTTACATGTGTCTAAGACTTTTGCACAGTACTGCACATTATGCTTCAAAAAAATTATCACCAAAACATGAGATACAGTGGCCTATAAGACATGAATTATTCATATCACCAACTTGGTCAGCCTGAGCAGAAATCATTTTTCCATGGAAAAAATGACACCCCATTAAGCATGGATAATGTCTTATTCTTGTTCTGTAGGGAATAGGGCGTGTGTGTGCCTTCATGTGTGAATAGTCAAGTTTTTATCATTACTACATCTGAATATAGTCATCTATAAAATAATCCTGACCATAAAGATGCATAAACACTGCACACTGTTCATATTTTCACTTCTGCATCACTAATGTTTCAAGCAGGAAAGAAGAAAATCAGTCTGAAAATATGACAGGAATGGGCGAGGAAACAAAAATGAACACATGGATTTCATTTTCTTTTTCAGCATTTGAAGAAAAGGTTTCGAATTGCACTTGATGCTCCTCAAAAGTAATAACAATAATAAACCTTTATTTTAATCTGTAACTATGTGTAACAATTATTCTCGCATCAGTGTAAAGAATAGAAGGTTTTTTTGTTTTTTTAAAGAAAGAACATTTCTTTCATGCTTTGTGAAACAATCTCTAAAAACCCAGATACTAACAGTCTAAAACCTGGGACAGATTAGCTGTTCAAAAACATGCCTGTGCACAAGTAGGAAATAAATGTGCACATTCCTCATTGCTATAGTAATGGGGCACTGCATAAAAACAGCCGAGCTGAAGTTTTATTAATGTGGCATCATACCTTCTGCAATGAAACTGATGGAAAAGCATTCATTCAAAGCATCCAGTTCTGTGATAGCTCACCTGTTCACTTTTTCATATAGAAAGAAAATCTATGAGTTTTATTTGTGAACTGACTTGGAAATATAACATGAACAGTCATTAGCAACTTGACTTGTCTCTTGGGTTTGTGTCCTGAAAATCTGATTATTTTCAAAATATTCTGTCAGGCAGATACAATCCAGCAGCCTGTCCTCAATCAAATTTTAGTGATGATGAGTTTTCGGTTTGTCTCTGTAGTGCCAGTAGCATATGACCCAATTAACTATATAGTTAGAGCCAAAAACATTTTTTTAAAAAACCAAGGTGCTGGATTTTTTTCCAAAGCTAAGTTTGATAATATTAAAGATTTTACAACAGAAATGTAATGTAGGGGCGGCACAGTGGTGTAGTGGTTAGCAGTGTCGCCTCACAGCAAGAAGGTTCTGGGTTCAGCCCAGCGGCCAGCGAGGGCCTTCCTGTGTGGAGTTTGCATGTTCTTCCCGTGTCCGCGTGGGTTTCCTCTGAGTGCTCCGGTTTCCCCCACAGTCCAAAGACATGCAGGTTAGGTTAACTGGTGGCGTTAAATTGACCGTAGGTGTCTATTACCCCTTTTCCACCAAATCAGTTCCAGGGCTGGTTCGGGGCCAGTGCTGGTTCACAGCTCGTTCAACTTGCGAGCCAGCTGAGAACCAGTTTGCTTTTCCATAGCTCACGGTGCTAAGGGAAGCCACGTCATCACGTCGCTGTATACGTCAGTTACGTCGCTGTATACGTCAGTTACGTCGCTACGTTTGCATAAACCTTGGCGCGAATATCGAAGCAAAAACAACACGGAAGAAGCAGCAGCAGCAGCAGCAACAACAACAATAATAATAATGGATGGCTTCGTGTTTGTACAGCTGCTGCTTCTCGCCGCTTAAAAATGGAGACCTTTCGCGGTCTTGTTATTGTTGTTGGTCTTAACAACTCCGCCCCCCCGCTGACGTAAGCGGTTCTTTCCTCTGGCCCAGCAGAGAGTTGGTGCTAGCCTGGAACCAGTTTTTCTGGCCCCAGAGCCAGTTCTTTGTCAGTGGAAACAGAAAACCCGGTTCCAAACTAAGCACTGGCCCCGAACCAGCCTTGGAACTGCTTTGGTGGAAAAGGGGCATATGTGTCAGCCCTGCGATGACCTGGCGACTTGTCCAGGGTGTACCCCGCCTCTCACCCATAGTCAGCTGGGATAGGCTCCAGCTTGCCTGTGACCCTGTAGAACAGGATAAGCGGCTACAGATAATGGATGGATGGATGGATGTAATGTAGGGTGGTTGGCAAAAAAGCAGCATGTAATCATCAATGTAAATGCTAGTTTATTTACAGGCTGAATATTTGCAAGTCACAGAAAGGGAAGATTTCAGCAAGTAGAAGTGGTGAATGGGGCAAGAGGCTTATAAGGTATACATGTTCTTCACACGTTGCTCTATTTGCATGCTGCTCATGTTGCTTATGATGGTCTACTTTTGCTGAGTCATTCTGCTCAGCCCTAAACATTTATGGTGACTGTATGGTTGCTCCCTGTGCCATTGCTTTACTATTTGGCTAACTATATACTATTTCTGTGTATTTATTGTATTACTCCACTTCATACAGTGCTGTGTATTCATGTCACCATCTTCCCAGAGGCACACTATCTAGGCTATCTGTGAAAGATTTAGCATTTCAATACTTGTCACTAGATAAAAGAAATTATTTGGCACAACACTAAACAGTTATTTTTTTTTAATGTCTGCCCGGTAATCATTCATACAGGTCCAACCCACACACAAGCTTGCCATTTCCCAGTCCTGTCAGTTAGCCATACTGTATCTTTGTGAAAACACTAATCTTATTGTTGTACTGGCTCCTGGCTTTCATTGGATTACCAGTCTGTCCCTTTCAGATTGAAAAATGGTGTGTGTGTGTGTGTGTGTGTGTGTGTGTGTGTGTGTGTGTGTGTGTGTGTGTGAGAGAAAGAGAGAGAGAGAGAGAGAGAGAGAGAGAGTTTATTCAATGCTCATATCCACTGCCAAGTAGAAAGAAAAGGTCTCTTATGTTTGTATGTAATGTGATTCAATCATACCAAATGTAAGCGCACGGGCAGCTTGACATTCGACTCTTAAGTGAATGAGACAGGCAAATCAGTAAAAGCAATTAGTGTGGTTTTAAGGTAATGTGAACACATTATTGTCATGCACTATGGATCTGAATGACAAAGTGTGTTAAGTGTGTGAGTAATGCGAGTTGACCTTTTGACTTCTTGTCTTTGGGGTCATCTCTATTCTAGTCTATTCTGCACAGTCATGAGCAATCACACAAACCACATTAAGGCTACATCCACACGACAACGGCAACGAGATGTTATTTAAAAATATATTGCGTCCAAATGGGCAACAATCAGTAAAATATCAGGTCCATATGTCAACGCAACGTTTGCTGAAAACGATGCAATACACATGCCACACCTCTAGGGGCGCTGTAAGACGGTCCCTTCGGAGACACCAGAATAATAGAAGAAGTAAGGACGCATGCGCATAAACTATTATGCGCGAGACTTCATATTAGCCACAAAGTCAGGAAAATCTGTTTGTAAAATTACATTATAATGACCAAATACAATGAAAATTATTTTTCCAGTCTCACCTGTGAAAGGTAATCCCATGTGATCTCGTTTGGACGGCAAACCTGTTGGTACAGTTAAACCCAGCTAATCTTTATTCTCCGCTTTGACCTATCCAATATGGCGGCGAGGATGATGTATGATTCTACGCGGAAGGCGGCGTCTTTAATGGTCCGGAATAAATTGAATACTACACGTTGATGGATTAATTTGTTGTTTCTCACCTGTGAAAGGTAATCCCATGTGATCTCGTTTGGACGGTAAACCTGTTGGTACAGTTAAAGGCAGCGCATGAATCTTTATTCTCCGCTTTGACCTATCCAATATGGCGGCGAGGATGACGTATGATTCTACGCGGAAGGCGGCGTCTTTAATGGTCCGGAATAAATTGAATGCTACACGTTGATGGATTAATTTGTTGTTTCTCACCTGTGAAAGGTAATCCCATGTGATCTCGTTTGGACGGTAAACCTGTTGGTACAGTTAAAGGCAGCGCATGAATCTTTATTCTCCGCTTTGACCTATCCAATATGGCGGCGAGGATGACGTATGATTCTACGCGGAAGGCGGCGTCTTTAATGGTCCGGAATAAATTGAATGCTACACGTTGATGGATTAATTTGTTGTTTCTCACCTGTGAAAGGTAATCCCATGTGATCTCGTTTGGACGGTAAACCTGTTGGTACAGTTAAACGCAGCACATGAATCTTTATTCTCCGCTTTGACCCATCCAATATGGCAGCGAGGATGACGTATGATTCTACGCGGAAGGCGGCGTCTTTAATGGTCCGGAATAAATTGAATGCTACACGTTGATGGATTAATTTGCTCCTCTACGCCCTTTTTGAGGAATGTATTGTCGGACTTAAACCAACATCTGAAGAGGTGAGATCGCTCCTTTTTTTCCCTATTTTTGCTGGCGGGATTGACTCTGCCCTAAGGGCAGAGTCTCTCTCTCTCTCTCTCACTTTGCACCATTACACAATAAATATTCACAGTGAAAATATTTTGTAAGCGCGTTTCATGAACCAAGTTATAGGATTTGTTGACAACTCGCATCGCATCGCAATGAGAAGATCATTGGCACTACTGGTGTTAAGAATCAGACCATTTCATAAATGAATATTTTGCTGTAGAGCTGCAGTGTTTGTACAATTGCATGTTTTTGCTTCACTATTACTGTCACTATTCTGCTTCTTGCATTACTACTGTGAACTAACACTGAACATAATAATAATAATAATAATAATAATAATAATATCCAAGCTCGTGTTTCACTCTCACTAGTGCTCTGTAAGGCTTTTTCCTGGTGATATCCTGGTGATATTCGTTACACTTCTACCCGGCGTGAAGCACTCACAGTCATGTGGTTGTGACGTCATCGTAAACAAATACGTTCTACTCATCCAGACGACTTCACAACGGCAACGTTGCCAGATCTTTCCACTCTGGAACCCATTCTCAAAAAGAATGCGTTTTGGGCACACAAAATGCCGGTGCCGTGTGGACGCCAGGCCTAAATGATAAGCAATTGTATCGGAGTCACCTGAATCCGTTGCCGTGTGGACAGGGCCTAAGTCATAAATGTGAAGATCTGAAATGAGTTAAAGCATTATGTTTTGCCCTGTTGTTTATTGGAACTTTTAATTTACTTATAAGAAGTGTCGCTACTACTTTATTTTCTAAGTGAAAAGGTTGAGAAGGAAAATACAGACGTAATTAATGATTCATTCATAAATAAGCCATCAAGGTTACAGTATTAAAGTCCAATTTTTATGAATGAAATAATCCAAAAATATATTTTAGTTATTCATGACAAATTACCAAGTACAAACCCCATTTCAAGAAAAGTTGGGATATTTTTGAAAAATAATGCAATAAAAACAAAAATCTGTGATGTGTTATTTCATGTGAGCCTTTATTTAACTGACAAAAGTACAAAGAAAAGATTTTCAATAGTTTTACTGACCAACTTAATTGTATTTTTTAAATATAAACAAAGTTAGAATTTGATGCCTGCAACACACTCAAAAAAAGTTGGGACAGAGGCATTAGTACCATTGTGTTACATCACCTTTCCTTTTAATAACACTTTTTAATCATATGGGATCTGAGGATACTAATTGTTGCAGTTTTGCAATTGGAATTTTTGCCCATTCTTGCTTGATACAAGACTTCAGCTGCTCAACAGTCCGTGGTCACCGTTGTCTGATTTTCCTCTTCATGATGCGCCATACATTCTCAATAGGAGACAGACCTGGACTGGCAGCAGGCCAGTCAAGCACATGCACTCTGTGTCTACAAGGCCATGCTGTTGTAGCCTGTGCAGAATGAGGCCTGGCATTGTCCTGCTCAAATAAGCATGGACTTCCCAGGAAGAGACATTGCTTTTATGGCAACATATGTCTCTAAAATCCCAATATATGCCTCCGTGCCAATGGTACCTTCACACACATGCAACTCACCCATGCCGTGGGCACTGATGCACCCCATACCATCACAGACGCTGGCTTTTGCACCTTTCTCTGAGAACAAACTGAATGGTCATGTTCATCTTTGGCACGGAGAACTCGACGTCCAGTTTTCCTAAAAACAAGCTGAAACGTGGACTCATCTGACCACAGCACATGTTTCCATTGTCTTTCAGTCCATCTGAGATGAGTTCAGGCCCAGAGAAATCAGCAGCGTTTCTGCCTAGAATTGATGAATAGCTTCCTCCTTGTGTAATACAGTTTCAGGTTGCATTTCTGGATGCAGCAGTGGACTCTTAAGTGACAACAGTTTTCGAAGTACTCCCGAGCCCTTGTGGCTGTATTTGTCACATTAGCATGACGGTTTCTCAGGCAATGCCACCTAAGGGCTCGAAGGTCACGCACATTCAACAGTGGTTTCTGATCTTACCCTTTACACACTGAGATGTCTCCAAATTCCCTGAATCTTTTCACAATATCATGTACTGTAGATTTTGAAAGACCTAAATTCTCTGTAATCTTGTGTTGAAAAATGTTCTTTTTGAATTAACTAACAATTCTCTAGCGAATGTTGGCACAAAGGGATGAGCCATGACCCATCCTTGCTTGAAAAGACTGAGCCTTTGGTGCTGCTCCTTTTATACCAATCATGTTACCAATTAACTTGCTTATTGTGGAATCTTCCAAAATGGTGTTACTTGAATATCCTATAAACTTTTCAGTCTTATTTTGTCTCTGTCCCAACTTTTTTTGAGTGTGTTGCAGGCATCAAATGCTAACTTTGTTTATATTTACAAAATGCAATTAAGTTGGTCAGTAAAACTATTGAAAATATTTTCTTTTTACTTTTTGTCAGTTAAATAAAGTTCACGTGAATTAACAAATCACAGATTTTTTTGTTTTTATTGCATTTTGGAAAATATTCCAACTTTTCTAGAAATGGGGTTTGTAGATTTTGTTGCTAACGGTGTTAATGGAGAAGACTCTGCTGCCAACCCTTGAAAATACCCTTAAAATATACTTCAAACATGAAGGTAGATAGTTAAGAAAAACTTTCAAACTTTTCAAACATTTTCCCTTGCTGTGACCTTGACTCACCAATCGTTCCTTAGATATTGTGTTAACAAGAATCTCAGACGAAGAACATGGATGAAAGGACAACCTGAAAACATAATACTTCCACCACATTAGGGGTGTTCACATGGCAACTTTTACTCCGGTGTAGCACCGGGGCTGCCCCGGTAGAGCATTCACACGGTACAAAGTTATACCGGTGTAGCCCCTGAAAGCTGCTTAAACCGGTGCAAATCTAACCCTGCTCGGGAGGTGGTTTAAGAAATTTACTCCGGAGTAAATGCTAGTTTGTGGGGCAGCACTGATATAAAACGGGACGTCTGAACGCTACAGGGGTAGACTCGCTACGCGTGAGGAGAGTTGATTAGATACGGGCATTGCATAATTTGCATCCTGGTATTTTGCGCTTCCAAAATGGCGAATATCAACAAAAACAGAACTGCGTGTCTTCCAGTGTTGCCAGATTGGGCAGTTTTAAGTGCATTTTGGCGGATTTGAACATATTTTGGGCTGGAAAACGTCAGCAGTATCTGGGAACACTGGTGTCTTCATCCACGTTGTTTTCCCGGCGCTTGGTGATGCCATGACAACCGGGAAAAGGAAGTACATTTTCACAAATGCGCATATTTCATTTCCGCATTATTACTATCGTATAGCACGGTCGCAAAAACTGCCATGTGAACGCAAGTGGGGCTGCACCAGTGCTAACACGCTTCTCTCTAGTAAGCAGGTTTGTAATGTGTGAACGCTCCACAAAATTTACACCGGTGTAAGATACATCGCAACAAAATACATCGGTGCAGCATCGATGCAAATATGTGCCGTGTGAACACCCCTATAGAGGCACAGGCGTAAAGAGTCCACACATCACATCTACTTAATGTCCACTTTATTAAGAACATCTGTACACTACGACAACAGAAGACCACATTGGGTTGCACTCCTGTAAGCCAAGAACAAGAATAGACATAGTTTCACTCAAACTAGACAGTTCAAGATTGGAAAAAGCAAAGTTTTTCCAATTTTTAACTGTTCATTTAAGTGCAAAAGAGCAGACAAGCTTCAGAACAGATAACTCAGAGCAGCATGATTAGTCTAATTATTAGTCTCCGATTTGCAAATGTCAGAAGAAATGCAAGGAGAAGGATAAAAGTGTATTTACGAAGTTTCCTCTATAATTGTAGTGCAGTCTACGCGCCTTAATTCACTTCTAAACAGAGGACGAAAGTGACCTGGACAATGATGGACATTTCGAGATGTGGACTAAAAAATACCGTCAGTCATGTCATTTGTGAATCAATATGTAGTATAATCTATGACAAGTCCTTTTTGCAAGCTCAAACACTGAAAAAAGTTTGTTGAATCCTTACACATTGTGAAATGCTGCAATGAAGTGGACAGGACAAACGCCATGTAATTCTAGGACAGCACTTAGAGCAAATCAATACAACTGCCATAAATAATGAATATTTAGTGTAATTATTCAGGATGATCAAACTCATGTTCCAAAGAATTCTCTCTCTCTCTCTTAAATACCTAAAGCACTATTATTTGACATATTCTAGGATTTATGTGTAATACAAAGCAACCAATCCCTGTTTGCAAAACACTTCATTCAAGCTGAAATAATTTTACCAATCGAAGCACAATGGAGGCACAGAGGAGGCCAAAGTTCATCCTGCCTGTGTGTGACAGAGTGAATGAAGGGTGACTGGTGGAATTACTTGAGGGCACAAGATAATACCTTCCAAATTTAGCTACTGCCCTGAAAGATTCTTCGCAAAAACAGCACCCAATGAATAGTTTCCATAATCTGCACTTGAAGGATGTTTTCTTAATTATTAGAATGTTGTTAAGCAGACAGAACAACTACTGATAAGAGTACCTACTGATAAGGAAAAGTATTACAGATTTGTACATTACAAGTTTCTACAAGGGCAGTACGGTGGTGTAGTGGTTAGCGCTGTCACCTCACAGCAAGAAGGTCCGGGTTCGAGCCCCGTGGCTGGCGAGGGCCTTTCTGTGTGGAGTTTGCATGTTCTCCCTGTGTCCGCGTGGGTTTCCTCCGGGTGCTCCGGTTTCCCCCACAGTCCAAAGACATGCAGGTTAGGTTAACTGGTGACTCTAAATTGACCGTCGGTGTGAATGTGAGTGTGAATGGTTGTCTGTGTCTATGTGTCAGCCCTGTGATGACCTGGCGACTTGTCCGGGGTGTGACCCGCCTTTCGCCCGTGGTCAGCTGGGATAGGCTCCAGCTTGCCTGCGACCCTGTAGAACAGGATAAAGCGGCTAGAGATAATGAGATGAGAAGTTTCTACAAAACCGATAAACATCAGAGCAAAAATATTGTGGGTCTGGGGCCCATTGTGAGTCTCGGGTCAGTCTACAGGGCAGCATGTGGGATGAGCCACAGTGTTTCTTTTCACAGAGTTACTTGAATGCATCATGCTGCTGGCAAACTAAATCTGTCCTGGAGTCAGTCAGTGTGAAAGGATTTCCTTGCAGATTGAAGAAATAGGGAATCTAGAATTGGGTTTGAGATCCTGCGAGATCACCTCTCACGGATGAAGACAAGCCGCTTTTTTGCACTTGGGATTGAAAAGAAAAGAACCCACACACATGCATAGAGCAACACATCATCTAGCTATACTCCCTTGGCTTTACTGGTCGATGTTTGCCTGCTTGCCAAGATTGAATTGTACACAGAGGCTTGTCATCACAATCAATTCAGGCTAAATAAAAGCTGCATGAATAATTTCACATGTTTCTGAAAGGAATATAGGAGTGGATTACAGCTGTCTTTGATAGATAGTAATCTATTTTGTATGTATAAAAAATTCAGCAGTAAGCAGAAATGAATAGATCTCAGTACTGCCTGTTTAACGCCTTACACTTCAAGAGTCAAAATAGTTTATTGAAATGTACTACAAGTTTATTCAAAACAGCACTTGTACCATTCCAGATTCCAGGTCTGGACCATGTGATAGGAAGTCTGCACACCCCTTTCACCTTCTCCATGTTTTATTACGTTACAGACTTATTCTACAATAGATTGAGTTCATTTTTTGTCACAAAATTCTACACAAAATAGCCCATAATGACAAAGTAAAAGCAGGTTTTTAGACATTTATGCTAATTTATTAAAAATCCATCCATCCATTTTCTGCTGCTTATCTGGGTCCGGTTCGCGGGGGTAGCAGCCTAAGCAGAGCAGCTCAGACTTCCCTCTCCCTGGCCACCTCCACCAGCTCTTCTGGTGGAATACAGAGGCGTTCCCAGTCCAGCCGAGAGATGTAATCTCTCCAGCGTGTCCTGGGTCTGCCCTGGGGTCTCCTCCTGCTGGGGCATGCCCAGAGAACCTCCCCTGGGAGGCATCCAGGGGGCATCCTAACAAGGTGCCCGAACCACCTCAACTGACTCCTTTTGATGTGGAGGAGCAGTGGTTCTACTCTGAGTCTTTCCCGAATGGCCAAGCTTCTCACCCTGTCTCTAAAGGAGAGCCCAGATTAAAAATCAAAATGTAAAATATCATATGTACACAAGTGTGCACACCCTTTGATATGACACCCAATAGTGAGCTGAGGTGCATTTTGTTTCCACTGATACTGCTTGAGATGTTTCTACAACTTAACTGGAGTCCACCTGTGGTAAATTCAGTTGATTGGACATGATTGGGGATTGCCAACACCTGCCTATATAAGGTCCCACAGTTGACAGTGCATGTCAGAGCAAACTCCAAGCCATGGGATCAAAGGAATTATCTGCAAACCTCAGAAACAGGATTGTGTCAAGGCATAGATCTGGAGAAGGGTACAGAAAAATTGCTGCAGCTTTACAGGTTCCAAAGAGCACAGTGGCCACCATCATTCGTAAATGGAAGAAGTTTGGAACTACCAAGAATCTTCCTAGACCTGGCCACCTGGCCAAACTGAGCAATTGGGGAAGACAGGCCTTGGCCAGGAAGGTGAGCAGGAACCCAAGGGTCACTCTGACAGAGCTCCAGCGTATCCTTGTGGAGATGGGAGAACCTTTCAGAAGATCAACCATTCAGGCAGCACTCCACAAATCAGGCCTTTATGGTAGAGTGGCCAGACGGAAACCGCTCCTTAGTAAAAGGCACATGACAGCCCGCTTGGAGTTTGCCAAAAAGCACCTAGAGGACCCTCAAACCATGAGAAACAAGATTCTCTGGTCTGATGGAACCAAAATTGAACTTTTTGGCCTGAAAACCAAGTGTCACATCTGGAGGAAACCAGGCACCGCTTATCACCTGGCTAATGCCATCCCTACAGTGAAGCATGGTGGTGGCAGCATCATGATGTGGGGATGTTTTTCAGCAGTGGGAACAGGGCAACTAGTCTTGATAGAGGGAAAGATGAATGCAGCTAAGTACACCGAGATCCTTGAAGAAAACCTGCTCCAGAGCGCTCTGGACCTCAGACTGGGGTGAAGGTTTACCTTCCAATATGACAACGACCTGAAACACACAGCCAAGAGAACAAAGGACTGGCTTCAGAGAAAGCCTGTGAATGTCCTTGAGTGGCCCAGCCAGAGCCCAGACCTGAATCCAATTGAGCATCTGTGGAAGGAGCTGAAAATGGCTGTGTATCGATACTCCCCATCCAACCTGACGGAGCTTGCAAGGATATGCCAAGAGGAATGGGCAAGAATGTCCAGAAACAAGTGTGCCAAGCTCATAGCTTCTTTCCCAACATGCCTTGAAGCTGTAATTGCTGCCAAAGGTGCATCAACCAAGTATTAGGCTAAGGGTGTGTACAGATATGGAACCCCTAAAAAACCTATTTTTGTCAGTAAAATAAAATTGCATATTTTCTAAAAAACTTGCTTTCACTTTGTCATTATGGGCTATTTTGTGTAGAATTTTGAGACAAAAAAAATGAACTCAATCTATTGTAGAATAAGTCTGTAACGTAATAAAACTTGAAGAAAGTGAAAGGGGTGTGCAGACTTTCCGGCTTGACTGTATTTCTATCAGTTATGGCATCTAAGTACATCATAACACTGTGAAGCACCATTATGTTTAAGCTTAAACATCACTACGTACCAAATGAAGGCTTTTGTTTTGCCAAATTCAATAAGTAACATGGAAGGGTTTTGGTCTTTTTCTAGATATTGAATCTACATTAACAGGGATCAATAGGGTCCTCGTGGACTCTGACCTGGAAACAGTGCTGGACAAAGGAAGAAGAAGATGATGATCTATGAATAAAAAACTAATATCCTGGATGCAAAATCTGCTTGTTGATACTGATGTGTCCATCCCTCTGTCACGTGTTCTTAGTACACTTAAAAACAAAAGTATATTATATTTTGGTAAGGGGTTCCAGACTCGCCCTCAATTTTAATATTTCATAAGACACATATGAACACTGGAGCTCCAAGATGGAAATTGCCCATGAAATTCATCTCATCTCATTATCTGTAGCCACTTTATCCTGTTCTACAGGGTCGCAGGCAAGCTGGAGCCTATCCCAGCTGACTACGGGCGAAAGGCGGGGTACACCCTGGACAAGTCGCCAGGTCATCACAGGGCTGACACATAGACACAGACAACCATTCACACTCACATTCACACCTACGGTCAATTTAGAGTCACCAGTTAACCTAACCTGCATGTCTTTGGACTGTGGAGGAAACCCACGCGGACAACATGCAAACTCCACAGAGAAAAGCCCTTGCCAGCCACGGGGCTCGAACCCAGGACCTTCTTGCTGTGAGGTGACAGTGCTAACCACTACACCACCATGCCGCCCCTATATATATATATATATATATATATATATATATAAAATCTGTAACCGCTTAGCCTGTATAGGGTCATGGGCAAGCTGGAGCCTATCCCAGCTGACTATGGGCGAGAGGCGGGGTACACCCTGGACAAGTCGCCAAGTCATTGCAGAGCTGACACACAGAGACAAACAACCATTCACACTCACATTCACACCTACGGTCAATTTAGAGTCACCAGTTAACCTAACCTGCATGTCTTTGGACTGTGGGGGAAACCGGAGCACCCGGAGGAAACCCACGCGGACACGGGGAGAACATGCAAACTCCGCACAGAAAGGCCCTCACCGGCCACGGGGCTCGAACCCGGACCTTCTTGCTGTGAGGCGACAGCGTTAACCACTACACCAGTGTGCCACCCCGCCCATGAAATTATGGAATGTTATTAATAAAGAATACTAACTTGTGTATATAAAAGGCTTATTCAGGCACACAGTTTCTCGAAAAGCCTAGTGTTATTTGACTTCATGCTGAGTTACCACTGGCCCCATACTGTATGTCCTGTATACAAGAGAATGAGAGTTACAAAGTTACAATGCTACTAGCTTAGCTACAGTTCCCATTTCCTATTTCCCATTAGGTAGGCCATA